>NC_136295.1:8181949-8907943 GCF_964198595.1 Lampetra fluviatilis | reverse complement strand
TCTGACCACAAGTATTGTGGTTAATGCATACATGATTCCTTGTAAAAGGTGTCAGTTTGGTGTTTTAACATGATGCGAAGGATCTGTTTTCCTCCGGGCTGCGGAGATGAGAGGTGTCAATGAGAGTCCGATGTAGTGGTGGAGGTCTCTCCCGCACTGCGGGCTGCAGTCAAAGGCAAGGAAAATAAGGAAACAAAGGCCTCTTTTAAAAACACGGTTGCACGGCCATAACAAAGCCAACATTTAACCTACCCCGAATTGTGTAAGAACTTAAGGACATTGAAAAGAATAAATGTTGCTTATCTCGTCTTTAAAAAAAGAAGATATATTTTAAACCCAATATATAATGTGTATATGATCAAATAACATCATATAAATGTTATTCCATAGCTGCATGAAAGGCTCCACGTTGCAGTGTCAGTTATGGGCGTTGATTGACCATACTTCCAACATCAGCATGCTTTGTCGGTGCGGGTTAGTGAAGGTGGATGTTATGAATAGTTCAGATATCGCTCATCATCGACGCAAAAGAGCGTTGCCGGGAATCTCAAGGTACGTCACCGTGTTCCTAGCGTAGTTGGCTAAACACATGTTTTGTAATAAAGCAGTATGTACCAAAACACAATGAAAAAATGTGAACTTAAACTTCTCCACTTACTGATATATGAGCACCAATAGGAGGTAGCCTGCTGGATTTTAGGGCATCAATCTTGCTTATGGTTTCCTGTAGACAGATATACAGATGCCCTTTAGGGGAAAAAAAACAGGTAAAAAGGCCACTGAGGCGAAAAGTTTCTCTTTCAAGGGAAACCCGGGTCACAAATCAAAATCGTTAGTTCATTTGGGCATTCGTGCCATTCTTCTAGCACACGGCTATCAAGAAGGTGTGTTCGCACAGATGTTTGTAGTCTGTGGTAGTTTCACAGTGGGTTGCAATGTTTCTACGCGGATTCACCCAATTAGGTAAAATAATACAATGCTGATTTAAAGCTTTCGTGACTGCAGGGATTCATCTTCTTGGTTCTTTCGTTAAAGTCACGTAGAATGGAAATAATAAAATAATAAAAATAAAACATAATAAAATAATTATTTTGTTATGTTTTAGTAAGAAAATAATTAAAATAAAACATAATAAAATAATTATTTTATGTTTTATTTAGTCTGGGGTGTGTCATTCAGAGTCTGGGGTGTGTCATTCAGACTCTGTCTTCTTGACAGACCTGTTCTCCACCTGAGGACGGCTGCTTGCGTTGTGCCCGAAACGTCGTGAGAATTATTTTATCATGTTTTATTTTTATTCTTTTATTATTTCCATTCTACGTGAATTTACCGAAAGAACCAAGATTATATAATTGTGCTGTCGGCATAATGTAATGCCACAAGACAAAGTGTTCATTCGGAACTCTGACAAAGGACTGTCATTACCCCCCACCCGCACCCCGTGTGTATTGGTCAGCAGAAGCAGATGTCACAGAAATACCTCCAGCACTCTTCAAGTGACCTTTATTGTCCACACTCTGAAGGGGTGCAACTTTTCCACCCCCCCTGCCCCGCTGCTGCAGAGGCAGATTAGTTGCATGCCAGTCACACCGAGATATAAAACAATTCAAAGCTGCACATTAGCTAATTTGAATGGAAAACCTAAATTAATATGATAATCTTTTTTTAGTTGGTCCAGTCACTGAGTTGAGACCATCCACTCTCTATACTTGGTAATGTGGCATAATCACAGTTTGTTGGGACCCACATTTCAACCCTAGTCGTTCTGATAATTGCTTTTTTACCCTTTTATCTGGCAACAAAACTGACACCTTTTTTACAAGTCGTACTGCTGTGAAGGCTCAACACCCTGACCGCCGAGCTACCTATATCTTTTTTTTATGTTCAATGTCATTGATTCAGAAAATATAACGGATAACAATACGGGTAGTCTGGGATACCATTACATTGAATAAAAACAATTGGTAGCTTTACCAATTTTTTTCTCAATCAAACTAAATTTCTACCTGCTGCTCCCATGTAAGCGAAGCACTCGTCAGCACCAGATTTTGAGGCTTTATCTGCCACGAAAACTCTCGTGACACTCCTGAGGTAGTTCCATACCGAGTGTGGCAAACAGTACTGTGGCATATTCTTAGTTTTTTTCGATAAAGTCACGTAGGTAAAAAAATTAAAATTAATAAAAGTAAAATAGCTCTCACTTGATACAGCTATCGTGCTGTGACGGTCCCACCTGAAGACGGAAGCTTGTGTTGCCTCCGAAACGTCGTGATTTTTATTTTATTTTTATTTTACTTTTATTAATTTTAATTTTTTACCTACGTGACTTTACCGAAAAAAACCTAAGAATATGAATCCTTGCAGTCACGAAAGCTTCAAATCTAGAATTGAGTACTGTGGCACTATCCTTAATCGACCAGGCCAAACATTCTGGGCTAGAAAACATTGGCTACTATGTTGAGTAAACATTGATTGAGAGGTTGCACAGTAGCAAGGCCAAACAGTTTGAAACATTGTTGGTTTAGTTGTCCTCTTTCCAGTCTGGCCTTTGGACAAGTGCTGTAGCATGAACATAGCAAATAGAAACTTGATGACGTAGTGGCACAGTGGTGCGCACACTGCTCTGAACCCGGCGACCTGAGTTCAATTTCTGGCCACAGCTAAAATCAGAGGCTAGCGATATCCGAACCATTACTTAAAACCTCGTCCCCCCCCCCCTCCCCCCGCTTCACCAACCTGCATTGGCCAGTCTGGTCAAACAGCTCCCATAACCAACATGGCACGTGATGCATTTCACCAGCAGTGGATTGAGAATAGGCTGTTAAGTTATTTAACTTATACCCTGTGCGGGATGGGTTCACGTTATACCTGAAGCCACTTATTAGCCATGGCCAGGAATCAAACTCATACAGCACGTACCAAAATAAATTAATAGATTCTTACCAAATTTTAAATATTTGTTATGACACGAATCAATTGTTTCTCGCTGCTATTGGTTACGCACATTCATGTAGTGTGCCAAAACATCAATAATACGAAAGGTTTATACCGCAGAATTGCAGCACTTAAGACAGCATGTTTAAAAGACCTCCAGCAAGCATATCATTGAACCAACATTCTTGTTGACCGAAGGCAAAAAATGTGATAACCAATGCTTACTCGGCCGCTTCATCATTATTTGAACAGCCCCTTGCACATTTCTCTGGATATAATTAATTGATCTGTTACGCAATTATCCGATATTATGCCGCTTTTTTCAAAACGGATCACGATCAAAATGGGAAGCAATGTAGTGATGGTTTACAGTATCGCAATAATTGTCCATTAAAATATCGCAATAACGCCACACACCTCGCTGAAGAAACTGAAATATGGGTTGTGCTTGCGAAAAAGACATGGGAAAACACTCTAGGGTCCCTTTGAAAGGAGTGCCACTTTGCAAGGCTAATTTAGACATAATTACCAGTACATACACATGGGGCTTTAAGTGCATCTTATTATAGCTCTGTACCAAACTTGCTCCCCCAGGCGGTATTATCTTGAGAGCTCGGTGTCATACCACACGTGAATTATGAGCCTGATGATGACGCATGTGTAGACCTTGGTTCCTCGTGCACTTCCTACAGACTCAACTAGCCCTTCTGATGGGTGGCTCAGGGAAATATTTTATTCTCCACAAAGAGAAATACACACCCGAGTGTGCAGAATATCGGCACTTCAGTGTTGTCCCTACGGTCTACTGCGGCTATACTTTGGGCGGAAAACGTCTCTCACCAGGGCAGCTGAGAGCAACAGGACTCTCTCTCTCTCTTATCCATTTTTCACCGGCACATCACAGCCATGCCAGCGTGGGGCTCTCACGGTATGTGTGGTTAGGTTTCCACTGGCTAATTGCCAAGCTGAGCTCGAACAAAACCGTGAAACGTGAGCCTCATAAGGCATCTGAATCTGACTCGGGGGCCAAACAGGGTCCGTGACCGAGTTAATCACGATCATCATGCATGCGAAACTCGTGGATTGCGTGTAATGTCCATTGGTACAGTGAGAACACGCTCTTCCCCGCGTCATCGACTCGTTCATTTCGTGTGACGCCAGCAGCATGGCTCGGGTTCTGCAGTGGAAAAAAACATTGTGAGCCGCCCCGGGCTGACTCGGCACGGCCCCGGCACGGCCCCGGCACGGTTTGGTTACGCGGTGGAAAAAAGAGGTATCTGTGGTGTGCAGATTGTGGGAGGCCAGCATTGCCCGAGCATTCAGTCCCTTCCGTCGGCGAAGGCGAGCAGGATTCGTCCGGGCTACTCCGCACGCCGCTACCTCTGCAACTGGTTTCACTCTTGGGATGAGGCATTGCTGCTCAAGCTCCACAATTCGGGTGCGAATTCTCGGACCTTTCTGCGAGTGTGTGGTGAGAATACAGCGCGGGGTATGACGGTGCTGCGGTTAGTGTCACGAACCCGGCGACCTGAGTTCGAGTCCCGCTCACATCCAACACCAAGTGACGAATATCCTAACCGGTCCTGGGCCTCCCCGAGTTCGACTCAGCCTCAAATGAGTACCTGGTGCGGTGGGTAAACATCGCCACAAAGGCGGTCGGGTATGGTGCTGGCTACCCCACCCCCTCGTGTGCCGCACCAGCCTTCATAGGTGCTTGGTAACAGCACTTGCCCCAACAGTCTGTGAGGGCTATACGGAGGATATTTGTTTTTGGTGAAGACTCAGAATACCAGTGGATAGTGTAATAACCCTTATGCCTTCCATATAACCTGATGTAACCATACTGCTTTGTACAATGCGCACAGCCTTGTTTTAGACCACCATCTCAAAAGAGTCAAAATTGTGGCTGTTTCGTTTAGAGAGCCAAAGGACAATTAGTCAACTGTATACCTGTATTGAATGAGTTCACGTGACCTTCCAGCCACTAGAGGCCTCAAGTGTTGCAAACATAACTCTGAAATCGAACCACAACCCTGACCGGTGACAGTTGATTGAATCCTTGCAGCTTTAATCACCACTACAGCCATAATATGTGTTTTTCCCTTCCCCCTCTGTGCATATTTTGGCTATGAACAGGTCGGATTTCATACTCCACGCTGTACCGGGAGGGCAGGTGGAGCCCACGCGCCTTTAGAAGAGCTCACTATGACCTTACTGCAGCGCCACAGCCGTATCAGCTCACAAGCAGCATGCTGCAGGCACCCGGACATACCCTGTTATGCAGGACCGTTGCCAGCTATGCGAGCGGTATGCCGACGGTGACCAAAACAAAACACAAAAAAATCACCTGGTTACCAGAGAACATCGTGATGTAGTAGTACTACTGTACTACGTGGAATATTTTTTTTCCACCGTTGCGCCGTATGCAGCTCTCCGATATGCTGCTGGGCTGACCGCGAGTTGCTTGGCAGAATGTCCGACGTTGCATCGACGGTTCCCGACGAAGGTCTCGGACCCGACGACACGTGGAAACGGCCCGGAAACGCATCGGAGAGTTATCGTGAAGTCGCGGTGTAAACACATTTGCGTTAGCTATTGAGCGTGCGGGTGGCGTAACTGCACGAGTGCCCGCGGGCCAGAGGGATTTAGGCGCCGGGCTAAGAAGAAGTTGGAAGTCATCATTTGTGGTTATTTCCCCCCCGGCCACCCCCCTCGTTTCGAACTCCTCGCAGCCATGTAAGTCGTGTTGAATGAGAAAACCGGAAGGGAAAAATAAACAACGACAACGAGATGTGTGTGAGAACTCGGTGTTTAGAGTGAATAACCACATGCACTATGAACACCGCCTTACATCGGATAAATATACGGCGGGCTGACGTTTTGGGCAATGGGCCTTCTTCAGAGCAGGGAGGGCAGAGAGAGACTCGCCGCCACGTGGTTGAAAATCACACTTTCCGCTCTCGTTCCCCGAGGCGATCGGGCTGAGACCATTAACTCGCTGTGCTTGAGAAACCCATCATACTCACAGGTGGTGGTTGCCTGGATTTGAACCCACGATCTCAGTGGTGCCAGCTCTTCACTCTGATCTTATTTCTCCTACTTCTTTCATGGAAACCCAGCGACTGATGGCCCCCTATCCTTGAAATGTGTTCCTTAATCACGACGGCACGCGGTGCCTTGCAGGCGATGAAACGGAGGAGAAGCAGCAGGGTTCCGGCAAGCAGATGACACTGCCGGACGGCGTCGGTGCCTCAAGTTTCCCTGACAGCGGCCAGTGCGGCGTTATCGGCAAATGCTTTGATCAGTCCGCGAACGGACATCGGCTTGAGCCTTCATCTCAGGATAGCATCGTGAAGGTACGGTGACAGAGGCTGTGGCACATTTGCACTTTGAATCTGAAATATGATGGATTTCTCAAGTGGCACCAGCAGATGTAAAGCACCTTAATTTGGTTAGATGGAGAAAGGTTTTTTTTATTTCTTGAGTGTTTTTTTGTTTTATCATCAACAAACCACTTTTGAAGATCTAAGTGATAGTTAAGAGTAAATACACCTCTTGAATTGAGCAAGGTTACATGACGTTGGGAAAAGAGAGAATCGATGGCAATTCCAAAGAGGAGCAGTGCAAGAGGGGAAGAAACAGAAAGAGAAGTGTCATCACCTGCTGTTCTGTGGTTGGTTACAGTATGGATGAGACGGAATAGTCTGATAGATGGATGGAGAAACCAGTGGTGGAGCAATCGGTTAAAAATAATATTTTAAATTGTATGTAAACATGTAAACTCTTACAGTTCACACTTATTTTAAGGTTTTTTAAATGATTTTTTACATTGCTTACTGGTTCATAATACAGGTTTTTTTTTGGGTTAGATTGCGTAAATATATAAATGTGTCGTTAAACCCGCCACCACCCGACACAGCCAATTAGGTTTGTCACGTAAACAGAACGTGGCCAATTCGTTACCAGTACAGCACACCGGTGTGTTGGAGAGCCAAGCCACAACATTTACAATCTGAGTACGACGTTTCGCCAGTAATTACAACTAGCTTCATCAGGCGACAGCCAGATTTGTGGAGAAGTCCACCTGTTTCGTTCCTTAAATAGAGGCGTAGATGTGATGACAACACTTGTGCACTCTTCTTGCACGAAGTTGGGGGGGGATTCATGAATCAACGCACATTATGCACGCGCATTATGCGAGCCCATTAATCTTGCATTTCCTGTCCAATGTCTGTACTAAAGCCTACATGTTAAATCGTTGATATTCCAATCGTGCTTGATTACTATTTGCCTTTATTTGTGAATGCGAACGGCATTGTATTTTCTTCTTGGTTCTTTCGGTAAAGTCACGTAGAAGGTAAATAATAAAATAATAAAAATAAAACATCATAAAATTATTCTCACGACGTTTCGGCCACAACGCAAGCAGCCGTCCTCAGGTGAAGAACAGGTCTGTCGGAAAGACAGCGTCTGAAGTCTTTCCGACAGACCTGTGACTTTACCGAAAGAACCAAGAAGATGAATCCCTGCAGTCACGAAAGCTTTAAATCGGCATTGTATTATTTTACCTAATTGGGTGAATCCGCGTAGAAACATTGCTACCCACTGTGAAACTACCGCAGACTACAAACATCTGTGCGAACACACCTTCTTGATAGCCGTGTGCTAGAAGAATGGCACGAATGCCCAAATGAACTAACGATTTTGATTTGTGACCCGGGTTTCCCTTGAAAGAGAGACTTTTAGCCTCAGTGGCCTTTTTACCTGTTTTTTTCCCCCTAAAGGGCATCTGTATATCTGTCTACAGGAAACCATAAGCAAGATTGATGCCCTAAAATCCAGCAGGCTACCTCCTATTGGTGCTCATATATCAGTAAGTGGAGAAGTTTAAGTTCACATTTTTTCATTGTGTTTTGGTACATACTGCTTTATTATAAAACATGTGTTTAGCCAACTACGCTAGGAACACGGTGACGTACCTTGAGATTCCCGGCAACGCTCTTTTGCGTCGATGATGAGCGATATCTGAACTATTCATAACACCCACCTTCACTAACCCGCACCGACAAAGCATGCTGATGTTGGAAGTATGGTCAATCAACGCCCATAACTGACACTGCAACGTGGAGCCTTTCATGCAGCTATGGAATAACATTTATATGATGTTATTTGATCATATACACATTATATATTGGGTTTAAAATATATATTCTTTTTTTAAAGACGAGATAAGCAACATTTATTCGTTTTAATGTCCTTAAGTTCTTACACAATGCGGGGTAGGTTAAATGTTGGCTTTGTTATGGCCGTGCAACCGTGTTTTTAAAAGAGGCCTTTGTTTCCTTATTTTCCTTGCCTTTGACTGCAGCCCGCAGTGCGGGAGAGACCTCCACCACTACATCGGACTCTCATTGACACCTCTCATCTCCGCAGCCCGGAGGAAAACAGATCCTTCGCATCATTTTATGGTGGCTCGCTCGCTGGAAACCGCAGGAATGTCAGCAGTAAGTTTTCATCTTTAACGACTTACATGCCGACTTAGTGCTCTATACGGCTAGATACATCATCCTGACATGGTAATGATCACTGCGTAGGTTTTTCGTGGTTGTGCCGAATAGCATTCCCATCGGTTTTCGGGTCATACAACCCGGTGAGTATGTGGGTTGTACCACGTGTTGTTTGGCACTATGTCCTACATGCTGGAAGCTTCTTTAAACACTGAATATTCCATTTCTGAATGCGGTACAACCTGAAAACACCTAATGGGGTGATAGTAATCATCATTTTCATCATCATCAGCACCAGCAGTAGTAACATCATCATTAGCATCATAAATCACCAATGATCACATTCTGAAATACAATGCACCTCGATTTGTCTGTGGTATTATTTCCTGCATCTCAAGTAACCACAGGCTCTGTTGATCTGTGACACATCCTGTTATCTGCAGATGGCTCCTTACTCACATTTATCCATGGATAAGTCATTCAAAAGCAGTCTCCCAAAAGTGAAAAATTAATCCCATTTGCATTTTTTTCCAGATAAAAAGAGGGATTTAGAAGTGCCAATACGTCCATCCTATTATCCGCCATTATCTATGGATAAGCACATGGATATCAAAGTTTATTTCACAGACGTCGACAATATTACAGTATCCCCCAATAGCGCCCGCTCACATATCAACGCTAATGAGATAGGTTTTACTCGTACTGTTGGACAGGTTTCCCAAGCCCAGCATCTAGTGCTGATCAACACCTTACATGTTTCGTCAGTTTAGTTCTCTCACACATCTCAACTTTGTTGTTTTCTTTCCTCGCGGTTTTCTCATTCAATGCGACTTTAACATGGCTGCGAAGTTTAACGCATTTTCCGAAAAACTTGTCTTTTGACACTTACAAGTTTCGGCGAAGGCTCTGGCTGTGGACAAACGAGACTCGGGATATGGAGAAGAGGACAGGGGGATGTCGCGCTTTCCTGCTGTTACAGAGACTATCTCGAAGGAACCGGCAAGAAAGCCAGTGAGTGATCTCAATCGGCATACTTATTACGTCATTCAATTGTTTTTTATGTAACTGACTAGGCTATGCTGGTACTGTAAACCAGATCACTTGTAACATATGTTGGGCCCTTCACCTGGTAGCCAGCATGCTATGATCACATTTGTTTTCTATGAGGGCAATTTGTTTTAAAACGAAAGTGTGCAAGCCTTTCGGCAGGTATATATGCAACGCGTTGCTAATCCACATCTGTACCAACACCACATTATTCTCGTTCACACTTGCTGATTTAAACGGACTTAACTGCACTTGTTGACTCGCTGGCACAAGTGAGGGCCAAACCACAGACTGCTGTACCTGCACTTCTGGCTTGGAGGCCCTGTCTTCTAGTTAATGAGTAATAACCCTACGTGAACTACCGACCAACCCCTATCCAATGACCAACAACAATGTCTTTGACATTGCTCGTAAGGCACTGGCGTAAAGCAGCATAATAGTACGAGCAAAATGTGATCTTCTTCTGGGGGTTAGGCCACGTGTTGAGCCTTACTTCTCTCAAGCTTTCGCCACCACAAATCGCTCCGGTTATCTTCTTCAATTCAACTCCTGGAAATTGATTACACTTGTTTGAGAGAACCAATGTTTGACACGTGGTCTAACCTCGAATACCAGCAACACATACGTTCTAAAATTAACGGTGTGAGATCACCCTCATGGACGTGGTGGCGGAGCATGCACATTTGGCCGTGAGCAAAACCACCTCCGCGCCTTTGTGTGTTTTTGTGCACCGGCAGCCACCGTCCGATGGCGTGAAGCTGCCGCTCATTACGATGGAGCCTCCTGCCACTCCCCAGAAGCAACAGGCCGGGGATAACACGGAGGAGGAGGCAGAGCAGAGGAAGGGACCTCCTCAACCACTGCTGCCGTCCATCTCCCAGGGCAGGTCACCCACGATGGGGCAAGGCATCGGCCCCGTTCAGGACCGCGTTGGTAGGACGTGGGGCTTAATCAAACAGGGGGCCACGCGGGGAGGCGTCACACCGTTCGAGGCGGCCCGGGCAAAGCCAGCAACAGGCGGCGCCCGACACGGCCAAGTTGCCAGAGACGCTGGAGTGAATAGAATGGCACGAACCGACCAAGGTGCCGTCACTTTCGTCAAGCCACAGCGGGATCGTTCCCCGGATCGTGGAGCGACCAAAGCTCAAGTTTCGTTGCCGCCTGTAGATGAGCCTGTCTGTGCAGCTAAAGAGAGAGATGGAGTGCCAGGTGTTCACTGGGGTGATGCGGTCGTTGCCAGCAGCTCAGGACAACCGGTCAGGCGAGCGACGGATGTGGAGGGACCTTCAGTTGTTGGTCAGATGGCTGCAGGTGAAAGCTCTCAATGTAAGCATTACATGAAGCACCTTTGTATTTGATGTGACTATAGGGACAGTAAACTGTCAATGTGTGGGGAATGCTACAGTGTTTCAAATGTTTTTTCACGTGTTAAATGTTAATAAAATTTAATATGGAATTTGTTCTAGATTCTTGGATTAACATGAAAAATCTGAGAAAATTGTGGCTCGATATGAAATTCCGGATGATTTTAATAACAATTGTTTAGAATTAATCTAAAGATGTGTATGTGGGGATACCGGTGAATAAATATATTTGTTTGCGATTATTCATTACCCTCATCCTTCAGATGAGTGGCAGCTTCTTGGGAAAAAGGGGCCCGGCAGCCATGACAGTGCGAGAAGCAACAAGGGAGGCAAGGGTGCACAAGACATGGGCATCAAGGGCGACAAGGCCGGCAGAGACATTGTCATCAACCCAGAGGACATAGGTAGGGTTTCTACCCATCCTGGTTTTCCTAGGAATGTCCCCTTTTTGAGGTCTTCCCGGCATATTTAAAGTCCCAGATTTTGTCAGTTGTGTAGTAATTCACTACTCGAGACGATGCATTTACACGTATTCTCCCCTCTTTTTTGCTATTGCGAGATATTATTCTCATCATATTTTTTTCTTCCTTTTCCTCAGAGGTAGCACAAACTGTAGACGTCGACCTCGAGTTTCCCCCAGTGGCCACCGGGGTTAACGTGGGAGCCGGCGAGGTTAGCGGCGCCAAGGCCGAACGGGGTGGTGCTAAGCCTGGCGGTGCCACCGCCGCTTCTGGGGCAGCCGGCGCGAGGACCGGGGGTGGCAGCATGAAGCCCGCAGACGCGGCCGAGGGCAGCGGTGTGAAGGCCGGAGCCTGCAGCATCACGTTTGAGGGCGGCACCGAGGGAGCGGGCAACAGCTCGAGCAACAAGCTCAACGGCGGAGTCACTAAAGGCGTCCCCAAGGCCGCGGGCAGCAACGCGAAGGCGGCAGGTGGCGAAGGGACGACCGTAGTGAAAGGGAATTTACCCGAAGAGCTGAGAGGTCGGTGATTCTGCTGTGTTTTTTGTTGTTGTATTAATACTAACAAGGCGAAAATACGTGAACGCTGAATTTGTTTTCGTGACGAGCACTTATTACCATCTTCTACGTATTATAGCACCCTCCGGAAAGTAAGCCACATGGCCAACTCGTGCCCGGTATTAGTACAGTCATGCAAACCTGCTCTCACACACGGACACACATATGCCTGCCAGATTATAAGATGCACCCTCACCTTTTTCTTTAAAATATAGTTGGAAAAAATGCGTCCTATTATCCGGAGACTATGGTATTAACTGAAAACCTACACCTTTACTTAAAGTACAGTATTTATGTTGAACTTCTTTCACGCCTGCTGATGTCTTATCACCCTCTTCTCAACAGGTGATTGATTATGGTGAAAGTGATCGCTCCATATCTGACAAGTTAGAGTGTGAAGAGATGTAATGTACGTGTGTTGAGCTATGTGAGATACGTGCAGAGGCTTTAAGAATAAAATGTCGTTTTCTGCCTAATGTATCCCTTATTTTAGTTGGTTACCTATAAACGAATCGTCTTTTTTCACCAGCGTTATGCTTAACACGTAGGCTTTCGCGACCAAAATTATTCATAATCAACGTTTTTGGGTTTAGATCACGTTATTATAAAAATTGTAAATGTTGTGGTTTCACGCTTCAATACACCAGTGGGCTAAAGCAGTGAACTATTTGTCTTTTGTCAACGTGACACTTTTTTACTGATTGGCCGTGTCGGGTGTTGGAGGGTTACGACACATTTATAAATAACGCGATCTAAACCCAAAAACGTTGATTATAAAGCGTTATGCTTATCAGAATCTTTGTTTATCCTGGAGAAATCTGATGAGCAATGACGTTATTTTTGAAAGATGTCCAGTAGCTCCACAGATGTCCGGTGGGCATCGTCATTATAACTGTACCCTTACAGATGAATCGTACGCTAAAACATACTATGTTCATCCTTTACCCCGTGCGCATCTGATAGCCACACACACGGGAGGAGACTTCATGGGCAGTGCTGTCCTGGGTCCCGACGGGGAAATCATCAAACTATCTTTGGTGAGAGCCGCCTATTACATCGACGCGAAAGGGCAAGACGGCGCTGGAGATGTGCTCGTGTTTAACGTGAGCATGGAGCACAACGCTGCGGCACATGAGCGGCAGTGGAACGCGCTCCTGGGGGCCTCGCAGCGGAGAGGAGGAGACGAAGGTACGCCGGCCGCACCTTTAGCACCACGCACAGATCTTGATCGCTGCTATAAACGTCCACTCCGATGAGCCGGCTTCGTTGAGCTACTGTTTGTGGCCAAATTTCGATTTAGAGCTTTCGTGACTGCAGGGATTCATCTTCTTGGTTCTTTCGGTAAAGTCACGTAGAATGGAAATAATAAAATAATAAAAATAAAACATTATAAAATAATTCTCACGACGTTTCGGCCTGGTCGCTTCTGAAAAATAGCTCAGTGGGCCTTACCTGGTAAAAAAAAAAAATGCTCGTTTTACAAGACAGCAGCAATCCTCTCGGGAGAAAACGAGTTAATGTTTGCAGTGGGAAGTGAGGTGAGATCGCCCCGTCTGTCTTTTGTTTAGGCTCGCCTTGTTAAAACAAATGCTGCCATTTGTCCTGCGCAGTAAAATGTCTCTTAAGACTGCAGTGACACGAGTGGGGAAATGTAAAGCAAATATTTGTATGTTTGTACGGAATAATGGCATCGCGGTTACTGTGCGATGAACTCGGTGGTGACCTTGCTTCAATTCCTGACATTGTTTAACAACAGTGGTGAGTGATATATGAACCTGTTCTGGACCTCTGCTAGGTTGACTCGTTGTGTAAACATCAGCGCTGCAAAAACTAAGATGGTCTCTTGCGCAATGACAGTCTTAACATGTGTTCTGCTAAAAGCACTTGCCCCAACAGTCTATATGACTAAACAATAATCTTTGTCTGTGTGTGTGTGTTTAAAAAGACGTGAGGTCAGTCGAGTCTGGGGTGATGGAAGACGAGGATTACCAAGACCTTCCCGTTTCCAACAAACAGAGCCCACGTAATCCTATGCACGAACTCACTGCCACAGATTTAGCGATATTGCACACATGTCTTTTACTAACCACTGTTGCATTCTTTCAGGTGACATTGACACTGATAAAGACACAAAAACTGAGAAGGGGACCACTGCTTTTTCTGCTGTTTCCCAGGTACAAAAACACGCGTGTTCATAACCATCATCATCAATCGCGGTGATTTATTCTCTGCTTAATTAATGCTTCCTTACCAAGTCTCTATAGCTCATGGTATTGAACTTCAAAATTAGACGAATTTTCAACATTCAGAGCCGCAACTTGATCAATGTTTTTACTTTACCATTTGCATTGTTTCCCTTTTGCTCTCTCTCTCTCTCTCAGTTTCACAATCTCATTCGCTCCATGTATCTCTACGTGACATTTTCATAAGTTGTAAATAATCGATACTCGCACGATTCGATACATGTATCGTGAGCGTGATAATTTAATTTTTTAGTCAAATGAAGCGTCGCATGCCTCTAGTATCTACAGCAAAGCGAGGGCAATGATGCGGTCTGATGTCATTTATTTTGTTTCTGCACGTTACCAGGGAGCTGCCGACAGTGGATTGTTTGTAACGAGTCCCGTAACAATGTCTGAACTGACGGAACCTGGCACGGTCATGGGTGAGCTGCTATTTTTGTTTTCTATTCATGTTTTTGTATCTGCAGTCAAGAGGCAAAGGATCCGTTAGAATTACTTGCAAAGCAATTCATCTCTTCCGTTGTTAGAGAATGGCCTGCAGAAGCAATTATCACAGAGCTACCATTGAGATTCCTTTCAAATGACCTCTACCCTACACAGCAGGGGGGAATAATTTCCCCGCATACCCTGACAGTAAAATCAATATTTCAATTCGTAGAACTGGAATTCAGTCAAATCGCTATGAGACCTCCTTTACCAGTGGCAAAATATAGTAGTAGGTTTTACCCTTTAAACTGGTATAAAACTGACACCTTTATACAAGGCATCATGTTTGCAATAACCACAACACAAGCAGTCAAAATGCAAACAAAAAGAAGCAACTCTGATAATGGTAATGATATGCACGCCTTTTGGCGTCATCTGGTCCAACACCAATGGAGACTAGGCTCTAAGGAAAGCTGTCTCGGGTGTGGACCAATCAACTTCAAGGACAGTGCATATCATTACCATTATCAGAGTTGTTTCTTTCAGTCAAATCAGTTTGCAGTACTAAATGTCGTAGAGGTTGTTTTTTATAATGCAGTGGCCGGCTTGACACCATCAAGCAGTCAGGTGACGACCATTGCTCTCATAGGGAAATGACTACCCTCTACCACGTGTGTAAAAGGGGATGGTAGCAATCGCTCTGTGATATCCATTTCTGTGGACCATTCTCTCATTGGTGAGCGGCCTGAGACCATAAATTCGCTACACTTGAGAACACTGGTTTATCACGAGTGGTTGAAACCTAGTTGTGGCGTGAGATCTAAACGACAAGTCACAAGCCCATATACAATGCGTTGTGATGGGGCCAACTCTGGTTGTAAAGGAGCTAGCGAGTGTGTGCGGACACAGCAATACAATTACACGTATTGTTGATGTGCAGCTGGGCATTAAAAACCACAATCACGGCTCCTGCGCTAGGTAACTGTAGCTAATCTGGGCAGAATTAAGCCTAAGCCCTTGATGAATTTAAAATATAATTCCACAGGTTGAACCATGTGTGAGATACAGTGCAGAATGTGTTCACTCCTTTAAAGGAAATGGGCAAGATTAACTCTGCGTCTGAACAGACAATTGAGTGCATAACAAATCTAAAATTACATCTTTAATCTGCTGTTATTAACCCGTAAGAAAGAAGAAGTGCAGAATATGAAGGTTTACGTTTATGCTTATAGAATGGTAAGCTAGCGTAATACAATTGTTGGATAATTCATGAATTTGGACGATTAAAATGACACTCGGTACAGTTGGTTACAGTTGTGTTTCATCTTCTTGGTTCTTCCCTTCTACGTGACTTTACCGAAAGAACCAAGAAGATGAATCCCTGCAGTCACGAAAGCTTTAAATCGAAACAGTTGTATTTGTTTGCTGTAGAAGTAAACTTTGACTGTAGTTCAGGAAGGACAACAACTTCAACACATTAGTAATTTACGTTTCCATTAAAATCAAACAATATATAATATGTGATGCTTCGGGCAATGGGCCGTCATCACAGCAGTGTAAATGTTCCCTTCCACAGCTTGTCAACAATGTCATTACCACTTGCTTCTTGCTTATAAAAAAACAAGTGCTCACATTCGGTGTGTAAAAATTCAGTCCCTTACAAACCATGATTCTATGAATTGTCATGATTCAGGGTGGCAGATCGATAAAAAAAATCGATACTTTTTTACGTCACATATTTGCCATCTCGTTTCTTTTGTCATTTTGTTCTCTCCCGTTTGCCTAACTGAAAGATTAGCATATAATCTACACGTGTACAGCCCTTTTTGTTCATAGACTGCTGGATGAAGGCCTTCCCATACTCTGCGGGTCATGGGGGGGCTACTCGACCACACTCCACCGTGCTGGCCGGTGTGGGTTTGGTAAAAGCGAGGAGGAACGAGTATAACCCGTAAAAACAAAGTTTTTCACTATAAATCCTTTATATGCGTGGCGGCTAGAGTCCTCTCGTCCTCTGGCTTGAGATGGCTGCCACCTATGGGTCAGATGATTGCATGGCAGCATTAAGCAATTGGTAATTAAATATAATATTTTTGTCCTAAAAGTGTAAAATTTTGGAAAAAAAATTTCACGAACATTAATTGTCACGCACAACGAGTCTGTGTGGAAAATGTCAGCTCGATTGGATCACGGGAAGTGGGTTAAAAAACGACCGAAAGATTTGCACGGTCCTAAGCAAGCAAGCAAGTGAACTTAATATAAAGGATTTAAAAAAAAACGCAGGAGTCTAGAAGCACAGCACAGCGATGGAATTGTTCAGCATTGCCCTGTGCCGCCCGCCACGTAGCTCCCGCAGCCCTATGACAACCCTTGTTCGGCGTCAGAGAAACAAAGCCCTGGCTGAACCGATGCATCGTGAGTAAAATATCGTGGTTTTGTATTATTATTGTCGTAATTTAATGAAATGTTTCAGCTTTGCCTCCGGCGTCAGAATCGATGGTCAAGGTGGAGTTCGACACGTGGAGCCGCGAGCTCAACTCATCGCCGAGTCCCAACGAGACCATTATTGTAGAGGACGGCCGCACCGGACGAAGGATCGTGAGGTCGCGGCAGACGCCAACGCAGATGGGACCTCCAAACAGGAGCAAAACGTCCGTCTCCATCATCCTACCCTCCCAGGGTGCGTCATTTTTTGAGCGGCAGCCATCCCGAGCTGTTCCCCCTTCGGATTCATGCAGGATGTATGCGTGTGTGTTGAACTTCATTCGCACTGTACCTAGCCAATCGCGTGAATCGGAGGTGTGGGGGAAGGGGAATGTAAGGATAATGAAATGCAACGGAGGTTTTGTTTGTGTATATTTGTAATAAACTACTAGACAAAGGTCTGTTTGTATTGCCACCATCATCATGGGCCATTGCCCATATATTTCTGGATAAAAGGCTTTAACACACAGTCGGCATCTCTAAAGGTCCTGGGATGCCACAATGCATCTTGTAAAATAATATTGTATTCTGATTTGAATTGGTACATCTTTCTTTTCCGTTTGCCTGTAGGTATGGATGATCCAGAATCATTCCGTTCCGATGAAGACAGCTCGAGTGTGCTCTCAAATGCATTTAAAGACTCAAAGGAACAGCAAATGAATAATCACGTATCTGAGACCAGCCAGAACCATGACAGGCAAGAGCATTTATTGAATTTGTCAATCTAAAAGTATATTTAGCACATATTGAAAATGTGAATTCTAAAACCATGTGGCTTAAAGCGAACACACTCGCACAATATGCTGCCAAGCTGCACCAGTGTCTTCCTGATCTGAAATAAATGTGGATACGTAAACATGAAACCAGGCCATGTTACGCAGACATAACCCAACTTGAAATGTACTCATTTCATCCTTACAGTCGTGGTGGGATGAACTACAGGGGGTAATTATGTGCACACAGCAAGGGCCTTTTTCAACACTAGTACAAGCTACGAGCAAAATACGGTGTGGGGAAATAATAAAATAATAAAAATTAAACATAAGATAAAATTCTCACGACGTTTCTGCCACAACGCAAGCAGCCGTCCTCAGGTGAAGAACAGGTCTGTCGGAAAGACAGCGTCCTAATGAACACTGCTAAGCTTGATAATTGTTTTTTTGCCCTTTTATCTGGCAACAAAACTGACACCTTTTTTACAAGGAGTCATGTTTGCATAGACCACAATACCTGCAGTCATAATGCAAACAAAAAACATAACTCTGATAATGTATGCACTGTCCTTGAAGTTGATTGGTCCACACCCCAGACAGCTTTCTTTAGAGCCTAGTCTCACATGGTGTTGGACCAGATGACGCCAAAAGGCGCACAACTCAAAGACAATGCACCATCAGAGTATGAGAGCTTGGGGTAAGCATTTACACCATTGGAACTTCATTTGCCAGTAAAAAATATGATAATTGTTTTTTTACCCAAGTATCATATTTTTTAAGCTGGGTCAGAGGAGGAGAGAGCATTGACAAAGGAGTTTACATATCATTGATATGACAAAGGAGTTTACATATCATTGATATGACAAAGGAGTTTACATATCATTGATATGACAAAGGAGTTTACATATCATTGATATATAAACTCCTTTGTCAAGGCGCTCTCCTCCTCCGACCCAGCTTAAAAATACGCTGCCAAGCTTAGCAGTGTTCATTAGGACGCTGTCTTTCCGACAGCCCTGTTCTTCACCTGAGGACGGCTGCTTGCGTTGTGGCCGAAACGTCGTGAGAATTATTTTATTATGTTTTATTTTTATTATTTTATTATTTCCCTTCTACGTGACTTTACCGAAAGAACCAATAAGGTGTTTATTTTGTTTTTTTTCGATCAAATATACGCTGCCAAGCCTGGTAGTGTTTCATTAGGACGCTGTCTTTCCGACAGCCCTGTTCTTCACCTGAGGACGGCTGCTTGCGTTGTGGCCGAAACGTCGTGAGAATTATTTTATTATGTTTTATTTTTATTATTTTATTATTTCCCTTCTACGTGACTTTACCGAAAGAACCAATAAGGTGTTTATTTTGTTTTTTTTCGATCAAATATACGCTGCCAAGCCTGGTAGTGTTTCATTCAGACGCTGTCTTTCCGACAGCCCTGTTCTTCACCTGAGGACGGCTGCTTGCGTTGTGGCCGAAACGTCGTGAGAATTATTTTATTATGTTTTATTTTTATTATTTTATTATTTCCCTTCTACGTGACTTTACCGAAAGAACCAATAAGGTGTTTATTTTGTTTTTTTTCGATCAAATATACGCTGCCAAGCCTGGTAGTGTTTCATTCAGACGCTGTCTTTCCGACAGCCCTGTTCTTCACCTGAGGACGGCTGCTTGCGTTGTGGCCGAAACGTCGTGAGAATTATTTTATTATGTTTTATTTTTATTATTTTATTATTTCCCTTCTACGTGACTTTACCGAAAGAACCAATAAGGTGTTTATTTTGTTTTTTTTCGATCAAATATACGCTGCCAAGCCTGGTAGTGTTTCATTCAGACGCTGTCTTTCCGACAGCCCTGTTCTTCACCTGAGGACGGCTGCTTGCGTTGTGGCCGAAACGTCGTGAGAATTATTTTATTATGTTTTATTTTTATTATTTTATTATTTCCCTTCTACGTGACTTTACCGAAAGAACCAATAAGGTGTTTATTTTGTTTTTTTTCGATCAAATATACGCTGCCAAGCCTGGTAGTGTTTCATTCAGACGCTGTCTTTCCGACAGCCCTGTTCTTCACCTGAGGACGGCTGCTTGCGTTGTGGCCGAAACGTCGTGAGAATTATTTTATTATGTTTTATTTTTATTATTTTATTATTTCCCTTCTACGTGACTTTACCGAAAGAACCAATAAGGTGTTTATTTTGTTTTTTTTCGATCAAATATACGCTGCCAAGCCTGGTAGTGTTTCATTCAGACGCTGTCTTTCCGACAGCCCTGTTCTTCACCTGAGGACGGCTGCTTGCGTTGTGGCCGAAACGTCGTGAGAATTATTTTATTATGTTTTATTTTTATTATTTTATTATTTCCCTTCTACGTGACTTTACCGAAAGAACCAATAAGGTGTTTATTTTGTTTTTTTTCGATCAAATATACGCTGCCAAGCCTGGTAGTGTTTCATTCAGACGCTGTCTTTCCGACAGCCCTGTTCTTCACCTGAGGACGGCTGCTTGCGTTGTGGCCGAAACGTCGTGAGAATTTTATTTTATTATGTTTTATTTTTATAATTGTATTATTTCCCTTCTACGTGACTTTACCGAAAGAACCAATAATATGAATCCATGCAGTCACGAAAGCTTTAAATCGAAAAATGAAACACGGTGTACAAAACAAATTAATCACTTACCCAATGTCTGATACATACTTCCCCAGACTGCCAATCCTGTACGCACTTATACTTCTCTGAACAGCGGCGATTAAGGTGTGCATTTGCGTTGACAGTTCGTGCACACAAAAATAGGTTGCGTTATGCATTTCAGCAACCGCTCTGACATTCGAGGCGGTACGATCATCACTAAGCGACGTTTTATTTGTTCAGTGAAATGTGTGGAATGGGCTTTAAAAACACTATTAATCTCGTGGCAGATCAGCACAAGAATCTGGAAAAAACAAGGCCGTTGTGTCGAAGAAAGGTAAACGCCCCGAGGCAAGGGACGACAAGGACAGGCGTTCGGCAAGGCGCTCTGTCGAGACGCGGGAGCGCGCGTCCGTGCGGGAGGGTTCGACGGGGGAGATGAGCCACACCGTGGCAAGGCGGCCTTCCAGCAACGACCCGGACGACGCGTGGGAAGACAGCGTGGGTGATAACGCAGAGGCGCCCTCGAGGGCCGTAAGTAACACAACCGAGGCACGTGGGAGGTGGCAAAAGGGGTCGTCAAGAGCACTGAGCTAACAATGCTGAGATCCTCGGGGTTTGAATATGGCATAGCGGTCCATGATTTTAAACAAGCACTGTCATGGGTTCTCGAGATCCATGAGTAATGCAATGCTGAACCAATTTAATAAACCATAGGTATCACCCGAGGCGTCTTATGAGGTGGCAGGGTGTTAAAGAGGTCAGGGCACTGAGCTGGCACCACCAGGATACTGGGCATAATCTGGTGCAGCCACTCATGAATAAATTGGGCTCTCAAGTGTGAGCTGATGGCCTCAGTTGGGTCACCAATGACTACGCAAAAAAAGCCCATCGCGGTACATTGGTTTTTCATTTCATATAGATAAATACCAGCATGTGATAATTATTTAAAGTATTCAATGTGACAAACATGTCACAGCAAGTGCGCCTCCTAGTGTGTGGTTAAAATAGTTCTTGTGGGGAGCGTTATCGTGCAGCGGTTCGCGTGCTGTGGTACGAACCCGGCGACACGGGTTCGGTTCCAGCTCACGGTGATCACCAGCAACGATTATCTGAACCGGTCCTGGGCCTCCCCTTTTAGGTCGACTCAGCCTCAAATGAGTACCTGGCGCGGTGTTTAAACATCGCCACGAGGGAGACATAGGCGGCCGGGAGTGGTGCTGGCTTTCATAGGTGCAATTGCCCCTACAGTCTGTAAAGGCTATACGGGGGATATGTCTTTAAAATAGTTCACTGGATCGGATCTCAGTGGCAGCCCTGTAAAAAAAAATCTGCTTCTGTGAGCTGTTCTCGAACACGCAGGGCTGCAGCGCTCTGCAATATTTCCAAATGGATTCCTCATCCCATGGCATGACACCGATCGCGCAAATGGATTAAAATTGGGTTTAGAGACACGTGCTGCTAGTTTCAGCCAGGCCTATCGTGGTGTAAGCAATAATATATGGGCTATCTATTTAATTAATTATGATTCGATTCCTCGATTAGTTGGACAGAAAATAGATGGGGAGAAAAAGCTCGCTTTTTTCCCACGTGTGCCGCTGGACGGGAGGTGATGGGTGGGGATGCATGATGTCTTCGGCATCATCAACCGCGTCACACTGAGCGTCGGATGTTGGGGGTGACCGCCATTTTAAACGGGGCCCCAGTAATCGGCTGCACCAAAAGTGGTCGATTATCATATTTCGTTGATTGCACAACTCTGTGGGTGAATTGTCCCAGCTCTGTTATACATGGCGGTTTGAGGGCTTTGCTGCCAACTTGTAACATCAGGGATCCGGTGCCAATTTGATTGGGTTGTGCAATTGCCAAAACTCGCGTGTTTTCTTTGGACGCAGGCACCATCTTGGTCTGCTGTGTGCACGCACAGAAGCATGATTTTTAAATCAGGATAAAACTGTGGCAGACCCACATCCAATGGGGGATTTTATTATCTAGGATAGATGGAGACATAATAGTCAAGAGGGCACACACAGGGTCGGTGGGGGGGAGGTCCATTAGACCATTACGGTATTGGCACTGGCATTAAACCGCTTCGTGCAAAGGGCTTCACAGTCATGGTATATAAGTGGGTGACGTCTACGTACCATGCTCAGTTTTCATTATTCCTGAGGAGCCGAGTGGCTCAGGACCAGCACACCGTAGATATCCTTGTTCTTGATTTTGGGTTTCGGCCACGTGTGATTAAACCAATTACCAATGACTGCACAAACCAATCGCACGAAATTTGGGCATTTTTTGACTACGCTTAAGCCTCCACCCTTAAAAAAAACAAGTTTGACAAGTGATGACCAATTTTTTCAGAGCATTAAAAGGTGTCCCTAGCGTCGATAAAGAGGGCTATTGAAGTGGCATCAGAGGTAGGTATGTGACGTCATCTTCTGGGTGATGCACTGCTCGCTGTAGAGTTGCAAATGCTATAAATAGGGGAAAAATAAAATAAAAGCTCCGTATTTAATTTTCTATAATGGAAGCATTGCAAGCAAGTTGTTATTTGTTTGTTATTAGTGCCTGTGTGTTTTATTCTAACCGTCTGCTTTGTTTTGATTGCACAAGGAAACGAGAATCGCAAAAGAAACGAAAACTAAAAAGTCCGAGGGCAGTACAAAAGCCAAAGCGAACGAAAATGAACGGAGTGCTTTTGTTGTAGGTGAGACATTATAAATGACTTCCAGCGCCTAGCTTCCAGTCGCACAAGAAACGTTACACATCCCCTGTCCTGTTTTTATTCTACGTAACTCTTAGCTTCAGCTGCATCCAGTTATGTAATGTTGGATCAACCCGTTGATACGATTCTTAAGATTATAATTATAATAGAGGCGATCATTTCAGAGGCACGTGGAACCACAGGCAAATGGCATAGGCAGCCAGGTGGTGATTGAGCACTAAATTCCCCCCCCCCTCCCTGCAAGATCTGTGGTCCTCTATATATTGAGATGTTATCGGCCAATTAATGAGTGTTTACATGATGCATATGTACAGCCATTTTGTCAATCCACTGCTGAGTAATAGTCTCCCCACACCATGCAGATGGTGGGGGTTATACGAGGCATACTTTGCAGCACTGTTCAGTGTGGGATGAAGGAGATGCATAGACATTGGAGCAAAGTATAGAACAACGGATTTGCTACACTGCCCTACACTGCAGCGGCAGCCCACAAAACCTGTTTTATGCATGGTGGACGCTCAACGCAAGCACCATCCAGGCTCAACGTCCTACTTAGCCTCCGAGATCTGATGAGATCCTACGAGACCGTCGAAAGGATACAAATAACAGTTGTTTCTTTACGAGCGCTATTCAGTGCATGTATTGCGAGTGTGAGAATCGATGTTCAAGCAATTATTGGACACTTGACAAACCGAGACGTCCCATCTCAAAGGATCGCCGCACGGGCGAAATATTTTCGACACGTTTAAAGAAATGCGCCTTCACGTTCCCCCCCCTTTTAGGCAAACCCAGGAAAACGAGGAAGAGTGAAGCGACGCAAAAAGGAGCCGATGGGGAAAAAGCGCCGCCTTCGTCAAAAAAAGAATCCGGTGGCGAGCAGAGGAGGAAGAAGTCATCGCTGCGTTCTGCGGGGCCGCCGCCAAAGGATGGCAGCAGGGGAACGGACGATCAGGACTCGGGGGGAGACGACGACTCTGCTTTCCAAGACGACGAGACTGATCGGCATCGCCAAGGAAGAAGGGGGAGCCGAGCGCAGGCCCGCAAACTGGGCAGCCAAACGTCGGAGGACCAATTTGTTGAACCTGGCAAGGAGGTGAGGAACTCTGCTGAACAGTGCTGTGCTGTACAGCAAAACGTCGCACATTTAGCCGTTACATATCCACCTGGTCAATTAACTGACGCCCAGTGCTGTATTGTGCATGGTGTGACTGTATATAATTTGATATATATGTTCACATATCTGACCTTAAATTTCGATTTAAAGCTTTCGTGACTGCAGGGATTCATCTTCTTGGTTCTTTCGGTAAAGTCACGTAGAAGGGAAGTAATAAAATAAAAAAAATAAAACATAATAAAATAATTCTCACGACGTTTCGGCCACAACGCAAGCAGCCGTCCTCAGGTGAAGACCAGGTCTGTCGGGGAAACAGCGTCTGACTAAACCTGGTCTTCACCTGAGGACGGCTGCTTGCGCTGTGGCCGAAACGTCGTGAGAATTATTTTATTATGTTTTATTTTTATTATTTTATTACTTCCCTTCTACGTGACTTTACCGAAAGAACCAAGAAGATATCTGACCTTTTCACATATCTGCCTATATCTCAGTCCCCAGAGGCGGGTATGCATTGTAGTACTGTGCCAGATCAATCCGAGTACGTAAGTAAATTAGTTCCTATCTTACAGTTACATGCTAATTTCTCACATTAACATCACCAGCTCCGGCCACTGCTTTATGACCCTTGAGCTACACCCATTTCAAACCTTTTAAAACAGTCTGCCTCAGCAGCAAACCATGCTTTCCCACCTGATGACGGACGCTTGTGTTGCGCCCGAAACGTCGTGATTTATTTTATTTTATATCTACGTGACTTTACCGAAAGAACCATAATGTATAAATTAGTTCCATGACATAGTCACTCTCTTGAAGATGGTTATTTGGAGGTGGCCTGATGGACCAAGGAAGGGTTTGCATGCTGCAACGGCACTACTCACATCCTGGGTTCATATCCTGGCTGCCACCTGTGATTAAATTGGTTTCTGACGTATAGGGAGTTCATGGACTCAGCAATGACTGCACAATACAACCGTCACGTGATATTGTTTTTTTTACTTTTATTTCGCCACGTTCCATCTGTTACTGATGTTTTTCCGCGTCGTTTCTCTCCATTCCAGTGCCGCCCTCTGCACTCCATTCAGTCCATATTTTCTTTCAGGCACACATTCTGCCTCTGTTGCCTTCCACTCGTGTTGCCATTGCTTTTCATGATTCCCATTTGATGCCATTCTCAGACTCAAGATTTTATTTGAGCTGGTTTGACCAATTTAGCAAACCAGCCCTTTTAGACACGGCTAGTACCGTAGCAGTTTGCATTCTTTTTTTTATATATATCATTGTTATTCTTTATTCATATTTTTTTCAATATCGGGTGAAGCCACTTCTGTCATGCTACACTTCTTTTCACTTGAATTTTGGGCAAAACACTACTACGTGGCCAAACAAAAAAAAATTGCGATCATAGTATTTGCCACAAGTAAATATTTTTAATATTATCGTTTGATATGGCTCCTCCAACAGGATCGTCTGTTGGAGAAGTCACGCACAGCTGAACACTTGAGTACCGTCACTGGCAGTGCACAATATCGTTTCATATCGTTCTGAATGGAACTTGGTAAAGCCCCGTCCTGTACATTCCACCTTGCTGGTCTCGCCAAGGAACGTAAACCTCTGAAGGGAACGCCTCGAAGCAACCGCTTTTGGCTCGCCATTGAACAACAACGGTCAGAGCAACGGTCAGCGCATCTGAAAGCACGCGATGCGGCTCTCTGGAACACTCTTCTTTTCGATATTAGGAAGCCCCTGGAGCCTATGCACTTTAAAATCATCTAGATTGAAAATTCCTTTCTTTGAAACTGCTTTTTGTGTTCAGTTTGTTGTGCTTCCCCTGCACCTCTGATTAGCACGGTTGGCGACGTGTGAAAGAAGTTCAACATACGGTACATTACATACACAGAGGCTAAGCCTACGCTGTCCAAATCGAGCAGCTGAGAGATTCGAACCGCGTGCGTGCGCGAGCGGCAGCCGGGGTCGGACGGGCGATCTCCGGCCTTGTCGGAGCGCGAGGCTCGGCGGGCGGCCCAGGCGGAGCAGCGGCGGCTGGAGGTCGACCGGCGGCGGCAGGAGAGCGAGTCGCAGCGGCTCCACGCGCTGGAGCAGCAGGACAGGGAGGAGGTCATGAGGGCAGAGCTGGAGGAGGCACGGCTCCGGCGCGAAGAGGAGGCGAGGTGGGTGAGGGGGACGGGACTGACGGCACCGCACAGGGCCCGGCTCTCACTGCTGGCACCAAGCTAATACTGCAGCCGTGACAGCACGGACAATATGTGCAGCATTGCTGTGCGGCTACAAAATTACGTTTAAAAGGAGGAAATTGTATGACGGTAAAACAAGAGTTATTTGTTCTCCTGCGTACGCAGCCCGCCTGTACTCCTGTACACTTGGCCAGTGCGCACTCTTACGTAATCAGCCAATACATTTGTGTTTAGTTTGTTGTCTTTCCCCCGCTACGTATGGTGTGAAAGAAGTTCAACATACAATACGTACTCCGACATACGTATCCAGTGCATTCTCCAACTTTAACCAGTACATACTCCTACACATTCAGCTCGCGACATAGTCTCACACCTCTTTTTTCCATTGCACAACCCAAGCCATGCCAAGCTAGCTCCGAACAGCTTAGGAGGTGCCATGATGTTTTTTTTCCACGAGTTAAGTTAGTTAATCCTCTTCATCCCCTATGGGACATGAGGCCACAGTGAGTTCCCTCCACTTCGTCCTGTCCTTGGCAACATATTGAGCCTCACCCCAAGAGAGCTTGATCGCTGCTACCGGCTCGTCCTACGCTGTCTTGCGCCGCGTGGCCTCGGGTCTCCCAGGTTTCCTTTTGCCCGGTGGTGCCCATCTTAGGGGAAATATTTTGTCCTAGTCCATTCTGAGTACATGTCCGAGCCATCTGAGTCACCGTCCCTTGATGTTTTTTTTTTCCACTACAGAACCAGAACTGTGATGTCGGCCTGCCGCTGCCATCGCACGCAATTAGCGATTTGAAACGCATGGGGCCCTGCTTTTGCCTCAAACCAGATTCAATTGTTTTGAGGCCAGCATAGCGTGGACTTGGTACTGACACATAGCCAGTGGAAAGCCACCTGTACCACGATGGCTCGGTGCCCACGCGGCTTGGATGTGCCAGTGACGAACGAATAGGGTATGACCATAGTTAACCGGCGCATACTCAATCTTATCGTCAAAACTTTTGGCCATGTGTCCAGTTTTGACGAGCTATCTGAGCTGTTTGCCAAGTGCCCTTTCCCCCCTCCTTGTCCGACTCAGGCAGAAGAAGCTGCAGCAGGAGCTGGAGCGACTCAAGGTGCAGGAGCTGGAGATGAAGCGGATGGAGCGCGAGCGGGCTGAGCGTGAGCGTGAGCGCCGGCAGCAGGAGGAGCACCGTCGCAGGGTACTCGAGATCCAGCGCAGGAAGCAGGAGGAGGAGGCCCTGAAGAAAGGTGAAAGCCTCGCACCTTCACTCTTTCTCTCTCTCCTGTATCGAGCACATTAACGAAAACTAAACTATTTTTTATTTTACCAGGTAAGGCCCACTGAGCTGTATAGCTCTTTTTCAGAAGCTACCTGGCCTCAAATTATAGCTGAACGCAGTGGCGTATCGTGCGGAAATTTATAACAGCCAAATACTCTAAACGCATGTTGATTCTAAATGGAGGGAAAAACCAGAGGACCCTGTGAAAAATCCACACGACCATGGGGAGAGAGACATGCAAACTCCAAATATACAAACGTCAGGGTCGGGATCGAACTCACGACCTCCTGTATACCAGGCGAGGTAGTTAACATCTCACCACCAACATGGCGGGTGAAGCATTGTCAACGGATACCTCTGTTGATCGACCTTGCAATGCACGTTGCTGGTTGGTGGATCGTGTGCGGCGAGGTAGAGTGTGGGAATTCTTATCTCTTTTAATCCGTGTTACTCTTATAATGATGTCCAGTGAATGAACTTACGGATACAGCAGTGGGGGGCAGGAGCAGTGGTGCAAACGTTAGCGCACCCCATGTCTCGCATCAATGATCACGTGTCACGTCAATGGCAAGCAAAATCTAAACCCATCCTGGGCCCCAGCCCCCTTCACCATTCGAAATTTACCAGAGTGGAACAAAGAACCCCCGTATAGCCTTTAACAGACTGTTGGGGCAAGTGCTGTTAGCGAGCACCTATGAAGGCCGGAACGGTACACGAGGGGGTGGGTGGCCAGCACCACGCCTGACCGCCTTTGTCTCCCTAGTGGCAATGTTTACACACCGCACCAGGTACTCATTTGAGGCTGAGTCGACCTAGGGGAGGCCCGGGACCGGTTCAGATAATCGTCACCGGTGTTGGCCGTGAGTGGGAATCGAACTCGTGTCGCCGGGTTCATAGCGCAGCGCGCTAACTGCTGCACTATCGCTCCCCACGGCCAACCAGAGTGTAAGAGCACGGTCACACTGACACTATCGAATACCGCACGAACGAACCGGCAATGCCGGCGCGCTCTCATCTCCGAATTGCAGCCGAGCAAGAGCGGCTGGAAAGAGAAGAGGCGGAGCGGCGAGCTGAGGAGGAGCGGATGCTGTCGCAGATGGACGAGTCGGAACGGCTTGAGTACGAGCAACGGAGGCGGAAGGAGGAAGAGCAGAGGAGACTCGCGGAGGAGCAGAGACGCAGGGTGATGGAGGAAGAGGCTCGTCTCGCCATGGAGGAGGCGATGCGACAAGCCCGCTTTCTGGCCAAGTGAGATCCGCGCATCTCTGCCGGGGAACTGCTTCACAAAAACTCAAACGCATTTGCCAATAACGCTGCACAAGAGAGGAAAAATTACGTGATAGAGAACGTTTCTGGCAATGGCCCTTCTTCGTAGCGAAAATGTCACCGGTTATATAGTTTTGCCTTTTAAGGCAGTGGTGTTGACGAACGTGTTGAGTCTGTGTTTATTGTGCTTGTGCACCCACTGCCAATGCAGCATCACCAAATAATGTATTCAATACTATACAAGTGGGTTTCAGAGAGTCATTATTTCCTACACTTGATGATATGATTTTTTTTTTAAAGAGACATAACACAGCGTGCACATTTTAATTTCTGAGCACTGGTAATATTTGATGAACTCGTCCAATATTATAATAACCTTGTTTAACGGTTGAACCCGGTGGCTTTCGACTGAAAGTCCAATTAGGCAGCCTATGGACAGCAGCCGCTCCAAAAGGCTTCATAAATCAATGAAACGCAACGGATCAAAGATTACACATCTAACGAGCATGAATGTGACCAATTGCGCAACCAGTGAACAAACCAATGAGAAGCCACGACCGTGTTTAAATCACGCGGCCAGCAGTTTCTTTTATGGCTCCCTGACCCGACGTCGTGAAAACCTCTTTACAGGCAGCAGGCGGAGCTGGAACGCCACCTCATGTTCCACCGTGAACTGTGGCTGGAGACGAGCGGGATGGAGCAAACGCAGGACGTGTCTCGGCCGTGGGTCTACTCGTACTACGAGCTCCTGCAGATGCTGGGGCTGCAACGGCCAGAGCTGGAAGCAGGGCAGCACGTTGACTGAGCCGCTAAAGGTCCCACCGACAGGGAAATGTCATATCCTGGGTCTCACAGGCCGAATGCCCGTCCATGGTTTTATTTCATATGACCCATCGGTCACAGGAGGCCTAATATTTCGAAACGGCCCGCAAACTATATGTATCCATTACTACAAGCATCTTATCGCACTAATCCGACACCAGAAGGGAATATATTTGACCTTGATACACCACCGTGTTTCTAATTTTAGCATTACACTCAGGAACTTCTGAGTGTACAGGGTGGTCTAGATGTCGTGACCCGCACCGTGAGACACCACGGTGGCTAGGAGCTGTTGACTACCTGGCCTGGTATACAGGAGTTCGTGGGTTCAATCCCGACCCTGATGCCCGTATATTTGGAGTTGAGATATTCTCCCCGTGGTCGCGTGGCTTTTTATTTAGGTCCTCTGGTTTTTCCCTCCACATTTAGGTACATGCATTTCGAGTATTTGGCTGCTATACATTTTCACGCAATAATCCACTTCGTTGAGCTATCATTTGGGGGCAGGTCGCTTCTGAAAAAGTTATATAGCTCAGTTGGCCTTACCTGGTAAAATAAAATAAGCAGTTTAAACAGAGCTGCGTGTGGCCTGCCAAGTGAGTTTTGATGTCCCATTGGAAAGTAAAATGTTCCCCCACCCCTGCCCTTGAAACGTGGTCACCAATGGTTGCTCACTTTCACTAACTGCAGCTTCAGTGCTTCAACAAATTTCATCGAATTGTCAAATTGAGTTAACGTTCCATGTGTACTCGATAGGGTAACAGTCGATTTTAATATAAAGCATCACAGCACTTAAATCTACATATGCGTTCATTGCTAATAGCCCATAAAGCTAACATACTGGCATATACAGTACATGAAATGTTAATAATTAGTAGTTGAAGCCATTTTTATAAATATAGAATGTTCATATTTTGGGTTGCTTCACAAAGGTTGTAACTGCCAAAAATGTTGCTTAGAACCTTTTTTGAGTACCTCAAGAAGGGTAAAGCTGTTTTGTAGCTTGTTTGCACTAATATATTCTGATTCAAAGCAAATGCTGAAACATATTCTTAGTATTTCCAATCTACGGTGTTTTACTGCATGTGGTATTCGTAGATCTTGTTGTCGGTAGATTACCGAGTGAGCTCATGTGGTGGAGCATGAAATAAAAGGGAGTGCCAGAGATATAAATCCATGTGATAAGACTTGTACCAAGACTGAGAAAATCCAGGTACAAAGGGTGTACACAGTGCAGTTGTCAGTAAAGGTTGGAGTCCATAACGGTTCTTTAGCGAGTCCACTTAATTCTAGACTTGAAGCTTTCGTGACTGCAAGTATTCATATTCTTAGGTTTTTTCGGTAAAGTCACGTAGGTAAAAAATTTAAATTAATAAAAGTAAAATAAAAATCACGACGTTTCGGAGGCAACACCTGAAGACGGAAGCTTGATTTTTATTTTTATTTTACTTTTATTAATTTACATTTTTTACCTACGTGACTTTACCGAAAAAACCTAAAAATATGAGTCCACTTAAACTTCTCATGGTGCTGGACATGCAAGAAACATTCTAAAAGAAGCACTCTGTTGTTGTATGTCGTTGGCATATGATATAAATGCTATGTGGGGGAGACGAAATACATGGAAAATGACTTGGAGAATTAGCGAGTATGTAGAGTAGATCCAAGGGGGAATGTGGTGTGTGACACTGGGAGTGCAGAAGGGAAGACGGAACAGTGGCTACTCCATGCGAACAAGTTCCCATATCTGGGGTTAACCTCACAAGACAGCGACGTTCAACACAAAGTGAGTCAAAAAGTGTGAAGTAGAGAGAAGTGAGTGGAGTGTTATGTGAAGAGACGACGCCACTGAAGATAAAAGACATGTAGGATGTTGTCAGACCTGTGCTCACGTATGGAATAGAAATCTGGGTTAGAAAGAAAATAGAACTACAAAGCAACAGATATGAAGATGCTAAGATGAGTGCTGGGACCGATTAGGAAACACATTGGCAATAAAGTTGGAGGGAGGTTAGTGACGCTGTTCATGAAGCCAAAATTTATAGGAAACAAGCAAAGGTGGTTTCGGTCACGCAGAAAAGGAAGCGATGAGTAGGTTGCAACAGGAAGTAGAAATTGCTGGCAGTAGAGAGCAGGATGGATGATAACAGCGAGGACATGAAGGAGTTTAAGAGTCAGTGGGGCAATTGCTGGAGATGGATAAAAATGTAAAGAGGACAACGGCAGACCTCAAACACTTGTGATCGATGCCAGCAATGAGTTGGTGTTTTACCTATCAGTAAACAATCATTTTGGCACAAACTCTATGTTTTAAAATAATTACTGGAATTTAGAAATGTGCATCCTATTATGAGATTATAACCGTACACAACTGTATTATTGCAGGTTTCTTTGTTGATCAAATTACAAAATACACAGTATACACAAAATACACAGAATTTTGTTTGGTAATAATTTAAAAAATCTAGAGAAAAATTCAATCAATTATTCTTTGCAAGCTGTGCCAAGGGCATGCTTCACCCATCAAATATATATACAATTGCATAACAGCTGGGAGATTCCTGCTGGCTTCTGTGGGCTGTTCTGACACATGGGGCACACCGCTCGGTGAGATTTCCAAATCGATTATTTATCTGACATTAAGATGGCTTAATTGAAATAAATTTGGCGAGAAAATTTGCAAAGCCTCCAGTCATAATGCTCCCCAGTGAAATGTTCGAAATTCTCAGCTAAATTCAAATACATATAAGAACACGAAGACACACGAACATTGACCGAACATTTTATTTAAGTTGAAAAAAATTCACAGCTACTAGTTTCCTTTGAAAATTACTGCTTCAGCACAAAACCTCTATTCTGAGGGTTATTTTCAACGCAGCTTGCTCAAATAACACGGAAACTAAGTCGTAAATATAGCAAATATTTTACGACAAATGTTTTCAAGTCTGGCATCTCATCTGCAAATTAACCGATGCGTCAATATTAAAAGAATTCCAGTACACCGACTCTGATGTTCATTTCTCAGTCAGATGCATCCGGCTGCAGCCTTGTGAACTTTGCCTGAAAATTACACTTGTTGCTGTTCAAAATGTTGATGCCGTGCTTCTCAAAGTCATAGCCAACGCTCTGGAGGACTTGCAAGCGGTGGCTCAGCGTCTTCAAACTGAACTCCAGGCAACGCGGCCTCTCCAGCACCTGGTGGATGGTGATACCCGAGGCCAGCAAGCAACGCAACTTCTCCAGCAGGTTCTCCAGGGAGAAGTAGAGGAAGTACGAGTACTTCTTGAAGAACACCTTCACCTCTTGGTCGTTGCAGCCTTGCTTAAGGCACTCGCTCCAGAAGGCCTCCAGCTTCCTCTTGAGGCTCTCGCTGGACATGTCAAGCGCGTCGGTGCTGTTCGCCGTCAGGAAGCCGAGCAGCTCCTTGTCCGTGAGCTGAAGCCGCTTCACCAGGAACTCCATGTTGGTCTTGACCCGTTTGGTGCTGCGGATGAGGATGTACACGTTCCGCGAAATGATCTGCGCGAGGGGTAAAACGAATTTGTGAGTCCACAGCGTTTAGAACGAATGTGCACAGTACCATGAAGACCCATCTAAAATCTAACTTAGTGCATTTAAAATGTCTCTCAACTACTATTCAACGTAAAAAGAAATATAAAAGGTAAAAACACAGCTCTTAGTAGTTACTGGAGTTACTGTATAGTACTCTGGCATTTATGTGCAGCAAGGAGATGCGGCGAACAAGTCAGTCATTGCTTTTGCACGCTGTCCCATTTATATCTTTAAGGCATGTGATTAAAAAACTAATTCCAATTTTAATTCAATCTTTAGGGGTTCCCCCCCCCTTAAAAACAAACATCCCAATGCAGGACCCTCCTAGAAAGAGATTTGAGACTCAGACCATCCTGGGTCAGTAAACAAAACATTTATAAACAACAAAAAGACTCAAACCTGTTGCACAAAAATGTCGGGGTCGCCGCCTTCCAGCGAGACGCAGGTACATTTCAAAAAGTCCACCATTTGCTTGTTGAGCTCCGGGGTGTTGGATAACGCCCTGGGCGCGGTGGAGAAAATGCGCAAAATGTCCTTCTTGGCGAGCCCCAGCGACGTGAAGTACTCGATGTTTTCCGCCAACGTGGCGTTGTCCGAGGAGCGGAAGAAGGCCTCCGGGGAGCGCATGACGATTTTGAGGACGTCCCCATCGGAGTTGAAGAATTTTCTCCACAGCGCCCACCGCTCCTCCAGGTGTTCGGCAGAGCGGCTGAGGGAGCGCGGGTACCTGCACACGATGCTGGCCACCACCTGCTGAGAGGCCCCTTTGCCCTTGAGGAAGTTGATCAAGTCGACGCTGCCTTTCAGCTTCTTGAGAACGCCGAGTGCCTGCCTGTGGAGTGCGAGATCCACTCCAAGGTCGTCGAGCTTCTGCATCATCTCGGCGGAGGGCTCCGACACACTTGCGCGGGCCGCGGGATGACTGGTTGCTTGACAGCAGCGAACCTGACCCTTCCCGCACACTTCAAGGTGGCCGATTGCTTTCGAGAGGGTACGGGGTACCATCCAGCGATTTTGTAAATGGGTCGTTTGTACTTTTAGGTAGAAGAAGCATCCTTGTGCCACGATCCTCCTCACGTGAAAGGGCTGCCTGCCGAGCATGTCTGACGCATCAGAATCCTGTTGGAAGACAGAACCCACAGCGCATTAGAAAACATGGACACATCCGTCACCAGGTGAGTTTACCCGATATGTTTTCTAGCCCATTTGACGCCTGGGTAACCATTAGTGGTTTTCACATTTTGTAATGGCCCAGACTGCACAAAGATGCCAATTCGTTTTAACCTGATTATTTAATTTAACACGTAGGATTTCGCAACTGATATCCATAAGAGGTTTTTAGGTTAGATCGCGTAGATATAAATGTGTAGTTAAACCCGCCACCACCCGACACAGCCAATTAGTAAGGTTTGTCACTTAAACAAAACATGCCAAATCGTTACTAGTTCAGGACATCGGTGTGTTGGAGAGTAAACCCACAACATTGTGGTGTGTTGGAGAGTAAACCCACAACATTGTGATGTGTTGAACTCGTAACGAATTGGCCCGTTCTGTTTACGTGGCAAATTTTACTTAATTGGCTGCGTCGGCTGGTGGCGGGTTTAACGACACAATTATATTTACGCGATCTAATCCAAACAAAACCTCTATTGTGGACAGCGTAACGTTGCTGCACAACGCAAGCCGTGGTTGCATAACAACACAGCACCGCATAATGTACAGTGACACATGTGCCAATCATCACAAAGCCTCGAGATGATTAAACCGACACCTGCATCGCACACACGAATCGCGGCTGGACTCTGTACTCACCAACGCGAGTCGCCACACCGCACACCGAATCGATCCCACTCGCCCACAAAAACTGCAATTGAGAAATATCCCAAAAAACAGCCCTCTAATAACGACGCCGATCAGAAGTTAAGCGCCCGGCGATCACAACAACAAACCACCACCAGCACCACAAAGCAACGATGCATTCATGGAGCAAAACGAATTCGGCGGGCACTTTAGGAACGAACCCCTCTCAACAACGTTAAGGGGTAAAATAAATGAACGCGGCGCATTTGGGGGACGCACATGGGGCACCGCGCGCACGTGTCTACGAACTAGATCCGGGGCACGCACGTGGCCAGTTCACGGCCGCCCGCCCGCCCCCTTACAAAGACAAAGGTCCCCTGCGTACCCTGCAACATACTGTCCGGGGGGGTTGGGGGGCGTAAGTTGCTAAGTAGCGTGCAGCCAGCGTCTCTGAAAGGCCCCGGGCCACTTGTTGGCACACGAGACATCGGGGTTGGTTGGGTGGCCGTAACAAACCGAGCCCGCTCGACTTTGAGTCTCTTGCCCCGGTGGTGATGTTTACTGCACAGCGCAGCAGGTCAACTGCATTTGAGGCTGAGTTGACCTAAGAGGGGGGGGGGTAGGAGGAGGCCCACAGGGACCCGGTTCAGTTGTTCGTCACTGGTTGTTTGGCGACTGTGAGCGGGATTCTAACTCGGGTCAGCCGGGTTCGGAGCACGTTGAGCCTGCCGCTAACCGCTGCGCCACCGCTCCCCCCCAACATCGCCCCGCCCCCCAAAATCGCCCCACCCCACATCGCCCCGCCCCCCCACCCCTCAACCAACCGCACCGCGATTCGTATTCCCCGTGACGTCACGAGCCTTCTCCGCGCATGCGCAGTGTGGTCCCGGGACTCGTGTGTAACACGTGGGAAGTTTTTTGTGTGCGCGGGACCGCAGCAGTAGCAGCGACGGCGGCGGCGCTCTCAGAAGCCGTCGAAAGTTTGTAACGTCGCCGCTTTTGCAACGTTCCAAAAACGCAGCGACAATGCTCGTCCTGTTCGAGACCGCGGCGGGCTATGCCATCTTTAAGGTAAAAAGCGTCCGCTGTACCCGAGTGTGTTTTTTGCGCGAAAGAGGAAAAAAAAATTAAGGCCTCAATTTTTTGGCCTGACACGTGGTTGCAAGTTGGCCGAGGGGCCTTCCTGCGGCCTTCGCTCCACGTTGGCGGGCGGGTGTTCTCCGCAAGGCTCCCCCGTTGGTGGCAGCGGCCTTCGCCCGGCCGACAATCGCGGTCTGCTGCGGCTTGCCCCCTACGCCGATTACCCGATCGCGTTGACGGCGGAATGAACGCGGCCTAAGCCGAAACGTGGTCCCCCCCCCCATCGCAATGCCGTTATGCGTTGGAATGTCTCCCGTCTCTTCTTGCCCTGGCCCCCCTCCCACTGCCCCACCTACCATAGCTCGTGCTTTGGTGATTTTGCGTAGTTTATGTGCGGTGCTTGTTTAATTTTTTTTTACAATCGCAATGTTTTACTGATGATGCTAGTTGAAATTATTGGCACGATGTCGTACTTGGATTGTAAATTTTGTGGATTTGCACTCCCAGCACACCGGGGTGCTGTAGTAACGAATTGAAACGTTAGGTTTACTTGACAAACCTTAATAATTGTCTGTCGGGTGGTGGCGGGTTTAACGACACTTATATTTACGCAATACAACCCCCATAAAAACTATGGATGATGTCGGTAACGAAAGCCTACAAATAACTTAACCTGCTTATGAGAGCTATAATGAAGTTTCGAGTTTGCTTAAATAAATCTCCATCAACTGTGTTGAAATCCACTGCTGGATGATGAAGAACTCTAGACGCCAGTTATCTCACGATTCTGCGATGTAATACCAACGAGAGCACCTGCTGGCACACGCTTTGATTCCATCGCTCCATCTCTCGCCTGAGACAACGCGTTCCCATTCATTGTCTTTAAAATATTAACCCGTAAAAACAACGTTTTTCACTATAAATCCTTTATATGCGTGGCGGCTAGAGTCCTCTCGTCCTCTGGCTTGAGATAGCTGCCACCTATGGGTCAGATGATTGCCTGCCACCATTAAGCAATTGGTAATTAAATATAATTTATTTTTTCCTAAAAAGTGTCAAATTTTGGGGGAAAAAAATTACGAAAATAAATTGTCACGCACAACGAGTCTGTGTGCAAAATGTCAGCTCGATTGGATCACGGGAAGTGGGTTAAAAAACGACCGAAATATTTGCACGGACGGAAGCAAGCAAGCAAGTGAACTTAATATAAAGGATTTAAAAATGCAGAACCGATATTGGGTCTGGAGACTGCGAGGGGTTTTGCTCGGATAAATGTTGTAGGTTCTGGTGAAGAACCCGGCGTGTTTTAACGAGCGAGCGCCAAAACTCTAGCTTTCATCCTCTTGCCACGTGCTCAGGTGCTGGACGAAAAGAAGATCCAGGAGGCGGACAACATCTGGAAGAACTTCGAGACGGCGGAGAAGGCGAATAAGATGTAAGAACCGTGGAGAGAAAAGTTAATAATAGCTGATAATTGGTTCTTTACCCTTCTATCTGGCAACAAAACTGACACCTTTTAAAAAAAAAAAGGTGTCAGTTTTGTTGCCAGATAGAAGGGTAAAGAACCAATTATCATATTTTTACTGGCAAATGAGGTTCTTAATAATAGCTGTAAAGTTTAGCATCGATTTTTATACTTAGAGTAAGATATGCAGCTGTGAATCCGCCTTGAAAGTACAGTACAGGGTGGTGGTCTAGATGTCTTGTGACCCCATCCCCCAATTAATCTAAATAAACGTTACCTTTTAAAAATATTAAGTTTTTTGAAGGGGGTGCGGGGGTTTACAAGCCATATGGACCACCTTGTACAGCGCTTGGAGTACCAATTGTTTGATCTGACCTGCCTCTTCGATAGTGAACTTTCTCGGGACCACGATTCTGTTTAATGGATTTGTGCTTTTACATTGGGCATATATAGGTGGATAGCGGTTGGAAAGATAATTTTTTTACATTGGTGGTAGTTCGCAAACTCAATGATTAAAATCGAGTCTTAAAACAACTAAACGTGCATGGGATTGTGTTATAGGGTCTGTTTTAAATTAATGTTAGAATAGTAATTGGCCTCCCCGTGCGTTCTGATTAAGACTAATCGACCGAAACGTTGCCAGCTATATACTTTTTCAAGGCAGTTTAAGTGACGAATGTGAGGATTTTACGACCCGTTAATGGTTTACATAAGATACTTTTACAATGCAAAAAGAGTGTCATGTAATAGACAAAGTAAAGGCATCTACCAGGGATCGTTACATCTCATTTAATCGCGTGTCTAAGTGAATTCAGTCTCTTTTTAAAACACTTAAATCTGGTTCTATAGAATGTCGTTTGTATCGACCATGTAAATTACCTTTTATGTTCATTCCTGTGTTGATTTGTTAATCCAGGTCTCCTTTGCAATAATTAATTGCAGTCAAACCAGTCTCTCCCCTGGCTATACATAGTAAAACAGAATTCATAAATGGAATAGTGATGGTACCAGGCTCTCACCTGGCTATACATAGTAAAACAGAATTAATCAATGGAGTAGTCATGATTACTCTTAAGGTGCTGGAGTATATAAAACTAGTCACTGGGTCTGGCTACTCCATCCACCTTGTTGAAATGCCACTGTTGTCTGGTCATACGCTGGATGATTTTTATTTTTCCTCCCCACTTGTAAACTTTGTGCAGCGTCAAGCTGAAGCACTTTGAAAAGTTTAAAGACACAACAGACGCGCTGGCAGGTGAGTGATCCTCGTGCGAGGCCGCTGGCTTTGGACAAAGATTTTTGAATTTGTACAATTTAGCCATTTTTTTACACAGCTTGCAAACTGTTGTCGATGATGCATGAATTTATAGACTGAATGCAAAGTGATGCACGATTTATTCGTCACTACCACTGAGACAACAGAACAATAACGTTATGTTTATGCCCATGCATAGTTTTACGTACAATAACGTAATGTCTTTTTCCCAGAAAAAAAACTAATTGATTTTTAAGACTCTTTTCAGGAGGGTCTTGCTTGAAGATAGATGTTTGACCACATCCGTCAATTAATACAGGGTGCTTCAAAAAAATGTTAACTCTTATATGGGACTCGTTTTTCATGGAAGAAGAACGGATAATACACTGTAACATAACAATTGTATGTTAATAGCTTCAAAAAGTCCCCACTTGTTCGCCATCATTGTCAACGCGTGCCTGGAATCTTCTCCAGGTGGTCTCCAGAGCTCGGAGGCACATTTCTTGTGGTATTGTTGCAAATTCTCGGAAGTGTTAACATTTTTTTGAAGCACCCTGTATTTTACATCTTAGAGTAAACCACAGTACCCAGAGAAAACCCACATGATGGGGGGGGGGGGGTAACCCTCAAGAGGAGAAACCCTCAAGGTGCTCCACATTGCCCTCCAGACATCTGGCCACTTCCCCATCCTAAGCCTTGCAATGCCTGGTGTTCTCTGGCAGTCTCCCATCAAAGCACCAAAGAACACTTGGACCTGCTTAGCTTTGGAGAATTGATGATGTGGGCTGCTTTTAGAATGATATGAGGTGATCGCAATTGTATTCAGGGCATAATACAATTCTGCATAAGTGAGTTTTAACGTATTATTCAGAAGAACAATTCACTTTAATGCAATTTCCATGGAGTTTATTGGCTCAGAAGTGACTTGGTACATTGAATAATTATTTAGGAGACGCATAGCAGCGTCTGAGTGGGTTCTGCCAAGTGTAAGCGCCGCTGTAGTTGACCGGGCGTCAGAGGTCGCAACCGGGTACCCGATACCCGTACCCTACCCGATACCCGGCTACCCGTACCCGGCCGGGTACGGGTAGCCGTTTGCGACCCTGGTGTGGCCGGGTACGGGTACGTGTAAGGAATCAAAACCCGTTTGCGACCTCTGCCGGGCGTCTCTCTGCAGCTGCCACAGCGGCGGTGGAAGGGAAGGTGGGGAAAGCTCTGAAGAAGATGCTCAAAAAGCTGGTGGCGAAAGAAGCGCATGAGCAGCTGGCAGTCGCCGATGCCAAGCTGGGAGGAGCCATTAAGGTAAGGATTCAACAACCATAATTAATCATGGGACCTCCTTTGCCAGTAGCAAAATATACTAATAGGGTTTTTCCCCTTTTTTCTGGCAACAAAACTGACACCTTTTGCAAGGAATCATGTTTACATTAACCACAATACTTGCAGTCAAATGCAAACAAAAAACAATACTCCGATGATTTATGCATTGTCTTTGAAACTGATTGGTCCACACCAGAGACAGCTTTCTTTAGAGCCTCGTCTCATATGGTGTTCGACCAGATGACGCCAAAAGGTTTCAAAGACAATGCATAAATTATCAGAGTATTGTTTTTTGTTTGCATTTGACTGCAAGTATTGTGATTAATGTAAGCATGATTCCTTGCAAAAGGTGTCAGTTTTGTTGCCAGAAAAAATGGGAAAAACCCTATTAGTAAACCATACTTAATTTGAACTTTCATTGCTGGTGAAATTAAAACTAGTCACTATCCCCCTTGCCTGGTTCATTTCATTTTCTTTTTTAATTGTGGGTTGTCGCTCATAGGCCAAAGATGGCAAGCGGCCAGCAATGCATGGTACGATCAAAGGTGTAATAGATAATTGGTAAAACACATTTAATGTCTTGAGTAAGGGTATATGAATCTTGCGAAAAAGATGATGGGAGGGAAGTCCCAGGTGACATCGTTCCTGGTGTCGATCAACACTCGGGAACGGTGCTTTTAAAACGTTACATCTGAAATATCGAATTAAACGTTGCCAATGATGCATCACATTTCCATCTGATAACAAATGTAGAATCTATTGGAAATTCGTCACTACCTCTGAGGCAACTGTCAAAGTAGCTCTTACTCCGGGTGCTTTGATGTCCATTTTTTTGTGGTGGGTGGGATTTCAGCTGGGAGGAGGTTCCGTGTAACCGGCACTATTGTTCTACTTGGTTTCAGGACAAGTTGAACATGAGTTGCGTTTACAACACGGCGGTGACGGAGCTCATGAGAGGCATCCGCTCGCAGATCGACAGCCTGATCACGGGCCTCCATCCACGCGAGATGAGCGCCATGTCCTTGGGTCTTGCGCACAGGTACCGGACCCATGAGAGTCACAGCTCTGTTAATATCTATCAACAGACCTCTTTACTTATTTATAGCCACAAATAAATAAAATGTTTTAGCATATTAGCCTTCCAGACCATTGTAGCCCAGCAGCATTTGTTTAAGCAAGCAAACTCTGGACCGGTTTTAGCCTTCTAGGTCTCATTAGCAGAGTCGGGCTTGTTAAACAAGTTGGCAAGAGCATTCTATGTAAACATTTGGGTGCTTTTAAATTGAGCAGTAGGTCACACCGGTCCAGAGTTTGATTGCTTAAACAAATGCTGCTGGATAATATTATTGGTCTGCAGGTTTGTATTCCTTAATGAGCAGTTAACGAAGGTGAACGTTTTTTTGTTATGACGAGAGGTGTAAATGATTCGATGATTTTGCTCACAATGTCTCTTTGTAGAGTTCTTTGACCACACGTTGTGTGCCTTTAATGTACCCTGCTGGCCGATGATGATGCTCATACGATAACCTGACTTAATCCTGAAGGTTTATCAGTCACTACCTCAACTGAGGCCTGCTTTTTTACTGTAGCGGAAAAGATCGTGTAAAATCCGTTTTAATGGATTTGTATGTTCATAGTTCATCCACTAAAGGTGATATAATGCACCACAATGTTTACATATTTGTTTTCATTTAATTGACTTGTAACAATTCAACTGATTTGGAGGATGGCGAGTCGTTATAGGTCTAATGATAACGAGCTCGGGAAATGAATGAAGATGTACTGGCCGCTCGCAATTTTAGCTGTATTCTAAAGCAGTGTATATAACAAATAATCTTGCTTTGGCTTTTCAGGAACGTTTCCTGCATGTCCCCCTAATGTCTGATTCTTTTCACATTTTATCGTCAGCTTATCACGGTACAAGCTCAAGTTCAGCCCGGACAAGGTGGACACGATGATTGTCCAGGCCATATGTAAGTGATACCATAAGAATAGTTGCATCCACTTCAAATACAAGTGGAATGCAATCACAATCCTTAAAGCTAAATCGTCTTGAGACTCCCATAAATCACGTGACTTGTGTGGCCACCCCCACTTTTTTTTTAGTCCTTCCTCTTCTCTCTTCCCCCTGTGAAAACACTGCTCCTTCATGCACCTCACTTACGCTTGCTCCTTCTCTCTCATTATTCCTTCTCCTCTCATCACATTCTCATCCCCCGACATCTTGACCTGATCAGTCCTCCTCCCCTTCCTGCCCGGTGGTCCTCATTTCTTCCTGTTGCACATCCCGAGTCCCGTCTTGGGGACATGCATCCCAACATCCCCCTTCCCGACACGGCCAATAAGCAAAAAAAAAGTGTCACGTTGACAAAAGACATATACAGTAGTTCACTACTTTAGCCCACCGGTGTGTTGAAGAGTGAAACCACAACATTTACAATTTTTGAGTATGACGTTTCGCTGGTAATTGCATCCAGCATCATTGGGCAATTCGCCAGAATGGCAATTCGCCAGAATGGCGAATTGCCCGATGCAATTACCAGCCAAATGTCGTACTCAAAAATTGCAATTGTTGTGGTTTCACTCTTCAATACACCGGTGGGCTAAAGTAGTGAACTATTTGTCTTTTATCAACGTGACACTTTTTTTGCTGATTGGCCGTGTCGGGTGCTGGAGGATTACGACACATTTATAAATAACGCGATTTAACCCAAAAACGTTTATTATTAATAATATTGGGCGCGACAGCCTACGTGTTAAATCTCCCTTCCTTTTGCCGTTCCTGTTTCTTTTTTCCCTACACGAGTAAAAATGTTTCCGAATAATATATAACCTCGCCGATTTTTTGCTTTATTTTTTTACACAGCCCTCTTGGATGATCTCGACAAGGAGCTGAACAATTACGTCATGCGCTGCCGGGAGTGGTACGGCTGGCACTTCCCCGAGCTGGGAAAGGTGGTCACCGACAACCTGGCTTACTGCAAGACGATCAAGAAGATGGGTACGTCTGCTCTTATCAACGCCACGAAGCAAAACTAGCTCTGCCCTTGCCACCATGGCTGAGCTGTGATGAGATTTTGCTTAAATACACTGTTACGAGTTTTAGAATGACACCTGCTATGACCATGCCGGCCGATGATGATGCTCATACGATAACCTGATGAATTCTGAAGGTTTATCAGTCACTACCTCAACTGAGGCCTGCTTCACTACCATCGTTAGTCATTGTATATCTGTTGCTATCAAACCCCTGCTACCGTCAATCTCACTCCTGCTCATATCCAGTGTAGCTCTTCAGGCCTTGAGCCTAGACCTGCTGCGCCATGCCCATTGGAAAAAAGGAGTCTGCATACTATAGGGGAAAAGTGTCATTATAAAAAAAGTAATATTAATATCTATATTAGTTAACTATCATAACCACGCAGATATGTTTATAGAGTGCAAGCAATTAAGTAACAACAAATGTGTCTTTGTGTGAGGCACCCTGTGTTCGCGTTTGCATTCGGTCCCTAGGAGCACGGTTCGTTTTGCTGTCACGTGCGTGTAGGGTATTGAATCCCGGTGTGTTTGCCGACGCAGGTTTCCGAACGAACGCAGCCACCACAGACCTGTCGGACATCGTGCCCGAGGAGGTTGAAGCCGATGTCAAAGCTGCGGCGGAGATCTCCATGGGCACCGAGGTGTCGGACGAGGACATCACAAACATCACCTTCCTCTCTGAACAGGTCCGAGGAACCCTGCTGTGTTTTTAGTCTTCTTCATAATTGCGTCGGTGTTTTGTAGAATATCGCCACCGGTTCACGATCTAGCCACTGATGGATAAATGCCAGGCCTCCCCAGGCCATCGCCCATATGTCTTGGTCATGCACTCCGATAATCCATCTAGCTCTTGCACACCAACCAATTTCATTGGTAGACATTCTGTTGAACGTTTTGCCCACCTTTGTGTTGAGTTAATAGAATACGTTTGCGGGCTGTACATACATACGTCATGGACAGCATGCTAACGTGCACTAGGAAAGCAACTCGATTGTTGTTGGTGTGTAAATCTGGAAATACTTTATCTTATGCGTATGTTGTGTTAAAGTTACCGCTATTGAGGGAGTACTCTCCAATAAGGATTTGTGTACGCGTCGCTGCTTTTGTAAACGAATAAAAATCGCCATAACTCAATACGAGTATTTAAGATGTCTTCAGGGAATCTAATCAGCAAAGAGGTTGATTTTCTTTTCAGACTCAAACTTTTGCCACTAACTTGTTAGAGGATGGACCTTGGTTTGTTTCGCCTAGTTCAAAACAAACATGACAAATTCTTAGCTAAAATCTATCCTCGCGTTTGCTTCGTTGTGGTGCGTGCGCCTTCAGGTGATTGAGATCACAGAGTACCGAGCCCAGCTGTACGACTACCTGAAGAACCGCATGATGGCAATCGCTCCCAACCTCACCATCATGGTGGGCGAGCTGGTGGGAGCTCGTCTCATCGCCCACGCAGGTGATTTTCCCGCCGCTTGGCCTTGTGAAGCCCGCTTCTCATTTCAATAGCCAGCGGGAAACCGCACGTCTACCACAAGAGGGCCCAATGCTGGCATGGCTCGCATCTGCCAGTGGAAAATTGGCACTGGCGTCACTTCGTGGAACATTGCTTTTTGATATCGTTCGTGTTCAGGGCACATTGGCCGTCTCTGTGAATTCCGTCCGCTCATTCGCTCTGTTTGTGCCATCGTTTAAAAGGCTCCCTGCTGAACCTGGCAAAGCACCCGGCTTCTACGGTACAGATCTTGGGGGCAGAGAAGGCTCTCTTCAGGGCCCTCAAGACACAGCACGACACTCCCAAGTACGGTCTCATCTACCACGCCTCGCTGGTGGGGCAGACGACACCAAAGAACAAAGGAAAGGTGAGTACGCTGCGGTAGTGTTTCAAAGGCTGTTGCAAAGCATCATCGTTGGCCATGATCCATTACACTGCTGTGTGGAGGCTTCCTTAAGCCGTTGCCATCGTTTGGTCCTGCATTGTGTAATAATCCACCTGGCACTTAAATTGAGCCTACCCTTGTAAAATAGAAATTAACATAAATATTATTTTTGTGCAGTTGAGGAGAGGAAATTTACGTTGTAATTTTTTAAGTGTTTTTTATGTTTAATGCTTGCACGACTTATGGATTGCCCATGAACTCTCCTCTTATTTCCCCCACGTACTGAGAATTGCTTAAGTAATCTGGTCAAGTGCAGGCATTTCCAGCGAATGCATATTCGTCAGTTATTACAGCTGCATTCAATTGTCATGGGCATCCGAGGACGATTTGGTAATTATAAAAGGCAAAGGTGCAGCTCGGCAAGTGCTTTCTCACGCCAATGCTCCGCTAGTGGGAGCTCTAGAAAGCCTCTCTAAAACATATTGGCCTACTGTTTCGAAACTGGCCAGACAGCTTGGAAGAGTTGGGAATTGTATTTGCTTTTCAAACCACGAGTGCTTTGTATTTTTTTACGTGACAGATATCGCGAATGCTTGCAGCAAAGTCCGCTCTGGCGATCCGCTACGATGCGCTTGGGGAGGATACGACGTCCGAGATGGGCCTTGAAAACCGGACCAAGCTGGAGGCTAGGCTCCGGGAGCTGGAAGACAAGGGGGTAAGAAATGCTGCTGCACCTGCCCCGAGTGTGTGTGGGGTCTTATTTAACCTTCGTACAAAATGTGAATATAAACGGTTACTGCGTGGGGCGCACACTGCGCAACTCTTCGACGTGTTTTCGGGTTGTACCGCGTGCGTCCTTCGACATGTCCCCCCCGTGATGGGACCGTTTTGCAGCTTCCTTAGGAACGCAATTAAGTTGCTTAGAAAACTCCTTTTAAAAAGTTTTTTTTAAAACAACGGATTTATTAACAACTTCGTTTAACTCACGGTGGAGAAGTTCGTCAATGGTGCCTGAGACACACGGCGCCTGCTTCTTGTGCGAGCTGATTGCACAGTTTAGGGACCACGGCGTTTTTGACCTACACAAAAATATATACAAATAATAAGGCGTCCATACAAAAATGTAAATTGCTTTAAAGTAGCGAAGTAATTGATGAATTGATGCCGATTTTCATACAGGCATGCATTGTCACCGGATCTGAGTACGTGCGCAAAATGTGGGATTGATTGGACAACTGGAAGTAGACTGACTTTTGATTACAAGATTTGACCATATTCTTAGGTTTTTTCGGTAAAGTCACGTAGGTAAAACATTAAAATTACTAAAAATAAAATAAAAATCACGACGTTTCGGAGGCAACACAAGCTTCCGTCTTCAGGTGGAACCGTCACAGCCACCTGAAGACGGAAGCTTGTGTTGCCTCGTGATTTTTATTTTATTTTACTTTTATTAATTGTAATGTTTTACCTACGTGACTTTACCGAAAAAACCTAAGAATATGAATCCTTGCAGTCACGAAAGCTTCAAATCTAGAATTAAGATTTGACCACTACAAACACAAGTGACGTTAAATAAAACCGTTGAAAATGACTCCCCCAGCATGTTTGGACATTGGGCTGAACAGTGTTGTTGTTATTCTTGGTTCTTGCGGTAAAGTCACGTAGAAGGGAAATAATAAAATACAAATATAAAACAATAAATATGCTCACGACGTTTCAATTGCAATACAAGCAATCATCATCACAGCTGTGGATTTCACACCTGATGATGAACGTCGTGAGAATTTTTATTGTTTTATATTTGTGTTTTATTATTTCCCTTCTACGTGACTTTACCGAAATAACCAAGAATATGAATCTCTGCAGTCACGAAAGCTTTAAATCAAAATTCAGTGTTGTTAAATCCTGAGAGCTTGTCACTACAGCTGATAACCTCGCTTGCTACAATGCCTTGCCACTTACATAGCCATCTTAAGACTTTTTGTTTTATCCTATCTGATTCATTTTCAGATTCAGCGAATCAGCGGCACGGGCAAAGCGTTGCCCAAGTTTGAAAAGTACCAGCACAAGAGGTGAGTTAGGTGTACATCATCATTATTATTAGCCATGGTCAAAGGCCTTGTTAAGCTTTTGTCACATCTCCAGAATTGCAAAAACACAAACCAATCCTTTTTACTACCTGACTGTGAACACGTAGCAGGACCCCGCTCCCTGAAAAGCCTCACTCCGTGAGGCTTTTACAACTTATGTGAATAAAAAGTTGTGCTTTTGCCTATGTGTTGCTTTTTTGATATGCGGCCCGCTGATGATACTTGTATGATAACCTGATTAATAATGAGGGTTTTATCAGTCACTACCTCTTCTGAGGGCCTTGCTTTACAAAATAAAACGGCAAGAGCACAAAAAACGACAATTAATTGTCTTCCAGAATATTTGATAATGCGTACGCGCGTGTAAAGGTTATTGATTTTATTGGGTGTGCGGTTTTTTTAGAGTAAGTTTGACCTTTTTCACACGCGGTTTGTCTCGGTTCGATCACAAGCTGGTTTGGATGGGGTTTGTCTTGTTTTCCTCCCTCCCAGCATGGTGAGGACATATGACCCGTCCGGTGACTCAACGCTCCCGTCGGTATCGAGGAAGCGCAAGATCGAGGAGGTGGAGGACGTTGGTGACATGCAGCAGCAACAACCAAAAAAGATAAAGAAGGAGAAAAAGGACAAGGCTTCCGAGGCAGAAGGTGGGAAGGGGGAGGGCGGAGGATCGAGGGAGACATGCTTGTGTTCGGAATGCTCTCGAAGCGAGGTTAAATGTATCGCGCACGCATACGGATTCTCTCCGTTGCTTTTCCAACGCGTTGTCCCAGCAGTGGTCTTCAGAGTAATGATCAATAATTGAGCTGCGTTTCAAGCCTCGCTGTGAGATGACGCAGTTTTTTTCTAAATCCTTTTTAGGGCTGGTTTTCATCTTTGAGGCTTTTGGTAACCCTCCTTTGATCGATTTGGCCCTTTTTATAGGGCAAGTCCCGAATAGCAACACAACTTGAGATTAAAGGATTTGTTCGTAAAGTATAATCTTTACGAGAGTTGACGTGCCACTTGCTATAGACGGGCCCTCGTGCACTGACATTTTCAACACTCATTTTCGCACACATTCCCCCCCCCCTGGTTATCGCAACGGTGATGTGAAATTCACGATTTGTTTTTTGTCTTGCGCTTTTCAACCCTCGGGGCTCACAAAAGCTTCCACCCCATCGTCGTCAAAAAAGAAACGCGCAGCCGCCGAGTCTGAGAGCGACGAGGACGTTGCAGACAAAACGCCGAAGAAGAAGAAAGAAAAGTCCCTGGAGGTGGAAGGTAGGCATTGAAAGGAGCTAGCTGCTCTATTTGCATATATTTCCATAGCATACGCCGTTTTTTTGCATGGGCAATGCGGTTGCATTTTGGCGCTTTATATATTCCCTGCTGAAACCGGTTTGCTCCTGCCCCCCCTCCTCCGCTCGCTAAAAATGCAAAGATTGCTGTTGTTACCTCGCCCTTTGAACAGACTTTTTTCGTGGCGTCCGTAAAGCGTGCAACGCAGGTCATTGCGCGTGACTTAATTCCACTTTGTCTAATTGCCGTGTGCCCCTCTCTCATCAAATCTAAAGAGACGGAGACTCCAAGCAAGAAAAGTAAATCTAAGAAGGAAAAGCATCAAGAGCAGGACGAGGAAGAGCTTCCCAGTGTGTCCCCTGCGCAGGTGAAGCCGTTTGCAAAACTTTGGAGGCTACTCGCAGCCCCGCGCGCGCGCGCACTTTGGACATTACTGGTCCACCCCCACCCCTCCGTCTAACCAGCCAGCAAAACTTTTTTTGTAATACAGATAGTCCCCGAGTTACGATGGTCCGACTTACGATATTTCGATCTTGCGATGGCGATAGCGATACGACAAAATTGTAAAATATTTTAAATTTCGCGCGGCAGGCAAACACAGCAGCGTACGAGGTACGATACTGTACGTTGGGACGCTGCCGGGATGTACGCATCTCCCGCCTTGTGTGGTGCAGATAGGATTGCTTCCTGAAAAAAACTTTCTATTAAATTGCAGTTCATATAGGTAGGCTAAGAATTTACCTTGTTTTTTTTACTTTACATTTTACTGTGCAATACAGTATTGTAATTAATAAATACATACAGTCTATAGTTTATATGGTACGGTACTGTAAATTTCTCTGTTTTGCTAAATTATCACCATTATTTAAGACTCCTGGGTAGGCTAGGCCATCTTCGACTTTCGATATTTTTGACTTACGATGGGGTCGTCGTAACGCATCTCCATCTAACGTAGGGGACTACCTGTACAGTGAACGACCGTCCTCCCCCTTCCCCCAACGTCCCCACCCCTGCGTGAGGGGGGGGGGCGGCCCCCCCTCAACTGACTGAAGTGGGGGTGGGGGGTCGACGTTCAACCTTCTACCGCTTGTGTATAGAGCCACTTGCCCCTGCGTGGATATCGTCGTGTTTCTGATCGAGTCTCTGTTGTAACTCATTGGTTGTCTTTATTGTCTGCGTGCAGCCCTCTTCGGAGAAGAAGAAGAAAAAGAAGAAATCCAAGCAGGAAGACGATTAGACAAACAGGAATGTATGAAAGAGTCGCTGTATCACGAGCGTGCAGTGGGCCTTGAAGGTATAATACCTTTTTTATACGCAACATTTCGGTGTGAGTCGTAAGCGATCGCTCAATGAGTTTGATCTGCCGGTGAGCAGGTGCTTGAAGTATGAGTTGACATGTGGCAGAATGTATAAACCGTCCGTGGAAAATAAAAAAAATGTACTTCTATTTGAGTTTGTGTTATATCATTTTATAAATGAATATTTCGTTATAGATATTGTAATAGAGTTTTTTCAGTTGCCATAGACAATGATTAGAGAGGGTTCACACAGTAAAAAGGTTTATTTTCACAAGAAAAACGTTGGAAAAAAAGTTCCAAGTAAAATGCAAACGCACGGTTGGTATCTGTTTTTTAACATACAGTAGTGTAATACAATATGCCTTGCGATGCAAACATTTTGGACGTAAAAATTTTATACATTGATTTTTTTTAAACATCAAAGTGGTATCATGGCTAAACTGTCAAATGGCGAACAGCAGTCCTCACGTCCTGTCTTCCTCCGTGCTGTTGGTCGTGTTCACGATGAGAAACCTCAGTGGTGGCTGTTCCTTTCCTGGCAAGGGACAGGATCAATCACTCCTAAGTGAGTGTACTTCACCTTATAACAAACAAAAATGCATACAAGTCTTCTCATACACTTTCGACTGAAACCTTCATTTTAAACCACCTTGCAAACGAATTTGTGCAAATTGCCTAGTTTTCTTTTCGTATAATTTTACATTAGACAGTCCGTATGTTTCGTCCTTTGTCCAACCAATGTCGGGCCGAGCCGTGGGGTGGGAGGGGTACAAAATGTTCCCATCGGAGAACAAGAATTCGGGAGGGGTTATTCTGTGCAAGTTCTCACGGTTCTGCCGTATAGCTCCGATGTGTTCTCAGGTTGTGGTGTTCGGCATCGTGTGTTTCACTCCACAAGCTTCAGAAACTGACTGGAGCACACTTTTGACCCTCTGTTACGTACGTATGTTGAACTTCTTTCGCACTCTACGTAGCCAATGGTGCTGATCGGAGGTGGGGGGAGGGGAGGACAAACTAAACAGTTATAAACAAGTTTTTTAAAATCTGGATTTAAAAGTGCAGTGCTTTCCTAATATCGTGAATGATGAAGATGGTGAGAGTGGAGGATTGGGTAGAAAAGTGGATGAGGTACAGCTTCATCAAAGGCTCGTGTGACTTTTGAGAGGACCGCTCACCCCGAAATCCTCGCCACTCCTCTCCGCCCACCTCAAACCCGCTCGGCTCGTTAAGAGTTGCGGGCTTGCTGGTGTTCGGTAGGTTTGTTAATAGTGTGGCATTCTCTTGTGTGTGCATGTTCATCGCCTGCACGCAAGCGGTGAAACTGGACACGGCTCGCTCTCACGGCCTTCCCTGCCCTTAGAGTGTCCACCGCACTTCAAACATGCTGAACACACCGCTGAGTAACACGTAGGTGGAAAAATCTTGCCGAAAGTTCGTGCCGGTGTGCGTTCGGAGTTGAGCGGTTTAGGAGGAGCTGGGGGGAGGGGGGGCGATGGTCTTGCGTACGACCGATGTCTACTGCAGAGCGACAACTACAATCTCGCGTTCAGGTGGTCAAGCCAGATGACTGCGTCAGGAGCAGCGAGCGGAGTGTATCGCTGTGATGTCTGTAATATTTGTGGATCGGGGGCTTTGCAGCGTTATGCACGTTGTACGGTCTGATCCGGATGACCGCAGTCGCACACTAGAGAGTTTTTATGTTCCATTTGTGCATCAGGTATTCCCTTTTTTTTTATCCGCCATAGTTTGTGCAGTGGATGTGGTTCAGGGTGAACCATGAAGCACCTTCGTTGCCGATTGCTCACCGAGGGCTGCCATGAGGCCGAGCAGCGCCGCGAACACGAGAGTGCCCATCAGGAGGCCCATGAGCAGCGACTGGCACTTGCGTCTGCGCGTCGGCTCGCTGTCGCCCGCGTGGCCGATGTACGCCCGGCAGTCGGGGAAGCAGCCCCCGCACACGCAGTACGAGCTGCCCAGTCCTGGAAAACGTGCTTGGGAGGATTGGTACATGTTGTGCTCGTGGTGCGGATAATTCACATGACAGCTCAACGAAGTGGCTTATCGCGTGGAAATGCAAAGCAGCCAAATGCTCTCCGAAACGCACGTTGATTCTGAATGTGGAGGGCAAAATCTGGAGGACCCGGAGAAAAATCCACGCGACCGCGGGGAGAGGCAAATAGATACCGCAGACTCCAAATATCCAGCAGCTTACGCTGGTAACCGTGCGTGCTCTCTTGTTTTCGATGCAATAAACGGTTATTTCGAACCGAGCCTAATGGGAAAGTCGCAGAAAAGCAACATCGTGGAACGTTTATTGAATCTGATGGTCGTACCGTAGCACACGCTGCGCTGGCTTGCCGATCGGGAGACAGCTGGCGGTAGTTTATCCGCAGGCTTCTCTTTCTTGGTTGGCTGTGGACAATGAAACTTGAACAACAGCAACAACAAAAACTTTGCGTGTTGGTGATGTCTCATTTTCCTCGCCAAAGCCAATCGTGTGATCGATTAAAAACAAAATTTTTTAGATTTGAAGCTTTCGTGACTGCAAGGATTCATACTCTTTGGTTTTTTTGGTAAAGTCACGTAGGTTAAAGATGAAAACAAATCAATTAAATCACAAGCTTTTGTCTTCAGGTGAAACCGTCACAAGCAATTTTGCTGTGACGGTTTCACCTGAAGACGGATGCTTGTGTTGCCTCCGAAACGTCGTGATTTAATGTATTTGTTTTCTTTTTTAACCTACGTGACTTTGCCGAAAAAACCAAAGAGTATAAAACCAAAAGTCTGCTTTTGCAGATCTGGCTCGGGAAGAATGGTTATGCAGCTTTAGCATAAATATAACGTTATTCAACTTTTACCTGCGATATATTATCAACTTCAACTGCATAATTATACACATGTCCGAAGACCAGATTGCCCAAAAAATGTGCTCAGTCTCATCAGAACTTGGAGGCTCAGCCAGGGTTATGCTCGGATGGGCGACCACCACGCATACCAGGTGTGATAGGCTGCTGCGGCGCTATGTGATGGTCAGCAAAACCCATCCTTACAAACCTTTGCACATCTTTGCTTGCTACCCCTCACCAACATGCACTAACCAGCACGGAGGTTGTACGGTCAAATAACTCCCGTGACCTCCACGGTGTGGCGAAGGTTCTCGTCCAGCAGTGGATGAGGAATATTACTGTACATGTGCGTATTGTAACATCCCCAGCGTTTAACGGTACTCTCTTTATTGTCAGCCAACACTGCTATAAACATGGGCATTTTCGTTCTTTTCTATCATGTGCATCAACAGGTGCTTGTGCACAGGCATGTCCACGTACACGTGCACCTCGTGCTCTCTTTTAGCCCCGCCCCCTTCCAATACGTCATCATGTGCAACAACATTGACTTGCGCACAAACACGTCCTCTTCGACGCCTACGAGCACCTCGTGCCCTCTTTTAGCCCCGCCCCCCCCTCCCGATACGTTCCATTCATTGGCTACCATATTCTGATAAGCTCCCCCCCCCCTCTCCTCCCCCTTAACTTGTATTTAAGAGCTTGCATCTTGAATCCCTGCCTCACTTGATGCAGCAAATCTGGCTGTGACGGTCCCACCTGATGACGGAGACTTGTGTTGCCTCCGAAACGTCGTGATTTTTATTATTTTATTTTTATTAAATTTTATTTCATTTTTTACCTACGTGACTTTAACGAGAGAACTAAGAGTATACTATCTAATGCTGCAGCGGTAATGGTAGATTGAATGCAACGTGTGAATCAAGGTACCTCTTTTGCCGCCGTTTCGTTTGGCTCATTTTCCACGGAGATGTCCAAAGAAATCTGGGGTGGCTCCACTTTTAATGGCTCAGGCTGCAAGATACGCACACCAAGAGTGCTAAAAGTAACAGGTGAACGCACAAGGACTTAAAAATTAGTCTTCTTGGAACAGGTCTGTCGGAAAGACAGCGTCTGACAGACCTGTTCTTCACCTGACGACGGCTGCTTGCGTTGTGGCCGAAACGTCGTGAGAATTATTTTATGTTTTATTATTTCCCTTCTACGTGAATTTACCGAAAGAACCAAGAAGATGACTCCCTTTGAGAGCATCCAGCAGCCAGTTGTCCACGTGACTCAAAACTAAACTTGTATTTTACCAGGTAAGGCTCACTGAGCTACACAGCTCTTTTTGCAGAAGCGACCTGGCCACAAATGATAGGTCGACGAAGTGGCTTACCGCGTGGAAATGTATAGCAGCCAAATACCGTAAACGCGTGATGTTGATTCTAAATGTGGAGGGGATAAATCGGAGGACCCGGAGAAAAGTGCACGCGACCACGGGGAGAGACGAGAGAGACACGCAAACTCCAGATAAACAGACGTCGGGGGTGAGGAATGAAGCGACAATACCAGGTTGAGGGAGTTTGTCAGATCTGTCGGGACACCGGCCTGGCCCTGCAGAAGGCCTCTGCTATGCGGTGGAACATGAACACGGGTGTGACCGGCCAGCATCGTGTGCACAATTCTCATGATTTTAGGGTTGTCTGTAATGCCACGACAAAGATTGTTGACCAGAGAACAATCCAAAACAACATTTTATCCACAACAGGGTTGCTTCATTGAAATGTTTGCTTTCCATGGCAGGCCCACTCTCACCTGTGATGATTCGTTGCCAGATGAAGTAATAGTTTCATTTGACTTTAATTCATCTTCATCGCTGTCTTCGGTGTCCTGCAACAAACACAGTATTTTTCTGAGTTCGGCGCGATAGTTTCAATAGTGTTAAGTCTTATCTCGGGTGATCACTTACAATGTGTATCGTGCATACGGTGACGTACCGTAGCTGATGTTGATGCTGACGATGATTCAGAGCGGCTCGTTGCCGATTCACTGCCATCTTTTGTCAGCTCTGTCTGCATGGAAAACAGAACTGGATTCAGACTCTGTCGCTTCGACGGACCTGGTTTTCACCTGAGGACGGCTGCTTGCGTTGTGGCCGAAACGTCGTGAGAATAATTTTATTATGTTTTATTTTTATTATTTTATTACTTCCCTTCTACGTGACTTTACCGAAAGAACCAAGAAGATGAATCCCTGCAGTCACGAAAACTTTAAATCAAAATAGAACTGGATGTTTTAAGTTATTTTTCGTCGTTTTACAATGAGCTTAATTTCTCGCCGAAAATGTAATTCTCACTATGAGTAGGCACATGACGAGTCCCACAGCCAGAGTGAGACGTATAGACTGGATGTGGTGTGTCATACGCATATATATAATACTGGTAGGAACCTGGTTACACCAGCCCACAGGGGATTATTGTGTCCGTCCGTCCGTCGTGCATCCAAAAATCGGTGGGGTGGGGCTGCGTAGCGAGGGGAGGGTGGAGCTGGGTGGGGAGGGGCTGGGTGGGGAGGGGCTGGTCACCCCGTGGTGCCCTTATAAAACTAAACGTTTGACCTACTCACGCCGGCTTGTGCCCGCCCTCAGTCAGCCATATTTGCGGAATACACCACGCCGCCGTTGACCCTGGCCATTGACCGAGCAACCCAACGTTCCTACCAGCTCCCTCCGCAGGAATGTGCTTCAGGTCACTGACCTGGACAAACCTGCTTGAAATTAATTCCTGTTTTTACGTGACACGAGAGTTCAACCGTTCCTTAGTTGTGTAATTGTCTCAAGTAGGGTCGTCGTACCTGCGCGGACTCTCCAGAGCTTGACTCCGTGTCGCTGGATTCGGACTGTGTGCTCAGACTGCCATCAGTCTTGAGTTCGCAAAGTAAACAAACTTCAGGTCAGATTATTCACGTGACAAATACTTTGAATTGCGTTTCATGATAACGAATTGGCGATCAATTGCGTCCCTTCGTCGATCCGCGAGTAGATTAATGCCTCCCACGCTTTGATCGGTCATGGGAGTTGTTTGACCATAGTTCAGCACGTTATTTGAGTTTGGTGTGAAGGTATGATGTCAAATCGTGGTTGTTAGATTCATCTCGCGTTGTGCTAAACATTGTGTCGCCACTCCATCCTGTTTTTCCTTAGAGGTTTTTTTCTAACAGTGGTTATGATTTATTTGAGGTGGTCAGAGAAGCACATTCATTGTTACTCCCAACAACTGCATACACTTCGGAAGCCACGCTGCCAAGCATAGTGATGCATGATGATGATGAATATAATTATCCCATTCTCATGAGCCATTTGGTAATTGCTTTTAGTTGTGTGGTTCGGAAGGATCCCTCGACACGGCTGTCATCAGTGGACACTGATGACTTAATGCAAAGCTACAACTGCTTGCTCCAAGACACCAACCACAACCCTTCGTTGCCAGAGGCTGAGCAGGAGGTTTTCCTAACGTCAGAGGTCACGTAAGCATTGACCCTATTCGTCAGATTTAATCCAAACCCACATTGACATTGCTCTGCTAAAATCACTGCAATAACAGCGCCGGTGGCTGGTGTTAATGTTAAACTATAATGAAATACCCCTGTGGTTAAATCGGGACGCATTAACTGCACCAATGTAATTTCGCAAAACGGCAAACTGCGTGCGTGGGCGCGTTCAGCCAGACGTTTCCTAAACGCCTCTCGAAAATGGTACGCGGTGGCCTAGTTTGGTTGACATGGGCCCTGGAGCAAGGAATTACATTGGGGGGGGGGATGGGGGGGGGTCCTTGCCCCTGCCTGAGTGTCCGTGGTCTAGCTATTGAACTGGACTAAACTATTTGTTTTATTTTACCAGGTAAGGCCCACTGAGCTGTATATAGCTCCTTTTTAGAAGCGACCTGGTCACGTGGTAATGAAGTGGCTTATCAACGTGTGAAATTCATAGCAGCCAAATACCCTTAAACGCGTCCTGTTGATTCTAAATGTGGAGGGGGGGGGAGGGGGACGGAGGACTCGGAGAAAAATCCACGTGACCACAGGGTGAGAGAGTGAGAGACGCAAACTCCAAATATTCAACAGGCCTATCAGTTGATATGCAAATTCTTTTGTCAAGGCCCTCTTCCCCCTCCAACCCAGCTTAAATATACGCTCCAAGCCTGGATTCTTTCATTCAGACGCTGTCTTCCCGACAGACCTGTTCTTCACCTGATGACGGCTGCTTGCGTTGTGGCCGAAACGTCGTGAGAATTATTTTATTATGTTTTATTTTTATTATTTTATTATTTCCCTTCTACGTGACTTTACCGAAAGAACCAAGAAGAAGAGGCCTATCAGTGGTCGGAGATCGAAACCACGACCTCCTGCATACCAGGCGAGAGAGTGAACATCTCGCCACCGTGGCGCCCCAAGGTTATCGGCGCTCACCTGGGCCCCGTCGTGAAGGTGAGCCGAGTAGGAGGGGCGGCTGTGCCGTGGCGACCTCATCACCACGGGGCCCCCAGGGCACGGCAGCTCCTTCCAGCTTCCCGGCTGCTGCAGGTGGCCGTTGTGAGTCTCCGTCTGCGAGATGGGAAATCTCATACTATTAGGTTTTTTCGGTAAAGTCGCGTAGGGAAAAATAAACAAATAAATACTAAAAATTATATAAATAATAGAAATAAAACAATAAATCACGACGTTTCGGAGGCAACACAAGTCTCCGTCATCAGGTGGGACCGTCACAGCTAAATGTACTGTATTAAGTGAATCTTTGCAGTCACGAAAGCTTCAAATCTAGAATGGGGAATCTCATCAAATTGACGGATTCTCGGTTCGTATTCGGGCACGTGCGATAGAACTTTTGTGTCTTTCATTCGTTTTATTTCACCCAAAGATTAACTTGTAACGCAAAAAATTTCAGCACGTGGCATATGTAGAAGGGCAAATGCCCATAACATCGCGGATTATATTTTTTTTCAGGACAAAGTGTTGTTAGGGAGCATGAGTTTACTGCTAGTTGTGCTTGTGCACGACTGCCAACGCAGCATTGACAAACGATGTGATTAAGTTACCCCACTGTATTCTGCTCCAGGTCTTTAAAAAATATGAGACCAGCCCAAATGGGCTCTCAGGTGTTTTTAAATGAATATCGCTGTGCTCTCGAGATCGGAATTATGCAATAAAATCTTCATATACCGAGTGGCTGAGGGGCAACATGCTAGCGCACTGTGCTACGAACCCGATGACCCAAGATCGATTCCACGACCAAAACATCGACAATACTCTGAACCAATCTTCGACCCACACCACCCACTCGTGTGCCATTCAGGCCTCAATATATCGGTGCTCGTCTTTGTAACGCCCCAACGGTCTGTTACGAAGGCAACACAGGGGATATTTGTATCAACCTATCTCAAACTGCTGTCTAATTACAATTATAATCCTTTCGGTTACCTTTATAGGCAAACCCCTGCAGAGAAAATGTTGTAACCTTACCTCCGTGCGCTCGGCGGCGTTGGCTCTACTCTTGCCACGCTTCCTGCGGTGAACGTGCCTCTTGGCCTTCTTTAAAACGCCCGGGCAGTCCTTCCCGCGGCTCGTGCTCCTTCGGCTGTCGCCGCCGCCGCCGCCGCCGTGAATCAGAATTATCGGCGCCGTCCACTCCGGATCCTCCTTCCTGCAGTCCGCCTCGGGGACCTCCGTGAGCTCGCGATGGAACTGGAACGTGGAACTGCGCCGGCGGCTGGCGGCTTGCGGGAAGCTGCGACGGCGCCCGGCGGGGGCGACCGAGCCGTGGCCGGCCTCGCCGGCGCGCAAGAAGCTCTCCGGCGGGAGCGAGAAGGGCGCGTCTGGGTCCGGAGGCTTCTGCCCGTCCACTTGGTGGAACGTTAACACCGAGTCGCGGGCGCCGCTCGAGCTGGTCTTTCTCGTAGAGGGAGCAGTCCTGTGCCTCTTGCGTCGCCTCTTCTTCTGTTTGGGGGTCGTGAGGTCGCGCAAACCGGGCCGGTTGGGCTGCGATTCTGACGAAACTTTGGCTGCTGCCGGATGCTTCTCGTTGGCCTTGCCCGGTCCAGTGGCTGAGTCCGGGCCACTACGGCCAGGGTGAATGTTGGCGCAAAATGGTTTGGAGGCAGCGGTGATGGTTCTCTCAGGCAACGCCACTTGTCCCATGGGAGTTTGTAACTGGATGGCAAAATATAAAGATGCGTGATTAACATCATTTTCAGTTTTTTTTTTTTACGATGAGACAAAAATCGTGAGCGAAGTTTGATCTTCTGCTGGGTTAGGCTGCGTGTTGGGCATTTCTTCTTTCAAGCTTTTGTCGCGTGCCAACGTGAGCTACTTCAACTCCTGAAGATGTTCGCAGTAGTGCGTTGCAAAACCCCGGATAATTAATTGCTCGATCCGGAAGAGCGCACTTGGATTGTGAAAAAAACCCGCCTGCTAAACAACATTACCCAGCAATTACTCTAATCATGTTTAGTCATTCTTTGTCATTCTTATCATTGTCGAATTCTGGACACTCTTCCACTGAATTCTGTCTTCGGTGGCACTTACCGATAGGTCATCTTGCCGTGTTCCGTGTCGCACCTCTTGCCGCGTCCTGCTCCCGGTGCTGGGAGGCAGAGTGCTGGATGGAGGTAGGGTGCTGAGTGGCAGCATGCTGCTGGGCGGGTGCAGGAGGCTGAAGCGCCTGGCGTCGTGACCCTGGGAGCCGTGCGCGAGGTGACTCCGGGCTTGGTGGCTCAGAGCGATGAAGGGAGGCAGCGGCGTTTGGTAGAGCACGGGCACCCGTCCGTACCCGGACAGGGCCCATGTTGGGGTCGTGGCTTCGCTGGCCCATTGCTTCCTGGGGTATCCAGGCTGCTGTCACAGACCAACCACCGGCAGTTTACATCGGGAGCGCCCGTCTCAAAAGAGCCAGAAGCGTAGCTTCTTGTTTCGTATGGCTGATTGTAGATGCAGCACAACAGCTATAATTTCACATTCAGGTGAGTGGATCAAGAGCGTAGCTGATGAAAGACAACAGACAAGCGAGCGTCACAACGCATTTGCATTTTTCGAAACGGTATTTTAAATATATATTCCAGCCATTCTCAATACACAGCTGGATGGAAGGCCTCCCCACGCACAATGTCAGCCATGGGATTGTGCATTGTTTATTTTACTTCACCACGTGGGTCCGTGGAAGCTGGGGCAGGATAAGTTTTGATATCGCTCGCCACAGATGTTAGCCTTGAAACTCGGGTCGCCGGGATCTTACTGCAGCGTATTAACCACTTTACCACCACTCGGCTATCATAGCATTAATCGCCATTGTTAATGTTTTGTTTATCAGGCCGTGCATTGGGATGCGTGGCCAACGCCATTCACGAATACCTGGCTTTTCGGTGGAGAAAACGAATTTATAAGGGGAGCAACACACAAATCCCCACTCGGTTGTATTAAATAATGTTGCCGTACTGTCATCATGTCGACACCTTGTAGCCCAACCCAGAGACTGTCCAAGCAGTCTCTGACTCAGCCTTTCGAGGACGGTCGCATTCATGGTCGTGGCACGTTAAGCTATGTATTCACATCGCTCACATAATCGCAATTAGTACATTCGCGAGTTTGGGGCACGGCGAAATGTGGAGGCTGCGCCATATTTGCATTGGATGTGAACCTGGGAATTGATTTCCTGCCAGGGTGTGCGCCAATACCATGGTGCCATCCCTCTGCACGGGCTGCAGCGGTTGGGATGCGGCGTAGCGGCGGCCAGGAGTCCTGCTGCTGGGCTCGTTCACGTGGCGGGTCTGCTGCAGGTCTGGATACAGCCCGGCCGGCGTCATCGTGGGGAGGTGTGGGGCTGCTGGGTGGCACACCGGCGTGTCGGCCTGAGCCGGCGACATCCCCAGCCGCACGGACTCCGCGCGAGGTGGCCAGTAGAATAGCGGGGGTCCATTGCCCATCTGCGCAAAAAGACAAAGATCCCCCCGTAAAATTCTAGATTTGAAGCTTTCGTGACTGCAAGGATTCATATTCTTAGGTTTTTTTCGGTAAAGTCACGTAGGTAAAAATTTTAAATTAATAAAGGTAAAATAAAATAAAAAATCACGACAGTTCCACCTGAAGACGGAAGCTTGTGTTGCCTCCAAAACGTCGAGATTTTTATCTTATTTTTATTTTACTTTTATTAATTATAATTTTTTACCTACGTGACTTTACCGAAAAAACCTAAGAATATGAATCCCCCGTATAGCCTGTAACAGACTGTTGGGGCAAGTGCTGTTAGCGAGTAGCACCTACGAAGGCCGGCAACGGCACACGTGGGGGTGGGTGGCCAGCACCACGCCCGGCCGCCTTTGTCTCCCCGGTGGTGATGTTTACACACCGCACCAGGTACTCATTTGAGGCCGAGTCGATCTAGGGGAGGCCCAGGACCGGTTCAGATAATCGTCACTGGTGTTGGCCGTGAGCAGGAATCGAACTCGGGTCGCCGGGTTCATAGCGCAGCGTGTTAAGCGCTCCACCACCGCTCCACACACAAGCGCACACGCAGGAGCTCAAGGGGCCCCGCGTACGTTTGTTCAAGGGTGCAGTGCGGTGACCGCTGAGGTCCTTTGTAATAAATTACACGTTCATTCCCACTGCGTAATTCATGAAGCGTGAAAAAATATATATAACCGTTTCCACGAAAGAAAAACACCCGTCAGCTCTTGTTTAAAAACCCACCATGGATTTCTCGCGAGTACGGCAAGACCCTTGGCACGGAGGTCACGGTGGTCATGGAAATCGTGAATTTCAATGAAGTCCGTGAAATATGGGAAATAGTTCTACGCCGAGACGGTGGGTGGTGTGGGGACAGGGTGTTGTAGATAAAAAAAAAATATCAAGCAAGTCTTAGATTTAATTTTAAAAATCCGTGTTAGGCAGGGGTGGGGGGGGGACGGTGGCAGTGGAGGATGGGCAGCCCCCCCCCCCCCCCCCATTATTCCATGACCATTCTGTGAAAGAAATAAAAATCCCTCGTGAATTAAGACAAAAAAAACAATTACCGTGCCAAAACCGCGAGCATGAGCGGCCGTGCAAGCACACCTGGTAGTAGGTGGGGTCGGCGACCGTGTCGATGGCCTGGCAGGCGGGCGCCACCCTGCGTACCGACGGCAGCAGCCGCTTGCCTGCGCGCCTCTGCCTGATTCTGCGCAGGAGCTTGAGGAATCGCGCCTGTCGGAGGAGCGCGTGCGTCAAGGGAGCATGCGCGCACACGCACGCCTGTTGAACTTCTTTTTTAAATCCTTTATATTAAGTTCACTTGCGCGCTTGCTTGCTTGCTTACGACCGTGCAAATCTTTCGGTCGTTTTTTAACCCACTTCTCGTGATCCAATCGAGCTGACATTTTGCACACAGACTCGTTGTGCGTGACAATTAATGTTCGTGAAATTTTTTTCCAAAACTTTACACTTTTTAGGACAAAAATATTATATTTAATTACCAATTGCTTAATGGTGCCATGCAATCATCTGACCCATAGGTGGCAGCCATCTCAAGCCAGAGGACGAGAGGACTCTAGCCGCCACGCATATAAAGGATTTATAGTGAAAAACTTTGTTTTTACGGGTTATACTTGTACACCGTGCGTTTGCCAACTGCGCTTATCGCAGGTGCGGGGGCGGAGGGGGAGGGACAACAGACTGAACACGAAAATAAGTTCTAAATAAGTGAGTTTGCAGTAATTCTAGATTTGAAGCTTTCGTGACTGCAAGGATTCATATTCTTAGTTTTTTTCGGTAAAATAAATGATGATACTTGATACAGCAAGCGTGCTGTGACGGTTTCACCTGAAGACGGAAGCTTGTGTTGCCTCCGAAACGTCGTGATTTTTATTTTATTTTTTATTAATTTAAATTTTTTACCTACGTGACTTTACCGAAAAAACGTAAGAATATGAGTTTGCAGTCTAGATTTGAAAGTGCGTCCTTCCAGTGGCTGCTGTATATCGTAAGAGCAGCCACTGTAGCCCAGCGATGCGGAGGCGAGGATTGGTGGGTCGCACAAATGTTGTAAAACTCACTTTATGCAGGCGTCGAGGAGGTGCCATATTTCTGGCTTGCCAGGAGAAGGCGGTACAGCAAAGTTGACTATCATCTGTCCCTTTTGTATGGGATAGAGTGTTGCCCCCTCGCATCCGCGGGTTTCCCCTGAGTGCTCCGGTTTCCTCCCATGGGATCGCGATTACAGTATCGTAACAATTCTGTGATGGGATGTCCGTTTAATGTAAACACTCCTTAATTGGCTACGAACATCTTAATATATATAGAGGATCGCAGAACTTGTCTAATTGTTGGCGCCGGCTGACCGTGTGACTGCCTTCCTGCTTGTCTGCGGTTCCTCGCACTTCTGGGTCGTTCCCTCTCTCTTCGAGTGTATAATTATAATAATGTATAATATATTATTTCTTTTGATTTAAAGCTTTCGTGACTGCAGGGATTCATCTTCTTGGTTCTTTCGGTAAAGTCACGTAGAAGGGAAGTAATAAAATAATAAAAATAAAACATAATAAAACAATTCTCACGACGTTTCGGCCACAACTCAAGCAGCCGTCCTCAGGTGAAGAACAGGTCTGTCGGAAAGACAGCGTCTGTCGGAAAGACAGCGTCTGTCGGAAAGACAGCGTCTGAATGACCCTGACTTTCCGACATATATATTATTTCTGTTACAGATAGCATGTGCCACGTGCAACCCGCGGGAATAAGAGGAGTTATAATTCACTGGGCAGCTATTGAATATAAATCCACGCAACTGCTGGCTACTTATACTCAGTGCTGAGCCTACCGTCCTTGTGCTCCTGTGTGTTTAAAGGTTCTGTCACCAGCATAGTCGGCACTTATGACAACTTCGATTTAAAGCTTTCGTGACTGCAGGGATTCATCTTCTTGGTTCTTTCGGTAAAGTCACGTAAAATGGAAATAATAAAATAATAATAATAATAAAACATAATAAAATGATTCTCACGACGTTTCGGCCACAACGCAAGCAGCCGTCCTCAGATGAAGAACAGGTATGTCAAGGAGACAGAGTCTGAATGACAACCCCAGCTTAAAAAAGACGCTCCAAGCCTGGGGTTGTCATTCAGACTCTGTCTCCTCGACAGACCTGTTCTTCACCTGAGGACGGCTGCTTGCGTTGTGGCCGAAACGTCGTGAGAATTATTTTATTATGTTTCATTTTTATTATTTTATTATTTCCATTCTACGTGACTTTACCGAAAGAACCAAGAAGATTATGACAACTTGTTGAAGGGAGAAAAACCGACGAACAAAGAGCGCCACAATATTTGTCCAAAATGTTGCGGGTGTCTTCTCTTCGCAGTATCGGACCACGCTGGGGGTGTCGAGCCACCCACCGACAGCCACGGAGGCTACGTCCCTGGAATGCGTGCGTACAACGTGAGCGTGTTCTTCATCGGGCAAATATCTCTCGCTGCAGCCAGCCAGAACTACTGACGCATTCGCATCTGAAGTACGCGGCCAATCGAATGACGAATATTCGTAAAGGCCGGGACAGAAGTGTGCATTCCTGAAGACGCGAGACCTTTCAAGAAAAACAACGGAACGACGAAAATTGGTCGATATATGCATGAACGTAACTTTTTTTCAACGGCGAGATATTCAGCAACATTTAGCCGAAAGCTGTTTCCTCACAAGTGTGTCGTTTTGCAAAAAAAATAAAAATCCTCACCAAAATGGAGAGCTTATTTGGCTTCTCTGTGGCCTGCGCTGGCAGGCTGTCCCGAGGTGTCGCGTAGTGCCAAGGAAAGATCTGAGAACACAAAAAAATCGACGGAGGCGAAGGAAACTATTTTCTCCTCTCCTGTGCGACTACTGCGGCTACTTAGACGCGTGCCATCATTGGCCTTGGACGAATGACACGCGCATAAATATTCGGCAAGACATTGTAAGCGATGAATTCAATCTTTGTATTTCAAATGTGGCCAATTGAAAGTAAAAGTCTATTTCACTAGGGAGACCTGCATTAACAGAGCAATACACATATACGTGTAATAAACATTAATTAACAGCAACATTATATCGATCAATGATGAAAACAACAACAACAACAACACCCCTTAAAATACTATAAAACATTAACAGTGAACAACAGGACGTAAGTGCAGTGATAACTGAACAAATTATATGTGTACATACATTTTTTTAAACTTAATTTAAGTGATATTTTTGGTTACGTTTGACTAAGCCGCGGTGTGTTATGCCACGCAGGGACACGAGTGGCAAACACGCCGCGGGGCGAGAGAGGCGAGAGGATCGGTGGACTCGAGTGCCCCTCGCAAACAAACCTGTGGCAAGTGTGTTTGTGAAGCATTTAAAATTCCCCCGTCCAGAGGCATCGTTTCAGAATGGACATAGTCGGACGAGTAAGTTGTGTCTGTAAATAGAAACGGATAAAATGAATGCCCACACTTACGACTGTTTTTCTTTTGTGTGTGTGTGTGGGAAAACAGCGTGGATGACTGCATCGACACACATTTGAAATCGCGATCACCAGCACTCCCGGCTCAAGGGGTCACAGCCACACTGAGCGAGTTGGAGGTGTCTCACTGAGTTAATGGTTCCCAGTTTAACAAAATACAGCAGAACCCCTCTTAACGAAACCGGTCGTCAAGTGATTTGGTCGTTAAGTGAGGATAGGAAATACACTTTTTCACCCAAAAACATACTCTATAATATTTAAACAATGGATATTAAGACACAAAGATACTATAGAGTGAAACCACAACATTTAAAAATGTTCTCTGAGGAGTGAATCCACAACATTTATAATTTTTTTTTTTTAAAATTCTCAAAAATTGTAAATGTTGTGGATTCACTCTTCAACATACCGGTGGGCTAAAGTAGTGAACTATTTGTCTTGTGTCAACGTGACACTTTTTTGCTGATTGGCCGTGTCGGGTGGTGGAGGGTTACGACACATTTATAAATAACACGATCTAACCCAAAAACGTTTATTATAACAACTAATTGCCAGTTTATTGGTCACATGATAGATATGATCTACAAAGTTTGCCTCCTAATTCGTCACGTATAGCAGTTCTACAATTACCAACAATTTTTATGTTACCAGGTAAGGCCCACGAAGCTGTCTAGCTCTTTTTCAGAAGCAACTTGGCCACAAATGATGGCTCAATGAAGTGGCGTATTGCGTGGAAATGTATTGTAGCCAAATAGTCTAAATGCATGTTGACTCTAAATGTGAAGGGAAAAACCGGAGGACCCAGAGAAAAATACATGCTACCACGGGGGAGAGAGAGAGAGAGACATGCAAACTCCAAATATACAGGCTTCAGGATCGGGATCGAACCCACGAGATGTTAAATACCATGCGAGGTATTTAACATCTCGCTACTATGCTATGATTACCACTTTTTATTCATGAGTACCACTTTGCAGGCGAGTCAGGAGTAGTTTTGTATAGACTCGTCCCCGTCATAGGAATGTGGATATTCCATCGCTGGCTCATGATTGTAAACAGGATATGATTACCACCTGAATGTTCAATTAAGCAGGAAATTACTTTCGTTTACTGCACTTCAGTGTTGAACCTACTATTTATGTGTATTTAAAGGTTCCATCATCAACACAATCAGCATTTTAGTCCTTGGGACAGTTTAATTATACGAATAATAATTAACAAGTTGACAACCCACTAATTTCCAGTGGTTATCACAACATTCACTACTGTTGGCCACATTAAGATGTTGGAACCGCTAATGTTATGCCACCTCAGTTGGTACGCGAAGAGTGAAATATCTTGTTCTGGGCTCATGGACATTTTATGTCAACTTGTTGATGGGATAAAAATGCAGAGTCAAAAAAAATACCAGGGTTTTTGGGTCCATATATTCATGGGTATCATCTGCAAGCCACATCTAAACTGCTACCACCCACAGTGGAGGACCTGTCTGGGTGTCCTGGCACATGCGGCCATCCTGCAGAATGTTGGTTTGTCCAGAAGCCTGGGTTTGTGTTGGCGACCATGTCTGAATGCCTTGATCCAAACGCATCTAAAAAAACAAAGAACCGACCTTTTTCCAATTACGCGTTGTATGCATGTTTGTTGAACTTCTTTCGCACCGTACGTCGCCAAACCGTTCTAATCGGAGGTGTAGAAAGGGTGGGGGTGTACTCAAGAAGTAAACGATATGTAAGGTTAACCAGTATGATCGGCTGAAACGGTTTTAAAACCATATTCATGATGCCTCTCGAGACAATGATACAATGCGTGTCCCAGAATAAACGCACGCATCTTAGATAACAAAAAATTATAGGAATTATGGATTCAGAATATTTATTTAGACTGAAAGAACCCAATGAAGCTATGAAGCTCTTTGCTCACAGATGTCCGGTCGGAAACGGGCATCAGCGAGTAACATCGACAAGAAATACAAAAAAAAACGATACGAGAGCAAGATCGAGACAAAGTAAGCGAACCACGAAAGTAAATAAGCATGTAAATAAAGTGCAGTGGTACAAATTGATTCTAGATTTGAAGCTTTCGTGACTGCAAGGATTCATACTTTTAGGTTTTTTCGGTAAAGTCACGTAGGTACAAATAAATAATAAAAATTAATACAAAATACGTGACTTAACCGAAAAAACCTAAGAGTATGGTACAAATTGCTCAAGCACATACATTCCTGCCGATTTGTCAACACCGAATGAAATGCTTCGGCAAGGCAGAAAAATAACAACAGTCCCAGACCACATCGAGATTGCTTTGCACGTCAAGGTAACGCATTCTGCATACAGCCTTGTCATACATAATAGCCTCGTGATAATAATAATAATTTACGATTTATAAAGCGCCCTAAAACAACCATTCTCAGGGCGCTATGTATGAAAAGGCGGAAATAGTTTAATATCAATGGATGAGAAAGACGTTTGAAAATAACTAGAGAGAGAGAATATCATTTTAAACAGATACGCTTTCGGTTGAGATTTGTAGTGATGGCCAAACGCTCAAAACAATGTGACGTCATATTTCTGTTCGTTTGTTAAATCTTGCAATCACTTTACAATTATCTCACTCACAGTTTTGTGTTAAGACTTAGCCGAGCACTGCAATGTAAATTGCTCTGCACATTTGTTTTACCTCCGTTTGCTTCTTGAGGCCAAAAGTGCACTGCGCCTTTGAGGTTTCCAACGAACGTTCAAAGCTCCCATCCGTCATGATCATCGCGTCTCTCTGTATGAACAAAAAATGTTCAACGAATTTCAGACCTTGAAAAATAAATTTCCATTTATAGAAATCAACATCGGCTGCGTGGTGTGATTAGCGCAGGCCCTGATGGTATTAAATGGGACCCCTGTCCAATTTCCACCATCCCACCCCACAATATTTATAACACCTGAGCCACTCTGTCCTGTGGAACTGTGTACAGTTTCACCACCTGCACACTCAATCGTTGTGCCACAGATCAACAGCATCATCGCCATCATCGTTATAAAGTACCACTATGAACAGGACCATCATTGTCAATATCGTCTCACTCTTTTCAGGTTGCACCGCCTGTTTGTTCGGCACGATGTCCCACGTGCTGGAAGCTTCTTCAGTCACGGACATCACGCTGAACGCGGCGGGAGTATATACTCTTCGTTCTTTCGGTAAAGTCACGTAGGTAAAAAATGAAATTAAAATTAATAAAAATAAAAATACAAGCATTTAAGAGCTTGCATCTTGAATCCCTGCCTCACTTGATGCAGCAAATCTGGCTGTGACGGTCCCACCTGATGACGGAGACTTGCGTTGCCTCCGAAACGTCGTGATTTTTATTTTATTTTTTATTAATTTTAATTTCATTTTTTACCTACGTGACTTTACCGAAAGAACTAAGAGTATGAATCCTTGCAGTCACGAAAGCTTCAAATCGGGAGGAGATCTGTCCGGCACAAGCGCGAAAACCTACGTGGTATAATCTCACTGTGATCGATTTAACGAGTGACGGACGGGAGAGTTGTTTGACTTCTCACCTGTGCCGGCAGGTCGTCGGTCTGCGTGGACGAGCAAGCCTGGGTGTTGGGACTGGCTGGGGTCCAGTGCCACTGTCTTGGACCATGCACGGACTGCACATGCGTGTGATAAGACACACAGACGGATCACCGGAACACACCACGACGGGTAGGTCAGAGTTTTGCAAGCAGTTATACACTCGCGCATACGATGATGATGGTGATGATTCACATTGGTGACTCGAACGTGCTCGAAGAGAGAGGCAAAGCCACAATTGGAGAAACAACAAAAAAAGTGACTGATGTGGAAGCACCAGGGCTGAGACTGAGACAGGGCCTGGAAGGGAGTGGTTCGAAGTGGTGAGCCAGGTTATTAATATTTTGCCGTCTTTTCCTGGATTTTCTGTTTGCACATAGTCATATAGTCACTTTAAGATGTTTTCTTGTTCATGTTTTAGTTTTTTGTTTGTTGCGGTTGCACCCGATTCAAGAGCCGAATGGCTCACAGGGCTATACCTAATAAATGAAAACTGAAACTGAATGAAGATCTCTGGAGTGGAAGTGGGAGATGATGGCTCAAGATAACAACGAGTGGAGCACGCGAGCAGGAAGGCAGACACCACACGAGTGGGAAATTTGCCAAAAAGACGTTAATGGCTGGGGTCTTTGTGAGCTCCCTGTGTGCGTGTGTGTCCTTGAAAAATTACACTTAGATATTCGGCATGTTATAATGCATAGATTAACAACTGATTAAAATAAATAGATTACTACGTTTACAATACATATATCGAATCATGCGTGTAACAAAAATATGATTTATTAATTATATTCGATGATATGCGATTTAGGGTAATGGAGCGTATGTGGCGGAACAAACTAAAAAAACGAGAAATTGTACAAATGACAGTAAACATTTCACGCGAAGTAAATCTATTCTGGAATTGTATTGCGACCTCGAACGATGCGTGCCAATTCGTGGAACCACGAGACTGATGAATCACCGCGTGTTTAATGAACCACGTGCAGACAAATGGAAACGTCATATCTATTCAGCATCGTCAATAAATGTTTACCTTGTACCTGTCTGAGAACAGGTCATTTGCTTGTATAGAAAAATTGTGTTGCATCGATGGCTGCAAAGGCACACAGGAGAAAAGAAATTTGCAAGCAAAATGTAATAATCATGTACATATATTAACTAATAATACTCTATTTTACCTTCATTTATCAAGATAAGTCTCGATGAGTGTCAACATTATTTTTCAGTAGGGTCCAGCATTGCCATGTTTAGCCAATTCTATTTGGCATGTAGGAAAACCGGAGTACCTGGAGTAAACCCACGCATATGAAGAGCTAACTCTCAAATTGCCATACAAATAGATTCACGAATCCATTGCTGTGTTGTAGGCTCGCAGCACGAGCCTACGACGCCTGGAGTCTCCCAGCAAAACGGGCAACTCTGGATCAACGTCAGCATGTGGTTTGGAACAGTTGGATCGACGTTGAGCCCCAACGTTGGCCCAACATTCAATCCTTCCTGTGCTCCAATCGCATGCACGAAGCGGGCGCGTCTTTGCCAAGCTTCCAATATCTGTTCTAGATTTGAAGCTTTCGTGACTGCAAGGATTCATATTCTTAGGTTTTTTCGGTAAAGTCACGTAAAATTAATTAAAGTAAAATAAAAATAAAATAAAAATCACGACGTTTCGGAGGCAACACAAGCTTCCGTCTTCAGGTGGAACCGTCACAGCACGATAGCTGTATCAAGTGAAACGTCGTGATTTCTATTTTATTTTTATTTTACTTTTATTAATTTAAATTTTTTACCTACGTGACTTTACCAAAAAAACCTAAGAATATTCCAATATCTGCCCAACGGTGATCTAGTCGCTCGTAAACCGTACTTGGCAATATCCCGTGTGGGCCAATAGAAACGCAGCCAAACCGCGTGCTGGAACTTAAAACAAAAAAGAGGATTCCAATTCCACCGCGACTTTCGTCCCGAGTTCCCGGTCGCACCTTGCGCGGGGGCTGCTCCGTTTGCGGCCACGTGGAGGTCGCTGCCCTCTCGCGGCTCCGAGTGGCCTGCGCCGGCGTGGCGATGACGAGCGCCCGAGCCCTCTGCTGGGAGCCCTCCCGGATTACCATGGTCCGCAGGTGCACCTCCTCGCACCTCTTTTCCGCGTTGCCCTGCGCGCCGTGTGCGGGCACGGCGGTCAGAAAGACCCCGAAAAAGCTTTCGGCCTCGGTTCCCTTGCCGGCCCGGTCGTTGCTGGGAGTGCCACCGATCTCGGGTTTCGTCAGTTGCGCAATAGTAACAACAACAATAATAATACGCCACTCGAAGACAACTCACGAATACGAAGTTTTCCCCTCTTTGCGGCCATTGTGAGATATTCTCAACAATGCGCACCTCCGATTAGCACGGTTGGCTACGTACGGTGCGAAAGAAGTTCAACATACATACAAACATACACACGTGTACATCCATCTTATTCTTAGGTTTTTTTCGGTAAAGTCACGTAGGTAATTTTTTTAAAATAAAATAAAAAATCACGACGTTTCGGAGGCAACACAAGCTTTCGCCTTCAGGTGGACGGAAGCTTGTGTTGCCTCCGAAACGTCGTGATTTTTATTTTATTTTAATTTTAATTTTTTTACCTACGTGACTTTACCGAAAAAAACCTAAGAATATGAATCCTTGCAGTCACGAAAGCTTCAAATCTAGAAATACATCCATCTTCTCGTACGTCCGGGGGTCGGTCTTTGTACCACAGAGGTGGAAACCGCCGGGCTTCGTGTTTGTGTACGGTAAGGTTTGCGTGAGCGGTACCAGCTGCAGAGCTCCACTGCCGAGACGAAGCTTGTGCCTCCGCCTGGCCGCCCTAGCCTTGGGTCTCCAGCTCCAGTGGATCGATGTCAGGTGCTGCGTCGTGGGCACAACGGCGATAACCACAGACGGGGAGTCAGCGTCGAGCCCACGGCTTTCGTTCGCTCTTGAACAGAGGTCGCAACCGGGTACCTGATACTCGTACCCTACCCGATACCCGGCTACCCGTACCCGGCCGGGTACGGTTACCCGTTTGCGACCCTGGTGCGGCCGGGTACGGGTACGGATAGGCCGTGAGTCACTGGTGAGTAACTGTTTGTCACTCATTTCCCAACGTCTTGTCTCTTCTCACAATTCAAATTCTTAGAATCAACCCACCCGCGCCTGCAACATGGCTTCATCCCAGATGTCGCAATCAGGTACCTGATACCCGTACCCTATCCGTTCCCGGCCGGGTACGGGTAGGTTATGGGTACGGCCAGGTACGGGTACCCGATTGTGACCCTGGTGCGGCCGGGTACGGGTAAGGAATCAAAACCCGTTTGCGACCTCTGCTCTTGAACGAGGAGCTCGGAGGCGCGAGGGAAACCACGGGCAGCTGGGAAGGCAGCAGCTAGGCTGTGAGCCAGCACCAACAATTGCCCAAGCAGTCCTCCATATATATTGCGGTATTATCAGGCAATTAATGAGAGTTTATATACGTCAGAGGAAACTGGAGTACCTGCATAAAATCCATACAGATGGAAACAGATGGATATTCATCCACTTGTTGTAGTGCAGGGTATGACGACCTCGACGCCCACAGGAAGGAAGGTTAAAAGCATTTATGTGGCGCCACCGTGACGAGATGTTAACTACCTCGCCTGGTATACAGGAGGTGGTGGGTTTGATCCCGAGCCTGACGCCTGTATATTTGGAGTTTGCATGTTCTCCCCGTGGTCGCGTGGATTTTCTCCAGGTCCTCTGCTTTTTGCCTCCACATTTATAATCAACATGTATTTAGATTATTTGGCTCCTATGATAAGCCACTTCGTTGAGTTATCATTTGTGACCAGGTCGCTTGTGAAAAGGAGCTATATAGCTCAGTGGGCATTACCTGGTCAAATAAAAAATAGTTTCGTTTCGTTATCCACCAAGCCTAACTCCACAGGGCTAGATAATAGGCATGTGCCAATAACTGGTTATACATTGGAACATCTATTGTTGAATACGTGCAATTTGTCATAATTATAATTTAGTGGCAATTAATGTTTCAATTTGGGAATTGGGCCAAGTCCTGACACTGTGAATAATGACGTTACAGGCCCGTAATGTCCACTTTACTCAAGACAGAGCACGTTGGTGATTCCCGGGAAAGGAAAATATGCGATGGCTTGAAGAGAAATTGAGCTAAGTGCTCACGGTTCAGCTTTCCACTCCCTAATGTTTGGATGTTTAACTTCATCTGCACTGTACGTATCCAACTGTGCTGATCAGAGGTACAGGGGAAGGACGACAAACTAAACACAAACATTTTTATATAGAAACAAAAATGTAGTGTACGTCCAGGAATTAACATAATATGGACAAATACGGAACTTGTCCCTGATCGTGGTTTTCGCAAGCGCGTGCGTGCACTGTCATTACATTTTCGACCGTCGTTTATTTGGCAGCATGTTGAATTTAACGACGGTCAAGAATAATAAGAACGCGGAGTGACAGCCAAGCAATGGAACCGCATCCGAGACTATATCCACCGAGGGGATGGAGCGATGAAATCAACTCGTGTGCAGATGCTGGGAGGATCATTACAGCACAGGATCGTGGGAGATGGTGGTGCTTTGAGGCCCCTTCATCCAGCGGTGGATTGACCATGGGCAAATGAAATTGTGATGATATGAATGTAGCCGTGGTGTCCGTTCCATGTTGAGATATACAAACGTAGAGCGTGATAAAAAAAAGTGGACGAGTGTGTGACGCCTCGCATACCTTTTCATTTCTCTCCAACACCAGCCCCTGGAAGTGGTCCCTGACTGCGCTCCAGTTCTGTCGGCTGGACACAAACCCCGGGATGAACTCATCCTGCGATGGGGACGTGTGGAAGGCACGTCGCGTGAGAGGGACAGCATTGGTCACATGGCAGTGCTTACAGTGGCACTCATTACACACAAAGTGCTTGCCACAAAAGAATCGCAATACCTTGCTGATCTCAGGGAGAATAACACATCAAGCGAACGCCGGTCATACTCACAGCGGCAGCTTTTAGCTAACGATCGTACAAAGACGGTTATCGCATCGCGCGCTTTTAGATACGCTTCCGCGGCCGTCTGGAATGTTCTTCCGACATTAGGAAGCCACTGGAGATGTGCACTTTCAAACCTAGTTTGAAAACTCATTTCCTTATAACTGCTGTTTGTGTTCACTTGTCCTTCCCCCCTCCCCCCCGCACCTCTAATTAGCACAGTTGGCCACGTACGGTGAGAAAGAAGTTCAAGGTAGGTACATACTGGCTCAATAACCTCTGAGCCATCTGGCGCCCATCAGCTTTTTACCAAAGTCTTGAGTTTCATCTGAGCATCTGTTCATGGCCCGGACTTAAGTCGCCACGCAGATTTTTCCCCAACTGTCTCCTGTGTCAATATTTGGACCCCGATGTTATCTGGTGCTTAATTAAATTATCATTCAAAAGATTGACTTGTTATATTTTTATTACGTTACTTTATCAATAATAATGATAATAATGCAATTTGTTTATCTAGGAAAGTCTCTCCGAGTCTCACGATTGTTTTTTTTCTTCTAGATATGATATATAGAATAAGGTGAGCAGGTTTTGTCTACATTTGGGATGTTTGCTCAATTCTGTGATAGCTGTCTGGCTGCGTGTGGGAAGAAACCGGATGACCCGCGAATTCCAAATGCGTACGTGGGGAGAACACTCAAAAGGGGCCAAAAACCTGACCACCTACAATAACAATGCCCTTTGCTGATGCAGGAAAGCTTTAGCCAGCATGGAGACTAGTTTTCAGGCAGGGGCCTGCAATTAAGAGGAAAAAAAAAACATTCTTCCCATTCCAGAAAACAATCGTTTAGCATGATGAAGAAAACGGGAAAACCAAACGCGTACGAGGAGACAGCGCTCAGAGCTCCACGCATTTGATTGAATCTACTTGCTGTGCTGCTTTATCCTGGGCACCTCGCAAGCCAGTGTGGTGGGGAGTTTCCACAAATTTGCGCGATCCACCAATCCTTGCCTCCAAAGCTCTGGATTACGGGCGCGTGTTATTGCGCGACTCTAAATCCGTTATTTCAATATTCCGCCAGCTTTGAGTGTCTCGTTTATATCCCGCGAGCAATCATGTCCACTTTTGTGAACCACGGATTGTAAATGTATTGTGTCGTACTGCACAAGTATTCTTGCCTGGAATGGTGCAAAGTCACTTTCAGACTCTTCAGTCTATAAAAAGAAAAACCAGAAACAAACGAAAATTAATTTAACACGTAGGTTTTCGCGACCAATATTATTCATAATATAGGTTTTTGGGTCAGATCGCGTTATTTCTTTTTAAAAAATGCTGTTGATTCTCTCTTCAGCACACCGGTGGGCTAAAGAAGTGAATTATTTTGTCCTTTGAAAAACGTGAGGGGTGGTGGAGGGTTACGACACATTTATAAATAACGCGATCTGGCCCAAAACCCTATATTAAAAACGAAAATTAGACTATTAAAAACAGAAAATGTTACTTGGCATCAATCAGACAGTTTGTCGGCCATCTACTGTGAGTGCCGTTGTCTTTCACAATTTTACTTTCGTTAATGTGTTTTTTGTTGTTGTTGTTTGTTGTTGTCGTTCAATTCCCATACATTATCGTGACTGGGCATCGAATGCAGAGAGAGCGGACTTGCCTGCACGGCGATCGTGTTCGTTGGTTTCTTTGCTCGGAAGTATCGGAGGAAATTTGATGCCATGAGTTTGTTTGGGGGATCGACGAAATCTAAATCTCTGGGGGATGAAAATGTTTACGTCTTCATCAACACCGAGCTCACCTGTGTGAAACACAAAAACGTACGTTAACAACAAAACAATCCGTGCGATTTCGAGCAGGGTGAATGCTTACCGCGCGTTTTATTTTATTTTGAACATTTTAGACGTCGACTGGAAGAGTGGGATGTTTTGCTCCAACCACCACAACCACCACCAGCACCACCGCGACACAACGCAGCGACTTTTCGCGATCACAAAACAAAAAACAAGCGAAAACATCGACAGCATCGCACGACAACCAGCCCTCCTCTCACCTTAACAACGTGCCACCCTGACAGACCACCGAATGAGCATTGCCCTCTTCGGCCGTACAAAGCATTCTGTGTTTTTTCGACACCCCCCACCCGCCCCCCCATAATTCTACAAGCCCGTGCGTTCCCAAAAAAAATGAGCATAGTCACTGTTGCCAGGCTTGGGTGCCCCGGTCAGGGTGGGAGCGTCAGCTAGCAGCGCTGTCGCGATGTTTGCCCTCGCCCTCCACGCTCTCGCCAAAGCACCCTCACCTGCTCCTTTTATCCTTTGTGGTCGCGGTTTGCTGGCTTCTGCTCTCCTCCGCGGGGGCCCTCTCTCCGTCCGCCGTTCGAGGCCGTCGCGGCTGAAAAGCGTCAATCCATTGCACTCTCGGCCGCTTTAAATGATGTTGCCCCCGCAGCTGGGATCGGCGCGCGCTTATGCTTCGAGTGCTTTGTTGCTGCCCGTGAAAAATTGCTCGACGCAGAAGGCAAGGGGTTTGTATGACATGAAGTGCCGATAGTTACACACGGTCGGATTGGTGTTTTTTTTGTGTTCACTTCAATATATGAGTTTCCTTTATGCGGCATGAGTGCGGTCGTATTGCAAATGCGAATCGCCTAGCATTGGTGGCTGTGGCCACGAAGCCAAGTGATGTGACCAAACAGCGGTTAGCCACTACAGATTACCATTGGGCTGTGCGCATCTTATCTTGTTTACATCCCTGAGTCATTGGTGTGAATTCCACGTTCCTTTGGTCGGGATGATTGCTCATCAAATAACCACTGATGACTTTCCACAATAGAAATATTTTTTTATCAACCCCAAAGCAACCTTCTGATCTTTAGCCACATGCACTCAGCACTCTATGCTTCAGCCAGCCAATGTAATTTTAAAAAACTGATGTTTTGCCCAAGTGGAATTCCTCAACTGCAGAGCGTCCAAATAAAAAATATCTATAAATGTTGTCAACACATTGACTATTTATCGTCACAATCGAAAAATAATAAATGTTTAAATCATTCACATATATGGTAATATTAACTGAAGCATACACGTGCATATTTAATAAAAATCCATAATCTATGCACGTGTGTGTCATCGTGCTTTCGGAGTCCCTGACCCTCTGCTCACGATCATTAAGGACCTTCATGATGGTGAGCGGGCCCGGGTAAAACTACGTGGCCGGGAGTCGGAACCATTCCCTATACACCTTGGGGTGCGACAGGGATGTCCTCTGGCTCCCACATTATTTAACATCTATTTCGACTACATAGTTCGTGAAGCCTTCGATGGCTGTACCGGAGGAATTTCTATCTGGTACAGATACAATGGAGGCTGATCGATACGCGGGTGCGGTCAAGGGATGGCTCCCTATTGCTCAACCATGTTATGTATGCCGATCTGGTAATTGCTGCTCACTCAGAGGAGGAATTGGAGGCGCTGCTGCTGAACCTGGAGCTTGCCACTAAGAGGTGGGGCCTTACCATCAGCCCCACCAAAACTAAGCACCTGCCTGGGTATTTTGTATCATCGGACACTCCACACCCACAACTCACAATCGGTGATAGGGCAGTTGTGGATACAGTGGAGTTTCCCATACCTGGGCAGTGTGCTCATGACCGACTCCGGTTTGACAGCAGAGGTCTCACTCCGAATCAGTCGAGCTGCATTATCTTTTAATCGGTTGCATAACGCTGTGTGGAAGCTACCTGGTCTGTCGCTCCGCACGAAGCTTCAGTCATTCCCTCCCTTCTCTACGCTTGTGAAACGTGGACCCTTCCTAATGGAACATCTTCGCTGGTTAGAAACATTTAGGCTGGCCTGCCTACGATCCATCCTGGGTTTAACCAGGCTGGATTGTGTGAGGAGCTCACAAATCCTTGAATGATCTGGACAAAGTCCCATCGGTGAGCTCCTCCGGCAGGCAAGGCTGCGTTGGCTGGGTCATGTAGCCCGCATGCCAGCCACCGCATGCTGAAACAGCTTTTGTTCGGCCGGATAGAGGGGGCTAAACGGGCGCGGCACGGGCTAGAGAAGAGATGGAGTGATGTGGTACAGGAGGATGTGGAGCTGAATGGACTTGCCGATTATTGGTACCAGCGGTGTCAAGATCGGCCTCTGTGGAGGAGGCTCGTGAAGGACGCTGCTGGGCAGTTGGAGGCAGTCGCTTCCAACAACGGAGGGCGGAGGAGCGACGCTCACAACAACGAGCGGAGCGCCAGGTGGCTAAAGCACAGCAAGTTGGCACAGTAGGGGGCACAGACGGTGCATCAGCCAGTCATCAAAGTCAGTCGACCCGTGGCACATGGGTCTGCCCCCTGACCTGCCAGCGGGCGTTCGACACTTCACGTGGCCTCAACGTGCACCTAGCCTGGCACAAGCGTCGTGGTGAAGTCACCGCCACTTAGTGGCGAACGGCGGTTGTTGTTGTCGTCACAGACATGCTGCGGTTTATACGTGTGGGATATGTATGTATCGCTAGATTACGCGTGTGCATATATACACTTGTTTTTTTAACCATCCGTTAGTATTATGCATAGCCTTGTTCAAACATGTAGCAATGCAGGAACACACTGTGCCCGCCTTTTGTTTCTCAAGAGGCGACTTCACATTCAGTCCTGTTCATTACAACAGGTTTAATCAAACAATCGCACAATGATACAACTAATATAGCACTTCGGTCAGAAAATCTGGATAGTAACTTTTGAAAAGCAAAATTGTGCGTTTTATGTTTTGCTGCTGATGACTCCTGGAACCGCAGCTTGTCCATGATAACACCCACCGCCTAACTTCACCTCCCCACTCTATTTAAGCCTCTCGCTATCTGTATAAACCTCCATATTTCCTGAAGAAGACCAGCCAACCAACATACCTTCCTTGCCTTTTCATTATCCTGTTAAACTTAACGGTTCATTCGGTAATAACAAACAAACACAACAAGTTAGCGTAATTCGTTTTTACTCTGCAATTAAGTCGTGCAGATTAACTACTACACGACATCCATCACACTCAGTCTGAAAGCAAAGGCATTTGTGCTTACCATGAATAAGATATATGGCCTCACTCTCGGGTCATCTGTCATAGCCAACAGTACGATACGCAGTCGGTTTTTTTTTGCGTGCAGATAGAAGGGCACTCAGGAAAGCATTTTAAGGAAAGACCAATGATTGCCCCTTGACATTTCCATCATTCATGTCCTACAATGGACAACAGAATCAATTGTTAACCGTTGCTCCTAGACCCCCCCACCACACCCAAAAAAAGTGAGGTCAGGGGTTTCATCTGGGCAATATTAAAGCCACGCCTAAGCCTCACCTCGGGGTTGCCTTGAACGGTTTTCGAGGGCTGGGATCTGGATTGCCTGTGACTGCTCATTAACGTCACGGATGTTGCCTTTCATCTCGCCTCGGCAATAACCGTAACAACGTAAGGGGTTTCGATTTAAAGCTTTCGTGACTGCAGGGATTCATCTTCTTGGTTCTTTCGGTAAAGTCACGTAGAAGGGAAGTAATAAAATAATAAAAATAAAACATAATAAAATTATTCTCACGACGTTTCGGCCACAACGCAAGCAGCCGTCCTCAGGTGAAAACCAGGTCCGTCGAGGCGACAGAGTCTGAATAAAACAGCACACGAGCTTGGAGCATATATATAAGCTGGGCGCCTTGACAAAGGAATTTACATATCAAGAGGAATTTAGCAAATTTATGGGAAATGCAAGAAAACGTAAAGGGGTGTAACTTAGAGGGAAAACCGCTTTCTCATCCGCAACGCCCACCATCAAACTTCACCTTTGAAGACTGTGACTCAATGTCGATAGCGCAGACAGAATGTCTCCTTTATACTGGATATCAAAATGCGTATTTATCCTGGAGAAATCGAATGAGCTATTCAGCTCCTTTTCACAAGTCCACTTACATTTTTACAATAGTCTAAGGTCATTTATCTGTGAGAATCCATCACTTTGCACCGTGTGATAAAGGGGATCGCTTTGTGCATTGTCTGGACTCCCCCACAAGAGGGTGAGATGGAGCCTGCTTGCCATCAAGCCAAAGTAGTGAAGCTGATGCACTCAGTACTCTGTGACGCTCCTCGAGAATGTCAACAAGCGGCATTGAAGCAATTGCTCCCAGATTTTTGCACAAGTAGCCAATAGCACGAACAAAGATTCATTGTGAACCGATTGCATCCAGCATAACGCGTCTGTGTTGTTTATCAAACGCGTAATACAGTTGCCCATACGCATAGCATGTGCCCTGTGTAAATGTTTTAAACTTTAACAATTAACTGCATGTCCTTTTGAAAACAGTCCGCTCTTATTGAACGGCTACATCAATGCACTGCGCTTCGGGGTCTTCCCCCACGGTGCATTGGTTACAGCAGTTATTTGGCCATACTTTACCATGCCGGTCAATCAATGCGGACGACCAAAGGTAAACCCCCAGGTAACCGAGCCTCCAGAAGTGCAGTGCGTTAAGCGCGAAATCTCCGACCCTATATCCAGTGGCGGATTATGTTAGTAGCGAAAGTAGCTACACATGCTACGGGCCCGCACTTTCAAGGGCCCCGCGCTAAATGCTTTCAAGCTATCAATTCCGGTTCAGTGATTTTGCACTTACTATATCACTATAGTACTATACTGCCTTCAACTTTTATGAAAGACTGGGTGTTTAAGGTTAGCGATTTGTCGTATTATCTGGCTGTATAGCAAATTTTTAAAAATACAATTACTATACTGTGCAAGTTAAAAAAATGTGTGTTTTAATAGTTACGTGTTCATTTTTAATTTAGGGGCCCTTTATAACATGTGCTACAGGCACCGCACCGTATTCTCATTTTAGAATACTGTGACAGGACAGAATTCTGATTTTGACGACGCGCGAGCCACTAGAGGGCCCTCTTTAGTTATGTAACCACGACGCTGAGTGGGTGCTGTTGGATGTTCGGCATGTGGGGCCCCGGGACTCGTGTGTGTGAGTTTAAACGCAGGGGTTAAAGCCTGGAGCAAATTCACAGAGGGCAATCACCTTCGTCCAGTGTGGCCACTCGCAGTGGCTTGATACAACCTTCATCAGGCCAAATTCACCCATTACATTGGCATTTAGCTCCTCAACATATTGCCATATACACAAGCATATAGAACGTGGTGTTTGTCTCACATTGTATATTACAACCTTTTGGCCAGGTATGGAAGATCCAGCAAAGTGGCCTTAACTTATCCCTGTAGTTGCCTGCGATGTTTGGGTCATTGCTGTACTTGTTAACTTTAGGTTTTACTCCTGTCTCGTTGGAACATGTTTCGCTGCAGCTTTTAAGTTCGTTTTTTTTTGCAATGCAGGTGCCTTGGCCTGCCCTACGTCTGTGCTTGTGTGTTCATTATTTTATCCCTGACCGCAATGTTCCATTAACCTTCCAGATATGCAGGATATGGAAATTCCATAAAGGAATCATCAGTTGTAGCCTTAGCACAAAGGTGCTCGTTGCTCCTGGGAGATAACAAGAATGACCAACTTGGACATCACATTTATGTAATTTTATTTTGGTTTCTGTTTGTGTACATAGTCCCCCACCCCTCCTCCCATCATCACATTACCCCCCCCTTCCCCTTATAGACTCCTCCCGGCCAACCACTACCCCGAGCGTGGTAGGACAGCGAGCCCAAAATTTTGAGAGTGCATTACGCCTGGCTTGTTGTACGTTACCTGTTGTTTTTCCCTCCTTTTGAAATCGACCCCCTGTATTTTCTGGGTTCTTTAATGATGATAACAAAAACAAAATGCTTATCAAGAAAAATGTATCATCGGTTATTACTAGGCAGCTGTTTTTTTTTATTTACCGTGTAGTTCAATGTTCAAACGATGTGAAAGAGAACGTTTATGCCAAAAACCTAAAAAAACACGAGCGATCTTCAACAGACCGCGACAAAAGCATGGGGCGCGCTGAAATCTCGGTACGACTTTATGTCAGTAACACCGCGGTGGACACGGAGAGGTTCAGAGGCATGAGACGCATTGCAATATAATCCTCATTCTGCCCAGTGTGAGTTTGCTTTTTAAAGGACCGAGCTCACACTGCATTCTAATTATAATTATACTGGTAGGAACCAACTGGTTCCACCAGCCCACAGGGGATTATATTGTGTCCGTCCGTCCGTCGTGCAGAGAGGGGCTGGGTGGGGAGGGAGGGGCTGGATGGGGAGGGGCTGGGTGGGGAGGGTGAGTAGGGGCTGGGTGGGGAGGATGAGGAGGGGCTGGGTGGGTTGGGTGGGGCTGGGTGGGGGGTGGGAGGGGTGGGGCTGGGTGGGGAGGGGCTGGTCACCCCCGTGGTGCCCTTATAAAACTCAACGTTTAACCTACTCACGCCGGCTTGTGCCCGCCCTCACAGTCGGATATATTTGCGGCATACACCACGCCGCCGTTGACCCTGGCCATTGACCGAGCAACCCAACGTTCCTACCAGCTCCCTCCGCAGGAATGTGTTGTAAATATGCACGTTACGTTTATGGGCACTTTGGATTGCATATTACTTTTGATGGTTTGCTCAATCACCGGTGTGCACAGGTGTGCAAAGGTATGCAGCCTAAGAGTCGAGAAACTAAACACACGGACAGGTATGTGCTAACATGTTTGTACCCTGTTCGTACTGTATTACTACGACAAGTGAGATAAAACATTCCCACGACTTGTAAAAAAAAAACGAACTCGTGGCTTTCACTCAGAAATATACCAACTGATTTACTGTGACATTTATTTGAATAGCTTTTTACACTGGTAAGGTTCGTTTGGCCATTGAGCAAAAATGCAAAGGTTTTTTTGCTCTGAAAGAAAATGAATGACTTCCAGCCTCTGCCAATCCACTGCTGAATGAATGCTCCTCCATACAGTGTTGGTCAGGGTTTTTTTCTCATCGTCATTGCGGGCTCGTGAAGGGTGGTCCAAGGGCCAGTTGGGATGTCACTCAACACTGATGTTAGCCGTGACTCGGAATTGATTTCTGGTCGTTAGGTTCACAGAGCAGTGAGCAAACAGCCGCATCGCCACTGCTTCCAATGGCGGAGCCAGGATTTTCAGGTAGGGGGGGGGGCAACCCCTCCAGCAATGAAACATGATAGAGGAGTTATTAGCAAGTAAGGACTTGCCCCTTGATTTTTATTCGAAGCGTGTGCGGCGATGATGCAGCCATCGATCGAGAGTAGAATTCGATCCGCGTTGTGTGATCGGCATCGCGCTCGCTGAAGGTGAATGCCTTCAGGGAAGTCATGTACTGTATACTCAACTGCGCACAATTATGTGAGTCACTTAGAACTGTTTTGCCGTTACTTATTGCCAATTATGGACTCGGACTATTGTCCTATCATCTCATAGAGTCCCTGGTCACGTAATAATATGCTACACAGTGGCAGTGGGGATCGCAAAATACCGATTTATTACTAATAAACCCCAATGATCCGATTATAATTGGGGATTTCGATAGGATCATGGGGGGGGGGGGGCACGTGCCACCCCCCTCCCCCCACTGGCTCCGCCAGTGATCTGCTTCCCCCCCCCCTTACGCCGTTCACCACCCTGGCTGATGCAATTAATCTTCACGCAGCGGACTTAACAATAGGACCAAAGTTACTTCGCAAAACATTGCTAAGTGTAGTAGATTATCATTAAAGTAGCTGTGATATGTTGCGGCTGACTTGATTTGCAGAGCTGCTCATGTAACCGTCTTATCTGCTTGGGAAATCAGCAGGCTCTTCTTTCGTTAACGGATGAGACAAAAATGCAACGTCGAACCCGAAAGCTCGCAAAACCAGAAATGTGTGCTCAGTGTGTGCACCTTACGTGACATCTTGAGGTCAAAGGTGAAGCCTGGCAAAACAGACGTTGCCTCTTCCACTTTTATATCCCACTGGCCGACTACTCGTGCCCGATGCTAGGACAGAGACAACGATGGCATTCAGTAGTCGAGTGAAAGTGAAGGTGATTTCTTTCTCAAATAAGCTTCGAGGCAGTACTCACCTCCTGTTTGTAGCCCAGAGCCAGTGGTTGAAATTATGCAGTCCTATAACAGGGGCAAGTCACCACTTGGGGACAATAACTGTTTGCTTTATTCACATTTTGTTAACCCTGGAAAGTTCTAGATTTGAAGCTTTCTTATCTACTTCCGCCCCCTGTATCACAAAGCTTCAGTTTGAACTCCATGCGTTGTGTTGCGCCCGAAACGTCGTGATTTAATTTAGTTGTTTTCATTTATTTTATTTTATTTTTTACCTACGTGACTTTACCGAAACAACCAAAGAGTATGTACCCTGGAAAGGTTTATCGCGTTGAGGCCATCTGTGCCTGATGCCAGCATTGTCGTGGTCTCGCCGTCAAAGGCAAAAGTGGCGTCAGTGGTGGCGCTGGCCCATCGGGAGCCCTGCAGTTGAATTGTTTTGGGGGCAGGGCCGTTTCAATCTACAGCGTACATTCCTGGTGAGGTGACAGAAAAGATAAACACAAGACATAGAGCTGTTGCAAGATTAAAAAAAAAGAAACCGACGTACAGAGATGATACATAAATGTAGTGAAATGAGAGAGACGACAGAAGCTTGATTAAGAGGGGATGTGGCATTGTAAAATATATTTTATCCGACTATCTAAAACAAATGCGGACAGAATTTTACTTAAACTATGAGGCGTAACAATGTCCAATTTCGTTGTATCTGAAAGTAAAACGTTACCTTTATTTTACGTAAGAACTCACGAGATTCACAAAACATTCTAGAAATGAAAAACCCACAGCTAGTGACTGCACGATCTCCACGCTCCTGAAGAAGTGGAATACGACAAGGCCTTTAAACGTCCGGGTTGTAAGCACTTGCCGGGTTGTAAGCACGTGCTTACAATCTGGGACGATAGGGGCACTAAGGTGGCGAGATGTTAACTACCTCGCCTGGTATGCAGGAGGTCCATGGGTTCAATCCCGACCCTGACGCCTGCTGTATATTCGGAGTCTGCATGTTCCTCCCCGTGGTGGCGTGGATTTTTCTCCGGGTCCTTCGGTTTTTCCCCTCCACATTTAGAAACATGCGTTTAGGGTGTTTGGCTGCTCTACATTTCCACGTGATGAGCCACATCGATGAGCTGTCATTTCCGGCAAGGTCGCTTCTTAAAAGAGCTATATAGCTCAGTGGGCCTTACTTGGTAAAATAAAATTTTAAAAAATGCAGTGCTTCCATTGCATTAGATTACTCGATATATAATTGTACCAGCGAAATTGAACACCAAGGAATCTTTGCAAAAAAATACGTGGCTTTTTAATTGCATTGCATTCAGTCATTTTCCATTACCAATCTATATTTATAAAATTGTCCTTTAAAAAAACAACAACTCTTTCTGTCAAGAAATCCAATTAAATCGTCGCATATTGGTGTGGATTGAACTTTAAAGGTAGTTAACGTGCACCAAAGTACACACTATTCGGCGTAATTATGTCACGTGGAGGTCTCTTGGCAATGTCATGTGCCGAACCAAAAAGTGCATAACCATCGCACAGATGCCAACTCCAAGAAGCAACAAACAACATCCAAATAGTTTCCTGTATCCGTAGTGTGTTAAATGCTGAGCACAAGCAGTTACGAATGTTTCTTTGACTGCATGAGAACGCGATGTAACGCACGACTACCATGTTGACGCCTTGTCCCAGCCACTCAGTTCTTCAGCAAAACTGCAAACTTAGTACGTTAGCTAGAAAAAACATCACCATAAAAATATAAAATATGACAGCTTCAGTGTGGATTTCACCCTGAGAGAGATGAGTATGCGTTTTAGAGATGGACAGAGATATAATACGAATATATCGTTTTAATCACCCAAATGCATTTTGTTACTGTATTTAAAAGCGAATGAATGCATTCATGAGTGCATTGGCTGTTACGATGGTCCTTGTTATTGTCTGTTTCTTAATTTTATTCCAATAGTCGCGTTGGCATCATGTCATAAATAGATGTAGTTCAGAACCCTTGTAGAACAGTGCATGTTAGAGATGAGCTCACATTACTATTTCTAAGATACTTTCAGTGACCCTCTTACATTCGGGGGTGTGCTTTCCCAGAAGCCATGCCATTGAGACACTAATTGCATGGCAGTCAAACTGTTTAATTCTTAGAAGTGGAATTTTGCCAAATTCAGTGAAACTCCATATGGTTGCGGTTTTCTTGTGTGCAGTCATTGGTGGCTGGCCTCTAAGATCGTCAACTCGGTAATGATAATAATAATTTTTATTTCAACTTGAAACGCACCGCACGGTAATCACTGACTCGAAGAGAGAGTTGCAAGCGGGGAGAAGCAGCCACTTGGTGAACCGTGACAAATTCCTCCCCCCCCCCCACAAGGCTCTGCGGTCATCTGTATATTAAGGTGTTTCCAGCCAATGAATGAGTGTTTATGCGTTAGAGGAAACCAGAAAACCCGGAGAAAACCCACGCATGTGAGTGGAGCAACAACAGAGTTGGAAGTCCAAAATCTGGAGGAATTCGACTTCTGCTGGAAAGCCAGAATTTAGCACCTCCACGACACCCACGCGAACGGAGTTTCACATCGATTGCGCGATCTATCAACCCTCGCTTCCACAGTTCTGGATTTACGGGCGTGCATTGCCACCACCGCCCATTCAGTTGGGAACTTGGTTTAATCACGGGTGGCTCAAGCCCAGATTCAAACCCAGCTACTCAGCAATAAATTTCGTTAAGGAGGATAAACCGTCATCACGCAAACTCTGGACATCCTCGCAGCAGCGGGCTTTTGGCTAACCATCGAACAAAGACGCTGGTCACTGCATCCGCGCGCTTTCAGGTGCGCTTCTGCGGCCCTCTGGAACGCTCTTCCAATATTAGGAAGCCACTGGAGCTGTGCACTTTTAAATCTAGATTGAAAACTCGTTTCTTTAGAACTGCTTTTTGTGTTTACTTAAGTTGTCCTTTGCACCCCGCACCTCCGATTAGCGCGTTTGGCTATGTACGGTGTGAAAGAAGTTCAAAATCCGTACAGACCGGCTCAATGACCTTTTTAGCCATCTGGCCCTCTTCAGCTTTGACCAAAGTCTTGAGTTTCATCTGAGCGTATGTCAATGGCCCAGACTTAAGTAGCCACGCAGATTATTCCCCGGCCGTCTCCTGTGTCCATATTTGGACACCGATGCAATGTTTGCGTATCTGCTTTGTTTCCGTCGGCGTCACCAGGCCGAGGTTGGGGCTGGCCCCTGCGACTCGAGAGACGGGCACGTAGACAAAGTCACGCCGCCCCAGTTGCCTTCAGACATGATGTTGCGCAATTGAACTGCACAGCCACTTAATAAGCAAAGCCCCGAGGCATTTCCTTAGCGGGACGCTGCTAAAACAACTGCCCTTGTTTGGCTGTATTGAGCCCACTTACTGTGTCTGTTAGTTTGCATGTTTTCTCGTTTCTCCTTGTGCCTCACGGGATCGTGCATGTCTGTGCCTGATCTGCATTACGGTCGTGCGAAGAGCGTATCACTCCATGAAATGTTCTGCAATTGTTTCAATGAGATTATTCTAATATGATTATTTTTAAAAGTGTATTCACCAATGTTTTGGTTCCCCAAGTCGAGCTTCATTATAACCAATGCGAATCGTGTGAACCGAAATCAGTGGTGAGAATTTTCGTCAATGATCACTCATGAGAGGATGAATGTCCACAAGGGTGAAGATGACACCCGACTACCCACGACTGTCTATGGCGAGACAAAATGAACAAGTCTCAATGAATACTGAGATCATTTAGTGACGCTATTAGAGACAGCAACGCACTAAGACCTACAATTATTGTTGTCTTTTTTTGTACATAATAAGATTTACAGGTATCCCTCGGTTTACGAAAGGAACGCGTTTAAACACATTCCTGCGGAGGGAGCTGGTAGGAACGTTGGGTTGCTCGGTCAATGGCCAGGGTCAACGGCGGCGTGGTGTATTCCGCAAATATGCCCGACTGTGAGGGCGGGCACAAGCCGGCGTGAGTAGGTTAAACGTTGAGTTTTATAAGGGCACCACGGGGTGACCAGCCCCTCCCCACCCGGCCCCACCCCTCCCACCCAGCCCCACCCTCCCCACCCAGCCCCTCCCCACCCTCCCCACCCAGCCCCACCCTCCCCACCCCACCCAGCCCCTCCCTCCCCACCCAGCCCCTCCCTGCACGACGGACACAATAATCCCCTGTGGACTGGTGTAACCAGGAGGTTCTTACCAGTAAAAAAAACGCTTGTAAAGCAGAAGTTGTAAATCGGATTGGCTTTTCCCATTAATTTAACACAGTCATTCCAACTCTACTCCTAATCCACAAATATACACGTATATCATTATGACAATACAAAAAATAAAGAGTATATTTATTGAAACGATTGAATCATGATTTTTTTTTAAGATTAACCTTTTCAGGGAACTCGCTAAAAGATCCATATGTTGGAATGAGAGGAAAGGTGATGTAGAGGAGTTACTTCTGCACTGCAGGGACACCGTGACGCTGTCGCGGATGGAAGGCGTAGCCTCGCAAACGGATGACGTAGCCACGCGGACGGGTGACGTAGCCTCACGGACGGGGACGTAGCCTCACGGACGGGTGACGTAGCCTCGTGAACGGATGACGTAGCCTCGCGAACGGGGACGTAGCCTCGCGAACGGATGACGTAGCCTCACGGACCGGTGACGTAGCCTCCCAGGTAGCTTCTCGTTTGATGCTCTCACGGCGCGTGGCCGGAGTGAAACTTCGTGAACGTGGAAATTAGATTTCATTCATTAAAAAAAGTGTCCATAATTTGTCAAATTGCGTTCACGCAAAAAAATTCGTAAAAGTGAAGGTTCGTGAATCAAAGGGACGCCTGCACCTGAATTCGCCGATCCGCTGAGCTGAAAACATTGGGATAGGAAATTACTAAAAGTCTGACTAAATGTATGACTGCTTCAGTCGACTAAACCGACTCAATACAATTCACAGACTTGAGACTTCACAATGTTGTCATCGACTAGACTTCAAGTTTATACAATTCTGACTAAGTGAACACTCTATTACCAAAAACTAGACAGCACTCCTCCGTACCCTGTACGGAGTGATTTAGAACATGGAAGTCACCAATTACATTTAAACATTTTAATCTTCAGAACCAGATGAAGCCGAATTCAGTAAATTACTAAGATGGGTTTCTTGTTCAAATTTCCCTTAATGGTGACCAAGGAAACACTGTCATACTATAATTTAGGATATGCATTCGAGTGACCTTTTATCCACACTAGAAGCAATGCATTATCCCACCTGCCGTGCAAGGGAGATGTTCATCACGCGGTAGTCAAATGCAAATGCTTAATTATTCGAGTCAAAATGTTGCCAAATTAAGTAAAAACTCTAGTAGTTTTTTGGACATTGTTCCATGGTCATTGGTTACTAGGCTCAGAATCTCAATTCAATTCACTTCAGAACCGGGATTAATCACAGGTCACTGGCCAGGATTACAACTGAGATTGTCAGCGGTGTTCACTCATTGCTATAAGCATGGTCATCACAAGCCAAACAAACCACCCAGCTACTAGTTAAAAAGTCATATAATTTTTACAAACATAATGTCAGCAGCAGAAAAACAAAACACCGATGTTAACGGCTGATACAGGCAACATTTATAACAATGTGTATCGTGAGAGTAGATTAAAAAATAAAATGTGAGTTTTTTTTCATATTGCTTTTGCTCTTTACACAGTAATGTTAATGCTATAATAATACTTTAATTCATATTGCGCTCATTACGTAAATGCAAGTTTCAGAGCATAGCTTTTATATGTATAGGGCACCCCAAGTGGCAGCTAGCTGTCCCTGTGTAGCACAACGTGACTCAGCACCGGTCTGCTAATGGACATTTGTGTGCCTGTAGGGGAGCGGCCATCGCTGAGTAGTCCCAAGTGAGTCATTTTATTCATATCACAGGAAACGATTGCGGAAGGCTATGCTCACCCAGAGCCCTTGTACGGACGTGTGTGTGACCGTCTCGTGTGCCCCCTTTCTCTGGCTGCGCTGAAGAGAGTGACGAACCGTGTGGAACAACCTGATGTATATGTCACGTCCGTGTGTTGCCGCCGCGACATTACGTAAACTCGAGATTCGGAAGTCTGCCACTGCAGAATTGTCTGTCTCGGCGGATGATTTATGAAGGATTAAACACAACGGTGATCGTTCGCATACCCCACGGATTACAAGACCACACTTCCTTTGATGGCCGTCGAATTATTTCACCTGAGCCCACAGTAGTCTCTGTGAATCCAGACATGTGTCTGTAATGACTGTGTCTCTTCGATGTAGCGTTTTTTGTTTAGGGTGTTTGTGTTGGCTCTGCTGGCAAATAATCCAGGGCATTTCTTACCAACGTAAAAAAAGTATTAGAAAGCATTATGATCATCGGTGTAATTGCCACGTTACACACATCACATGCATTTACTTTATTTAAGGTAATCCCGTTTAAATAAAGGTGCTGAAAGAATTTAAACGAGCCACACAACCATGTAAATACAGCCTTGTTTTCTTGAACAACTTAAAATATTTTTGGCATACTTGTTCAACTTAATTTTTTTTCCTCCCTTTACTGAACTTTCCAGTAAACGCTGAGTACTTGGAAAGAGATGGTAAAAAAAAATACTCCAAAAACTATTTATAGCAGAAGTTTGTAGGAATTTGAGCTGCCCCTCTCATTAACCCCCCCCCCCCCGACCATTCCATCGAATCTCGACTTATTTTACATTCTGGTTAAAGTGCCACGGTAAATTCTATGATGTGCGATGATGTGAGGCAGCTACACCACACGTATATTGATTTAACTATTTAAGCACGTGGCAAAATGGGGGTTGTGGTGTACTTTTTTGTTTTGTTTACCGTGTTGTTGAATAAAGTGTGCATTTCAAATTTTAATATTTTACACAGAGGGAGAGGGCAGAGGTCAGTGAAACCAGTTGCCCCCACTCCCAACGCCCTAGAAACAATCTTGCCCTCCCTCCTGCGCCCTCTTCTTCTTCTTCTGCCTCGATGATGCCACCCAACTTCAACAATGATGCCCCATGCGTAGATGTAGCTGTGCCTCCAGCCACCCACCCACAATTACGCTCTATGAGCACACCAATGGCGTCCGTACACGTGCGTGTGTGCGTGACGTATGCACGAGTCTTGTGTAGTTGTCCGCACTACTAGCTGCCAGTCTAAACTATTTAAACTAAACTATTATTTTATTTTACCAGGTAAGGCCCACTGAGCTATATCAGCTTTTTTTCAGAAGTGACCTGGCCACAAATGGTAGCTCAACAAAGTGGCTTTTCATGAAGACATTTACAGCAGCCAAATGCTCGAAACGCGTGTCGATTGTAAATGTGGAGGCAAAGCCGGAGGGAAAATCCACACAGGGGGAACATGAAAACTCGAAATATAGAGACGCCAGGGATAAAACCCACGACATCCTGTATACCAGGCGAGGTAGTTAACATCTCACCACATTGGTGCCCAGTCGAAACGACGGAGATTGGCGTTAGCGGTTTGGTTATTTTATATTTTTATTACGCGCTTTCTTTTAACTCACTCTGTCTGTTGTCGTTGTTGTTGTATCCTCAAATCTTGTAACTCAATTTTAACCCACTTCCCAATGTGGTATCGACTGTAAACTTGCTATTCTTACGTCATACTGATGACAATACTATATTCTATCATAAATATATATATTTTTAAACATAATTTTTTATATGTTATGCTTCGGCTTGGGACTAATTGTCCACGCTCAACTGACGTTGGCTGTAATTGGCAGAGGTGGGACAAAGTCATTGTTATGCAAGTCCAAGTCGAGTCGCAAGTCATCAAATTCATGACTCGAGTCTGACTCGAGTCCAAGTCACATGACTCGAGTCCACATCTCATAGGTGGGACAAAGTCATTGTTATGCAAGTCCAAGTCGAGTCGCAAGTCATCAAATTCATGACTCGAGTCTGACTCGAGTCCAAGTCACATGACTCGAGTCCACATCTCATAGGTGGGACAAAGTCATTGTTATGCAAGTCCAAGTCGAGTCGCAAGTCATCAAATTCATGACTCGAGTCTGACTCGAGTCCAAGTCACATGACTCGAGTCCACACCTCTGGTAATTGGCCATGGTCCCTTACGTTATGGCAAGCTTCGGGGCCACTTCCTGGAGTCGTGGAGTTCTGCCATTACTAGTACATTTCATAAAAGCGTGTTTTTTAAAAAGAGTTTTTTTTTATATTTTTGTTTTACTTGTGGTCTGTGTAATGCAGGCGCGTCAATAGTTAAACAGACGATCCGGCTGTGACACAGATCCTTCCGCACTGACCGCAGGGGTAAGCGGACAAGTGTTCATTGTCCCTGTGCTAGCAAACCCGACAATTGGAGTCAGATTTCCCCTCACTGCCAACCACGGTTGATGAATGTCTGACCCGGTTCTGGGCATCCCCTAGGTCGACTCAGCCAAAAACATGCGTTGAGATTATTTAGATTATTTTGCTGCTATACATTTCCACACGATAAGCCACTTTGTTGAGCTATCATTTGTGGCCAGGTCGCTTCTGAAAAATAATTTAATATCTCAGGGGGTCTTGCCTGGTAGTATGGGGATGGTTTAGTTGTGTGTGTATGTTCAAGCGTGGTTTGTTTGCCTTTCCCGTACTTTGTACTCATGTCGTGTTTTACTGGTAGGAACCTCCTGGTTACACCAGCCCACAGGGGATTATTGTGTCCGTCCGTCATGCATCCAAAAATGGGAGGGGTGGGGCTGGGTGGAGAGGAGAGGGTGGGGAGGGGCTGGATGGGAAGGGTGGGGAGGGGCTGGGTGGGGAGGGGAGGGTGGGGTGGAGAGGGTGGGGCTGGGTGGGGAGGGGCTGGTCACCCCGTGGTGCCCTTATAAAACTCAACGTTTAACCGACTCACGCCGTCTTGTGCCCGCCCTCACAGTCGGGCATATTTGCGGAATACACCACGCCGCCGTTGACCCTGGCCATTGAACGAGCAGCCCAACGTTCCTACCAGCTCCCTCCGCAGGAATGTGTTTGCACCGTTTGTTCTTGTAACATTCTTACCCGCCCCAACTGGACACATTTACGTGCATCGGCACTTGGAAGACAAAGGTGGCCGGGCGTGGTGCTATCACACCACTCCCCTTGTGTGCCGTCCTGGCCATCATTATATTCTCGCGAAGAGCACTCGTCCCAAGATCCTGTATATTAATATATAGGGGGATATTTGTCTCTTGCACGAACGTGCGTGCTTTCGTGTGGTCATCTTGCGTGGTTTTTGGGTGGGGCCCTTGGAGCAGAGCGTGTGAAGAACGAGGCAGGTGATGCTGTCAACACAGACAAGTCAGCTGCTGGCAAACCAAGGCTGTAATAATTATTATATATTTTCGGGGGAACACATCCCCCCCTAATATTCAAATATGCTCAAAATGTCCCCCCCAATATATTGCAATAACATTTATTTTTGTTTATATTATTGTGGTTATGGTTGTATTTTTAATTAAAAACTTTCGTGACTGCAGGGATTCATATTCTTGTTTCTTTCGGTAAAGTCACGTAGAAGGGAAAAAATAAAATAACAAAATATAAAACAATAAAATTCTCACGACGTTTCGACTGCAACACAAGCAATCATCATCAGGTGTGAAAACACAGCAAGAATGTTTTCCCTGTTATGGTTGTACTTTATTAATCCCTAATCTCTGCCATTACATACAATGACACAAGAAAAGGTAAAAAAAACGGAGCAATGTAATACAATACACTATTAGACATTATTGTAAAAAAAAAAGTCCATCCTATGCGTTAGTGAATTTTGTAATATTTTAGGTAGGAAATGAGTTTTCAAATTTAGATTTTTTTTTTCTTTCTGGAAGATTTGGTCCCCCCCCCCCAATGTTGACTCCATGGCTACGGCCTTGTGGCAAACACAAGGCCGCGTGACGGAAGCGCCGAGAGCAGGCAAGTCGCACCTTGTCGAGAAACTCTTCTGGGGAACCCGTGAGGGTCGGGTTGGGTTGGGTGCGTGGGTGTTGACTGGGCTGCAGCCTTCACCACCGACCCCCTTAGGGGTTCCAAGTAACTTGCGAGTTCCAAAGCTTTCAGGTTGGCACCTGCGCATGATTTTAGAACTCTTTACTCACGAGCCAGAACTGTTACAAAGAAAGCACTAACGCTGTGTTTTCAATCAGGATGCTAGTTTTAGTGATGTGTGTTGTCAGTGTCGCTATTGTAAACTTTTAATCACATTTGTTGGGAAAATTGTTACGTTGTTTACATAGCATTGTTTTAGTAAGTTTTAGAGGGGCTTGGTTTGGCCCGATTTTTTTTATTTAGTATAGATTTATACTTCTAATTTGTATCTGTATTGTATTATGATTGTTATTGGGATCAAACATCGAAATGGAATTTTTTGCACTTTTTGTACGCAGCATGGACGGGTGGTGATTTTTCTGTAGGATTTCATTGTTGACGTACGTGATGTTTAGATTTGTGTACAATTAATTTTAGGTGTATCTTGTAATTTTATTGTTTGTTGCGATTGCACACAAATCAAGAGCCGAATGGCTCACAGGGTAAATCCTAATAAATCAAACTGAATACTGATATACAGGGTGGCCCAAACGCCTGGACACGTAGGCTTATTTAACTTATTTTAACACTGACATTTAAATATTAGTTGTATTCTTTATTCTTTAAGTTATATTGTATGTATTAATAATATCAACATTTTCGTCTTCCTTTTCGGATGATATTTAGAAATGGGAAAGAAAATGTACTCGTTCAATTAGATTGTGTGTATGCTAAAGAAGGTGGCAGTAATATTAGTAATAGTCCTAAATTCATTTCTAAAGAGAATACATGCGTGCATTAAGGTTATCATGGAAGTCAGTTTGAACATTTGTTAAGATAAATTAAATAACCCTATGGGATGTGTTAAAATAAATATAATAACCCTATGTGTCCTGAATTTTGGGCTGCCCTGTATATAGCTATGCACAGGTCTTCATTACTCATGGAATAATTTCTGAGACCCACCAAACCCACGACCTACCAATTGGAGAGGCCTTCATCCAGCAGTGGATTGACAACACTGTACGCATTTACAGCCCTTGACCATTGGTGGAAATTCTGATTCCTATGGCCGGGGTCGAGTCTATCCATAGGACAACCACAGTTGACTTCCGCACACGTGGTGATTCGTTTTATCGACCCCAAAGCCAAGATGGGTTAAGTCAACCCCCAAACTGGATTAAAAACTCGCAACCTTTTAATTGTGAGTTGCTGGCTTTACAGCTGAGCTACCTGACCGATTACAAACATTAAAATGTTATTCGGCGGATGGTATAGCCATGTGGGACTGAACCTTTGGACTTGGAAAATAGCTCCACTTTAAAAGTTCCCACATTAATGAAAGACAAAACCCTTGTATCTAACCATAGTCCTAACCGCATATATGTACTGTATATCCCTATAATACCTTTCTATTCGAAATTAATTCCCCTGTTCAAGAACAACTTTGCCGGTTTGAATATGAATGTATTGTTGAACTTCTTTCGCACCGTATATAGCCAACCGTGGTAATCAGAGGTGTTATGGTGAGTGTCTGTATCCATGGAGAACTCACCCCTGTTTACAATGAGCTTCTGACGCAGATGACATGGTGGGTGCGCGGGGAATTTTGTTAAACTCCTACATATATGGGGAGTCATTGGCACGAACAGAAAAAAACATTTGCTAAGCCCCAAGTATTCCTAACAACCGATTAGACTTGTTTTTTCTCCCTGCAATAATCATAACAAGCCATGCCGTGGGTGTGATCATGCCAGGAGGGGCAGAGAGCTTCTAGTACATTTGTGCAGCAGGCAGATAATTTTAATTGATCATTTGTTTTTATTTATTTCTCGCCTAATGTCTTGAGCAAGAGTTAGCAACTTGTTTTTTTTTTAGCTCTTATCACCACAGCTCAGAGCTTATCCGTGTCCTGCAGCAAACTGAGATGCGGGCATCGGCTACGTTGGTAACCAGCGCTCCACGGGCGTGTTAACACAGCTCACACTTCATTCTGCATGCGTTCACTTCTTGAACGACACGAATGTAATACAATAGAACCCCTCTTAACGACCACCCCTGTTGACGACTAATCGCTTAACGACAGGCCTCCACAGAGCCAAATGTGTAGTGTATAGTATAGTAGATATTAGTGTAGTGTATAGTGTAGTGTATAGTAGTGTAGTGTATAGTGCAGGGGTCGGCAACCAAAATAACAAGAAGAGCCATTTCTTTCCAATTCGGTACAAAATTCTGTATTTCAAGAGCCGCAATGCATCTATGTACATACGTACATATCGTCAAGAAGCAGCCCGTAAAGAGCCGCATGCGGCTCCGGAGCCGTAGGTTGCCGACCCCTGGTATAGTGTATAGTGTATTGTATCGTGTAGTGTATAGTAGCGTGGTGCCACCCTACAGAGCCAAATGTGTAGTGTATAGTGTAGTGTATATTAGTGTAGTGTATAGTGTAGTGTATAGTAGTGTAGTGTATAGTAGTGTAGTGTATATTAGTGTAGTGTATAGTGTACTGTATAGTAGCGTAGTGTATAGTATTGTAGTGTATGTAGTGTATAGTGTAGTGTATAGTAGTGTAGTGTATAGTGTAGTGTATATTAGTGCAGTGCAGTGTATAGTCTAGTGTATATTAGTGTAGTGTATAGTGTAGTGTGTATTAGTGTAGTGTATAGTGTAGTGTATAGTAGTGTAGTGCCACCATGGAGCCCAATGTGTTTGCTTACCGACCATTCCCCTGTTAAAGACGGGCTGTTGTAGATTCAGTGAATATGAATGCATTGATTAACCATGTTTCTTTTAATATTATCTATTTATAATGTTGTTAGGATTTTTATCTACTAATAACCATTGTTTAAATATTATGAAGTACGTTTTTGGGTGAAAAAGGTTGTAACTTTCAATGCTATCGGAACGAATTAAGCCTTTAGCGTGTATTTCTTATACTCGCTAAACGACCGGTTTCGTGGAACCAATTGTCATCGTTACGAGGGGTTCGATTGTACGTTTGAACGTCACCTCTGTTTAAATTGCGCTTTCATCGCGACTTGCTTCATCAGCTTAATTTAAAGCCAGCGACAGTCCACGTGTCGACAGATATGCAAACAGAAAACTAAAATGTGAAAAAAAATCACAAAACTTGTAACAAAATGGACATAAAACGTTGAACACTACATTGGGGCTATTTATGTATTTAACTTGTATTCTTAAAAGATAGTTCACAACCATTCACTCCATTAACTTACATCATCATCGTCATCGTCACCATAAACCATGATCTATCTACTGCAGGATGAATGCCTACACGAGACCTTTCCATTTCAGAGATGTAACAATCCACTTAGTACCTGCACACGAGTTGATTTCACCGCTCCACCATCGGACAAGGTCCCTCCCTCCTTTAGCTGCCACTCTGCTGTTATGCTCGCCCACCGGCTACCGTCCCTTACAGCGACGTGCATCATCCGGGCCCGCTGAGTTTTCTTACCGGTCAAAATGATGCCTTTTAACGTGCATATGTAGCGCACGGTGTCTTAATTAACACTGCAATTAAATTGGTTGTCGTAAATAAGCATTTATTAACGGGTGGACCGCTATCTTTCAAATGGTATTTGATTGTCGATGCGTACAGCTGACGGACGCAAATACGATTCTCAACGTTTTAAACATCAAGTTGACTGACGCCGGTGATTTTCATCCATGTGTTCTACATCAGGCATTATTAGGTATCACAATTTATGACCAACAGTGCAAGCGTATGGCGGGGAATTTGTATATCGGCACGTGGTTTGCGTCAGCTTAAAAAACCAAAGTTGCCAGTTTAGTGAGAGCTAAATTAAAAGCAGGCCTGCTTACGTAAGGGTGTGCATTCACAAGTGTTTACTGAACCCAATGGTTGAGCCTCCTTCCTGGCATCACAACCGCATGAGAACATCACACGGATGCTGCGGGTGCGAGATGTTAACTACCTCGCCTGGTATTTAGAATCATGGCATTTAGTGTATTTGGCTGATATAAATTTCTACATGATAAGCCACTTTGTGGCTTGAGCTATCATTTGTAACCAGGTCGCTTCTGAAAAATACCTATATTAGTCAGTGGGTCTTACCTGGTGAAATAAAAATAGTTCATAGTTTACGCATGAATGGTAACTAAAGGACACTCAAGATTTGAATGTAGTGAACAACTTCAAACAATTGAACATCGAGTGAGCAACTGGCCACCATTGTCTGCAAACGTCACTGCGACTCACCCCATTTCTCCCGATGGTCTTGGTTCGATATGAAAATCTTAATGTCAAACTTTATTTCTCCATACCGCGTAGGAATCACCAAAGTGTAATTTTTATCATCACCATTAAAATAAAATAAAAACACTTTGGTGATGATGATGATATCATGTGAAAGAAGAGCAACGTGGTACAGAATGATGTTATCTCTTTATATCCAGTCAAGAACGCAGGGTGAATCACAAATATGCTTCCGTGGAATGAGCTACAATGGACAGTTGTTCACTGCGACTCCCCTTGCTTGAAGTGTTCACCAAATTGGAACCGTGGAGTGCCCTTGAGTCTACGCTGATGATCCGCGCGGTATAAAAAAAAAACCCTGAAAACACATCGGAGAGGTGGTATACAGTGCAAACACAAAGAACTGTGCAGTAGATTCATCATCACCTCCGTCAACCGTACGATTAGACCACCCAAGCACATACTTGCAATGCTGCCAATGTCTAGGTGCTCAGCAAATCATCAGCACTTCCCCAATCTACGATAACAGGAAACAAACTGATGTGCAATTTGAACCACTGAGCGAACTCCTTCACAGAGGTGCTCTGTTATTTCCAAAACAAGATCGGACAAAAGAGCTGTTTGCACGGTCTAAGTCTCTTCTTACGTGTCATGCAACTTACTGCCGTCTGTATTTGACCTGTCCAGCCAAGCTGCACCAAGGGCTCCTGTTTCAGGATGCCACAGATAAATGTGCAACACTATGCCATTTCAATCAGTTGGAAAGGTATCCTCACGTTTTACACTCCCACTGAACGTTCTGGATTGTAAGAACGCTTATAATAACGCATTAATCGTGTTGAAATCCTCGCAAATCTACCGCTAGACAGATCCTCCACTTGATGTGATAGTCGTGAGGATTGTTTGATCATACATTACGGTGCTGTTCAGTACAGGTTTGTAGTTAGTTAAGTTAGTTAATCATCTTTATCCGCTATGGGACATAATGCCGCAGTACAGGTTAGTAAGCCGTGTATAAACACCCAATAATTGGCAGAAACCATCTCCATAGAGGACCGCAGAGCTTGGGAAATTATTGACGCCAGCTCACGGTCTGGCTGCCTTCCAGCGTGTGCGTGCTTCCTACTCAGCGATTGTGAGATGCAATCTGCACGAACGGTGACGCTACATATGATTTTTTTTTTATATAAACATTAAGAGGGCAATGGAACCGGTTCAGGTATCACTTGCTACCTGCCATTAACTGTGGCTGTGAAACAATCTCAGGTCACTGGGGTCACATCGCAGTGTTAATGAGGTGGGGGGGGGGGCTCTTTTGCAGTGACGTCACGCACGGATGCAGCACTGTGCTTCGTAGATTTATTGTTTATCGTCGCTTTCTGCAAAGAAACGTCATATTTGAAGCGACTTTGCGTAATAAACTATTTCATTCAGCTCGACTTTCCTCTGCGTTCGTGTAAAAATCCACCCACTCATGAATATTAATGAGGAGGGGTGGGCCTCATGTGGAGTGACGTCACGCGCGGAGCGGACAGACATTTCTGGGTGATTATCTAAGGTAATTATCAGAATTCTTGATTTGCAGCTTTCGTGACTGCAGGAATCCATACTCTTTGGTTCTTTCGGTAAAGTCACGTAGGTAGAAAATGTCGTGATTTATTTTATTTTATACCTATGGGACTTTACCGAAAGAACCAGAGTAATTATCAGAAATGGAGGCGTCTTCAGGAGGCGTCTTCAGGAACAGTGAAAAGTCGGACATCACGGTACAACCCACAACCACGTCGGAGAGCTAAAGCAGTACAATCGGCGATAACCTGCGTTGTGATAGTATTAAGGACTTTACAAGATGCTGTAACATAATTGAGAGCATGCTTCATACGCAACGTCTGCGATGAAGGCAACACAACTCAGCAGATAGCTGGGGGATGGAAACATCATAATGATTCATGATCTAAATGCGAATTAAAAAGTGCCGAAAGTTGTCCCTGCCACAGTGTGAACTGTTGTTTTGGCAGAATGCGTATGGGAGGCAGGGTTCCTCGCTTGGACGAATTCCAGAGTAGCCTGTAGGGCGTGGGAGGGGCTCTCAATGGTAACAGCCCTCGCTGCTTAGCACTCCATAGCGTAGTATGGGTGGACATCTTGACACGTGTGCCTGTAGGAGGTTTTTGCGGCAGAGCGTGCCAGACTGCCTGAGGCACCACGTTCTGTTATGGGCAGCAGTAACGGCAGCCAGATGAATGCATCCATCCTCTTGGGCAGGCTTATTTTATTCTGAGTTTATTTTAGATGTCCCTTTCAATGAACTATGCCAAGGGAATCTGCCGTTGTGAGCGGCACACAACGCTTTGTGAAATGTCTACTGCATCTATGCATTGACTCGTGTTTTTATGAATGTAGTGAGGATCTAAAAGGAGCTATACCACCACAACAGTGTCGACGGTGGACTGTATATATGCCGTATGTGTATATGTACATGAAGAGCACGTTTGCCAGTCTACTGCTGGATTAGGGCCTATGCCATTAGGGCCATGGCCATGCCATGGGTTTCATGGGAATTATTTGACCATGCTTCACCATTCTGGTCAATTCGGCTTGGTAAAAGGTGTGTGGCATAGACGTGGGATCATAGAGGTTCAGTACAGCAATGGATGTGGCTGCAACTATCCTCTGCAGACAACAAACACCATTTTAATGAATTGTGGTCGCCCATCCATGCACTAGCCAGGGATAGATGTTGCTTAGCTTTCGATGTCTTGTGGATGGATTCCTGGTGATACGGACACAGGCATTAAGGCTTTATAACATGGAAATATATACACTGTGTATAACGGGATATTTTTAGCAAGAAGGGTAATTTCCTGCAAACGCTAGCCTATGACTGATATTTGTGTTTTTTTTTTGTACTTCTACACCACTGCGAACAGAATCTATCATTTAAAAAATATTAATATATTGCCCTGTATGCACACGGTATTTAAGCACGATTCTTAAACAATGGAGACAACACACAAACACGCGCGGATCACTGGTATAATAGTTTGTCTGACCTCTGCAACTCTACAAATGTAAATTATTCATTTATGAATAGCTCTCAACAGCAAGGCTATTCATACACCCAAGACTCGACGCATGGTTTGATTTCCTCTGGAAAGGCAGCTGTCTGGTGACTGAGACTTCTTACCACAGCGTGTGCGGTGAGGGTTTTATGAACCTGTGGGGGTGGCGGTGGCGGCGACTCGTCCGTGCCTCCACTATGTAGACTCGGCCCTAAATGAGTACCTGGTGCCGTGTGTGTAAAGGTCGCCACTAGGGAGACAAACGTGGCCGGGCGTGCTATTGGCCGCCCACTCCCTCGCGTGCCGTGTTGGCCTTCATAGTTGCTGGCAGACGGTCACTTGCTCACAACGATCTCGTCGAGGCTATTAGGGGGGGGGGTATCTTTGTCTTGGGTGCGTTGGTGTGCACGAGTGACGGGGGTTTTAGGGAGTGTGGCTGGCCTGGGGAGGCAAAGGGGAAGGGAGGAGGTGGGGTCGTATTCGTATTCGCGTAGGCATCATTTGTGTGGAGTTGAAATAAATAAATAAAGGATACATCGACAAAGGCGCTCTGTTTTAAAGGCCGATCGCATCAGAATGCATGTCAGCGCAGCCCTCCTTCTCTCAGCCTCTCTGGGGTTTGGTGCAGAGCTTTGCCAACCAAATCCCACGCAGTTCAGTCTCCGTTGGCCGCCCTCCCAGCACAAGGAGTTTAACATACCGCGCACAATCCGATGAAAACTCTCTGCCTGGACAAATTAGCCCGTTTAAGATAGCTACGTTATTTTATGATTCTTTGTATAAGTAATTAAATAAATGTCACTCCGTTGTTCCCGGCAAACAACTGTGTTTGGACCGAAGTCAGGGGGGTAGTTAAGTTACGTATTTTTCTTTTCAAGTGCTCTAAATAATTATTACGTGAATGGTTTACGTGGGATTTGTGAAAATAATTGTACGATCGTCCAATCTTGAGTGTGTTTGCGCCACTTCAAATGTCGCTTCCCTCAATTTTGTTGTTTTTACAGCCCCTTTGTGAGCACCCTCCTCAGGATAAATACCTCTCTGTCCACGTGACGGTCACAGGGGGTTATTTTTCTTCTCATACCTCACCATGCTGATCAGTGCGGGTTGAGGGCCCAGGACCGTTTCAGGAATCGTAGTGCGGTGGCGCTAACCATAGCGCCACCGCTCCTGGTGGCCATAAGAAGGTGACATTCCAGTCACGGTTCGGTGACACTCACGGTGAGCAGGAGTGGAGGTTTATTGCACGAAGCAGTGCACGTGCTTGTGTTAGGATGGGTGCATCTTCTCGCCAGTGCAGCGCTTGTCATAACATGGTGGACTGTAACCCAATGCATGCAGCGACGTACAATGGGACCACGAAACGCGACAACAGGAGCTGCCTGAATATGCAATTCAGCCCTCCTCGGGCACAGTCATTCAGCGATGATTGTTGCTGTCAGAGGAGAGCTTTTGTCATTGGAAGCAAAAGGACAGGGAGATTGCTTGCCCGAGCTGTGTCATCACTGTGGCACAGTTTAGCATTAGTTGTTTTTTGTTGTTGCTGATTTTATGCAGAACATTTATCCCCATCACGTGGCCTGCGGTGATCCGTGAATAGTGCCTATTGTGGAAGCTACCCCTTGTGCACGTTAGCAGATTATTCCAACATTCCTACAATGTGATGCGTTGGCTTAGTAGGCACGTTATAATCCAGTAATGACTCATGATGTGCAGCACAATGTACATCATGGGCAATCACAGGGGTGTTAAATGATGCATCGAATCGTCCATTAATATTCATATTCTTAGGTTTTTTCGGTAAAGTCACGTAGGTAAAAAATTAAAATTAATAAAAGTAAAATAAAAATAAAATAAAAATCACGACGTTTCGGAAGCAACACAAGCTTCCGTCTTTAGGTGGAACCGTCACAGCACGACAGCTGTATCAAGTGACGGTTCCACCTGAAGACGGAAGGTTGTGTTGCCTCCGAAACGTCGTGATTTTTATTTTATTTTTATTAAACTTTTATTAATTTTAATTTTTTACCTATGTGACTTTACCGAAAAAACCTAAGAATATGAATCCTTGCAGTCACGAAAGCTTCAAATCTAGAAATATCGTCCATTAATATTAATTTTTAAAACTCACGATATATGCGTTGAATGGGCTCGATAAGAATTGATTGTTATCATTGTATGCATATTATATGTCAAATGTTAATGTTACATTTAGGCAACTGGAACAAACTAAAACTGTTCGAAGAAGATATAAAAACAATGACAGCCAATACAAATTAGATGGTAAAAATGTGGGTACATATAAAGAATGCATTCAAGAATCACATTTTTTTTTTAGACATTAAAACAATTGACTGACTAATATGTTTTAATGTAAACGATAGAGAAAACGACATAAACAATACAAATGAGATGGCAAAGATCTAATCAAGAGAATGTGATTCTTGAATGGCATCACGGTCACAAGTTGAGGGTGAGTCGTGACACCCACTGGTCATTGGCTTTCGTGTAGAGGTTGTAATGCACATGTATGCTTGAGTATCATATTTCATCAAAGGACGTTATTATTGCAGCTCAAAAACACACACACTGTCATTTCATAGTGTAGCTGTATGGTATTAAAAAAAATGTATCCGTAAATAATTGTCCAATATTTCTCACTGTGATATCAAAGTATCCAGCTCCGGCTCGTATAATGCAAACATTTATTGAGAAAAAATGATTTTGAAATGTTTTGCTTGCTCTTTAGGCCTTAAGCGAGAAATGCAATATTTTCTTTAAAGTTCACATAATACCGTTTAAAACCTAGCTTCAAACTTTAAGCATATACCTGTGCGTTTGTTCATAAAAAAGAGCAAAAAGTTCATGTACATTTGGTAATACTGCTCTTATTTATAGTGCCTAGCTGCTGTAACATTTTAAAACGTCACTCATAAACAGAGGCCTGGCAAGTACAATGCGTGGATGCAGACGGGTGTTTAAAACGCACAACAAAGTTATTATGCTCTGTTGACATCTGGCCAATGAAGCCGTATCACGCATTGGCAGTGAACCACGATGCCTTGGTGTCGTGGTTGCACATCTACGTGTACTAAGTTATAATTTGCATCCCTTTATCAATGTACAGCAGGAGAAAGGCCTTCCCGTGCCATGTCAGTCATGGGGGTCGCATGACCTTCCCTCACCACACTGGTCAAATCAGGTTGGTGAAGGTTCAGGATACAAGTCCAAAATAGACCGATGCACATATCAGTTGCCACTGATATTAGCCGTGGTGAGGAATACAACTCAGGGTACGTTTCCACCTTGTATTGTATATAAATAAACTCATGTGCTCTTGTGGATCAATATGGGTAATACAATACGTAAATAAACCTAACTTTTTTTATCTTCACGTAAAAAACATGTTTTAGTTGATTGGCCTATTGGTCTTCAAGACTTGTGTCTTTTTTAAGGTGCACGGTTTGTTTAACAAGACTGGTTGCTGTAGAAACTCAACAGGTCAAATATGTTTCAGCTGGTTAACACAAGTTGGGAAGTAAAGAAGCTGATAGCCTTACATTTATTTCATTTTTACGTAACAATTTGCATGATCACGATGCCCCAGTGATTCGAGAATTCATAAAAATTTAGGGCCACGGTTCAATTGTTTTTGTTTCGTCAAGTTATTTAGTATTGTTGTCTTTCATTTATATACGTTCACACCATCAGTGTAAATGTAACGCTCGTGTTCCATTTGCACACAGTTTCACATCGTTTGCATACTTACAAAAACACATCGATTCTTATGCACGTGCCTTGATCCGTGGACAGTGAGCCTTTTGCATCGACGTTAATCAATGGATCGATATTCTTACTGTACCATCGTGACACACCAAGCAGAGAGCATGTGCATTTAATCCCTGAAGACACTTTTTGCACAGTTCATTTGCGAGGGGTGGAATTAATGGCGGGGGGCAATAACCGGTCTGCCAGTTTGCCCGGAGGCTTATTGGCATTCCTTGCGTAGTTTCTAACCTGATCAATGCTTCGGTCTGAACAACTCTGTGAGCAAGTCAGCACAAGCACTTCCTAGTGCTCACCAAGTCAAACCTTTTTACACGTTGCAGGGCCAGACAACAACAATACGTTGCAAGTAATTTTTAAAAAGTGTTTACAGACAAAGTTAGCACCCACTGTAAATGAACATAATCGTTAATATTATGAGACTCTTTTTGTAAATGATACATGAACTGCAAGAAGAGAAGTTGCAACTCGTTTTCCAAATACATTCAGAAGCTGCCTGGGCAAGTTTTTTTAAGGACTGTTAAAACATAGACATCGGCAATTTACCAAGAATATGTTGTGCAGCCTGTGTGACTTTGCTTATCTTGAAGTCACATTGCCACCAGACACGCTGGGGTCCCCTAACTTACAGAGAAAACATTGGCTGATGTGCAACGTCGATGAGGAATTCAACAGAGACAGCGGGTCTGGCCGCGTGTGATTAATGTTTGAAAAGACCCCTCCCTAAGTAGTGTACGTTCACTCCTGGCTCAAACATAGCTGATGCAGTATAAAAACGCAAGCAAAGATGCACCCGAGTATATTTCATAGTAAGCCATTGCTGCAACGGCACAGTTTTTGGGGCCAGAACAGTCTTCAATAACAGTGCCGTACAATGGAGGGGGGGGGGTGATAGGTGACATTGTGGACAATGAGCACAGTCACACTCTTAAGCTTTAGCTAATTTAATTAAATGAGCATTGACTCTTGTGTACGATATGATGATTAGTAAAAACAAAATTGTGCGTAAGTGCATATTCTCCAAATGATGATTGTTTTTTTATTACCCTTCTATCTGGCAACAAAACTGACACCTTTTTTTACAAGGAGTCATGTTTGCATAGACCACAATACCTGCAGTCATAATGCAAACAAAAAACATAACTCTGATAATGTATGCACTGTCCTTGAAGTTGATTGGTCCACACCCGAGACAGCTTTCCTTAGAGCCTAGTCTCACATGGGTTGGACCAGATGACGCCAAAAAGTGTCAGTTTTGTTGCCAGATAGAAGGGTAAATAACCAATTATCATATTTTTACTGGCAAATGAGGTTCCAATGGTATATTCTCCAAATGTGTACCCGGTGTGACACCACGCACATGTAACGTAAGGGGGGTTATAAGACGGACCCCCAGCTTTTGCTTTAAAATACACGGGGAGGATGAGTCGTATGATGTGGATCGTGCAGCAAGACTGTTAAGTATTACACTAGAGCAGTGGTTCTTAACCTGGAGTGCACACCCCCCCCCCCCCCCAGGGGTGCGAGACATGGCCAAAATGTTTTGAAGGTAAATCATCGAAAAACAAATTAAGCACGGTGCAGGTAAGTACAACTACTTAGTTTCACTCTTTGGTTCTTTCGGTAAAGTCATGTATAAAGATAAAATCATAAATTAAATAATAGCATACGACGTTTCGATTGCAACACAAGCAATCATCATCAGGTATAAATGAAATAGCAACAAAAATCTAACCAGAAAACTATAGACAGACATATAAGCAGATCGGTCTGCTTATCTGTCTGCTTATATGTCTGTCTATAGTTTTCTGGTTAGATTTTTGTTGCTATTTCATTTATACCTGATGATGATTGCTTGTGTTGCAATCGAAACGTCGTATGCTATTATTTAATTTATTATTTTATCTTTATATGTGACTTTACCGAAAGAACCAAAGAGTAATTCCTGCAGTCACGAAAGCTGCAAATTTAAAATACTTAGTTTCATTAAACCTGTGTATGTATTAACGTTATACATCTTTTAACGGTTGAGAACAAAATGGTTTCAAAGCTGCAGTAAAGGTTGAGAATCACTGCACTATAGGATGTCATTATCAATACTGTATGTATTTGGAACAAAACTCATTCCGATGCCCGTGCCACGTAAAAAGAGTATTGTAATGGTAATTTCCATCTCCTGACCATATGGTTGCAGACCTTTATCAACCAACCACATAGAATGTAAAGGTCACAGCAGGGATGAACCGTTGACCTGACACTCACTAGGGGCTCAAAGTGCAACTTTCTTAGATCTGGGACTCTGGTTTTACTCAGTGAAGGCACTGTTTTTGCACATCAGGACACTTGTTTTTATCACCCTCCAGCATTCTCCCTAACCCTTCACACTCTCTCACTCCCTCTATAGCCCCCCCCCCGCCTTCCAAAAAGCAATGTCCTGCCCCAATGCCTCTTATTGCCCTTTGATTTCCCATCTTGCTGGCTAAGAGGTCACTCAGTCCTTATGAAGTGCAGCGCATGCTGCTTCAAGCCTCCATTTCAGCAGCACGTGGCTGCATTAGCTGCCGCTCTGCCCATGGTCGAAAAAGGCCCCTGGGAAGAGCTGTGCATGCATGTGTGTGTGTCTTTGTGGCGTTCCGGTTAACGCGTTGCGCTACGAACCCAGCGCCGTCCGAGTTCGATTCCTGCTCATGGCCAACAACCAGTGACGATTATCTGAACCGGTCATGGGCCTCCCATAGGTCGACTGTGTTTGTAATTGCAACAGCTGTGTGAGACTTTGGCCAAGCCTCAACCACATTCGAGGCATGGTGAATGTGTGTATGATAGGGTTGTGTAAATTGCAGCGGTGAGCAGCACTGTGGTCAGAACCTGGCGACCCGAGTTAGATACCTGGCCACAGATAGCATCACTGGACAGATTCCGGGTTACCAACATTCACAAACCCGCATTAACCAGCATGGTGAAGTATGGTAAAAAATAATGATGTGGCTCAGACGGTGTAGAGAAGCCTTTATCCAGTAGTGGCTAGAAAATAGGCTGGTTATAATTATTTGTGTATATATACTCATAGGCTAAGTCACTCGGTAAGGACAATATGGTACAGTATATGCTCCAGAGAACTAACTTCTATCATGTTTAAAAGTGCTTTGTTTTAATAATAAAATAAAAATGCAACACATTCTTCAGGATCAAATAATATGCCCAAATATTTTATTTTGTGTGCTAACCCTTATCCTGCTGTTTGAGTATCATACAATAGATGTACAATTCGAAGCAGGAGAAATAGCTTTTTTTTAAGTGGAAATGTATTTGTGTTACAGTAGTTGAGGAACTTGCTGATTCCCAATAAAGCATTGTTCCTCTTAATTGTTATCACTGTCATCGCGTACTCAGATGTACACGTGCTTCTGCAGCAGCATCCTTAAAGCCGACTGTGATGGAATTCCTCATGTGTCATCATCGTCTGTCTTTATCAATCCATTGCTGGATGAAGACATCCTCCAACCGTGTCAAATTTCAAATGATTAAAATGTATTTATTGCATTAAAACAGTAATGTATACAGAAACATAGGAAGTATAAATGGCTATTCTGTTTGCTGGTACAACATTATTATTTGTTTTAAGGGTTATCAACATATTTAATCCATTTGATTGATTTTTCGTAAACAAAAAAACTATTCACATATACAGTGTATGGCACTGAATTAGACACCCAGTAACTGCTGGTGAATGAACAGTGACGTCAATTAATTATGGCTGAAAGTGATGCTGTCACCACCATTGTACTCTTGTGACCTCTCAACTCTGAAAGGTGCTCGCAAACAGTACCTGAGTCTTCGAGTTTGCGCAGGAAAATTGGGATTTTGTCTGTTGTGTATTTACTTTGCTGATGGGTGTAAGCATACAGCACGTTAAAATATATTTAAAAATACGTTTCCAAAGATGTGAAATTGTTCCTGAGTCCTGACTATAACAGCGTAGGCACCAACAATTGCACAACTCTCATCAACGTGCTTCCATTATGTCAACTGTTGGTAGGGGTCTTTCCTAATCCTCCTAAGCTAGAGGACAAACACCAAATAAGCCTCACACAACCAAAACAAACAAGTATTACCCATTTAAAGCTTTCGTGACTGCAGGGATTCATCTTCTTGGTTCGAAACGTCGTGAGAATTATTTTATTATGTTTTATTTATTATTATTTTATTATTTCCATTCTACGTGACTTTACCGAAAGAACCAAGAAGAAGTATTACCCAGTATTCCAATTCAGAATTTTGCTTCGGCCGTGAAGGCGTTGTAATGTGTTCAATATTTTAAACGCGTTCAACTGTTTTAGGGTTGTACCGCGTATTGTCTGGCATGTTGCGCTCCATGTGCTGTGCCCTTCTTCAGGAACCTGAATAACGTTACCTGAAGACCTCCTAGCGCGTAGAATGAAACATCGGGCATCATACCGTATAACGCGCGGCACGACCTGTAAAAACCTCTGCAGTTAGGTAGCATTCAAGGTTAATTCACCTTAAACGTTTATAGTGTATTGGACGGTAAAGTTAGTTGACTTTCATGATCATTAAACATTTGGAAAGCCTACTTTTGAACCTAATAGCAATAACTGTACTTTGTTTTGTGAAATAAAATAAAACAAAACTCCCAAGAGTGGATGTGACACAACTATATTTGTACCCCGATAAATATTTGTATTGCATATTTACAAATCTAAATCGTAGTTTGGGAGCGGTGACGCACATCTGTGAACCAGCACTTTGGAGGTGAAGTTTGGTGGCTCGCACGGAGATCTGTGAAGTTGCCAAACCCCACCGAAGTTTACTGCAAGGTGCCCAGGAGATGGCAGGACAATTGGAAATAATTCATCGATGCAGAGCTTTGAACCAGAGGTCGCAACCGGGTACCCGATACCCGTACCCTACCCGATACCCGGCTATCTGTACCCGGCCGGGTACGGGTACCCGTTTGCGACCCTGGTGCGGCCGGGTACGGGTACGGGTAGGCCGTGAGTCACTGGTGAGTCACCGTTTGTCACTCCTTTCGGGTAGGGTACGGGTACGGGTAGGGAACGGGTACCCGTACCCGGCCGGGTACCCATTTGCGACCCTGGTGCGGCCGGGTACGGGTACGGGTAAGGAATCAAAACCCGTTTGCGACCTCTGCTTTGAACGTTTTTCTCCTTGTACGTGTGGGGTTGTTTCCAGGCACTGTTTTCCAGTTTCCTCCAACACCCATTGATTGGCTTGGCACAAACATCCCAATGCAGTACCTTCTTGAACCGAAGTCTTGAAACTCAATGAGAATTTCCTGGATAAACGAAAGGGCATCGTTATCATACTTTTTTTTTTACGTATAACTCACCTACGTTGGTTGACACACGAGGTCTCCCTGGCCTGGTTTTTGCACCTGGTTATAAATAAAGTTTGGCATGTCATGGTTTAATATTATATGACATGTTAAAACGATTTAATGTTATCAAGAACGACATTGATACTGTGTTATGTCTTTTTAGCATTGCTTCCAGCTGTAGCATGGATAGGAGCAATACAAGGTACTGTATGTCCAACATAAAAAAAGACAAGCTTTAAGTAAGATAATTACTTGCTGATACTGTACTGCATTGGCAGCGATCAGCAAGCAGAAATAACAAAACAAAATCGACACATTGGAATAACACTGCTTAAAAGGAAAAGTTGATAATGCGTGATGTTATCGGGAATGAGCCTTATTCATAGCACATCATGGTGTAAAGTGCAGTCTTTAACGCTTATCCACTGTACCTCTCTATTCATAAGCTATGAAGAAGGGGCGTTTCCTGAAATGTCACCCTTTATATCGTCTTCCTTTTAAGGCAGTGTTATTGACGAATGTTTTGGGGGGGGGGGGGTTAAAATTATAATTTAAGAGAACAGTGATGGTGAAGCTTTCACGTTTTCGAGACGTGAATTAAACATAACCGTAATCTCTGCACTTAACACCTATTGCATCACCAGGAACGCATAAGTTGCCCCACTCACTGCCTTTAACGGGCCATTTTAATTGGCAGCTTCCCTGAATGAATTCCCTCGGGCTGAGCACGCAGTTTTCTACACAGATACACGGGTTGCACAGAACGCATGATAATTACTTGGGGAGCTACAGAATTCCCGGAATGTGGGTACTTGAGAAGAGATTAATAAGAGCAACGTGTTTCAACGTTTTGCACGAAATAGAGCTGTAAACAAGTGTTTTTTGTTCACACGTGGGGTTGTGTGCGCACGTGCGCGTGTGTGCGTGTGATGGGGAGCGGTGGCGCAGCGGTTAGCGCGCTGCGCTATGAACCCGACGACACGGGTTCGATTCCCGCTCACGGCCAACACCAGTGACGATTATCTGAACCGGTCCCGGGCCCTCCCCTAGGTCGACTCAGCCTCTAAATGAGTACCTGGTGTGGTGTGTTGGCACTAGGGAGACAAAGGCGGTCGGTCGTGGTGCTGGCCACCGTTCCGGCCGTCATAGGTGCTCTCTAACAGCACTTGCCCCTACAGTCTGTCGAGGCTATACGGGGTATCTTTGTCTGTGGTTGCCAGCGTGCCTGAATGTGCGGGCGGCATGAGCGCGTGTTTTTTTGTACGCGGATTAGGTGCGGGCGTGCCACTCACCATGCTGAGCGTTTCCTGAGCATCTTGCCAACAACCCGAAGGCTCTGAACGCCGTTGCACTCTTCACCGCGAAGAAGCGAAGATTTCTTCAAGTGCTGAAGACAATTATCACTTGATACTACAGTTTAAGCACTCAAATATGCGCTCGGGCTTGCGCTTATACGTTTGCCTTGCTTTCATTTGTACAGATTCCAGCATATGGAATTTTTTGAGTCTTATCCCCCGTTTCAACACCCGCATCGTTCGTTTGTCCGGCAAAGTTCTGCAATATACTACGGTATTGTATACACAATTAGCTGCTGGTGTTACAACCCTGAATCCAATGCATGGCAAAGTCAATGATGCGATGCCCTGGGTTCTACAGCCAAGGCGAAACTTCCATTGAAGATAAAAACCGTACTCTGGTTAAAACCAAACGTGTAGTAATGATAATACTAATTGAGTGTGCTTTGTCAATCCACTGCTGGATGAAGGCATCCTCCACGCCGTGTCCGGTCATCTATGACAGCTAGATTTGAAGCTTTCGTGACTGCAAGGATTCATACTCTTAGGTTTTTTTCGGTAAAGTCACGTAGGTAAAAATAAATAATAAAAATAATAGAAATAATTATAGAAATACAAATAATAGAAATAAAATAATAAAGCACTATTATTATCATTATTTTATTTATATTATTTATATTTATATTATTTTTTCTATTATTATTTATTTTTACCTACGTGACTTTACAGAAAACAGGTCCCTGCGGGGTGGGCTGGTAGGAACGAACAAATGAATGGCTATAATAAAATGAAATGGCGGGGGTACGATACGAAGGGAGAGTTTGAGGCCTAGTTCTAGGCTTTAGGCCTAGCTGTAGGCTTTAGGCCGCTAGGAGTGAATTTTTAATTTAAATGTTTTAATTAAAAACTATCTCAGGGAATTATAAGGGAATGTTACACTTGTTTAGCCAGGAAGGCCTCACTGAGTCTAAAGGTTTTTGTAGGGTCCTGCCAAGTGTTTGCAGTAGGGGGCGATGTTGCTACACCTAATCGGACATCGGACGGACGGACGGACGATATAATCTATTGTAGGCTGGTTCACTTCGTTCCTACCAGTAAAACCTAAGAGTATCTATGACAGCTTCCATGGGGGGTTGTTTAACCCTGATAGGGATGCTTTACTATAGGGTTTGGATATCGCTCGCCACGAATGTTAGCCGTGGCAATAAATACAACTCGGGTGGATGAGTTCATAAGGGGCAGTGGACTAACTGCTGCACCGCCGCTCCCCAAATTCGAAAGTTTACTGTGGAATTACAAAAAAAGTATCTCCAATGAACCAGGTTGTAGCTGTCTACGTAGAACACATAATCCATTTGGCTACCGCCCCAGTAATACAAAAAAATGTGTTCTCGCAATAAGTTCATACCAAACCAAAGCAGTGTGGTGGTATTTTCCTGCAGTATTGTATTGCACACCAACGTCAATCGTTTTAACATTTCAGAGCCCTTTATCAATCCACGACCGGATGAAGGCCTCACCATGGGGCTTGGTTGGCCATACTTCACCACGCTGGTCGGTGAGGGTTGATGAAGGTGGAGCCCTTGACCGTTTGAGTAATCACTCGGCAGTGATGTCAGCCTTGGCCAGGAATTTAACAGACCCTGTGTTCTTATGACAGTGCGCTCTAACCAATCCGCTAACTGCTCCAACCCCTTACTATCTACACGTCACCACAATACAATGAGTGAAGGACTCCAATGCCTTTTGGTAATGGCCTTTGACCTTACTTCAGCACACTGGTCCCATACAGGTCGGTGGATTGAAGGGGGGTAGTGCAGATTCAGATATCACGCGCCACTGATGTTAGTTATGGCCACAGGGCTATGCGTTAACCACTGGACCTCCGCTCTCCCCCCAACTGTACCCATGCCATGTGAATAAGCAGTGGCACAGCTTATTCAAGTCCAACATTTACGTCCATTAACAAAAATATCGTATGTATAATTGAAAAAAATGACATACTTGAAATGTTAATAACTCAAAGAGTGTCATATAAGTGCAGCTGGCAATTCTGATAATGACCTACTCAAGCCTTATCACTTCCGTCAGTAACCACACACACAAGCGTCACGGTGTATTTAAATGACCTTCGAGTAAACATTTCCATTTCAGACAACCCACACACAGATTGGTGCAAAAAAAGCTTGCCAGCCACACATCTGCACCCAAACAAAAAAAAATATTCCACATTATTTTTTTCACATATTTTGTAGTCGATTGACAAACTCAAAACAGGTTGTGCTTTGCCATCACGTGAACTGTAGCCTGTCAATGTGCATTAATCAAAGCACACATGGGAGGCTTTACATTAGCGTCGCAGTTTAGCTCCTACAGTTGAAACAAAGGACCAGTTTGGCTTTTATTTATTTATGTCACCTGGTGGCCCCAAATCACTTCTACACGTGCACTGTCTCCTATTTGGCTGTCGACGAGACGTCCTTAGGTCTTAACTAGAAGGTATACTGTATATCTTCTTGGTTTTTTCGGTAGATATAAGCATCATGCATTTATATCACTGAACAATAACTAAAACTGCAGAGACTCCTAATTATACAGACGGAAACTTCGCTTACAATTTAAAACATAACCAGTTCAGAATTCGCACATTAAGACGCTTTTTAAGGGCTCCTTTTGGAATTTATCCAGGGAAATTGTTAAGATAACTTGGTAGGACGGACTGCATGTACAACACTCTAATGCACCCTATCATGCTTTGTCTTCACCAACACAGCAAGGGGGTCGTTTGGGAACAACTTATTTCGTTTTTCTTTGGGATCTTCGAGAAGATGCTCTTAGATTGGCTGTAATTATCACTCCACTACTTCTGACACACATTCACACTGAATATGAAGACTCCCTCAAACATGGTCTGGTGAGACTTAGGAAAGGCATTGACTCATGGTTCTTAAATACTTTGGTTGCGAAGGCATTTTCTTTGTTTTATTAAACTATTTGTTCGTACGGTGTTTTATTATTATTCACATGTGCGTGTCTAAGCTCATGCACACGATGACTTTCTGCTTAATGTCTCACCACTAATTCCTTCCTGCACGCCACCTATTATGTGCTTTTGCAGGGGAGCAGAATCTTCTGTTTTGCAATGGAATTAAAAAAAATTCCATTACGGTAGTTTAATCGTGATTTAGTAAAACCTACATGTTCTAACAATGAGAATTTTTGCATGTCACAACCGGAAGTCAAACGTTTATTTTCAATTGGAACCTGTATCACGAGCCTTTTGCCCGTCCAAGGACGGGGGTATTGCAGTGAATCTGAAACTTGCAAGCGAAAAGCAGACCTCGACGTGATATTCATTGCATCAATTCGTGTGTGCAGTTTGTAAGGGCGCGGTGACACAGACTTATTTCATTTGAAGGTTATAATCCCTTGTTCATCACGACGTCCCTTTTACTTCGATGTCTCAGCAGCGTTACGGAGACCACGTGACGTGAGGCTTCTGCCTTTGTAGCGAGGGTTGTGAGTTGACGCCGAGGAGGGGGGAGGAGGCGCCTCGCCCCCCATGTGGAGTGTCGTCACCCGCTAATTATAATTAATGGAGGGGGGGAGGTGTCCATGTGAAGTGACGTCATTTGCGCATGAAATTTAGTGGGGGGGGGGGGGGAGTACTCCATGTTGAGTGACGTCACCCGCTCATGCTCGAGAGGAATTGTCCACCCCGAGCTGCCACTGCTATTCAGTGGCCTAAAATAAAATAAAATGTTTCGCTCCGGGTGACCGCTGCAAAGTATGATCTGTGTTTTGATTTAGTGTGCTGATCTGAAAGGTGCATTGAAAAATGTTGATACTCCGACTGATGCTCCTGCTGTTGTGGAGTGACTCATGTAGCCAGCTATGGCTGCAGGGTGTTGTGGTACATGTTGTTTATGTCGTTTATTGTGAAAATTCGGTCACAGTTCCTATGATCACTGTTACATTGCTTTTATGGCTTTATTTTGGTGATTTCGAAAACGTTTTTTGGTTTGGCCATGTTTGTTGTAGTACGGAGTTAGACTGATGGCCTTAATCTAAGTTGTCGTGTGGTTGTTGTTGTTTGACTTGCATCCCACTGGGATTTTTGCGCACAGCATTGGTGTACGGTGTTTTTTCTGCAATATTTTGCAGTCTTTTCTTGGATTTTCTGTTTGCACATAGTCACTTTAAGACAGAGGTGTGGACTCGAGTCATGCGACTTGGACTCGAGTCAGACTCGAGTCATGATTTTGATGACTTCAGACTCGACTTGGACTTGCCTCATCTTTGACTCGACTTGACTCGGGACTCGAGAGCAAAGACTTGAGACTTACTTGTGACTTGCACAACAATGACTTTGTCCCACCTCAGAGGTGTGGACTCGAGTCATGCGACTTGGACTCGAGTCAGACTCGAGTCATGGTTTTGATGACTTCAGACTCGACTTGGACTTGCCTCATCTTTGACTCGACTTGACTCGGGACTCGAGAGCAAAGACTTGAGACTTACTTGTGACTTGCATAACAATGACTTTGTCCCACCTCTGCTTTAAGATGTTTTTTTGTTCATGTTTTTACGTCACCTGCTCATGAATATTAATGAGGGGAGCTGGTCGATATGGAGTGATGTCACGAGCGTTAAGGACAGACATTCCTGGGTGATTATAGTAGGTATTTGTAAAATAATGTTGCCGAAGGAAATCTGGATACAGATAATCGTACTGCTGAAGATAGTCGCAATGTGTTAACGTTGCAAACGGCAGTGCTGTGTACAGGGTGGTCTAGATGTCTTGTGATCCCCACATTGGGAAGTGGGTTAAAATTGAGTTACAAGATTTGAGGATACAACAACAACAGACAGAGTGAGTTAAATAAAAGCGTGTAAAAAGAGCTTATATAGTTCAGTGGGCCTTAGCTGGTAAATTAAAAAAAATAGTTTCAAATAAAAATAGTTTATAGTTTTTTTTTATAGTTAATTGTCTAAAACTGTAAATAGTTTTAAGCAATCTTCTTGGTTCTTTCGGTAAAGTCACATAGAAGGGAAATAATCGGTAAAGTCACGTAGAAGGTAAATAAATAAAATGTTTATTTTTATTATTTTATTATTTCTCTTCTACGTGACTTTACCGAAAGAACCAAGAAGATGAATCCCTGCAGTCACGAAAGCTTTAAATCGAAGTTTTAAGTAAGCTTTATTTATAACAGAAATGAACATGCAAAGGAAAAACATGTCTGGGGTCAATTAATTGAGGGTCACAAGACATTTCGATCACCCTGTACAGCTCAGCAGATGGCAGGCGTGGGGAGGCATGGCATGGAGTGTGGGAGCGAGACTGCGTCCTGCTTAGTCAGCAGTCTTGCGGGCCATGAGTCAGTGTCCTGGAATCCCAGATTCCATCACCGCACCGTCCCAGCATGTTCTTTATCTTTACCAAGTGCCTATTCGGAGTACATCGTGTCTGCATAGACATCACTGCAGCCAACACAACAACAGTAAGAGAGTATTGTACTGAACGTACACGTTCAATTTTGCATAAAGCACGTTCATACAATATGCCACCCTTAGTCATTCCACATTCAACCTTTGCTCAACGGGAGGATGGCTCCTTCTCTGAAGCTGATATCATTGCCTGGAATTCCCTTCCTCTGGTTGACTGCACAACTGAGAACCCTTCCCCTTGTTCAAGCCCAGGCTCAAATAATTTTCTACAGCAATTGACTGTTTCTCAATTCGTTTGCGCCTCTATTACCATCTAAATCCCCTCTCTAGCCTGATCATTTTAACCCTCTTTCCCTGCTCTAAAATATGTATTTTAAACACCGATCTTCAAACTATATACACGTGCTTTCCCCCCCATATTTTCACTCAAATCTATATTATCCTGTTATGTACTCTTCTTGATAGGCAGGTACAGTAAATCCAAATACTAAAACAGATAACATTTTTTGAGTACGTTTTCAATGATGTGTGTAGAGCTAGAGGGGCATATTATTGCTAAGAATGTCTCTTTCTGAGGTTAGTAACAGCTGTCATGGTATTCACAGACATTGCAGCCTTTGAGCATCTTGATTGATGCTCCTCGTGATTGTGTTTGAAGTCTTAACACCCTTTATTGAGTGCTGTAAGGCTGTAAAAACAAAGAGCTAAGCACTGCCAGTACACTCACCCAGCTTAATAACCGGGCTACAGTCTACATTATAGACTGCCAGAACACTCACCCAGCTTATTAACCAGGCTACAGTCTACATTATAGACTGCCAGTACACTCACCCAGCTTAACCAGGCTACAGTCTACATTATAGACTGTCAGTACACTCACCAAACAATTAACCGGGCTACAGTCTACATTATAGACTGTCAGTACACTCACCCAGCTTAATAACCAGGCTACAGTCTGCATTATAGACTGTCAGTACACTCACCCAGCTTAATAACCAGGCTACAGTCTACATTATAGACTGCCAGTACACTCATCCAGCTTAATAACCAGGCTACAGTCTACATTATAGACTGCCAGTACACTCACTCCGATTAAGAACCAGGCTACAGTCGACATTAATGTTTTTATCATTTTTTTATTCACTTTATTTGTATTATTTTTCTATCTAGCTAAGCACATGTGACTGTTAAGAACATCACACTTACTGGTGAATAAGAAAGAGGCATAAAGGTTAAACGCAGTCGAGAATATTAATTGTTATACCATAGTTGATCTGCACAGTTCGCGCGTGGTGGGATAAAGTGTGGCTACTACTTCTGAGACGTCTAGCCAGCATGGAAGAGTAGGCCAAATACCATTCAGAGGGGCTATCTTGATCTCTTTCTAGTGGAGGCCCTTCTGCCAGCATTGGCGTGAGCAGGAAATTACAGGGCTGTACCATTGACCAACTTTTGTTATGTTTAACACTAAAAAGCTTTTTACCACTTTTTACAGTATCGTATATTATGAACAATACGTAAATGTAGCCATATACCCATGCAGATTGTAACGGTTAACATTGGTGAGCCATTCTCTATGTAATACTGGATGAAGCGCTCATAATGCTTGGCACCATGGTCTGTGGTTCTGTTCAGGCACGACCCATAATTGTGTCCTGATTATTATTTAGAAATTGTGGAATGTGATATTACCATCCACATTTTCTTAAAGCAAGACTACAGTGCGAACTACACTATGTTGACAAGGAGTGGCTATTCCTGTTGAAGCCAGTTTTAAACGAATGCTTTTGTTTGTTAACATAGACTGCCACTACAAGTGCTTGGGGTCGAGACACCTTAAAACCCACGTCTGCTCATGTGTGACTCACAGAACGTAAAATTGTCACCGGAAAACAGAGGCCTGAAATCGTTTACGTAATGTGGGCAATCCATCAATAAAATGGGATGTGTCATATATGCAGTGCTGCACTACTGGCGAGTCTGCTGGTTCACAAAGACATGCAGGCGCTTTTTAAAACTTTCCAGACAGGTGCTCTTTATGTTTTATCAAAGGAAACCATCAGTAACCACCCTATTTCTCGTGGCTTCCGGTGGCTATATTAAAATACGGTACAAATACTAGCAGTGTAAATGTACTTAAAACTCGTCTTTCTCTTTGTTGCAATAACAAGTCAACGTGTGGCCAAATGCCATATTCGCAAAGTAATACTAAATACACATTTAATACATATTACGAAAGAATTAAAAAAATACTTGTGCCCACATAATTAGGTGCAGAGAAATGCCTTTTCACCACATTTATTATATGGCTGGCACTTTTGGCAGATCTTATTGTCCGTGCCCACGACAATAACGCCTGATCTTGACTTAAAGCTTTCGTGACTGCAGGAATTCATATTATTTGGGTCTTTGCGGTAAAGTCACGTAGATAGAAAAAAACAATAACAATAAAATAATAAAAATGAAAATAAAGTGAATGAAAAATAATAAAAAAAAATATCACGTTTCGATCGCAACACAAGCAATCATCATCAGGAGAAACAAGAAGGGGAAAGCTGCTGATGCAGGCTGTTTTTAAAGGTTTTGAAATGGGTGTAGCCCAAGGGTCATAAACGAAGTGGGCGGGGCTAGCGATGTTTCCCCAAGTGGCGATGTTTTACACAGCACCAGGTACTCATTTGAGGCTGAGTCGACCTAGGGAAGACCCAGGACCGGTTCAGATAATCCGTCAGCGGGTGTTGGTGGCTGTGAGCGGCAATCGAACTTGGGTCCGCCGGGTTCGTAGCGCAGTGCTAAGGGACCGTCCATAAATGACGTCACGCACAAGGGGGGGGGGGGGGGTGAGAAATGTGACGTCACATCAAAATGCGCAACTTGAAATAAATATAGACAACACGTTCTACTTCATTAAATAGACTTTTTAATAAATGTTTTCTCCTACAACATCAGAGTGCAGCGCCACATTAAATACGCACTACAATGACAATAGTTTAAAGCGATTTGAAGCATGTTTTATTATTTGGGGGGGGGCAGAGCTTTGTGACGTCATATTTGAGGGTAGGGGGGGGCTCTGACTTTTTGTGACGCCGTGTGACGAGGGGGTGGGGGTCAAAAATCGTCCAAAATCGCGTGACGTCATTTATGGACGGCCCCTAACCGCAACACCACCGTTCCAACCCCAACCCACGCACAAAGATAAAGACCCCCCGTATAGCCTTAACAAGAGTGGCAGGGGCAAGCGGCAAACGACACAGACGGCGAGACGCAACACTCGACGAAGTTGCCACTCCAACACAATCAACGCTCTTCCTTCTCTCTCTCATCTCCCTCCTCTCTCTCCTCTCCCTCCTCTCTTCTCCTCTCTTCCCTCCTCTCCTTCCTCCTCTCTCTCTCTCGCAAGTTTCGCTCCACCCCATTGCCCCCACCAGCGTGTCCCCTCCTCCTCCTCCCCGTACCCTCTCCACCCCATTCGCCCGGGCCCCGTGTCCTGTCGATCTTCTTCCGCGGGGCGCGCTCCAAACCCACCCCCCCCACCTCTCCTCCTCCTCCTCTCTCATCTCCGCCTTCTGTTTGTGTCCAGCGAAGGCGAACTTCGCTTTCGATCCCAGGGAGTTCGCTGGGTAAACCCCCCTTCCCCACACCATCACGACGCGTCTTCTTCTTCTCCCTTCTTGTTGATGTCTTGGTCACCACGAAGTTGTCAACTGAAGCCATCGTCCCGACGGAGGCAACAGAACGAAGAGAAAGGCGAAGGAAAAGTGAGTGGAGTTTGTTTGATGAGACTTGGTGTTGTCGGCAAGGCAAACCTTTGCGGTCGGTCAGCGAAATAATTAACTTGCGGTAAGAGTGTGAAGTTACTGTACGGGGGACATTGATGCTTTTGTTTGAGTTGAGTTTAACAGGGTAGTGTACACACACACACTGCTGCCTTACGGCGTTAAGCAACACACGCAGTGTAAAGTTTACACATCGTTTTGACACACTGTAGGATCGTTCCCTGGTATGTTGTGGTACGTTAATCATTAGAGACACGCACGCACTCAGTTCTGATAAGTTTGGGATATGTACGTTCACATGTGATGGGCATACTTGTACAAGGACATACACACAATGCCGTGTAAATTACACGAAACTAAAACTAAATCATGCACACGTGTGTTCAATTACAGGGCTGTATATACAGATAGCATACAGACTGGCACAGACACACACACACCAACTACACATGGACACACAGAGTGTAAGGTTTATACAGACACACACTTGTGTACACAAAAAAATCATTATCGTTGTAAGCCCATCACCGTATAGACACGGTTTATACAGAGATTGTCACACACACAAAGACAAAGATCCCCCGTATAGCCTTAACAGGCTGTAGGGGCAAGTGCTGTTAGTGAGCACCTATGAAGGCCGGAACGGTACACGAGGGGGTGGGTGGCCAGCACCACGACCGACCGCCTTTGTCTCCCCAGTGGCGATGTTTACACACCACACCAGGTACTCATTTTAGGCTGAGTCGACCTAGGGGAGGCCCAGGACCGGTTCAGATAATCGTCACTGGTGTTGGCCGTGAGCTTCATAGCGCACTACCGCTACCCACACGGTCTATACAGAGATTGTCACACACACACACCCCATAAGACACCCATCCACAAACACAGACCAAAAAACGGACATCATCTTCACAGGTTCGCAATCCCCGACCTGTGGGGGGAAGAGGGGGGTGACGATGGCTCCAGGCTGCTCGACAGATGTGATCGGGGTGCGTCTGGTCACCTCTCTGGTCCACCTGATGATGGTCGTGCAGTCGACCAGCGCCTTCAATCTGGATGCTACTCGAGCCAATGTGCTCTCGGGTCCAGCTGACAGCTACTTTGGCTATGCGGTGGACTTTTACCTGCCCGGTTCTGACAGGTAAGCCATCGATGGGTGCGTGGGCTGATTGTTGTTGTTGTTTTAAATTAGGTTGTTTTAGAATTTTGATCTAGAATCAACATCTGTGTACTGTATTTGGCCGCAATAAATGTCCACACGATGACAAGCCACTTCGTTGAGCTTATGCCATTTGGGGCCAGGTCGTTTCTGACAAAAAAAGTGCTACGGTAAACATATTCTTAGGTTTTTCCCACCTGAAGACGGAAGCTTGTGTTGCCTCCGAAACGTCGTGATTTTTATTTTCTTTTTTAATTTTCTTTAACTTTTATTAATTTTAATGTTTTACCTACGTGACTTTACCGAAAAAACCTAAGAATATGAATCCTTGCAGTCACGAAAGCTTCAAATCTAGAATTAATGCCCTCTACGGTATACATAGTTCAGTGGATCTTACCTGGCAAAATAAATTAGTTTACAGTGCAGTTTAGGCGTGCGTGAGTCGCCATATCAATCTGCAATGCTCGAAATGATCGCGGTGATGTTGGCAGTCTCGACGTAGAGTAACAACATGCAGTAGACTCCCACAAACAAAGTCGTAGGTTCGATTCGTGCGCCTTTCATGAACCCCCCCCCCACAGTAGCTCAGCAAGGTCGCGTGGTAGAGTTGTGGGTGTCCTCTATGGGTTCTCCTTTCAGATGAGGCTCTTCCGCCAGCAGTGACGCGAGCAAGGCCACTTTCATTGCCGCACCTTTACCCATTTGACGCGTGGTTGTGTTGCCACCGTTATTAATTTATCTGACCAAAATATTTAACCAGTACCCGACCCACCTAACAGCACTTAAACGTGGTTCAAAGAGGCATGCAGAGAGATGTATTCCTAGAATTACTCTTGAGCGTTAGCCTTACATTGTGAGAGAAAGAGAGAGAGAGAGAGGAGGCCTTTATTCAGCAGTGGAGTGATCGTGGCAGATGATGACGATGACGACGAGAAAACCCAGCACGGGCAAAACATTTTGTTTTCACAGTTGTCTGCTCGTGCCACGTTCACTGCGTGCTTGTGTGACTGGCCTCTTGTGATGTTGGAGCATGTGTTGGGGTGACCCATCATTCATTGAGCCTGGCGTGGTAATTACCACTTGCCAGATCTCGTTAGAGGATTAAAGGGCACGGTGTGGCACATGAACATTTGTAATCCACCCAGCACATTGGAGACAAGGGTTTGTGGATCACTTGGTGTTGTCTAAACGTCCAAACCAACAGCTGGGCTGCGATGAGTCCATGAGATGACCGTGCAAGCCAGTGGGTTTGTGAACCTGTATGTGGTGTGGGACCTTTAAGTGTCTACTTCTAAAACGTGGTGGGTTTTCTCCGGGGACTCAGGTTTTCTCTCCCAACATAAAAAAAAACTCAAGAAAATTGGCTAAACATCCCAATGCATGGCCCTCCCCGATAAAGAATTGATATACAGTACAGTGAAGATTTCCCCAATAAAATTACACTTTCAAAATTATCATGGTAAACAATTGGTACAATTGTGTAGACAGTGTTCAGTAAAATAAAGACAAGTGTTTCAGAAAGTGAAAGTTGATGTTTCAAAGGGCAGGTTGAAAGACATGTGAATACAATTTGTTTTTAATTGTGCACAGTCTTCAAATATAATTTGCTTTGTTTATACTTTGATTTCTTTATTTAGGTTACTTTTTCTCCATTGTCTCCCTCTAAAATGAGACTTGTTTTTCTCCAAATAATCTTTCACTTGGTTTTAAATAAAATACTTTTACAGTATTGATGAATATTTCTGTTGTATATGATATTTCAAAAGGAATACAGTAGTGTCGTTAAGTTGGTGTGAGCTTCATCAGAAATGAGTAAATTATTCCATCCACCGGCAGTTAACCGCAGTGAACACGCACTCATACATTTTAATGGCTGTGGTTCTTTATAACGTTTCCGTCCACACATGCCAGAATATCTGTGCACATTTGAGTGACAGGACAATTTTCCACATCTAGAAAAAATACACAAGCTAGAACAAGGGAGAGAACAAGCGAGTTCTAGATACAGTACTCGGCTTCAGTATTTGAATAAGTGTGTTGACAGGAATGCGTTAGAAAATAGTATAGTAGTACTGAGGGGCCCCTTAAGGCTGCTGATTTTCTTTTATCACACTGTTAAGGTTGCGATGTAATATTATTGAACTGGATAAACACAATTGTGTTATTGCCCTGCCTGCCTTATATCGATTGCGTCTCAATTTCCTACCACAATTGTAATTGCCATTACAATATTTTTAGGTTTGACACAGTACTTTCCAGTTAGCCATTGTTACTGCGTTGGTTATTGTGTTACATCATCAAAGTGATCGTTCTTAAAGTAGGTTGAAAATACCGGTGGGTTGCTAAGAGTCTGAACCAAACGGGTGTTTTGTTTGCTACTTCTGGGATGAGTGGCCACAAAACAAGTGTTTATTTGCGTATTATGCACAGCTTTGTGGAAACATGTCAAATGTTAGGTGGTGACATTTTTGATGATATTTTTTCTGCACACAAGAAGCGCTCTTCCGTCCACGCGTAGACCTATCAATGTTACTGTGCATGTGCCATATATGACCTTTTTAGTTCTCACAGTTACTTGCACTGCTGTAACATCATGATTTTGTGCAAAGTGTTTTTTGGCTGTCTCTTTAAGCCATATGTAAACTGTTTTTTGCCATTGTCCAGAGGATACCCACGACTCCCAGAGTGGCTGATGTTGAGTGTGCTTGCAGGTGGCTTTAAACTAAAAAAAACAAAGCCTAATCGAAATATTGATTCAATGAGAGACTCTTATGGCTTTTGCTTAGAAAGTGTCCCTCGAATGAGCATTATTATTTCCTGAATTAGGAGCCCTTGTATATATGAATCGTTCTGGTGAGCACGCACCCTCATCCGATACTCTGAATTCTTAATCCGAGAGCCGACCAGCTTGGCTGCACCTTGACATTTGAGAGCAAATCTTACGTTCGGTGACAAAGATGTGCAGTTATAATAACATTGACGTTTTTACACGAGTTGATACATTTGCCCATATGACAGTTTGAGGCAGAGTACTGCCACGTGTACGTAAATATCAAGTTGGGCTTAGTTATCTTTGCGTTTGTACACGTTTTTCTTCAAAGATTGTGTTTATCGAAAGGGAAGCATCCACACACTATACACTGTTTTGAAAATGTGCGCATGTAATTAAGTGCACAATCTGGACACTCCGCTGTATCGTTTATCTGCATTTATTTACTAAATCACTTAGAAGATACAGGATGTATGTGTAATGTAGACACTTCTTTCTCACCGTACGTAGCTAATCAGTGGTGCGGGATATTCCATGGTGAACCATTTCCTTAGAATAAGACCGTTACCAGGTTTGCCCTGGAAAACACAACACATTTCAATACTCTTCTTGAGGTCTGGCATGCTAAAAGCACGTACACTGTAGGGTGTTTATACTGTACTCATGAAAACGATGTGGTTTGCGTAAACAATCTCATAACTTATTGTTGCTGTGCTGCCAAACTTTGAAATTGAGTGCAGAAATTAAGAATGTTGTACTTTTCTATTAACTGGAAAACTTGTTCACTACTCAAGTGAACAATGAAATGTCTGTTGTGGTGTTGTATCCGTTAAACCACCATGAATGGTGTCATGTTATGCAGATACATTAGAGTTAATTAAAAATAATTATTAAGCTTATGCTGTTCATAATTTTCTTTAAAAAATCCACGTGGTTTCCATTACTGTGCTGTTCTGCTATGTTACTCATTAATCAACGTATGAGTTCATTAAGAAAATATTAATGGCGAGGTCACCATAATATATTTGCATGTAATGATAGCCAGCCATGAGGTTTTAAACATTTGAATTTAAAAGGTAGCACAAACACCGTACAGCACTGGTGTATATATAAAACATTTTTAAAGAGCCCTTTATTAATCCACTGCTGGATTAAGACCTCAAACTATGTTGATGATAATATGGTGGTTGTTGCACCGTACGTCACCGCCTTAGTTCGTGTGGGTTGGGGAATGTAGGGAGGCTGCCCATGACCGCTTCGTATGTACGTATATGTATGTCTATATACCTTTTGCCACAAATGTTTATCCAGGAATCAAACTCAGATTACCAAGCAGGTTCATTGAGCAGGGTGTGAGCCACTATGCAGGCCTTACTCAACTCCCTACTTTCTATACTTTCTATCACAGTAATATATTTTTAATAGCTACGATTTGACCATGAAGGTCCTGGTGGTCGCATAATTTGTGATTTTTAATACATTCCTTGAAAGCACATTAGATTAGGCTGGAGGCCCTGGCAACCATGATCAATCGGCCCATGGAGATACGTAGAGAGAGAGACAGGGAGTCATATTCTTAGGTTTTTTCGGTAAAGTCACGTAGGTAAAACATCAAAATTAATGAAAATAAAATAAAATAAAAACAAAAATCACGACGTTTCGGAGGCAACACAAGTCTCCGTCATCAGGTGGGACCGTCACAGCCGAATTAGCTGCATCAAGTGAGCTTCAAATCTAGAAATAAGAGACAGGGAGGTTTACACACAGACATGGAGAGACACTCGCACACACGTGGAGATGTGGGGAAATGCATTTGGGAGATATTGAGAGAGATGTGCAGATACACACAGACACAGAGAAAGAAAAATACAGATTATACAGAGACATATATATATACACACACGAAGGATTTTGAAGGGGTGGGTTGATCCTTGATACTACAGGACTGATACCCCAACACTTGTCATGGTGAAAGTTTGGCAAACGGGTGATTGTGTGGGGTTAGGAAGACGCCCAGCCACCTGTTTCCTGCACAGTTGCCACCAACGCATGTACCAGCTGAAGTGACCTGAGGATGCTTTCATTGGGTGGAGAATGTCTACACATGTTGGGAAATGTATGACCTCTGAGACGAGACGTCATCCCCAAATTCTTTACTCTGGAAAATTCTCAAGAGACTGGGAATAAGAAAAGTAGCATTAGGATATGTCCGCAGTACTTACACGGTAGTATCTCTCTCTTTTTTATTATCACAGTTGCACAGCAGCAGTCCCAAAGGCCTGAAAATGCCGTTAGCCATCAACAAACAGAACTATTGTAGGTATATTACGGACGAATGCGTACGTTTGAATTGAGCAAAAGATATACAAACTTGGGGAAAAGAGACGAATGGGTGGGAATTCCATTTGTATGCCTGAAGGGTTGTAGGTTCGGGGTGTTTTACACTGATTAGACAGTGTACAGAGGTGCCAATTGGTGCAGTAACGTCAACTTTGAATATAATACTCATTGTGCACTCTTGTGAAATAAAATTATTAACACAATAACAATTGAAATAATGTTATGCATCTGTTATTGTTGTCTTACATATTTGTGAGTATGCACAGCATATAGCATAGTTTTTTGTGTTATCCTGAATTTCTACAAAGGCATTCTACAAAGCACACACAGTATTTTCATTGGTCAAATATTGTCTAAATGAAATGAAATATGCTAAATAAGCAATTGATGGTAATGTGTAATCTCAGTAAGCTCAGAATACACCTATGTGCCTTATACCTTGGGCAAAATCTTTGTTATGATATTTAAAAACTTCTAAGGACAGCTCATGGTTTTCCTGCTCATGAAGTATGGATGATGGCACACAGCTGAGTGGCTGCAGCTCCACCTGCAAACATCTTTGGGTGCCACAACAACGGGGCTTCGACATGGAGCGAATATCAAATATACAAATAATATAATTTGTCGCTTACGTGCGTCTCCATTGTTCAGCGTGAGTGTGGTCATCGGAGCTCCCAGAGCGAACACCACCCAGCCCGGAGTGGTAGAAGGTGGCGCCGTCTACAACTGCCCTTGGGCAGGAGATGCTGATTGCACGACAGTCAAATTCGACACCAAAGGTAAATGCGGAGAAAATGTGTCTGTGCTCAGCCGTTCTGCGGCTTTAGTGTGTCTCGCATCATCATTATCATCGGCTTCATGATCCATCCATTGCTGGATGAAGGCCTCTCCCCACGTCATCATCGTCATTCACTGTCCCACGATGCCACAATCTGTCGCCCTTCTGTGCATGAGTTGACCTTATCGCTGTGGTGGTGCTCCTCTTGGATGCCTTCCATTCCCTGGTTGCCTTTCCATCACCATCTTCTTGGTTCTTTTGGTAAAGTCACGTAGAAGGGAAATAATAATTATTATTTCCCAAGAAGATGAATCCCTGCAGTCACGAAAGCTTTAAATCGAAATTTTCATCACCAGTTTCGTTCATCGGCCATCATCCCTTCAAGGGAAGTGTCCTGTCCTAGCCTAATTTTTTTGAATCAGAATCATATAATCTTTATTTAGACTGGAGGAACCTCATGAACTATGAAGCTCTTTTTCACATATGCCCAGTATGGGCATTTATGTAACAATGTGATGCCTCTACTTTTGCACAACTGAGTGTGAACTCTCCATGGGCCTGAGAGTCCTCATATTCACGGCATAGGGCCCCTTGGCAAATTCGAAAGTAACTGTATCCTACAGGCAAATCTCAAAGGGCATCTTGAGAGACTATTGTATTTAAATGTAGATTTGAAGCTTTCGTGACTGCAAGGATTCATATTCTTAGGTTTTTTCGGTAAAGTCACGTAGGTAAAAAAAATATTTTACGTTTATGAATTTAAAAATTTTTTACCTACATGACTTTACCGAAAAAAACCTAAGAATATGTATTTAAATGCTTTTTTAAGCCAAAAGCAAACCACAACTTAGGTTAATAATTAGATGCAGTATTGTACTTAGTATGGTTAGAATCAACTACCGTATTATCTGGATCTATGCACTTTTCCCTCCTGTATTTGAAATGAAAAGTGTGAGGTAAGTCTTATAATCCAGAGAGAGTGGTAATTCCTCAAGATTACACACTGTCTTTGTTTACCTTTATATATGGTGCATATTTTGTTCGATTAAAGTTCCCTCCTTCTACCCATTCACTCCTACCCGTTGTACTGGAATTGTGTTTATTTACACTTACACAAGTTTTGTGTAGCGTGTGTGCCAGCGTACGTTTAAGTACATACAATATATTAACGGTGCAGTAAAACCGAATGAGAAAATGCACAAACAGTATGTAAACACTGCCATTGCAGCTCAGTTTGTCCATATTTCTCTTCATTATTTAGAATGCATTTTCAAATGTGACAGCTTTAGGAGCCGAGTTCTGCTCCTGCTTCTCACGAATATAGTCTGGAAGTAATCACTAACAGCCCATGTTCGCTCAGAGAGAGAGAGCGCACGAGGAGAGAGAGGGGGGGGGACCGTGCGGATGTTGTTACGTGCGTGGGAGTAATGCCAAACTAGTTTGCACAGACGTGTTATGCAGTACAGAAAATGTAACCGGATGCCAGGACTTTTAAAGTGGCAGCACTATCTGTGAAGAAATAATGAGAGTAATGCATTTATACTTGCAGATTAAGTAGCGGCCTTATGAGTCTTAAAGAACAAACTTTTAAATGGTTTGTTAAAGCCGTAAAACACATTCTTTGTTTTTGTAAGTCATGCCAGTGTAAACAGCGGGTGCAATTTTCCCGAAAGCAAAAACAACGGGATTTTTTTGGTGTGAAAATTGTATGTTAAATTTCGATTTAAAGCTTTCGTGACTGCAGGGATTCATCTTCTTGGTTCTTTCGGTAAAGTCACGTAGAAGGGAAGTAATAAAATGATAAAAAATAAAACATAATAAAATAATTCGCACGACGTTTCGGCCACAACGCAAGCAGCCGTCCTCAGCTGTCTTTCCGACAGACCTGTTCTTCACGTATCGTAAAACGTATCTGAGTATGTCTCTTTGTACGTGGCTTCGTTGCTGTTTATCGGTGAGCCCATCCCATATTTCTTCTAGGAATGTAGAAAAGACAGGGAGATATGAGAATGGATGTGGGGTAGTGGAGGGGGAAGACAAGGGGGGGGGGGGAAGCGAGTCCTGTTCAGGAAAAATACATTTAAGTGTGTGCTTTATACAAATGTGTACACTAAACTGTTTTTGAGACGAGTGTATTTTTCTATATTTTGCCTACAGTTGATAATTTTAAACAAGTTATTTTAGTCTGTTTATTTTAACAAACAGTCCTTTTTTGTAAATAATAAAATATAAAGCTTTTTTTGTTACAAATAATGCTTTAGTTTCTGGTAATGTCTCAGATATTCATTATATTATTGAAACAATCCATCTCAGTGGATTAGATCTTTACTGGGTTTGTTTTCTTTTATCTATCTTTGTAACATTCCTGAACAGAAGGAAATGGTTTCTCCACAATTTCCCTTGGAAATACGCTCCGCCGATCGAGCACGCTAAGTACATTGAATCGCCAAAGTGTGGTTGTTTTGAAAATGGTCTTCCTTACTTGACAATGTTCTTTGTAGAAATGACTGATGTGTGTCTGTGTGTGATGAGTCTGAATTCTCAAACGTATCTAATATTGTAGAATAAAATATTTGCAGTTGCGTAGTAAAGTCGGTAATTATCACTGGGTGGCACAATGATTAGAGTGCATTACTCGCAATTGGAAGGTTTCGAGTTCAAATCTCATTTGGGGGTTGAATCATCCCAACATAGTAATTGAAATGATTGCCATTCAACAGTGGTTCTCCTATGCACTGAATGGCTCCCACAACAGAAATATGAAATTTCTGCCACTGATTTAGGGCTATAAGCAGAAGATGATTGCAACCAATCTAGATTTGAAGTTTTCGTGACTGCAGGGATCCATACTCTTTGGTTCTTTCGGTAAAGTCACGTAGGTATAAATAAAATAAATATAACCACGACGTTTCGGGCGCAACACAAACATCTGTCATCAGGTGGGACAACCACAGAAATAAACAATTGCTGAAGTGGGCCTTCCTTACTTGACAATTGTTTCTTGCTGTGGTTGTCCCACCTGATGACGGACGCTTGTGTTGCCGCCGAAATGTCGCGATTTTATTTATTTGATTTTATACCTACGTGACTTTACCGAAAGAACCAAAGAGTATGATTGCAACCACACACTATTTTTTAGGGTGGTAGCACCCCACACTAACCCACTTTCAATAATCCACACTGACCAGTGTGGTGAAGTACGGTAAAACAACCCCTATGACTTACAAGACGTGTGTAGGCTTTCATCCAACAGTGGATTGACAATCTTAATTTGGAGCTTTCGTGACTGCAGGGATTACTCTTTGGTTCTTTCGGTAAAGTCACGTATAAAGATAAAATAATAAATTAAATAATAGCATACTACGACGTTTCGATTGCAACACAAGCAATCATCATCAGGTATAAAAGAAATAACAACAAAAATCTAACCAGAAAACTATAGACAGACACACAAGCAGACAGATATCACAAAGATACACAGAGAGAGAACACGTATCGGCACAAAGAGAGAGGTCGTCTCTGTGACGAGGCCTTAAATAGAGAGAGGGTGGGCGGGGGCGGAGAGAGGGAGGGGGCAAAGAAAAAATTAGCAGGTCTGTACATTGTTCTTAATTATAATACATAATATTTAACAGAAATGTCCAGTGAACAATTAGTGGTCCCTGAATGTCATGTTGTATGTTGCTCTCATGTAATACACTATTTTCTGAGAGGGCTTAACACATTTAATTTGCAGTCCTTCCTAATTTTCTGAGATTTCAACATTTAATCATCTTTTATAAGCATCCCACTTTTGAATGTATTGCACTTGTTTTGTTCATACAGTTACGTAAACACAAAATTTCCTTCTCTAATTGTTAACCCCCCACTAATCTGTTGGTGCCTTGCCACGTTGTTTTGCCTCTGCAGGGGACCGCATGATCACGCTGCCTACGGAAGCGAGAGAAAAGTTGGAGTACAAATCCAAACAGTGGTTTGGGGCCAGCCTACGAACTCATGGCTCCAAAGTTCTGGTGAGCAGCTCGGATTTTTTTTGTTTCTTATTTTCTCCTCACACTCACCGCACACATTTCACGCACTGGTTGCCCTTAGGCTATTTTGACAGTACTGAGGGGTAATGTGCAAATGACTATGAATGCAATACATTGGCTTCGTCCAGTAGGACGTATCTATGGAACCGTTTTTGCCGGTATAAAGATGATCAACAAAGAATAGTTGTTACCCGATCAGGCAATAATACAGGTGTTAAGATATTTAACACACCAACATGCTTGTGGTAAAACACGTTTTACCACACGCATGTGCGGTTAATGCAGACTTTCATGCCTTGCAATAGGTGTCTGTTTGGTGTTTAAACATCTTAACGCCTGTGTTATTGCCAGAAAGGGTAAAGCCTATTATTTTTTCACCAATGAAAAATATTCTCTAGTTAAAGGAGGGAAAACTATTCTTCGTGTTTGGTTGTAAAAAAAAAAAAATAGGCCGGTAAATGAATTGTAAAGAGCCAAAATTAAAAGGATTATTTTTGGAAATGAGATGCGTTGAGAATGTTCTTCTTGGCCATAGTTACTGTATCTCACTGAGCTAGCGAACATTTTATATTTGAGGAGGAAACGTTGCTATTTACAATAGAGAAGTACTCTTTACTGCTTCGTCAAAAGTAAACGATTTTATTTTCAATCTTACATCCTTCTGCAATTTGTGTTTTCAAATTTTAAAAATGTTTTAGTCCATCAGCCTTTCCGCTTACGAGAGCATGTTATCGAACAGTATTTGTTTAAACCAGTAAATTCTGTCTTCTTGGTTCTTTCGGTAAAGTCACGTAGAAGGGAAATAATAAAATAATAAAAATAAAACATAATAAAATCATTCTCACGACGTTTCGGCCACAACGCAAGCAGCCGTCCTCGGGTGAAGAACGGGTCTGTCGGGGAGACAGCGTCTGTCGGAAAGTCAGCGTCTGACAGACCTGTTCTTCACCTGAGGACGGCTGCTTGCGTTGTGGCCGAAACGTCGTGAGAATTATTTTATTATGTTGAATTTTAAAATTTTATTATTTCCCTTCTACGTGACTTTACCGAAAGAACCAAGAAGATGAATCCCTGCAGTCACGAAAGCTTTAAATCGAAATTCAGCAAATTCTGGTATGTTTTTTTTTACAAGTCTTACTGCTGATGAGACCCAGAATGTCAAAACCAGTCAAGAGTTTTCTTTGGTTAAACATGCTGTTTTATAATATCATCCTGAAAATCCAATATGCTGATGCACTAAAATAAATTTAAATATCATGTTTGGACAGAACAGAACGCTGCTTATTTTTTTACTCAGTTCAGTTCAGCAGCTTGTGTGTGGTCAGAGAACATTTACAATGGCTGAGCAGTACTCCAGGATGTGAAGGCTTTGTTTAGGGGCCCGGTGGCGAGATGTTAACGCCCTTGCGTGGTATACAGGAGGCCGTAGGCTTGATCCCGACCCTGACGCCTGTATATTTGGAGTTTGCATGTTTTCCCCGTGGTTGCGTGGATTTTTCCCCGGGTCTTCTGGTTTTCCCCTCCACATTTAGAAACATGCGTTTAGTTTATTTCGCTGCGATGCATTTCCACGTGATAAGCCACTCCATTGAGCTATCATTTGTGGCCAGGTCTTTTCTGAAAAAGAGCCTTATTGCTCACTGGACCTTACCTGGTAAAAAAATAACAAAAATTGTGTAAAGTTAAAATAGTTGAATAGTCTTCAACATTACTCCCATGTCCTTGAGAAGGAAGGCTGCTATTGCTGCTGCCAGTTTCAGAAAAGTGATCCCCCCTTCCTCTTGTACTCCCTTCTTCACGTGTGCTGTAGGCCTGTGCTCCACTCTACCATTGGAGAACCATGAAGACCAACCGGGAGAAGGACCCCGTAGGGACCTGCTACTTGTCCTCCGACAACTTCAACAAATTTTCCGAGTACTCTCCCTGTCGCACAAGTAAGAGTTGCTCGTTGCACTGTCTGTCACACACACATCTCATAATTTGCCAAGAGAATGCATGTGTTTTTTAATATAAATAGATACATATTGTGTGCTTACACACCAATTTGAATTTAATTTAACGTGTAACATGTGTTTTTAAATGTGAAATGATCTTCACACACGTAAATATACACACGTATGTAATGCATGTAGAAAAATAAAGTAGTCATTTACAGCTCTTTGAAGGTCTGCATGCACTGTGCCGGCGATGGAAGATGTTTCTATCATACTTCTCCATGCTGATCACAGCCATTTAGTGAGTAGGAAAGGGGATCACCGATTTAGTTTCTGCTCTTCATTGATGTCTTCCATGGCCAAGAATTAAACTCAAGTCGGTGGATCCATTGCACCACCGAATGGACGTATTTTTATATTAACTTATCAGCAAGTAAATAAATAATAGCATGGAAGAGTAGGCCAAATACACTCCGGGATGGGCTCTCCTGATCCCCTTCTGGTGGAGGCCCTCTAGAACACACTCCAGTGGAGGCCCTTCTGCCAGCAATGACATGAGCAAGACATTGCAGGGCTGCACTTTTGCATTAGCGAAGAATGTCAGCACTTGACGCTTGGGGTTTAGGAGCATTTATACATTTGTCTTTGTTTTCAGGTTTTGGAGACCCTCAGGGACAAGGATTCTGCCAAGGGGGATTCAGTGTGGACTTCACTAAGGTGAGCCCTGCAACAGGATGCATTACTCATTCTCCCTTTATGATAAATGGTGGAGCTTGTGTGTGTGTGCATGTGTGTGTAGTGGTTATCGCACTGCATTGTGAACCCGACGAAACTGAGTTTGATTCCTAGCCACGGCTGTCATCAGTGGTGATGGATATTTGAATCAGTCCTAGACCTCGCCTGGGTTGACTCAGCCTCAATTGGGTACCTGCTGTGATGTGTTGAAATCAGTATTAGGGAGACAAATTCGGCCAGGCATGATGCTGGCAATATCACCCCCTCCTGTGCCATGCTAGCCTTAATATGTTCTTGCTAGCAACCCTTGCCCCAACAGTCTGTAGGGCTATATAGGCGATCTGTGTGTGTGTGTGTGCATGTGAACGTTGCCTTGGCCTTGCACGGTATTATTTTTAATTTTCCTTTGTATTGAGACGGTGTCTTGTGTTGCAGTCTGGTCGGGTGGTGCTCGGAGGTCCTGGGAGCTTTTACTGGCAAGGTTAGTGCACTCCTCTGCCAACCAATGAATGTTGTTCTCTTCTTGGTTCTTTCGGTAAAGTCACGTAGAAGGGAAGTAATAAAATAATAAAAATAAAACATAATAAAATAAAATAATAATATAATTATTATATTATGTTTTCTTTTTATTATTGTATTACTTCCCTTCTACGTGACTTTACCGAAAGAACCAAGAAGATGAATCCCTGCAGTCACGAAAGCTTTAAATCGAAATGTTGTTCTCCTTGGATATTAGGAGGAGGGGGGGATATCATAGTTTGTAGCTGGCCGGTCGACTCCAGAACAGGAGAGCCGTAAACTTTTCGGCAAGATCCAGGAAATCCTTCCATTTATTTTTTGCCCCGAACAGTGGGAAAAGTAATATTTGTGAGTGGATCTTTCTTGAAAATTAGTTGATGTTGGAAAAACAAATAAATATTTCCATCTCAGTTTCAGTTGTGTAAATATGTGATGGCCGAGCGGCTCAGTGGTCAGAGCAATGAGGTGGGGCCCATGATTAAACTGGGTTGTCCAGTGTTGTTGAGTTCATTCATATTCCCAGCTTGGTCACCAATGACTGTGTTAAAAAAATAATGAGATTCATATATTTTACTTCATTTGCCAAAAATTATAGCTGTGAGAATTAAAATGTTTCGTTTGATTGACATGTATTGGATAATATTGGCAAGGTGTTAAAAAAGGATAGAATGGGTTGTTGAAGTGGTTTCAGAAGTAGTTCCATGATGTAATCTTCTCGGGCAGTGTTCTGACGGGATAATACGTTGTTTGAAAATTCCAATGGATTTTTCTCGGTCTCATATTTGTTACAAAACGTATATATAATTGGAAAGAAAAAACTTCAATGAAGAAAATGCTTATACAGTAAAACCTTGGATTGCGAGCATAATTCGTTCCGGAAACGTGTTTGTAATCCAAAGCACTCGTATATCAGTTGTGACCACTGACGCTCGGCAGACAAAGCGTATACACGCACTACTCGTATTGCAAGACCTCGCTCGTTTATCAAATTAATATTTATTTACAAATTTTGCTCGTCTTGCAAAACACTCGCAGACAAAGTTACTCACAATCCAACGTTTTACTGTACAGATTTCGATTATATAATTCATTTATGTATCCATGAATATAAGTGGTACAATGTCGCCTGGATTAAGTGTTGAGATAAGTCTGTTGTATGTCCTTTGTCACAGCCCAACTGTAACTCCTGTAATATGAAACATATAAGAGACACAAGATTCACTTGTATCACAAGGGGCTTTCGCCCACTTAACTAAAAATAAAACGATACATTTCTTAATACTATAATAGCAAAGATGTCATCCATTGACAGTGGATGACTGACACTGCTATTGCAAAGCAAAACCACTGCATAGCAATCATTAATGCTCTCTACTTGTCACATCAGATGTTGTAAAGATAGGTTAAATATGATAATCTAGTAATGCTTTTTATTTCAAATTACTGCTGTGGTGGGTTCCATTTAACCCTATGGGAACCTCATTTGCCAGTAAAAATATGATAATTGGTTCTTTACCCTTCTATCTGGCAACAAAAAAAAAGGTGTCAGTTTTGTTGCCAGATAGAAGGGTAAAGAACCAATTATCCATTTAACCCGTTATGTGTTTGGATATGAAACATTGTGTAAATCTACCAAAGTATGTTGTAACAACTAATAACCAGTCAAAAATTTGTATGAAACTTTGTTTTCAGCTGTCGTTTGGTTCACTCGTGTGACATGTGTGATTTGGTGTGACATTTTCAAATAGACAAATAACACCAATTTTGACCGGTCACCATTCACTTTTTAAATATAAATTTAACCGCATTTTGAAACAGTGTCAAGCAAGCTAGGCACATTTGTTTATGGTGAGCAGCAGGTCTGGCATGGGTGGGCAAGGAAGGTGCTCACCCAGGTAGCAGGGAATAGCGGTGGCGAGATGTTATCTCCCTCACCTGGTATGCAGGAGGTCGTGGGTTCAATCCCGACCCTGACACCTGTTTATTTGGAGTTGGCATGTTCTTTCCGTGGTCGCGTAGATTTTTCACGGGGTCTTCCGGTGTTTTCCCTTCACATTTAGAAACTTGTGTTTCGATTATTTGGCTGCTATAAATTAAGCCACTTCATTCAGCTATCATCTGTGGCCAGGTCACTTCTGAAAAAGAGATATACGTGGTAAATACAATCCTTTAGTTTAGCAAAGCTGTCAGAGTAGAGTACAACTCCATAACACTGCATATTTCCTATTCAGTTTTAAAGATGTGTGCGAAAATGTGTGCAATCAATATCCACGCATGCGTGAGACAGACAGGGCTCTAAATGATTGTTTTACACACAGGGCAATATTTACATGAAGGTTGGGTCTTGTGTGCAGTGTTATAATCACAATGCCGGCCTTGAGTGACACAGACATTCCTCACTGCAGGGCAGCTGATCACGGCCCCCTCGGAGGCAGTGATGAAGGACCCTACCTCAGAAAGTATGGTGCGGAGCATTGAAGGACAGAAGCAAACCGGTTCTGCCCCTCCCAGCTACGATGACAGCTACCTCGGTAAGATTGTAAAGCGTCGGTTGTCATATGCTTGGTTCTTTCGGTAAAGTCACGTAGAAGGGAAATAATAAAAAAAAACATAATAAAATAATTATCACGACGTTTCGGCCACAACGCAAGCAGCCGTCCTCAGGTGAAGAGCAGGTCTGTCGGAAAGACAGCGTCTGAAGGACACTGTCTCATTCAGACACTGTCTTTCCGACAGACCTGTTCTTCACTGTCTCATTCAGACACTGTCTTTCCGACAGACCTGTTCTTCACCTGAGGACGGCTGCTTGCGTTGTGGCCGAAACGTCGTGAGAATTATTTTATTATGTTTTTTTTTTATATTTCCCTTCTACGTGACTTTACCGAAAGAACCAAGAAGATGAATCCCTGCAGTCACGAAAGCTTTAAATCGTTGGTTGTCAGTTGTGAGCTCGTGTGTTCGTGAGTTAGTCTCCATAATGGTGGATTTTTGTTGTTGCTTAACTTCAACTTTGGTTTTAACTTTATCCCTTTAAAAAAAAAATCTAATTGTTTTCTTTCATATAGCGAGCAGGTGGCAGTGGAGGCACGCAACGAGCAATGGCGATATTTTCATGCAGAAATTATTATCGTGCGAACAGTTTAAAAGTCTATTAACATTGTGGCCATGAATCTGTACAAATTGGAAAATTATGTACAACTGAATGTCAGGATTAGGCTCTGTTTTTGCCTTTCTATCCAATAGTTTGCTAGTTACTTATGATGCCACTCCAGCCATGCAGTGTTGTTTTTTGCAGGTATATTGATAACCATACTCTTATATTTTTTCGGTAAAGTCATGTAGGTAAAAAAATGAAAAAAAAATTTACATGAAAATTAATAAAAATAAAATATTTTTTATTAATTTTAATTTCATTTTTTTATTTCATTTTTTACCTACGTGACTTTACCGAACAAACTAAGAGTATGAATCCTTGCATTCACGAAAGCTTCGAATCTAGAATTGATAACCATGTTGCCAAGCTGTTTTTTTTGTCTTTCTGCAAACACCATTGATAGCGCACCCTCACTTAAAGACTACACCCAATGTTTGAAAAAAGCACATATGTAAACAGACAGTTTTAAGCTTGTTATGTGGTGTATTCATATCTTGATATTTATTTTTACAAACTAGGCTATTCTGTGACCGTGGGAGAATTTACCGGTGACAATCAGCAAGGTGCGTTCCTCACATTCTTTTACATATTTAAATGTTACTGCTGGCAGATATTTTTACGTATATGATTTTCTTCACAAAATCAACAAGCGGATTTTTTGTTGTACTAATTGAGTTAACTTATTTCATTACCACAGATTTTGTGACTGGTGTACCGAAAGGCTTTCGGACACTTGGATACGTAAGTTGTGATCTGAACCGACAGATCAGCACATTCCTATGTTTATGCAGGAGAAAGTAACTAAAAGTAAGGTCTGGCTCATGTCCACTAAGGTTAAAAATTGATTTACAAGTTGGCTGACCTTTGCTGGAATTTTCCCCTTTGTTATGAAGGTAGCATTTTGTTCATCTGTTTCTCGCAGAGTAACTGTCATTCTATGACTGCAGTTGGTGCATTACGATGCGAAAAAACATCAATAGAGCAGCCTCTTAAGGCACTGTTGAACCAGAAGATCTTGGGAGTGATAGACAAAAAGGAAATGTATGAATTATTTACAAATAGTAAAATGTGTTTTTGCATGTACACGGGACCCCCAAATGGCTAATAACATCTTTGCACTGCCAAATGTCTCATTCTGTGCTCCTCAATTTGGTTCTTTTCTTTTCAGGTTGGAATTTTAGACGGTGAAAACATGACCTCCCTGCATAACTTTTCTGGCGAACAGGTACTATGGCTGTGCTTGGTTGATCCAACTGTTCGACTCGCTTGCGAGAGATCTGCGCCCCTGTTTTAGACCTCGTGAACGGAACATCCCTTGACCCTTCTCTGGCTTGCCGCCTTGCAGATGGCCTCCTACTTCGGATTCAGCGTTGCGGTCACAGACGTCAATGGAGACAAGTGAGTGGAGGATGGCTCGGGGGATGTTAAATTAATCACGGGGGAAGTGGAAATGAGCCGAGCATCTGCTGCACTTAGTAATTTCGTCACCGGTTAACATAGCGGCCCATTGATTTTGTTCCCACTCGGCACGCAACTGAGCATCACATCCCCCCCTCCCCCTTTCGCCAATTCTTCAAATTTCGACGATTCGAAGTTACGAATAGATCGCATTTCTTATTTTGTTGTCTTGTTTTTAACATCATTTGTATGTTTTGCTTGTACACTATTTGTCTGCCCCATTCATTAAGCTATATGTAACTCATAATTTGCTTGTCGTTTTTTAAAAAGCTACAGACAATTTGTTGTGCGTATCACGAGCGTAAAAAGTAATTGCTGAATGGAGGCATCGTGATAAGTGTGGTACTCATTGTACGTGTATGCTCGTAATTGTATCTGTATCCACAGATGTGGGATTAACAAAAATGTCTCATGAGTTTAGAAGCAAGTAAACAGCTGTTGTGGCCAGACAGGATAAGCAGCTGTGCTGAATGGTCATTTCTTCTTTCTTAAATGCTTATCCGCTTATCTGCTTATGTTCTTATGGGCATACTGTTCTTAGGCATCTTACAAGGCAGAGAGCTGCAACTGCTGCATTACAATATACATAGTCATAGGCTCTAGACTTGAGTAGCAGTCGATCTTGAGCTATAGATGTCTATGTTATATATCAACAGAACCCAGAGGTGCAGTTTAGTTCTACTTCAATAGTGTATTTATAGTGAGTGGATCATGTGATCTTGTTTTTCGTATCCCTTCCAGCTGTAGGTGGTGTTGCTGTTTTAGATCTTAATTACCAAAAGCTTTTACACGAGCTCTTGGTAATTAAGTGAGCTCTCGTAAGAGTAGAAGTAGTTGTTGTGGAAGCTACCCAAAACATGCCAACAAGGAGGGGACAGGTGTCCTGAGAGGGTTAATAACATTTCAAAGCACTGAGTCAGGACGACTGAGATCCTGTGTTCAGGTTTGTGCAACTGACCTTGATTGAGCCAGGTTCTTATTTGTAACAATTTGATGGTCTCAGCCTGATCGCCGAATGACGTTTTGGTTTTACTTTATTAGACTTCTGTCCTACTTTGGGAATGGTAAAACGTACCATTGCCATGTGATGAACACCTGTAGAGTGTTTACATATTTCACAAAAGGATCTTAGAAGTAGTTCTGTGTAAACAACTTCCTGAGACCGTTTACTTTCAACCATTCTCTAACGTGTCACATTGCTTTACTGCAAGCATTTCAAACGGAAATGCAATCGTCTCGACATTGCAAATGGTCACATTCGGAACTTTTAAAATATACGTATATATAAGTAAACGTACCAACATGTAAGTAGACGATTTCCATTGCTTACCAGTCTGGCAACGAGCACTTGGATCACCTCCCGTTCGTCGTATCTCGTTGCCGCAGGCTGGAAGACGTGCTGGTGGGAGCGCCGCTCTTCATGGACCGCGGCTCGGACGGGAAGCTGCGTGAGGTCGGCCGTGTCTACCTCTTCCTGCAGGAGCGAACACTGTCCTTCCGCGAGCCGCAGCGCTTCACGGGCGAAGAGATGTACTCGCGTTTTGGCAGCGCACTCGCCCCGCTGGGCGACGTCGACCAGGACGGGTTCAATGGTACGTGACGGCACAAGGTCCTAGATTTAGATCATTTTGGCTGCTGTGCTTTGCCCACTCGATGAGCCACTTCGTTGAGCTATCGTTTGTGGCCAGGTCACTTCTACACAGCTCAGTAGGGCCTTACCTGGTATAAAAAAAAACATGGTTTCATATAGGGCCTAGGTTTTAACTGAATATTAGCTTTCCTGGGTTTTTGGGAGAAGGAAATAGGCATAGAAACAGGATGGTAGAGGGGGGTAAAGGTGCAGCCCTGCAATTTCTTTCCCATACCACTGGTGGCAGAAGGACCTGCACTAAATGGAGCTCTAGAGAGCCCCCTCTAGAGGACACTTGGCCGACCATTCCACCCCTTCTACATGTCTTTGAAGAGCCAGGAGTATCTACACTTAACCCCACCACACGCCACCTGCAGATTAGCTAACTGGTGTACCCATTCATACCTCCGAGTCGACAGAGGGTGTGGGCTTTGAAGTAAACTAACCATTGTTTCAAATGCTGCTCTGTAAAATTGAACCAGCATCCTCTAGATTGCAAGTCCAGTGTGCTAACCATTACACCATGGCAACATCTGTGGGGAGACTAAACATAAGTTAGGTGGCCGAAGCCTAAATTTGGAATTCGGTAATAAAAATCCAATGCCTATGCATTATCACTTCATGTCAGAATACCTGTTCGTGTAGAAAACCAGGTCCATTCATTCTAATTTGAAGCTTTCGTGACTGCAAGGATTCATACTCTTAGTTCTTTCGGTAAAGTCACGTAGGTAAAAAATGAAATTAAAATTAATAAAAAATAATTAATGCTTATTGTTGTTGTCGTATTTCTGGGTGCGAATTTTTTTTCTGGGTCATGACCCGAACATACCGGGCTGAAACTAAGTCTTTTAGGTGGAAGCACTTGGGGTCCTACCAAGTTTTTGTCCCACCACAACAGTCCATGCAACGGGTTCTTGACGCAATACTAAATAACAAATAACAACTGGTCTGCACGAATGTGATTCCTAAGCAATAAAAAAAAGGCAAGGATATACTCTTTCAAGATGCAATGCTAGAGGCGCATACTCCGCATTCTTTGGATGACATGCAGGACAAATGAGTCGGTACTGGGAGAATGGGAAATAGAAAAGAGAAGTACACCATAGAAAACCTTACTGCTTTGGGCATATGAGAAGAGGCATCAGTAGCCCAGAAGAGATTATCACCCAAGGAAAGTGTTTTGGGAAGAGGCGTCGATGAAGACCATGACCACGATGACAAAGAGAGTGTTTTTGTGAAGCTGGGAATTAATGTAGCAGCTACGGAAAGCATGGACATGAAAGGTACTCATCGTAGTTGCCACAAAGTCCCAAACGGGATATGCTAAATGAATGAGTGATGATTTCAGTAAAACATTTTTTTGCATTGTGGTGCATGCAATTACCCCTAATGGCTGCAGGGGTAATGTGACATACAATATATTTAAATAATAATTTAGTGCTTTTTAGATGCATGCATGTATGCTTGTATAATGTGCAAGAATACTTATTACATTTCAATCATTATTTTACTTTTCCATTTTGTGCACTTTTAACATTTTCTAAATTGGCTAGCGGGAAGTACCTGGCGTTGACCGGGGGATATATTTTTTTTAAAACATAACATATACATACACAAATACTAAGCTATTGTGAAAGCCCGGTGTGTCGTTTGTCCATTTGTCCAACAACAAAATGTAAAGAGGCTTGCAGAAGTCTAAAAAGTTATGGAAAGTGGGGGGTAGACACCACACAGCCACCAACATAGACATACAGCACTTCAGTAGCTATGAAGGCTGGAACTCCACATACACAGACACCAAAAACACACACACATACACCACACACGCAGACAGACACGACCCACACACACCACACACACACACAGACACACACAGCACACACACACAGACACGCACACAAACGTGGTGAGGCCTAGTCTCATGCAGAGCCCCCGGCGTCGCCTAGATTGGCCAGCCGGCCGAGGTGGCACCTTGGCAGGCTGGGGCTGGGCCACTACCCCGGCCCCCCCGCCCCATCATCCCCCCGCCCGCTCTACAGTAGTTATTTACGGACTATAGTAGTAGCATCGTCATATAGACTGACTCTAGAGTAGCATATATCGACTCTATAATAGTACTCACTTCACAAAGTGTAGTGGTGAGGCCTAGTCCAGTGCAGAGCCCCCGGCCTCGCCGATATTGCCCAGCCGGCCAAGATGGCACCTTGGTATGCTGGGGCTGGGCTGCTATACCGCCCCCCCCCCCACCGCCCGCTCTACAATAGCAGTACCTACAAACTCTACAGTACTATCTACCTACTCTACAGTAGTATGTACCCACTCTATAGTTGTATATACCGACTCTAGAATAGTATATAGCGACTCTGTAATAGTTCTCACTTCACAGAGTGTAATGGTGAGGCCTAGTCCCATGCAGAGTCCCCTGCCTCGCCTAGATTGGCCAGCCAGCTGTGGTGGCACCTTGGCAGGCTGGGGCTGGGCTGCTACCCCGGCCCCCCCTTTCACCATCCCCCCGCCCGCTCTACAGTAGTTATCTACGGACTATAGTAGTAGCATCTACCAACTCTATAGTAGTAACTGCACACATTGGGTAGGATGCGAAGATGAAATAGCGCTGGCTCACCACGGGGCTTATGGCGTGGTACCTGGCTACTTTTTTTAAACGTAAACCCCACGGTTTGCGAGCCAAATCCCTCGCAAGTTTCGTCCACACACAGACAGACAGACACATACAGACAGACAAAGAATGCATTTTATCAGTAAGATTAATATAGATTTTTTTCTTTCTTCTCCTTTGGCAGATGTGGCGGTCGGGATCCCTTTTGGCGGAGAGAACCGGCAGGGTCTCGTGTACATCTACAACGGCGACAAGGATGGGCTGAAGCCAGTTCCTTCGCAGGTGCTGGAGAGCCGGTGGCCAGGGACTAGCATGCCCTCCAGCTTCGGTTACGCCTTGCGCGGCACAGTCGACGTGGACAAAAACGGATACCCAGGTGACTTGCGTGGTGCGGCACCTTTCTTCCAACTAGTTGAGAGGCCACCGAGTTTATGTATTTGTTATGCACGGGGAAACCTGGTGGTCCTATAATTAACCCCTTCCCCGTTCCGAGACATCTGCAAGTTAAATTTCGATTTAAAGCTTTCCTGACTGCAGGGATTCATCTTCTTGGTTCTTTCGGTAAAGTCACGTAGAAGGGAAATAATAAAAATAAAACATAATAAAATACAATTCTCACGACGCTGTCTTTCCGACAGACCTGTTCTTCACCTGAGGACGGCTGATTGCGTTGTGGCCGAAACGTCGTGAAAATTGTATTTTATTATGTTTTATTTTTATTATTTTATTATTTCCCTTCTACGTGACTTTACCGAAAGAACAAAGAAGATCTGCAAGTTAGTTGCAGGGTGGGGGTCCTGTTCACCGTTGAATCTCTGAATGCGCAAGCATTGAGAATTGTAGTGACACAACTGCACTCGATGATAGCTGGCGCCAAACTGTGCCACACGCCCTCCTATATGGCCTTTTACTTTCGATTTCGTGCCGATGATGTACACATGCGTACATGTACATAATCGGAAGAAAAACTGATGACATGCGTCATTGGAATGGGAAAAGGTTAAGTTGTGGGTCTTTTCAACATACCCTGCCTACCTCTCCCCCTCTCATTTTATACAACTCACTCTATCCTCACTACATCAACCAAAGCTTTCTATCAAGGCCTCCGGTAGCTAGAATGTTGTCAAAGTAGCGTCACCGGATGACGGCAGAGCTAAGGTATACACAAAAGAGAGATGTTTTTCGCGTTACGTTGTTTTTTTTACATTGGTTATGGAATGATTAAGTACTAACATGAAGGAGACAAGTGCTACCAAGAGACTTGGCTAAATGTCAGGAAATGTTTGTAATTTCAGATCTTGTTGTGGGTGCTTTTGGCGCTTCCAAGGCTATAGTGTACAGGTGAGTGTTTTTTGTATTGCACCTCTGGCTCATATTGAATGACGCAGTGGTATATGTATTGCATTAAGAATGGTTGTTTGTTAGAATCTTATGTCAATTAAGGTGCATTCAACACTGGATCACTGAATGCACGTAATAATAATCAACGTAATGGCAACTTGAGCCTCACCTGAGTGCGATGTCAAAAGTGAATGTGCCGACGGATTGAAATATTGAACGTTCACTAAACTAGAAGCGAAATATCAGCGACATCAGGATTAGAGCGAAGCAAAGGGGGGAGGGGGGGGCAACACCCAAGGTCTCTGAAGAAATGATCATGTGACACACCATGTGACCCCAGCGCTGACTTCGACTGGTGACATTTTAAACGTTACGCGTGACGCAAGGGACTTTGACGTTCACTGAACAGGGAGTCAGAAATAAATTGTGACCCTTCAATCAAAATGTTTAAGAATGTGTTTGTGCTTCCACTCTTCCAACAGGGCACGTCCGGTGGTAACAGTGGAAGCAGAACTTCAGCTCGAACCACAGATCATTAATTTGGAAAGCAAGGACTGCAAACAGGCTGGGAGCACATCTTCCTTCGCATGGTACAGGAGCTTCTTATCGTCCCACACAGGCTCCACTGCAAACAGTGCCCGTGCATTGTTGCTGTGGAGGTGCAGTGGTTTTTCCTAAGAGTCAAATGGGCACTGCAGCCCTGCGGGTTCCAGCCTTCTGTGGCTCCATCCAATGGAGTGGACATGGCTGCTTTGTATTGATTTGGGCAGTATTCTCAATGATGGCTAAAACTCATGGAACCTAAAATACTCTGCCTATAACTGTGCGTGCATCTAAGGGTTTCCCATTGCTTATTTATCAGATTTCCAGTGATATTGCAGTTACCAAAATCATTGATAATAAGTTGACAGCCAATGCTGTGTGGAATTCATTTTCCCAGTGTGGCTTCTCAAAAGGCAATAAAGGTCTCATGATGAAAGTATCATAAAAAGTACATTTAAGTATTTCTTAAACTATAGCCAATAATGTTTTCTTTTTTTAAACCCCAACCTTAAAACATGTTTGTTTTATCCCATCACTTTAGGCAGTTAATTGGATTTCATGTAAAACGGAACTGATTTATAATAAATGTTTTCTCAACTCTAATCAATACATGTGCCACAACGACATCCGATCAATACTCAATTGCTGTTCCTGCCATGATGTATTAATCCCCGGGTACGTTAAATTGGCTGGCGACTTGCTGCCTATCGATTTTTATATTGTCCACAATGTCACCCAAAAGCATGCCACTTAAAAGCAACCTCATTACTTCCCCGTGCTTCGAGGCAATTACGGTCGCAGCGGCGTGGGGAGGGGGGTACTGCCGGTTGTACATTCGTGTCGCCGAATTCACGACACTTAACGCTGACTTGCTCTCTGCCCTTTCCCGTCACAGCTTCACGGTGAATTACTGCGTGCAAGTCGTAGGCAAAGGCGCTCTATCCTCCACGGGTGAGACATGGGACGACGAGCTTACGCATGAATTAGCCGTGCGTGTGCAGTGGACAGTTACTCAATCGGATTGAGCGGTTCTCTACATTTGATGAAGCTATATGACTCTGTGATGCTGCGTGTCAATCGTTCAAATAATTGTTATGGTAGTCCTCCAATCGTATGCGATTGTAATATTAGCATCGTCTCATGAGATCAAGTCTCGCAGAGCAATGCAAAAGTCTTGTGTTAGAGAATGATCTGTGTGAAGCAGATGTCGCAAATCTACTTCTGAGAGCCCTTCAAAGTGAACCCTTGTCCACACATTTAGAGGGTATAAAATTCTCACCTGCTCTGCATATGGACAGTAATGTTCATCGCGTGGTAATCGCAGAGATGTTTTAATTCTCAGAGCTGGAATTTAGCCAAGTTAAGCATGCTTGTCAATCAGTAACATTTATGGGGGTTATTTTTACCTTCCATTTTTTGCCCACAAAGCTGGGCCAGGTCATTCCAGTCTCCGCCACATGAAGCACAACACTCATTTAAAAGGAAGTTACCAAACCTGAACAATCTTGAGACTAAGTAAACGTTTCCCAAGATAAATAATTTTCTGAATATAGCATAGAAAATATAATGTGTATGGCAAAATAAACCCAGACCATCGTCTTAGTGCAGCATGAGAACCTGGTTTAATTTTGAGTAGCTGAAACTTTGGATTCAAACACAGGGCATCGGCATTGGCAGCTAATTTCCCCTAACGCGGACTTGAGCCCACTAAGCTAGCTGTGTGGTGGTTTGGTGGAGCAGCGATTCACGCACTGGACTACAAAACTCGAGACTTATGCTTGATTCCCAGCCAGGGCTAACCTCAGTGAAATCTGCACCTATCCTGTGTCCTCTTTTCACCAACCTGACCAGTGTAGTATGGTCAAACAACCCCCACGTCCAACAGCATTGGGAGGCCTTTATCCAGCATTGGCTAACCAAAGGATTGTAAACAATAATGGTTATTCATTATAATGTTTGTATAATTGTAACCACAGCATGATTGAAAACTAGAGATCAATTCAATCTCCCGGTGCAACATTTGAGAAAAATGTGCAAGCTTATTAAATCCATCCACCTCTGCCCACCCACCAGTATGAATTAATGAGTCAATGATGACGTCACCCTGCTGCTGCTGCTCTATATAAGAACGGGAGACACAGCAGAGCCTCACCATTCTGGCGAATTGCCCGATGATGCTGGATGCAATTACCAGCGAAACGTCGTACTCAAATTGTAAATGTTGTGGTTTCACGCTTCAACACACCGGTGGGCTAAAGCAGTGAACTATTTGTCTTTTGTCAACGTGACACTTTTTTACTAATTGGCCGTGTCGGGTGGTGGAGGGTTACGACACATTTATAAATAACGCGATCTAAACCCAAAAACGTTGATTATGAATGAATGGGTACACCACAGTCGATTGGCAAGGTCACGTGTCGTGGGTCAAAGTGTGAATTCTCCCACCTTGTCAAAGCCATCTCTTTGGCATACCTCAGCAACTGTTTTCGCTGTGGTGGTCCCCACCTGATGAAGGATGCTTGTGTTGCGTCCGAAACGTCGTGATTTAATTTAGTTGTTTTCACTTTATTATTTTCTTTGATTATTTTCACCTACGTGACTTCCCCCACCTCTTTCTAGACACCTAGCCTTACTCCTTAGAGCTTCCTCTAGTCGAGGGTCGTGCTAGCAGTAGTGTTGGTAAGCAATCACAGTGCTGCACCTTTACCTTTTCTCTAAGCTTAGCTGACCACCACGTGTATTAACCCAAGTGACCACTCCTCCACCTCCTCTGATGGCACGACCATGTGCAGAGCTTAACCTGGAGCTGCAGTTGGACCGGCTGAAGCAAAAGGGCACCATCAAGAGGGCTCTCTTCGCCTTGACACAGCAGTCACGATATGAGCAGCGCATCACCATCAACAAAGGAGAAGGCCCCACTTGCAACAAGCTCACCGTGTACCTTCGTGTAAGTACTGCTCTGAACGATATGCACAGGAGCTGGCGTGTATGTGTGTGTGTGCGTGTGCTCATTATGCCCCCGTCTTCTCTGTGGTTGCATAAAGTGGACCCCTTTACAAGAACACTTACACCAGCTTGAAACATTCAGGCTTGCCTGAATACGATTCGTCCTGGGTTTACTGGCTGGAGTGCATGAAGAACTTACAGATCCTTGTAAGCGTTGGATGCAGTCATATCAGTGAGCTCCTCCGGCAGGCGAAGTTGTCATGTAACCTACATGCCTAGCACTGCATGCCCCCAAAGAAGCTTACGTTTGGTTGGATAGTTGGGGCTAAATGGCTGCGGCACAGACTCGAGAGGGGATTGGCTGATGTGGTAAGGGGGAGTTTAGGTGGTGTTGTGTGCTGTTGTTTGATTCCTGAGCACAGCTACCTTAGTGACGAGCGATATTTGAACCAGTCCTGGAACTCCCCGAGGTTGTTGCACCTTCAGTGAGTATCTTGTGCAGTGTGTAAACATCAGCATCAGTGAGGCACTGGCCTTAATAGATGCTTGCTAACAACACGTTACCATACAATCTGAATGACTACATGACGGAGGGTCATTTTTACGTATATACGTGCATGTGGTATGTCCATAAGTGTGTGGGGAGTGATGTGGTTAGAACACTGCACAGTGATCCAAGCAAACATGGGTTTGTTCCAGACAACACCTTGTTCACTGTCCAATTATTGGACATCCCCTAGATTAACTCAGCCTAAAATGAGTACAAATGAAACAAAAATCTAATGAAGTTCATTGTTACTGTCATGGCATATAGATTTAGTAATTTTAACAAAGGCTTTGTAAATAATTAAAATAATATTTTTGGGCACTGTACTGTTACCATTGAACCTGGTGAGTTTATTTTATTTATGCCTGTGCACCACTGCTAACAAATTCCATTAATTATTTACCGAGCTTGGTTCCTGTTTGCATACAAATCGTAGAACTGATTCGGTGAGTAAAAAAAAAAATCACAAAACGGGAGTGCTGTTTGCGGTAACATCTCACAACCCAGCAGTATTTGTTCAACAAGCCTGATGCAGCTGATGAGACCTTGCCAGGTGGAAACCAGTCCAGAGATTGCCTGCGTAAACACATTTCGTGCAGCTGTAAAACTTAGGCGTGAAGTCCCATAGGCCGACAGAATTTAAATAAACGTTCTACTCCATAGGTTTTCGCCATTGTGCTGTATAGCTCACGTCAACGTTTTTCTGGTTGTACCAAGCAGAGGTGGGACAAAGTCATTGTTATGCAAGTCCAAGTCGAGTCGCAAGTCATCAAATTCATGACTCGAGTCTGACTCGAGTCCAAGTCACATGACTCGAGTCCACATCTCATAGGTGGGACAAAGTCATTGTTATGCAAGTCCAAGTCGAGTCGCAAGTCATCAAATTCATGACTCGAGTCTGACTCGAGTCCAAGTCACATGACTCGAGTCCACACCTCTGGTACCAAGTATTGTTCGGCATTATAGCTAATATTTTACGCCATGTGCTGTGAGCCTTCTTCAGGAACTGAAAAAATGCAGCAACCACTTTGGGTGATAACGTGACCTAGCAGTCGGGCGTTGGCCGCTTATCGCAGAGGCGCATAGTTCAAACCCAATGGCCGCCCTAGTTATTATTGTGGCTGTATGAAACAAAATATATGCACCGACTGCTTCACAGTGAATGTTAAAGATCTTTGCCAAAGTAGGCCGTTTGCAAGAGTAGGCCATTGTGCGTGTTGGCGTCGATGCCCATGTTTACCACAGTTGAAAATTTACCACTAATCATAATTCAATTGGAATATACATACCAATCGTCGCCTCCTACTGATATTCAGTGAGGCTGGGGATACAAGCATAATAAATACATCTTCTTGGTTCTTTCGGTAAAGTCATGTAGAATGGAAATAATAAAATAATAAAAATAAAACATAATAAAATAATTCTCACGACGTTTCGGCCACAACGCAATCAGCCGCAAGCAGCCGTTGTGGCCGAAACGTCGTGAGAATTATTTTATTAAGTTTTATTTTTATTATTTTATTATTTCCATTCTACGTGACTTTACCGAAAGAACCAAGAAGATGAATCCCTGCAGTCACGAAAGCTTTAAATCGAAATAATAAATACACTTTCACGACAACCCTGAAACACACTGGAGAGACAACAAAAGTAAGAAATGTTAGTTTATGCATAGAAACAGACTTTCTGTCGTAATTATATTAAGAACCCTGGCTGTGCTCGCATTATCACTGGGGAGATGATGGCAGATGCATTCTCATTTCACGTCTCTGTCATGTGTGGCACCCAACCTTCGCCACAGGACGAGACGGAGTTCCGGGACAAGCTGACGCCTATCGCCGTGAGCCTCAACTACACGCTCATGGAGGAGGCGACTTCAGCCTCTCAGGGGCTGCGGCCAATCCGCAACCACTTCAGCCCCGACCACATCCAGAAGCAGGTTCGATGCACGCGGGTTGTGGGTAACTCTTCTTGGTTCTTTCGGTAAAGTCACGTAGAAGGGAAGCAGCCGTCCTCACCTGAGGACGGCTGCTTGCGTTGTGGCCGAAGCGTCGTGAGAATTGTGGCCGAAACGTCATGAGAATTATTTTATTATGTTTTATTTTTATTATTTTATTACTTCCCTTCTACGTGACTTTACCGAAAGAACCAAGAAGATGAATCCCTGCAGTCACGAAAGCTTTAAATCGAAATTGTGGGTACCTGTTTTGAAAATTGGATCGTAACTAAGGCTACGATTTAGTCACGGAGGTCACAGCGGTCAGGGGAAAGAGTCTATGAAAGACTAGGGGAATGGGGTGGTGGTATGGAAACACATTGGGTTCGGCTTGCCGCTGATTTCTTTTAAATAATTCTATAATGTTTACTTTTATGATACCAAGTTAAGCCCACTGAGTTATTGGTTCATTTCAGAGGTGACCTGAGCCACCCATCATCACACGTGGGGATTAATAGTAGCAGCCAAATAAACTCAATGCACGTTTATAATTGTAGGAGGGAAAATCCGGAGGACCCCGAGAAAAAAACCACCGGACCAACACAAGGGAGAGAACACGAACTTAAAATTCACAGGCGTCAAGGGTGGGCATCGAACCCACAAGCTCCTGCATACCAGGGAAAGGAGATGCCATTTCACCACAGTGAGATGTTGTGGGAGGTCAGGATGAGGGTGGAGGGAGGGGGGGCACTGTCCCACTTTATTCCCTGACCTTTCTGCCAATTTGTTTTTTTTCCCTAACATTTGGGGAAAATTTTAATGACAAATTACTACCGTGGCAAAGCCGTAGCCTGAATCATACATAGGTTTGTCGCGGGCAATATTATGATTCTCAGTTTTAATATTATGACTGTGTAATCATTTTGTCTCTCTTCATTCAAATGTCTGCTTGGACTGTGTGAGGTGGCCAAGAGAATGCAATACACCAATGGTTCTTGAATCTTATCTGTTTCGAGCATTACCCTCACGCGCATGGTTCTTTTCTAAGTACTGAAGTTTCCTCCCACGTGCTAAACACTCATTCATGGAATTTTCCAAAGAAATTTAGAATTTGCCAAACCTAAAAAAAATACAACGGGGCTTGAGACTCATTGCAGATTTTCTGGGCAAATAAAACATCTTCATCAATATAAAGTTTGATGCTCTAAAACAGTGGTCAGACACCAAAATAACAAGAAGAGCCTTTTTTTCCAATATAATTTGGTACAAAAAACTCTAACGTCACAAAGCGGTCTTTAACGAGCCGCATACAGCAATTAGTAGTGAGTCTGACTGCTCTGTTTGATGACTGTGATCAGAGAGGAGGTAGCCTATGTTAAAATCTAACATCACTCCCCTGTCCTCCTTTTAGGCTCATATACTTCTGGACTGTGGGTCAGACAACATTTGCGTGCCATCTCTCAAGCTCTCGGCTCTGTCGTGAGTACTGCGAATCTCACTTGCATCCATTTCTTCAATGACACAAAATGAATCAATTGATGGTGAACAAATGAATGTTCTAAATGCACAGTTTGATAACTCTCAAAAGGGTTTTTGGGATGTCCCACATGTTGTTTTGTTACGATGTCCGAGGTTTCGTTCCGTTTGCTCGGAGCTTCTTCAGGAACTAAAAATACATTGGAGAACCATGCAGGCACAACTGTGAAAACGTGCACTCATTTGATCAGCTGACAGATCACATTTGTTATATATATAAAGAAAAATATCACGATGTTTTGTTTATATAAGCATGTTCATTAACATCTTTAAAAATGTTGAGCCGTAACTATACGTACGTGCCCAGCGATGTTGACCTTCGAATATTAATGATGTAATTGGGCAGTCCATTTTTTTCCTCTCTCGCAAAAACAAGGTTTCGCTAACATGGCCCCCGCACCGTTCTTGAGGCTCTGCCAGTGCGGGTGGAAGGAACATTGCCTCATCCACTCTCCCTCCCATCGCCTCGTTGTTGTTTATGTCTCTTTGTGGCTCCCCAAGGGGTACTGTTGTGTTCTAATGGTTAGCACACTGAACGTGCAATCCAGAGGTCACCGGTTTGATCTCCCAGCACGGCAGTTGAACAATGGGCCAAGTTCCTTAAATCCGACCACCTCTTGTCCACCAAGCAGTATAAATGGGTGGTACCACAGTTAATCCATTGGACGGTCATGTGTAATAGGGTAAACTTTTGGCCAATCCCATTCTTCCAATACATCTGAGCAGTGTGGAAGAGTAGGCCAAATTACTGGCTAGAGGGGCTGTCTATTGCTCCTCTAGTCGAGGCTGGTCAGCAGTGGTGTGAACAAGTAATTGCAGGGCTGCACCTTTACCTAGACTATCATACCTTTTGCTCAATACTCATATCCAGTAAAGTTTAGAGCCTATGTCTGAATACTGAGAGTGGTGCTGTGATTCAAGCGCTGAATCGCTGCACAACTAGCAAGAGTTGGCCAAAAATACCATTTTGAGGGGGTGGGGGCTCTGTAGAGCTCCCTCACGCATTTGGACTTAGACACTGTACAGTATTTGTATGGTTGCTGAATTTCTTTCGCACCGAGCGTAGCCAACCACGGTAATCGGAGGTGCGAATCGGAGGTGTAATGGTCAGAACCGTACACCAGCAGGGGAGTGAGATTACGATCCGTTTTTGATAAAGCGCCCTTTATGATGAGGCATCGCGCGGGGCACTTTACGCCCCGTAAGCGACTCGCATCTCATGTCAAACATTTCAAAGGGCACCCCCAGTGGCAGCCGGTCTCAAGGTGACTCGGTTACCTGGCCTGCAATCAGGCGTTAGTCTGCCTGTACGGGGGCGCGTTTTGCCACGTCTAATCCCGACTCGTGCGAGCGATGTGTTGAGCCGCACCTCGTTCGCCTTTTTCCGTCGCCCTGGTTGCACAGAGACCGCAAGCAGCTGTACATCGGTGATGAGAACTCCCTGGTGCTCACGGTGAACTCTCGAAACGACGGGGAGGGCGCCTACGAGGCGGAGCTCCACGTGGTCCTGCCGCCCGAGGCCGATTACGTCGGCGTCGTCCGGAATAACGAGGTGCCGGCAACGAATCGCCTTTCCTTTGCACAGAACTGCCAAAGATGACCCCCAATGAGCGAGTCAACCGGATCGCGCGGAATGCCCTCCCCGCTAACCACTGCACCACCACAAAGATTCCCCCCTCCCCCCCCCGTATAGCCTGAACAGGCTGTCAAGGCAAGTACTATCTTGATTTGAAGCTTTCGTGACTGCAGGAGTCCATACTCTTTGGTTCTTTCGGTAAATTCTAGATTTGAAGCTTTCGTGACTGCAAGGATTAATATTCTTAGGTTTTTTCGGTAAAGTCACATAGATAAAAAATTCAAATTAATAAAAGTAAAATAAAAATAAAAATAACGACGTTTCGGAGGCAACACAAGCTTCCGTCTTCAGGTGGAACCGTCACAGCACGATAGCTGTATCTTACTTGATACAGCGAGCGTGCTGTGACGATTCCATCTTTCGGTAAAGTCACGTAGGTAGAGAAATAATAGATCACGACGTTTCGATCGCAACACAAGCAATCCTCATCAGATGGGACAAGCACAGCAAGACAAATTACTTCAGCAGTTTTTTCTTGCTGTGGTTGTCCCACCTGATGACGATTGCTTGTGTTGCGATCGAAACGTCGTGATGTATTATTTTTCTACCTACGTGACTTTACCGAAAGAACCAAATAGTAAGGCAAGTACTGTTAACGAGTACCTGTGAAGGTCAGCATGGCACACGAGGGGGTGGGTGGCCAGCACCACACTGTATCAGATATTCATTTAAAGCTGAGTCTGCCAAGGGCAGGTCTGGGACTGATGCAGATAATCGTTACTGATGGCCGTGAGCAAAAATCGAACTCGGTTGACCGAGTTCATTGCGCAGAGTGCTAACCACTACCCTACGCTTCCCGCTAAATACACACACGCATACGTGCACAACCTCTAATACTGCAAAAATAATCATTTGAACATTTATGTAGTTTCTTTCGTAGAAATCTACTTTAAGGTCCTTTACAGACCAAATATATCACTCGCACAGGAATAACTTATTCCCGCATACATTCTCTCGCAGGCACACTTGCAGGGTTTCACGCGGTCCAGTGGGACGTTTTGCACTCACGTATTCACATATTACGGGACAAAATGTAAACACGTTTCTGAAGACAGATCCGTAAGGAAAAGCATGTTTTACAATGAATAGTTTATGGTTATATTTAAAGCAAAACAGCAGCGTACATGATTGATGTTACTCATGAATGAAATGTATGTGTTTATATATGTGTATAGGTGCTCGCTAACAGTACTCACTAAGAATACCAACAGTCAGTGTAGGTTACGTGAGGAATGTTTGTTTTTGTTTGTATATATGTATAAATTAATTTCTTAAAGTGCAGACCTTTTTAAGTAATGGGCCTGAACGTGGCTTGTCTAGCACATCAAAGTGAAGTGTTTGTTTTTCCAGCAGTTATGCAATCACTGGTCATTTCGTTCTTTTTGCCTGAGGTTTTTTTTAAATCAGTTATCATGTTCCTGTGAATTGAAATCAAACTTCCGACCTGAAGGGCGTGGATGTGTTTTGTAACCTTAGATTGTTGAAAGATGAATGGGCTCAATGACGTTCTAATTTAATTACACCTCCCCGCATGTTGCGTGCGTTCACGCACGCGTGTTTTAAATTACACGCGCCTTTTTCCCCAAGCGCTTCAACATTACTGCATGGATCCAACTGGATAGGAGGGGACGAGATGTTACATATTGAACAGTCATAGCTTCGGTTACACCTCTGTCCACCCAGCAGTGTGAATGGGAGCACCACAAACGGTCGATTGGTAGGCCACATTCGGCGGGCTAAAGTGAGCGTGTACTCCACCCTCTTCCGACACTTCCAGGCAGCATGGAAGAGTAGGTTAAGGTACCCTCTAGAGTTCCTTCTAGTGGAGGCCCGTCCGCTAGCAATGGTGTGATAAATCAATTGCAGGGCTGAATCTTTTATCAGTGCAGTTCGGTCCAACAAAGTAGGCACATCTTTAAATAGTTGCCGGTAGGGTCTCCCCCGAAACTAATGATTTACACGCTCATTCCTGCCGCTGCCTATTTTACTCTTTGACATTAAATCCGGACATTGTTTAAAAATGCCTTTCGATCCGTTTGGCTTTCTTCTCAAAACAGTGCTTTTTGCGGTGACGAAGAGGGGCGGCTGCCTCGTTGTTGGAGAGTCGTTGTGAAGTTCTGACCCGCGTGCCGTGTTCCTGCGGCATGGTGCCGGATAGCTTGGGTGGCGAGTACAGCGTCCCCTGAGCATCGGCCGTGTTCTGCTGTCACGGCGTGAATGATTACAGCCGGCCGCCACAGGAAACCCTAAATAATACCCATCTGGCAAAACAGGCCCTCGCTCGTTCGCTCGTTCCCAGCCCACTGGCGGGAGTGTGGTGTCGCGTCATCGGGCTGACGTGACCTGAGCATTTGTTCTCGGTGGCGATTTCTTGATTTATATTTTTAATGGTGGACGAAAGATGATCATAGCCCCTTTAAAAAAACATTCTTGAGTCTATGTAGAAGATAAATGTACAGTTATCACAAATGCTCACACTCACCACTGCTAATGGATGGGTATTCACTCCAGGGAGCTCTAGAGAACTGCTCTAGAGCATATTTGGCCTACTCATCCACACTGACGAGATGTATTTAAATGTGTATGTATATTTCTGTGCTTTTCGGCAATTGTCAATTTTTTATTGAGTGTCGGAGAAAGAGACACTTTGTCAAGATTCTTATACAGAAATTAGTTTTTAAATGCACGTTTTTGTTTTAGTAGATTCCTGTAAGCCATAAACACCTTGTTCGTCCTTGATTTAAAATGTCTTAATAATACAGACGTTTTGATAGCTTTATTAATGGCGGTGAGTGGAGGCGGAGTGGTTAGTTGCACCGTTCTTTAAACCCTGCGACCCAAGTTCAAGTTCAATCCATGACCCAATATCAGTGGTGCATAATATCAGAACTTGCCGTACTGTACCAACCCGCATTGGCCAGTGTGATGAAATATGGCAAAACAACCACCATCGCTGACATGGTGTGGGGAGGCCTTCGTCCAGTAGTCGAGTGCCAAAAGGCTGTAAACGATCATTTCATACTTTTTTACCACTGTTTTTTAGGAGTCAGCAAAAGTAAAAAGTCAGTAATTTTTTTGCGAGTAAGATGGTCATTAAGACCGATTAAGGTATGAAAGCTGAATCGGCGGCTGGGCTTTCACTTCACGTCATATTTATTGCCGTGTATTTTTGTTCGCTCGCATTCTTTGCCAGCACAAGAACATGAGCACAACGTATTTTCTTGGAAGCAACCTATATTATATATATATTTACGTAGGTTATTGTACAAGAATCTTGTAAATAATTATTATAATTAGGTGAAATTTTGCCATCTGCACTGTGTTACAGCTGTCTCCAACGTTGAAATAGGAGCAGTTTTTTTGTTGCCATTTCCCCCCCCCACCCCCCTCCGGACTGGGAGTATAAGACTTGGTTAACAAAACTTTGGTTGCTTTCCAGCTGTGTTAGGTACATGATTTGGTATAATTGCTAACATGTTTTGGTTCATTGGCACATTTCAGTATGCTAGGACGCAATTCCACTTTCGAGTTACGAATATTGCTTTTCATAATTCATGTGCATAACCAAACAAAGAACACACTGGCTTGCGCTGGTCAATTGCCACATGTCATGTATTAGTTAAATGATTTGGTGACTGAGCAGCTAAGTGCATGAATACCACATTTGAACACTGGACTGGCACCACTAGCTTCCTGGGTATTGGATCTGGGTTTTAGTAACCCATGATTAAACCGAATTCTGCAGTATAGGGAGTGGATACTTTTGTCCCGGTCACCAATAACTGTTTAAACTTATCTCATTCCAGCTTCTAAAATATATTTTTTTAGCTTGATTGTCATGTGACAAACATTGACTGTGTTTGCCATCATCATCATCATTAGCTATGGTCAATCCACTGCTGGATAACGGCCTTCCAATACTGTCACCATTCCTCATAGTCTTAATTTTAGAACTTGGTTAGATTTTATGTCGCTATTTCATTATACCTGATGATGATTGCTTGTGTTGCAATCGAAACGTCGTATTCTATTATTTAATTTAATTTATTATTTTATCTTTAGACGTGACTTAACCGAAAGAACCAAATAATAATTCCTCATAGTCTTGCGATGCCACACTCGTTCTAACCTCCCGCACAAAGTAGTTGTCATCCCAGGAATGTTCACTCCTTTGACTGTCATTCCATCACCAGTCTCGTCTATTGGCCAACATCCCTTCTTAGTGACGTATTCTACCAAAGCCCACTTAGTTTCTTTGACAGGGAATGTGATGTCTATACTTTGTATTTGTTCTTTGATCCATGTATTCCTCTGTCTCTCAGTGAAATCTAAAGAGGGGTATTTAAGTGTAATTCTGTGACTTCATCTTCCGAGGATGTTCCCTGACACACAGAAGGGCACTGCTCACATTGAAATTTGTGAATGTAAATGTATTCAGCTAATCACACAATGCCAATTACACGATAGGAATATCATTTCCAGAAGTATATTTTTTAATTATGCATTTACGTTGAACACAGCTATGAAACGTCAGCAAATTGTCTTTCTAAAAGACTGTGACATACAAAAAGCAACAGTTCAAAATAAATCATGATTCCATCGTCATGTCATAGACAAGGGATTTTATTTTTGCGGTCATACATTTGTTTCGAATCCAGTTTTAAAGACCATGTTATGTTACCGATTATGCATTTCATCAGGCTTTGGCATTTCTGTTTGTCTTAGCAACGACTTGCAGATGATGTCGTTAATTTGGTGTGTTACAGTGTTTGCATACTGGTACCCAATTTAAATAATCTATGTCGTTTACATAAACCTTCTCCGCATGAGATTATCAAAACAATTGTCTAAATCGTCTTACAAACCAGAAGGGCTGATGAACGAGGGCTGCGCTCTTTTAAAAACATTAAACTTTGCCGTGTTCTGCAACATGGCCGTCTTAACCAAAGTATGTTTTTTTCCATCTCATCCACAGTCCCTAGCCAAGCTGACGTGTGCGTACAAGACAGAAAACCTGACCCGCAGTGTGGTGTGTGATCTGGGAAACCCGATGAGAGGAGGCACCAACGTAAGGCTCCACGCGTCCAAAGACTTTTGCCCCGGCATCGCGCGTGATAGCGGGAAGCCGTTTGTGCCGTACTCGCCACAAACTACTTTAAATTGAACCAGATGGGAATCCTAAAACAAATACGGACTGACGGATGTAGCCAGCTGTCTTATTTTCAGCAAGAGTATAACTTGCGTAACAATTTTTTGTGTGGGTGTTCTACGTTTAAGCGTGGCATATGGGTGCACTATTCATTGTGTCATTGTTTAATTGTTTTTATTGAAATCCATTTAGGCTGTGCATTTTATTATACGTGCATTCGAATTGGCGTAGATGTTTGCGGGAGTGGGAACGGACTATTTACTATAAAACTATTTTTTATTTTACTGGGTAATGCCCACTAAGTTATATAGCTCTTTTTCAGAAGTGACCAGGCCACAAATGATAGTGCAACAAAGTGGCTTATCACGTGGAAAATTATCGCAGCCAAATACTCTTAACGCATGCTTATTAAATGTGGCGGTAAAAACCGGAGGACCCGCAAAAAAATCCATTCGACCACGGGAAGAACATGCAAACTCTAAATATACAGATGTCAGGGTCGGGATCGAACCCATGACCTGTATACCAGGTGAGGGAGTTAACATCGCCACTGTGGTACCCCGGACTGTATGAGAATCCTCTCACATTGATAAACAGACAGTTGGGCCATGTGACGCTCGCTTCTCTCCAATCTGTCCTCACTCTATTCCTCCAGCTGCTGGTTGGACTGAGATTCAGCGTTCAGCGACTGGAGGAGGCTGTGTCGCCCATTCAATTCAGCCTCCATATCAAGAGGTACCAATCCCAGAACACCGCATTGGTGAAGCCACCTGAATGTTAGAGGGCTCAGTGACAAATATAAATATACTTTTTTTTCTAAGTCTTTAACGAATCTCCCCCACTTTGCATTTTGGTGGATTGTTATGGTTCAGCATTAACATTTGACTTAAGTACCTCAAGGAGATTCAGGGATGATGCGAGCCCATTACATACAAATATAGCAATTGAAGTAATACATTGTGTACTGTCTCAAGGTGCACCTAGCCTGGCACAAGCATGGTTGGCTACGTACAGTGCAAAAGAAGTTCAACATACATACACATGATGTAATTCACGTTTTAATGGAATTTCAACTGTTAGTAGATGCATCATTATTCTGGTCTACCACCGAGATTGTAGAAGTGTCTGACCCTTCCATTAAAAAAGAATACATTTGTAAGTGTATTGTTTAATATGTATTATTTATATTAGAATTTATAAGTGTGGTGGATTGTGGCACCTCAGAACCATCTTGGATGGCAGCTGAGTAGGAAGGCCTTCACCCACTAATGCAGGGGTGGGGAACGTCCGGCCCACGGGCCGTACAAGGCCCGCGAAATAATGTGGTCTGGCCCTGCCAAGGCAACCGCGGGCGGGACTCGAAATTCAATAAATCTAGGAGCAAACCTGGAAAAGCAGTTGCGAGTAGCAACATGATCAATAGCAGCTAACATCACACGCCTCACCAAAGAGAAGCAGTTCCAGCCATCACATTAGGGGTGAGTTAATTAAATGTTTGACCAAATATAACAGGCTAATTTTTAAGTTGGTAATTTTGTATGGCCCACGAATGATGTTATAAATATCCAAATGGTCCTTGGCAGAAAAAAGGTTCTCCACCACTGCAGTCAATTATTGTTTTGTCTCGTCTTGCTTGGATTGTACATTTTGCAAATGCTGTGTTTTTGCATTTTTTTGTTTACACATTCTTATTTTCTGTAATTATTTAAACTACAGAGTGCTTTTGAAAATAGACAGTTTTAACCGTCTCCTACGTGGTTACGAATAAACTTAGCCTGTCTACGGAGGCCGAATTGTTGGCCGTGTATTAAGTTTGTTAAGCCAAAAAGTACGGGAGGCAGTCCGTACACGTGAACTATGTGGTTCATAACTTTTGTTCACACTCCCTGCTCGCACAGTGCTGAGCTGGAATGCACTTTCTTTGCGGTTGCACATGTGTCGTGGCAGATGCGGTGTTTAGAAATCACGCTGGCAGTTAGCTCACACACTTCAAACAAAATAAGTAACCATTAGAAAGTACTCACTCGAAGTAATAATCCTCTTTGATTTTTACAGCTCCAATGAAAAAAGCCCAGAGAGCAATACGGAGACGGTCGTGCTGCCGGTGGGAGTGTTCGCGCAAGTGAATCTAGTTGGGTGAGTATATCACGCTTGCTACGTGTGACCGAAATTTTACCTGAAATGGACCCAACCTCATCCGCCTAATGATGCTAGTTGTAATTGCTGGTGAAACGTTCTCCGCGAATTGTAAATATTGTGGGTTTACTCTCCAACACTCCGGTGTGCTGAACTGGTAACAAATTGGCACGTTTTGTTTACGAGACAAACCTTACTAATTGGCTGTGTCGGGTGGTGGCCGGTTTAAGGACACATTTACGCGATATGACCCAAAAACCTCTTATGGATAATATTGGTCGTGAAAGCCTATGTATTAAACTGAAGCGAAGCAGGTTTCAGCCTAGATAATGCTAGGATTGGCGACTGCCATACACAACAAGTTTATGTAGGCTGCGAGGCAAGATGATGGGTAGCAGAGGGCAGTGTTGCAAAATACATTGTTGTACTGTGCTTCTAAGCTTCCACATATGCTCCCCTCCTTCGCCAACCTGCACTTAGCAGCCTGGTCAAGGATAGCTTTATAATCCCCACAAATCTGCAGAGCATGGGGGTCACCCTCATCCAGCAGTGGATTAACAAACAGAGCTCTACATTTACAAGTGCAATACCTATGCTGGATAAGCATTGGTGGCTTTAAAATATCAAAAAGTGTTTCGTCCACTTTCAATTGCAGGAGATATGTAGCATTGCAGGACCATTAGGAATGAGAATGACTGCATCTACAAGATCAATACCTGTTTTTTGGTACACGATGAGCAACATTGTGTTATACACCAGAGCATAAGTTAGACACACTAAAATCCATGGTGCGCTTGACCATATGGTCCTGGTGACAACAGTATTGTGATTGTGCAATCACCCTGTGTTATTGTCCAACCTCATTGATTTAGCACGTAGGTTTTCGCAGTCACTCGTAATGCAAGTGTACACTTCTGGATTAGGCCGCATGTTGAGCATATCTCTTCTCGAGCTGTCTCCATGCACTCCTAGATTAACATTACCACCATTATTCGTGGGCATTTACTGCCTGCAGGAGTGCATCTCAGTCAGTTAACCCATAACACCTTGGACTGTCCCGTGACCTCCTGCCAGCAGTGAGCTTTCGACCCTTCACGTGGCCTCAAATTGCACCTAGCACTACATGTGTTCTGATGATGTGTGGAAGGTTTGGGTTGTGGTGTCTGGGAAGTTTTGGTGATGCACTTTGCACGCATATGTGACACACCATGACAAATGTTATTGGCTCATGATTCACATGCATGCCACTTTATTGACACCTCGGTGTGAATTGTGTCCGCAGGGTGTCCATTCCCGATCAGATTGTGCTCCCCATCATAAACTGGGAGCCAGTTGAGAACCCTGTGAAGGAAGAGGATATTGGACCATTGGTGCAGCATGTTTATGAGGTACGCCAATACAGAATAATATATTCTACACGGATATACAGCACATGTTAAATTATGTACATTATATAAATCTTAATTTGTCCATCTGTGAGTCGGTCAGCCTGCTATCGCACTTACTGGAGTAATTTGAGTTGGAAGGGTTAAGGGTTCATTCTGACTGGAAGGAACCAGGGACCGATGGTATTAATGGTATGCTATGTATGATCGATGACCTTTGGCCTAACTTTTCATAATGAATCGTTTATTCACACACTCAAGTGAGTCAGACCAGCCTACATGCCACAAATACATGATTTAAAAAAAATGTAAAAAGGTGGTAAGGGATACAAAACAAGTTCTAAAATGTCTTCATTCGTATAATATTTATTGGTGTAGAGAGCGGGGAAGGGTTTCGTGAAATGATGGAAAAATCTGGGTAACATATGGAGAACATTTTCCCCAGATATTTTTCTATTCCTGGGTGGGAGAAGTGTACTGTGAAATATCATAGGCATTTTATTGTTATGATATAATTCCCTGAAATTTCCTACACCTCTATTCAGGTAATAAATTTCGTTAAACTGTGCTATGTTATAATATATTAACATGTGTATAATTTTATGTTCATGGAAGTGTTTGTGGAAGTTATCTGCCTTGTTTGTGTGTATGTATGTGAGTTACTGTCTGTTTTTACTCTACATTAATATAAGATACAGCATCATATAAGATGCAGCAATTGTTAACACTGGTTCTTGTTTCTTATAATGGGCTTTCCTCGTGTAATTTTCACATCAATATAGCGTTTTACTACATGTAGAAACGCACGTCAAGTCAAGGCAAGCACAATAATTGTGAACATGTAACATGTGCCAACTTTACGACAAAAAACCCAACAGTTCATCCGAAAAACAATGTATGAAAAAGCACACCATTTATAGAGTAAATCTTACCTCGCCTCTTAAATTGAATCTGTCAAATGTCTATATAAACAATGCACCATAATGAGAGATGGGTCATATTGAAGAGACAAAACATCTGTTAAGTAATCACAGCTGGTATGTGCAGGAATATTTTTTTGCTGAGAATAGAATATTTTTGACAAAATTTCACAACAATAGGGAAACGGGAAGGAATTGGCAGCACGTGCGTTTTTCACTTGTTTAAAGCTCCACCCCCCCCCACCCCCACATGCATCTGTTGACCATCGGTGCGAGCAGCTCCGTAACATTGGGCCCAGTCGCGTGGGCTCTGCAGAGATGGATCTCAGCTGGCCGCTGCGATCCGACGACGACTACATCCTCTATGTCCTGGCGCTGAACACGGAGGGTCCCATTAAGTGTGTTCCCGACTCGTCGAACAAGATCAATCCTCTTAACCTCAAGGTGATTCCCTCAACCTCAAGGTCATTCAGTGCTGTAGCCAACCTGGGGGCGGCCGCCACCTGAATAGAGTCATATTTTTCGAAATCAAAGGGCCATGAAAGCAGTGGTGGCTGGTAGCTCAAAGTTTGGGTGGAGCGGTGCCAGTGCCGAAACAGCAGGGGAAGAGGTGGGGTGCAAGCGTGTGGCACCTTGACCCAGATGTTAAGGTGTCTACCAACAGCTCTGCTACAGCTACCCGCAATGAGGTACAAAAAACACAGGACAAAGCATGGAAATAAGAATATCTCACAATACTGGAAGAGGCCAGAGAGGTGTGTGCAATTATGCAACTACCAAAAAAAACAGAAATCTTAATGTCAGACAGCTACCTCAACTTGAAAGCAATCATGGTAAAACCAGGACAGGTCCCCTCTAGATAGCGCTGAACATTTATTGGGAAAGTGAGCCCTGGCTTCCCCCCTCCAATATTTTTTTACCACCGTCAAGTTTATGTTTCCACTTAAATTTTTGGATTTGGTACCAGTTTAGTAAACTAGGTTACCTTTTCCAACAAGATAATATTTGCACACTTCCATCTGCTTGGGGAAATAAAATAATTAATAAGATTGTTGTCCTATAATAAGATCAAGATTCCATTTGTATCTCTGACTGAGCTGCGCATCAGCCCATGAAATCAAATCAATTGACCTTTATCCACACACTTTTGGGGCACACTTTCCTTATCAGGGTTGGAATTTTGCAAAAGTGGATCGAACGATCAAATTAATTTGATCGTATTTTGTGTGCAGTGAATTAGTGACCGGGCTTGAGACTGTTAACTGCACCACACTTCAGAACCCAAGTTAATCACGGGTGGCTGAAACCCAGATTATAGAACCAAGGTATCAGCAGTGGCCATCCGTGAGCAACCATTTATTATTTTTGTTAAGCGTCACTTATCGCCGATTCGTTTGTGTGTGTGTGTGTGCAGCTGAGTAACTCGCACGATACGCCGGGCGCGAATGAAACGGGCAACCAACTGAAGGAGAACCCCCGCGATATCCATCGCCGGGAGCTTCAAAGTGGCGACGCGGACTCAAAATCCCCCAGGACTCTGGTTCGTGGCCTGAACGGCACTATCACACAGACTCGATACCAACAAAAACATCACGTGCGGCCTTACTGGTTGGGCCGCGTTTTCAGCATTTGTTCTTTAGAGCTTTCACCATGCACCACTGCGGGCATTTTCAGCGGTTGAATATGCTTGTGTGCTAGGCCACACTTGCATTACGATTGACTGCTAAAACCCGCAGGCTAAAGAAAATTGCACATTAAACAAACAAAAACAGGCAATCCTCACCTTCTCAGTTTCCCAGGTATCAGCCAATTCATCATTGGTGAGTGGTGGTTTTTATATATATCGTATTTGGACTGGATTATTATCAAAAGTACAATGGGAGGAAAGTGTTTGCAAATTAAAATAGAAAAATATCCTCCGGAATTTCATGATTTCCTGTGTTTATTACCACAGTATACTAATCATGATGGCCAGCTATCAAGGAGTAATATTTTTTTACGCATAAAGTAATACTCTTTGGGTTTTTTGGTAAAGTCACTTAGGTAAAAAATTAAAATAAATTAAATCGTGACTGCAAGTATGAATCCTTGCAGTCACGAAAACTTCAAATCTAGAACAAAAAGTAATGCTTAGCATTGTTAGATATATTTAGAAATCTTGTGTTTAAATAACAGTCGTGTGCAAATGATGCAGTTGTTATTAATAAATAACACCAATAATACATTTGAATACATACATCCTTATATGGCATTGTCAAAAATTGACATATTTTAAGTTTAGTATTTTTCATATTCATACTACAGTACTGGTTTTCTCAATTTAAATGTCCAAATATGCTTCCTTTGCTGTGACAAAATAAATTAGCACTTGGGAGAGGGAAGAACATTTAGCTAATTAGCACAAATCAAGTTTGGCATTTGACTTGGGACATGAGCAGGGGCTGCTCACAGAGGTTAAATGAAAAGTCCGTGTCAATTGTTTGTTTAAAATATTGGAGAAAACAAAACCTTAGGGTAAGCCAGATTAGCAACAGCAAATCAAATATCTTCTTGGTTCTTTCGGTAAAGTCGGCTGCTTGCGTTGTGGCCGAAACGTCGTGAAAATTATTTTATTATGTTTTATTTTTATTATTTTATTATTTCAATCCTACGTGATTTTACCGAAAGAACCAAGAAGATGAATCCCTGCAGTCACGAAAGCTTGAAATCGAAAAGCAAATCAAATAGTTGTTTGTTGTGTGTGGCTCTTCTCCCCGCAGAACTGCAGCACGGCCGAGTGCTTGCACATTCGCTGCACGGTGCAGACGTTGGAGAGCGGCCACAATGCCGTGCTACAGATCAAGTCACGCCTCTGGGCCAAAGCCTTCATGGAGGTATGGGTTTCGGAGCACTGAATTCAGTCTATTGTCTAAGTTTCTTGCGAGAAGCGATAATGTCTATTGTTTTTAGTAAATAATGTTAGTCGTGCGGTAAATTCGCACATCTGTATTTACGCACGGATAATTTGGCGACTATTCGGAGATATCTTCTTGGTTCTTTCGGTAAAGTCACGTAGAATGGAAATAATAAAATAATAAAAATAAACCATAATAAAATAATTCTCACGACGTTTCGGCCACAACGCAAGCAGTCGTCCTCAGGTCTGTCGAGAAGACGCTGTCTTCCCGACAGACCTGTTCTCCACCTGAGGATGGCTGCTTGCATTGTGTCTGTTCTCCACCTGAGGGACGGCTGCCTGCGTTGTGGCCGAAACGTCGTGAGAATTATTTTATTATGTTTTATTTTTATTATTTTATTATTTCCCTTCTACGTGACTTTACCGAAAGAACCAAGAAGATGAATCCCTGCAGTCACGAAAGCTTCAAATCGAAATTTATTCGGAGATATTTTCGTGGATAATATACTCCGCCAATAAGCGGAACCCAAATCAACACGGATAAGTGAAATTTCACTGTACTTCACACATAGGGGGTGAGCATATGATACTTTCGCGTTGGTATAATTATTGAAACGGTTTTGTTTAATCGACCACCTCTCTGCGCTGCCTGCTTTCACTCGACCGAGTGCAGAAGGAGAGCCAGCAGCACACCATCGAATCGGCGGCACACTTCTCCGTCAATGACATGCCCTACAAGATCCGTCCCGAGAAGCTCCCCAGTGGGGCCTTTCAGGTAATGTTATCGTGCCATCAGCTTCGTCTCCACTTTTTAATCATGCGTTGATACTCTCGATCCTTTGTCTGGACTGTGCAGTCCACCTTGCTGTACTGCCTGTATGGCGTTGTCTTGTTTGTATTGTCTCATCTGCACGGTGTTAATAGCTCTGTTTCATCTACTTCCTCGTCTATACTGCAGTCTGCTTTGTCTCGTTTGTACTCTTTCTTGCATTGGCTCATTAATTCCGATCATTATTGCCCAAAGGGTGGGAAATACAATTATGCATGAATACTAAATAATCGATATATACACTCAAGCATGCATCGTCAGCATAATAACCTATTTGCACACGTTAATAAATTACATTTAAATGCATCATGTACTGCGGATTGTCAATGCACTGCCTGATGACCATATTTCACCACGCTGGTCAGTGTGGGTTAGTGAAGAACCCGTTCACATATGGCTCACCACTGACATTAGCCATAGCTGAGAATCAAACGCAAGATGCCAGGTTTGTAGTGCAGTTCATGCCACCATTCCAACCCCAGCGTTATTACCAACTCACTGATGTTCTGATTTAAAGCTTTCGTGACTGCAGGGATTAATATTCTTGGTTCTTTCGGTAAAGTCACGTAGAAGGGAGATAATAAAAATATAAGCAATAAAAAAAATATTGTTGAATTTTATTATTATTTTATTATTTCCCTTCTACGTGACTTTACCGAAAGAACCAAGAATATGAATCACTGATGTTCATTTGCATTTTTCCAACGCGCTTCGGTGGCGTGAATTGTCCATTGCTTCGGGCGTCGCTTCTCTCTCCGGTGCTGACGAGCGGCGATGTCACTCACAGGTCTCCACCATTGTCGCATGGGCCAACCAGGACGGCAACCAGCCCGTGCCCGTATGGGTCATCATCGTGGCTGTGCTGGCAGGGTTGCTCCTCCTCTCCCTCCTCGTCTTCGCCATGTGGAAGGTAATCGTTAGGGTTGCTGAAATATCATTTTTCACGATGAAATATTTTTTTTTTACTTTTGCGAAGTGACAATTATCACGATGTCAGCTCCCCATAACTTTGTAATTGCAGTCGACATTTTCAATGCATTATTTTTGTACTTTGCTGTACGAGTAAAGATTATTTAAAATAACTTACATGTTCATCAACTGCAGTTCACTCGCCAAAAGTCTGCCGTAGATTTTTCTTATGATTACAATCTATAATGTTGTCAGTTACACCAAAATTATTAGTCTTCAATGCATTGTAGAGATGGTGGAATTCCATGCCATCAATTACTCCTAAAAACGTAACAAAATACTAATTTACTGTATAATAGAATTCATTTAGAAATTAATGGATTGAGGTTTCTATTTCCTAAGTAACGTGTGATGATAAAATGTTTAAGAAAAAAATTAGCAATGATGATCACAATATAATATTTAGCCAAACAGATGATATCATTATTGTCGACTATATAATCTTAAGATGTATCGTAGTGTCGCCATATCACGGCAGCCCTACTAAATTTTTATTTTAAAGTGACAATCCAACCCAGTTTTCAAGATGTTTTGTGCGGAATGCTTAATTGTAGTCACCTTCTCACAAAACGATGTCCTCTGTATTGTTCGGGCCCACCCCATCTGGCGCCACAACTGAGGAACATCTCACTATGCGGCATCACTTCCTCAAGCTTGTAATGCGCCATTTGAGCATTTGGTGTGGTGCAACAATTTGACCGTCCCCTCACACTTCCCCTTCTCTCCTGCAGATGGGATTCTTCAAGCGGGTGCGGCCACCACAAGAGGATAATGGAGAGGAGCAACAGCTGCACACGGAAGAGAATGGCGGTGACCATGCCGACGCATAGCGCTCTTACTGGAGAAGATCACCTAAACCTGGCCATTAGGCCATTAGTGCTAGAGACCTCAGCGCCAATGCCTTGTGTCCCTCCTGGGCCACCTCTTCCCACCCACTAATTCTCACCCCTTCCCCCCCTTTCCTTTACGTGCGACAGTAGTTATACGTACAATGCATATGCCAACACTGGACTCTATTGGACTCTACGGAACCTCGTGGTGCATCGCTGTTACTGGTGAAATTGCAATTTTGGAACGTATTGTGTCACGGAGCTCTCTTGTGAAAATTAGGGAATGACGTGGCTCGTCGGAAGTCATGGTGGAGACGGGCAAACGCGTCATGAACTACCCGGAGTTGTTATAACATTGACGGCTGTAGAATACCCAAATGTGGTGTTGTTGTACCCCTCAAGACGTGCCCTGTTTTCTTGGCTGGCCTCGGAAGAGCAGCCGTTGCTTGTCTAGATGATGCTTATATAAATAGCGACAGTACTTTTATTTCCCATCTGGATCAAGTTGCATTCTGGTTTTATTTACCCCTCTGCTGTCTTTGCGTGGTTTAAAATAATCGCAAGAGTTGTTACGATTGGAGGAGACGAGTTTTTAATAGACGCTAGCAAATAACGATGTTGACTAACTCGCGACCCTTAATTTTGATCACCAGTGCGCTTTTTTGCCTTCAGCTGTTTTCGACAGTAGTTTGTATGAGCCATCACGGATGCTGGTATTTAACCGGGTTGAATCGGCTTTGGTGTGAGATTTTCTTTCTGCCTGAGACAGGTTAACCCCCTGGCTTCACACTTGGGGACAATTCAGATTTGTCTTTCCTGTGAATTGTGAAACATTCTTGTTATTTGGAGCGTGAGCATGACCATGCTATTTTCTTATATCACGTCGAGACGATTAACCCAACAAATTTTGAGGTTAGTCGGGTTCAATTTCTCCAAAGTAATTGTGTGCTAATTGTCAAAAGTTTGCCATGTTTTCATGAAGTCCGTTTGAATAACATAACATCATGAATCAAGTCTGATAAACCTGTTACAGCTTAGAAATGTACGTAGGGATTACAGTTGTCTGTGCATTCAAGGGTTTATTTTAATCTATCTTGATTTGAAGCTTTCGTGACTGCAGGAATCCATACTCTTTGGTTCTAGCCAATCAAATAGCAGGTTTATTGTAAGTGGAGTTCTTTGTGGACCCGGTGAACTGCTATCCTTGGTCTTGTACTAAGTTGGGATAACACCTGCTTCAGTAAATTTGCACTTCTTACCATTTAGCTTTTAATCATGGTTAATAACTGCTTCTTAAAATACACGTAAACACTCTTTAAACAATACTTTTCAAACATGTTTTAAGTCATTGGAGAATGTGCACATTAACCAGAATTAATATCTGTGAAGATGTTGTTTCTTCCAAGTTCAAAATATTTTGTTTAGATGTTTATGCCGAATTATTTGTTTTTTCTTTAACTGCTGGCGCTGGCAATTAATTTGCTCATAACATTCCAAAAAGCCTACTGAATGCGGGGTCATTTACTACACTCGTGTCAGGAGACGTTGTAGCTTTGGCTCATCGAAGCAATGATAGATTTGGCAATGAATTTTTTACATATTTCCGTAATTATATTTCAAATCTGCACTCCTGCTCTATGTTCTGCACTGAAGACTGGTGCCAGCACATGTATCATTTGTTCATCCCAAGAAGAAAGTGTTGTTTGGACAAGTCTCTAACCCCCTGTATATAAATTAAGTGATGAAATCTGTGAACAGGGATCAGTTCTAAGGGGTGATGCTGGTTTGTGTTGGTCTAATGCGATTTGGAGCTTGGCTTATTTCTCATGGTGCTTGGGATAATGTTTCCACAATTATACTGTATAGATAGCATGCTGTCAAACATATTTCAAGCATTTGCAGTTAACTTGTGTGCAATATTTTTAGATGCTGTTTAACAATATGCAGGAGATGCAATAGAATGTCTTTGGGGGCTTGGTTGAATTGCAAGGCATTTTGTTTACCAGTGGGAACGATTTTTTTACTTACCCATATTTTTTTTGGACAAGCGGTAGGTAGCTGAGCATGATCTTTTCGTGGCCGTGCTGTATAGATGTCCAATGCGTGTTTTTTGTGTTATACTGCATTTTTTTTGGCATGATCTCTGATGTTTGGCTGCACGTCCTGGGAGCTCCTTCAGGAACTTCCATCAGTTCCAGAAGAACTTAAGGCATGCCTAACAACATGTGGCACAACTCAATAACACGTCAGAGAGCTAAAGCTGTATTATTGTTGACAGGCTCTGTAGGATCGGCCATAAAACTGTCAAAAATTTCTTATGACAAGGCCAAAATTTGTGAAAGTTTTTAAGCAATTTTTTTTTCTTCCACATTTGATTGTAAATGCATTACTGCCATGTTATTCACAACGTATTTGTCTGCACGTAGATAATCACTTTAATATTTGGTAAAAAATGTAATGTCAATTTGTAAGTTATCAAATGACAGAAACTTTCATTACTTTCTGACGTTTGATAACAATATGCCATATTACATTGTCCGTCTTGGGTAATATCTTCAGTTTAAATTTGTATTCCATCAAATGAAAATGCAACTCACTTGTATGTTTATGAAGGTCAAGGTGCATCCCAGCAGTTACTTGCCACTGCTGGCAAGGTAGTAGGTGCAGTGATTTTCGACACAAGCACAGTCCTTAAATGCACACCTTGAGTGCCAAACAAGACACTGAACAAAATGGTGGACATTTTATAAGGGCTCATGAATTTATAAAATGTATAGTATGTGGTCTAATTATATAATGGTAACATGGTGAAATTTGCAAGTCATGTTGAGTAAAGAGAAGTTCAGCTCCAGCGAGATAATATAGTACAATGTAACATTGGTGTTTATATTCCGTTTTCTCTCTGCCACACAATAGGTTCCCTTATGGTTGTAGAATGTTGCTGATGATGGGCAAGGAATGCCTCTCTCGAGTGTCTAGATGTGGGTAAGAAACTCGTGTATCTGTGTAGTTCATTAGCCCACCAAGCTGTGTGTGTGGTGAGCATGCCGCCACCAATCTAAATTGGTCCTGGCCATTTGAATCCCACTTTTGTAATATTTTGTTTGGCAAAGCATTTCCTCTAGTGGTCTTAATTAAATTCCTTAAACATTTCACATTGAGGAATGCCTGTAAGCTTAAACAAAGTACTCGTCAAATGCTGTAGATTTTTTTTCTATTTTTCAGCTTGATAATTTAAGGTTTTTGGTCAAAGCGATACTAAGTGGTAAATTAAAATTGGTATTCTCTTTATTAAGGCATCAAAATGTACTTTTTTTACAAGGGAATGGTTTTATTAAATTTTGGTGTGTGTAAATATGGGGTAATTTTTTTTTAAAGGCTGTACTGTATTTTAGATTTACTCATTAATGTTTATCTCTTGTAAAATATTTTCCAAAGATGCACAGTGTTTTTATAATACACTTTTTTGTAAATAGTTGGCAAAGCGATCATTTGTCATTGGATTTTTTTCCCCTTCATTATTGAGCTCAGTGGAGTGTCGGGTGTCTGTGTATGTCTTGCACATGTTGTTGGGCTCACTTATTTCATTTCAAGTGCCTAGCTCCTGCCCCCACCCACTGGGGCTCAGCTGCTGCCAGGCAATTCAAGTAGAGCGAGTGGAGCCTCCAGAAGGGTGGGAACGGAGAAAGGCCTGACTGCCACCACCACCATGCTGATTTAGCACGTGTAAACCCAGGCCCTGCACATGTGCACCTCGTTAGGGGGAAGGCCGTCGTGGCGGGGTCGAACTTGCCTGCCTGACCTCTTGCTCATCTCTCGCAAGATGCTTCCGTTGGTCCCGCACAGGGTGGCCCTTCCTGCTGTGGTGGAATGGACTCGCTGCCATGCCAAGCCTTGCACCAACCAACCCATTTTAACAACTGTTTTATGACACAGAAGTCCTAGGGTATAGATTGTGTAGTTTCGATGTGTAAAAAATCAGTCTGTTTTTTTGCGGGTCAGTGCAGCACTGCATGTTTGGTTCTTAGGGATAGGACCTCTTCAGTTACAATGTATACGAGGACATCGTGAGAAGAGTATCACAAGACTGAAATATGGGAGAGCTCCATGTAAATGCGTTGTCACGAGTGTTGTATCATTAGGCGAATGATTAAGACGGAGACTTTTGATGTCCCAGGAAGAATTATACATTTCTCAGGACAGCTTCCTCAAAAAGAGGACAACCTAGGGAAAACCAAGATAGGTGGTAACCCGAATGGTTCTCCAGTATTGATGAGGTGCATCTCAACACGTATCCTTTTCAGAGAGATGTTAGAAATTGTCACCTCAATTTTTGTCTTTGTTTAAAACCAAGTAACTGCCAGACAACGACGTCTGCTGGTAATTCTTAATTATTAACGTCACGTGGTGTTTTTGTCTGCTCGACAGAGCGTGTCAAGGTTGTAATTAACCCGGCCTTCTGAGAAAATGACCTGCAGAATGTGCGTGAAGAGGCAGGGGACTCCAAGTGCAGCACACATGGATTCTGTTAAAGACATGGAATGCAGGAAATGTGAACTAAGCCCCCCCCCAACTCTAAACTAGCAAAACCACCAATATGCCATACTGTCCAAATGCCTACACAAAGGTTACAGGGTCCTTCCAAAGTATATTTTGTTTGTTTAAAAGTATTACATTCGTTTAGTTTATCATCGTCGGAGGGATTGCTCAGAGCTTCAGGGCAATGCTGACATTTTTTTTATAATGTGTTATTCTGTCGTTATGACTATTGCACAAGAGAGTAACATAGCATTTATTTACATTGGTTGTGATTGTGCCGCTGGGAATTTATACTTTCATTGTCTTAATTCCGTGTTGAATGTGACAATGTACTCGGCTACTCTGCGCAGTGTAAGAACCATCCATTTAGCCTAAAAGTTGCAGTTTGTATTGGAGTGCAATGTAGACACCGATGCTTCCACTGCCCTCCGTGCCATCGGCATGAAGCCATTATCCAAATGTTCAATTGTGGAAAATGTGGAGCGGTACAAAGGATTCATCTTCTTGGTTCTTTCGGTAAAGTCACGTAGAATGGAAATAATAAAATAATAAAATAATTCTCACGACGTGTCGGCCACAACGCAAGCAGCCATCCTCAGAGAGCAGGTCTTCACCTGAGGACGGCTGCTTGCGTTGTGGCCGAAACGTCGTGAGAATTATTTTATTATGTTTTATTTTTATTATTTTATTATTTCCATTCTACGTGACTTTACCGAAAGAACCAAAAAGATAAATCCCTGCAGTCACGAAAGCTTTAAATCGAAAGGTACAAAGGATGTTGTGGAAATGATTTTTTTTTATTTTGTTACGAAAAATAATTGCTGTGATAAAACAGCGTTTTGACAAAACACCGATTTGCACCAAGTCCATTAAGGTCACGCACATCATCCCCTCCATAATTTATCATGGGTGGCTTATTAACTCAAACAGGTGGCTTATTTGGCTTTTGAGGCCAATACACACGACCAACCAATGCTTCTTCTTGAGCATGACCTCATACGCCTGCACACATGTTACATACGAACGAATGCCGCCGAATATTGCAACTGCACGTGTCGAAACCGTGAGCATGCTATATTAGAGCATCCTCGTGTTGTAAGGCTTGTTCTCTAACGCCTTCACACTTTAGTGGTTTTAATGCCCACGCGCCGATCCATCATCTTGTTTCTTCGCTCAACCCCCAACCGATGTTGATGGCACGTTTATACCCACGATCGCTAAATTATGCATCGCTCGAGTTCCGGTGAAGGCTCCGATGCCATTTATAGCCGGTCTGGAGAGGGCTCTGACAGTGAGGCAACCCAGCCTGGGCTATCGGTAGAACGAGCAAAGTCAATAATGCATGGAGAGCCAATGAAGGTTATGCACTCGAGCATGTCCATGAAAGTTGGGAGTCTACGCGTGTTCAGTGCAAGCCGGCTCTTGACATGGAGCTAAACTCAATGTACAATCTTGATTTGAAGCTTTCGTGACTGCAGGAATTCATACTCTTTGGTTCTTTCGGTAAAGTCACGTAGGTCAAAAATAAAACAAAATAAATCACGACGTTTCGGGCGCAACACAAGCATCCATCATCGGGTGGGAAAGCGTGGTCTGCTGCTGATGCAGACTGTTTTAAAAGGTTTGAAATGGGTGTGGCTCAAGGGTCATAAAGAAATGCACATTTTGCACGCCGCATTGACAAAGCAATGACATGTGAAAGCTGATCTCGCTGTTTTTCGAGAGGACATCTCTGATTCCCCACAGAGGTTGTTCTTGACCAGTTTTTTTTCCCACTGGAACTGCTCCTTCAGGCTTTTGCTTTGGTGAGAGAGAAAAAAACCACGATATATACTGTAATTGTGTGAATACGTATCGTGCTACAATCAGTCCACAACATGCAAACAATCCGTTACAATACATAACGGAATGGCCATGCTCAGCATGTGAGAATGTAAACAAATCTATGCAGTCGGAGAATATTATGCACGCGTGGACATTCCTGTTCCAAATTATTTAGTGATATTACTGCGTTGGCAGTGGTGCACTAGTACAAATGACAGTTTTATATATAAAAACCGCAGCACATTCGTCAATATTATTGTGCCATTAAAGGACAAAAATAAAAAATAATAGGCCAAGTTTTGGGCTTTGGCCCATCTTCATAGCAAAAATGTACGTCGGGTCAATATTTATAAGCTGCACAATCTGTATGCATCGCTGCAATATTAGTGCCACGGTGTGACACTAGTGCAGGGGTCGGCAACCTGCGGCTCCGGAGCCGCATGCGGCTCTTTTGAACCTTGACCGCGGCTCCGGGGCGGATGCTAGCGAGGGGAGGAGGCGCACTGTGACACCTGCTCTGGCGTTGCCGCTGCTGACAGGTCGCCGCTCCGCTCCACACTGCCCGCCCGGTGACAGGCAATAACGTTGCCGTTGCTTTGTCACATGTTTGGAAGAAGTAAAAACCTTCGTGGGCAGCAAAGAGCTCACCTTTGCTGAGCTGGAACAGCCAGAGTGGCTGGAAAAATTACATTTTATGGTAGACATGACAGCACATCTAAACACGCTAAATACAACCCTTCAGGGGAAAGGAGGCACATCCCTGCACATGCTGGAGGAGGTTTTGGCATTCGAGCGCAAGTTGACAGTGTTTGTCAAAGATTTACAGAGAGGTACACTGTCTCACTTTCCCTCTTTGAGAGAGTTCAAACAAAGTCATGATACGATAAATTTGGAATATTTCAAGTCTGCAATCACCACAATGCAAAGTTCGTTTGGGAAACGATTCTGTGAGTTCAGAGAGGAAAAAACGACATTATCCTTCCCTGTCACTCCCCTGGCGATCGATCCATCCCTATTGAATATGACTGCATTTGCAGGTGTAAGTCAACCTGATCTTGAGATGGAACTGGCCGATATAGCCGACAAAGATATATGGGTGTCCAAGTTCAAATGCTTGACCGCTACTCTTGAGGATGTTGCCCGTCAGAAGGCCATTCTGGCTCAGAATCATAAATGGAGTGATATTGAAAACCTTCCCAAACAGGACAAACTTGTATTCGAAACATGGAATGCCATCCCCAACAATTATATAAATATGAAAAAGTATGCATTTGGAGTCCTGTCGATCTTCGGCTCCACATATGTATGTGAGCAGGTCTTCTCCAACATGAACTATATTAAAAACAAACATCGATCACGCCTCACAGATGACAGCTTGCAAGCCTGTGTGAAAATGAAGGTGACGTCTTACAGCCCTGATGTGCAGACACTGTGCACTGAGGTTCAGGAGCAAAAATCCCATTAACCAGGTAATTTAGCTATTAATTTGCAAAAATATATTTTACATTGTTAAGTGAAAAGTCCTTTTTTTATTCAGATTGACAGCTGACTGCACGATCCTGTATATAGCAATAAGGTAAGAAACAATATATGCAGTGTTATATTTGTTTTAAATGTTGCAATGGTTTTGCGGCTCCCAGTTTATTTTTTCCTTCGGAAACGGGTCCAAGTGGCTCTTTATGTCTTAAAGGTTGCAGACCCCTGCACTAGTGCATATGCATGAGCTGCGAGCACGTGTCTTTTTTTTGTTGCATTGATTAGATTTAAGAATTCTCAAGGGAATGCCAAACGTGTTCATGAATTGTGGAGTCGTTGTCGCGCTGTGTTGCAATGCCCTCTAGCGTCCACCATCACTAAGTCCCGTCCATTCATTCGCTTCAATGACATTAAAAAAGGTTGAGAGCTCTGACGCAGTATGGAACAAAGTTGCTCTAACACCATTGGAACCTCATTTGCCAGTAAAAATATAATTGGGTTTTTTTTTTATCAGAGTTATGTTTTTTGTTTGCATTATGACTGCAGGTATTGTGGTCTATGTAAACATGACTCCTTGTAAAAAAGGTGTCAGTTTTGTTGCCAGATAGAAGGGTAAAAAAAACAATGATCAAAGTTGCTAAGTTCAACTACGCTACGAACTCGGCCATCAGAGTTGGATTGTCGGGCCGATGGTTAACATCGGTGGCGAGTGATGTCTGAATCGGTGTTTAAGTCCCAATGATAAACCCATATCCTAGATTTGAAGCTTTCGTGACTGCAAGGATTCATACTCTTAGGGTTTTTTAGGTTAAAGTCACGTAGGTAAAAATTAATAATAAAATAACAGAACTAAAATAATAAATCACGTTTCGGAGGCAACACAAGTCTCCGTCATCAGGTGGGACCGTCACAGCTAAATTTGATACAGTAAATGATACAAATGATACTTGATACAGTGAATTTAGCTGTGACGGTCCCACCTGATGAGGGAGACTTGTGTTGCCTCCGAAACGTCGTGATTTATTACTTTATTTCTATAAGTATTGTTATTATTTTATTTATTTGTATTTTTACCTACGTGACTTTACCGAAAAATCCCAAGAGTATGAACCCATATCCCTTCATCAATCCGCACTGACTGGCGTGGTGAAGTATGGTCCAACCAACTTCACCGACACGGCGTGGGGAGGGATGCCTTCATCAAGCAGTAGATTTTTATTCTGTAAAGACTGAGTAGCGGACACGCAGTTATTTTACATCATTTGAGCAAAGTGGTATTATTAACAAGTGCAGTATAGACAGTATTTTAAAGTTATTTATTTCGTTTTTAAACACAGACGGTGAACGGATATTTCATAAAAATCGTTATTCAAAGCTGCGTGCTCAATTGACAAACGTAAAAGCACAGCACGTTATTTAAAGACTCTGTGTATAGTGTAGTGCAATGTATAGTAGTGTATAGTGTAGTAGTGCTAGAGTATGTCGCCAGGGAAAGGGGAGGTCTGGACCGCCTCTACTCAACACGCTGCTTGCAGCCGCGACCCTCACTAGGACAAGCGGACTGAGAAACGAATGAATGAAACGAACGGTTTTGTCTGCAATTAGAAATCGCCAAATGAGCAAAAAATTGCACGCGGCCACCGTAGCGGCAGCAGCCGCCGCCGCCACGTTTTTACATTTGGTGCTTTGTAAAAAACAAACGGCGACCAACTAGCCGCTGATTGGTCCGAAGCCGATCACGTGATAGCCAAGGGAAGACTGGGCTGCCATAGTGCAGCTTTACTGCAAACACTGTCGAATGCTGCAAATACTGAATGAGGTACTCTTAGGTTTTTTCGGTAAAGTCACGTAGGTAAAAAATAAATAACAAAATAAATAATAAAAAGTAATATAAATAATAATAGAAATTAAATAATAATTGTTATATATTTTTGGAAATCATAATAGAAATAAAATATTTCTATTATTATTTTATTTTATTTCTATTATTATTTCTATTTTTTTTACCTACGTGACTTTACCTGAAAAAACCTAAGAGTATGAATCCTTGCAGTCACGAAAGCTTCAAATCTAGAACTGAATGAGGTTCCACATTGAGCTGAACGTGCAGTATTGCTGCAAATGCTGCGAAGAAGACCAACATTAGCCTGCGTTTCTGTAAATTCCTTATTGCAAAAAAGGCCCAATTTAGGCTGTAAGTGCAGTATTGCTGCAATTTCTGCAGGAAGGCACACGTTGTGCTGCATTGCTGCAAATAACGTGTAACAATAAAGCCAAACATTGAGCTGCAAATGTAGTATTAATGGAAATACTGCATTGCGATGCCAATCCAATATCTCTGATTCCAGGATTATCCCGTATGCCATGTTGCAGCAGTACAGCACTGCCTGATTGACACACTGTCTAGGATTTTGTAAGGATTCAAAATAATATGTCCCACATAGTGCTACAGGCAATAACTATACTATTATAGTCATATAAAATAACACTATCCGTCCACTCAATTTTAATATATGTTCATATCACTGTTCTTCACGCACAGTCAATTATCATTGGCTGAACGTCCTTTTAATTGCATTACTCATTCATGTTGTACACAGTGTTAAGTTTAATTCTGTTCATGGATAACCAGGGCGGTGAAGTATGGTAAAGTCAAAAAAATCCCCATAAACGGACGTGGCCATGGGGAGGTCGTCATCCAACAGTGGATTGACCAGAGGGCTGTAAATGACGAATCGAATTCTGAATGTAAATTATTGATGTGTGGAAATTGGTCTTTACTATGCACGATTGAGCGCACGTATTGATTATTTTCGATTCATGCAAATTGCATTCCACCCCACACCCTATTCGGGTAGTAATGATGACCGATGGGCCCACAGGAGAGACGGAGTGTGTGCAGATGCGACGAAGCAGACAGCAGGTCGGGCGAGAAAGTAGATGGGCACAAAACAAAACGAGACTAACAGTACGGATGAAATATTAAAAGACAGGACAGAACCATGCAGGCAGTAAGAAGCAAGGCGGACTAAAAAGTGTATACAAGACAAGAACGGTCCGCACCAATACATTACTTGGCAGGACAGATGTGACCATAAAAAAGGTGTGAAAGTACAAACGAAACAATACAAATGAGACGGGCAGTAAAAATGAGACGGACAATGCATCTCAGACGATCGCAAACAAAACTTCAACAGAGATCCTTTTTTGACTGCCCACGCACTATAACTCGTAGGCTTTCGCGACCAATATGATCCACAATATAGGTTTTTGGGGTTAGATTGCGTAAATAGTAAGGACCAATTTCCACATCATTACAATACATAATATTTATGCGATCTAACCCGAAAAACCTAATTGTAGCTGTGTCGGGTGGTGGCGGGTTTAACGACACATTTATATATTTAACGACACATTTATCTATTTAGTAAATATAGAAATGTGTCGTTAAACCCGCCACACCCAGCACAGCCAATTAGTAAGGTTTGTCATGTAAACAGAATGTGCCAATTCGTCACTAGGGCAGCACACCGGTGTGTTGGAGAGCAAAGCCACAACATTTACAATCTGAGTACGACGTTTCGCCGTACTAAACAATAATTCTAACCGTTCGGATAGCTACAGACATTGTTTAAATGCATGCCTATACAGGTCACCACACTTCAATAGGGATTACCGTTGAACAGTAACAGGGCTATTTTAGTGCACACAATCGACAGGAAGTACAAGAACAATGGCCTTGCATATTCTTTGGTTCTTTCGGTTAAGTCACGTCTAAAAATAAAATAATAAATTATAATAATAGCGACGTTTCGATTGCAACACAATCAATCATCATCAGGCATAAAAGAAATAGCAATAAAAATCTAACTAGAAAACTATAGACAGACATACAAGCAGACAGACATCACAAGGACACACAGAGAGAGGACACATATCGGCACAGAGAGAGGGGTCGTTTCTGTGACGGTCCCTTAAATATAGAGAGGGGGGGCGGGGACGGAGAGAGGGAGGGGGCAGAGAAAATGAGCATATCAATGAGTGTACGGCAACGTGTTGCTGCTGCGCAAGTAAGATGACGATGTGGCACGGCACACAAGCTTGAAAATTAGGAGAAAGGCACACTAAAATTAAATAACCTCGCAAAATATCGAAATGTGATGTAATGCAACACAGAGAGTCGGTCAACACACAATTAACGCATAGCCTGGTTGATTACGTATTTCAAAGATTGCTAAGTTAGAATTTAAGTGTGAAAATTCCAAAAGAGAGGACACAGGCAGAGAGAACAAATAGCCAGAGAGAGAAAAAAGATAAGGCCTTGCATATGTACGTTGCTTACTGAACAAATAACCCAAACGGCAATGGATACATATTCTTAGGTTTTTTCGGTAAAGTCACGTAGGTAAAACATCAAAATTAATAAAACATTTATTTTTATTAATTTTTATTAATTTTGATGTTTTACCTACGTGACTTTACCGAAAAAACCTAAGAATATGAATCCTTGCAGTCACGAAAGCTTCAAATCTAGAGGCAATGGATACCCATAGTCATATGCATTCATTAATACCCCCCCCCCGCAAGGAGTGCTCACAAGTCATCACATCTCTATTAGGAACGAAACAGGAGGATTTCTCCACAAATCTGGCAGTCGCCTGATGAAGCTGGTTGTAATTACTGGCGAAACGTCGTACTCAGATGTAAATGTGGCTTTGCTCTCCAACACACCGGTGTGCTGTACTAGTGACGAATTGGCACGTTCTGTTTACGTGATAAGACCGGGTGGTGGCGGGTTTAGCGACACATTTATATATTTACGCGATCTAACAAAAAAAAACGATATTATGAATGTCAACTCACTGTTCACCCTCAAATCGTGCCAGCTGATCGAATCACAGAAGATGTAATTGATTAAGCGAATCGCAGGGCGCTGTGCAAATCATGCGTACGAATCTGGAATAACACAGGGTGCTTCAAAACAATGGAAACACGTATATGGGACTATAGTTTTTAATGGGAAAAGAACGGATAATAATACACTGTAACATGATAACAAATGTGATGTCAACAGCTTCAAAAAGTCAAAGAGTCTTCACTTGTTCGCAATTATTGTCAACGCGTGCCTGGAATCTTCTCCAGGTTGTCTCCAGAGCCCGGGGGCACATTTCCCGTGGTGTTGTTGCAAATTCCCAGAAGTGTTCACATTTGTTTTGGTGATGACCCCAGGTAATAATAATAATCATCATCATCGTCGTCAAACACCACCGCCGCAAGCCAATCCCGACACTGCATTCGTTGCTGGCGTGCGTGCCGCATCAACCGTGAATCCCGCTGCCGTCTGCAAATGCGCCGCAGTGTTCGCTTTTTTTTATCAATGCGGGGGGAGGGGAGGGCGAGGGGAGGGCGAGGGAGGGGTGGGGAGGGAGGGGAGGGGGAGGAGGGGAAGGGGAGGGAGGGGAGGGGGAGGAGGGGAAGGGGAGGGAGGGGAGGAGAGGGTGAGGGAGGGGAAGAGGAGGGAGGGGAGGGAGGGGAGGAGGGGGAGGGGGTGGGGAGGAGGGGAGGGGGTGGGGAGGAGGGGGAGGGGGTGGGGAGGAGGGGGAGGGGGTGGGGAGGAGGGGGGGGTGGGGGTGGGGAGGAGGGGGTGGGGGTGGGGAGGAGGGGGTGGGGTGGAGGGGGTGGGGAGGAGGGGGTGGGGTGGAGGGGGTGGGGAGGAGGGGGAGGGGAGGGGGTGGGGAGGAGGGGGAGGGAGTGGGGAGGAGGGGAGGGGGTGGGGTGGGGAGGAGGTGGGGTGGGGAGGAGGGGGTGGGGAGGAGGGGGAGGCAGAAGGGGAGGAGGGGAGGGGGGTCGCGCATGCGTGGCCCACAGATTCACCGCCGCCACTGGGGGGATGGTGGTAACGGCTCCCGACAACAGCCTCCGCGCTCCCCTCGGACTCTCGTGGCAGCAGCAGCGCGAGCAGCAGTCGAGTCGAGGAGGGCTTCTTTACCGGCGTGGTGGTTGTTGTTGTTGTTGTGGAGGGTGGTGGTGGGGGGGAGCCGCGTGAAGGAAGAGGGAGTGAGGGAGGAGGAGGTGCTTGGTGCAGCCACCATGCTTCTCGTGCTGCCGCTGATGCCGCCGCTGCTGCTGCTGTTTCTCGCCGTGGCTGGAGAGGATGGAGCGGGCCCTGGTGGTGAGCAGTGGACCCCCCCCCCACCCCCTAATCCTTTAACTATTTGACCAGGTTGTGGGGGGGGGGTAGAGGTTCGGGAGGTACTCTCTGAGGGGTTCATCGGTGGACAGTCGTGTGGAGTCAGAAGGTCCCGTCGAGTCGTCCGTTAACCAGGTGGTGAGAATATGGGCATGGTGTCCAGTGTGCGTGTGTTCAAGTGTTGTTCAAGGGAGTTCAGGGATCCAAGTGGATGCTGTAAGCCGTGGTTGGTCTGATGGCCACATGGACCAGAAGCTCAACGTGGGATGTTTATGATTTGACACTGGAGCGAGGGCTCTAGGAGGTTTAGAATGTTGGCCCATGTGGATGTCTATAGGAAACGTCCACGTTGCTGCCAGATATATGGGATGGTTATATAAGTGCTGTGTGGGACACGGGTATCGTCCCGTGATCTTTGCATTGAGATCTTTTGAGCCTCCCTGTATTCTAAGGAGGGTGGGGGGAGACCAGCATCAATGGACGAAGGATTGTCCAATCGAGCAACTTTTGTGTTGCACATTTGCATGCGAGGCAGCGTGACACAGCGACGATTAAAGGGCATTCAATTCGGAGAAGTGTTAGCTTCGAACAAAACAAAATATACAGCACTGCGCGGCTTGGATGTGTTACTGTACTGCCATTGCATGAAGAGAGGGGGGGGTGGGTGGCAAAGAGGATGGATGGATGGAGGCCGAATAGAGGTCGCAGATGGTTTTTTTTGTGTGTGTGGAGGGGATGGAGGGACAGATTGACATTGGTCCCGAGGGACTGGGCGAATCCATCCACGTGTTTAATTAAGCGCTTGCAGCGTTTCAAATGAATGAATGGATGATGAAAGTGTTTTCTGCTTTGCGTTTCAATTGCCAGGGCTCTCTCTCTCTTCGCCCATTCATCATATTCATTCATCTGATGTGATGATGGTTGCCTCCTTGTTGTGATTCTTTGCACGTGTGTAACTGTACCCACGTGTGTGTGTTGATTGTGTCTTTTAAGTTGTGTTTGTCTGCTTTTGTGTGTTGTGTATTGCCCCCTGGTTAATGTGGCTGCTACTGGCATGGCTCACGTGGTCTCATCTTTGTCCTTTGTAGTGTGTGTGTGCGTGTGTGATTTATTTTGGAGAAGATTTACAGCAATTGTGTGGTCCACCAATTTGAACTACGTTGTGTTTTATTGCGTTAAAATGCTCGCGTTGGAAGCTCAAAACAGATTTCAAGCAAACGACAAAAAAAAACAATCGCAGAACCCAACATTTATTCCACTCCATTGATTTTGTTGGGCCCTCGCAGTCATAAAGATTTGAAAGCGCCATCTGCCGGCCAATCGTCTGCCCACTTGGCTGAATTGTTTATGTTACGTGTTAATTCATCTATAAAGCTCATTTAAGTATGTTCAATTTGTAAACATTGGTTATACTGTTGTGGAACAATTAAGATTTTTTGAAAGGCATTCCCTTATGCCACATCCCTTTTTTGGACCAAAACTAAAGTAGCCATCACATTGAGCTGTAATGCAACAACAAAAGCAAAATGAACTAACTAATATATGTGCATATAAAGTGTTTCTAATTATTATGTACTCGTGTTCGAGATTATAAACTCTATGTTCTGCAGTAATCCTGATTTACTGGGCGAGATTGTTTTACACTGAAATTACAAAATGTAAATCGGTGCCTATAAAGCAAGCTTCCAACAATGACCTTGTCATTGCTGTAATTAGGTTCAAGGAAAATTGCCTCCCCCATTATCCTTGGGTCGCCCTGAATCTGTAGCAGACTCATCCCCCGGGCAGCCTTTCCCAAGGACCTTTCGCGCTTTCCCTCCATAGGGATAATATAAGCTAGGCTCTATTGATTCCACTTCTTTAATAGCGGAATGCCCCCAGTTTTACTTGGAGAAAGCCCCCCCCCCTTTCACTCCGGTTACTTAATCTATTAATCTACATGGCTTTGTTAACATCCTTGCTTGCCTTTTGGCTTCTTGAATATTCTCCAGATGTAATGCTGGCGACTCAATTCATTTTGACCGCACGGTAATTTAATGGGATGGCGGTAGTTTTTGCGCTGTGGCCCTTTTTGTTGTTGTTGTGAACATCCCTGGAGGGTGCACATGCACCTAATGCTGCATAGTGCCTGACCAGCACCCCACTGGCAAGCAGCACACTGCAGAGCAATATCTCATCCTGATGCAGCATCCTGAGTGCTCGCGCGCACCGCTGCTGCCGATTGAATCTTCCGCTTATCCCACTTCAAAAACAGGGTAAGCATCCCAAATTAAGTTGACCTCAAGCTACGGGCTTGCCGTGGTGTTGTGGTCAGCGCACTGGAGTTGCACTCCAGAGGTCACCAGTCTGATTCGTTCTCCCGGCGCGGCAGTTGAAACAATGGGCAGGTTTCTGAAATTCCCACCCTCCCGCTTCCGTTCACCCAGCAGTATAAATAGGTACGCCATAGTTCATCGGCAGGTAGCGTGTAGAGAAGGGTAAAGTGTAGATACTGCTACCTCTTCCAAGGCACCTGACTCGCGTGGAAGAATAGGCCAGATATCCTCTAGCGGAGTCGGTTCTGCCAGAAGTGGCGTGAGGAAGAACTTTCCGGTGCGAAAGAAGTTCAACATGCATACGATGTGGCCCTTAGCATGCGCAGGACACTTCTTTGTTCCATTACGCTGAGGCGGGGGTCGTGTGCTCATTTCCACTCCCATTGCACTGTCCGGCGCCTGCCAAAGACGGCGTTTACCAGACTCGTTGTAAACTAAATCGTTGCAGATGCGGTGGCTGTCACGGTGCACGTCAGGGACGTCCTGACGCATTTTCCCGTCGAGGGGGCCTCCGTTTGGGCCCTGGAGGAGCAGACGGTGCAGGCCGCACGGGTGACATCACTTGCGGGGGCTGCCCAGCTGTCCTTGAGCCTACGCCACTCTGCCCAACCCCCCGTCCTCCTCCTCTTGGTGAAAGGCTCCGGTTATGTGCCTTCTACCCTCCAGTGGCAGATAATCAACGTCCCACGTAAGTCACAATATTAAATAAAGAAATTGACACAACAAGGACTTCTTTGTGCTGCCTACCTCGTAAATGACTTGCACTTGTTGAGGTTTTCAGTAAACAAGCCAGAAAGGAATGATTACAAAAAAGCCCTGCTTGCTACGTGAGCCCATTGCACATTGCAAGAAGTATTTGCTCTTCTTCGGGGCATGTTTGGCTTATTACCAAAACAACAAGTGTTCTGTATCGTCTTAGCTACCAGAAGCCACCCAATCCTGCGGGTCCACATTGAACCAATTCCCATATAAAGTTGGTGGGTTGTTGCCATGTTGACTTGCGGCAATTTGTTGTCTCGCTATAACGCGTTGTTTTTGCATTACAGTGGCGGCTACTTTAAACGTTCAGCTACTACCTGAGGATCCTGCCCAACTGACTGTCTACAGGGACCTGGTGACAGTTTCCTCCAGAGTTAGAGGTATGACCTTGACCATTTAGTACGTTATGAGACCTCCTTTACCAGTGGCAAAATATAGTAGTAGGTTTTTACCCTTTAAACTGGTACAAAACTGACACCTTTATACAAGGCATCATGTTTGCAATAACCACAACACAAGCAGTCAAAATGCAAATAGAAAGAAACAACTCTGATAATGATAATAATATGCACTGTCCTTTAAGTTGATTGGTCCACACCCGAGACAGCTTTCCTTAGAGCCTAGTCTCCATTGGTGTTGGACCAGATGACGCCAAAAGGCGTACAACTCAAAGACAGCGCACTATCAGAGTATTGAGAGCTCGGGGTAAGCATTAATGCTGTCTCGGGTGTGGACCAATCAACTTCAAGGACAGTGCATATTATTATCATTATCAGAGTTGTTTCTTTTTGTTTGCATTTTGACTGCTTGTGTTGTGGTTATTGCAAACATGATGCCTTGTATAAAGGTGTCAGTTTTGTACCAGTTTAAAGGGTAAAAACCTACTACCATTTAGTACGTGTTATGTTTTATTACCATGTCGGTCAATAGGGTTAAAGTCCACTCTGTGTCCTAATCATATATTGCATGGTGAATTGTTCAGGTCTATGTGGCGGACAGCCGTTTCAAAATAGGCAACAACAAAAAATTGTGGCGGTTTGTGTTTCTCTCTTGTGATGAGACTTTGTATGATGAACGTTGAGATTTATAAGGGCACTAGGTGATCAATAAGGTCTGAATTGGTCTGTAATAAGATAGGCACTGATAAGGGGTTGACAGGTATGTGTACGCTACAGATATAATGAGTAAAATAATGTAATATACATTATTGAATCGATGCAAAACATTTCTACTGTATGCACTTTACATTTTCAGTTCTCAAACATATTTGGCAAGCCGTCCCTTGTGTAGGTTTTCATAATTCGGCAACATATTGTTGATATTACACAATTAATTGAAAATCACATTCTCATGTAACCGCACTTGTCAACATCTCCCTCACCCACATTCATTACAATTGTATATCAGTAAAAAATCATTTATGTTAGGGGTGTTAACTTTATTGATGTAATATTCCTCAAAATATGTTTCCCTATGCTAACATTTTTTAAAAGTAATATTAACCATGTATGTACACAACTGGCACACACCCTCTGAGCATGGCCTGTTATTGGTTTGACATCATTACGATTAAATTCCATTCATCACGTGTAACTTAATTCTACTTGTAATGTCGCCACTTCATCCTAACTTAATATTTTTTCAAAACGTATAAAGTATGTACATTTTTTTCTTGTTTGAGTAAGATACATTTTTTTGAAATATTTACACTTCTTATTCTATTGATTTTACACACTCGTGAATCGAATAATCAACACCAATTTGAACCTAAATTTACATAAAAACTAAACTATTTTCCTTTGACCAGGTAAGGCCCATTAAGCTATATAGCTCTTTTTCAGAAGCGACCTGGCCACAAATAGCTGAATGAAGTGGCTTATGTGGAAATTTATAGCACCCAAATACTATAAATGTATATTGTTTCTAAATGTGGAGGGGAAAAACCGGCGGACCCGGAGAACAATCCATGCGATCAGGGGGAAAGAGACATGCAAACTCCAAATATCCAGGCGTCAGACGAGGTAGTTAACATCTCGCCACCACAGTGCCCTAAACTGGCACGAGTCAAAACTTGTGTTCTGCATTGCAGGTCACAAGTGGCATTCTGCAGCGCAGCTTCACCCCGGTTCCCTCGTGCTGCCGGCAAACACCAGCTACAGTGACCTGGAAGCGTACCTCACCGTGTCCACGACTGCAGATGAGCTCGAACTCTTCCCTCTCCCGCTGGGAAGGGACGTCAACGCCACTGGTGAACAACATACATCGTATAGCCCTCCGATGCATTTCCTGATTTACGGGCATGTTTTTCAGCATGATGTCTTGACGTTTCGCCCCGACGTGATGGAAGCTTCTTGAACAGTTCCTCGACATGCTGGGAGCTTCTTCAGGAATTGTGGGTGAAAATGTTTAATTAGGGGTGAAATGTTGGACGTACCAAAAAATACGCGGTTCAACCCGAAAACTCATTGGAGAGTTATACAGCACAACCACAACAACATAGACAGTGGTAAAGTGTATGGTTATCAATTTCGGTGAATGCTGGATCCGGAATTATATGTTGTTCTGTACTCTTAGGGGTTTTTTCGGTAAAGTCACGTAGGTATTTACCTACGTGACTTTACCGAAAAAAACTTAAGAGTATGAATCCTTGCAGTCACGAAAGCTTCAAATCTATGTTGTTCTGTGTTTGGTGTTGGTGGCATGTAACATATCAGTCAAGTGACTTAGATTGGTGTTCCGCATTGACTGTGGCAATGTAACAGCATGTGTGTTAACCATCCGTTAACTTGCAAAAAAGTTGGAATTATGGTTATTTTGTTGCCGTTAATACCGCTTGTCAAAGTGTCTTGCATCTCATCTCAACCATTCATTCCGTTGCCCTTATGGCAGTCTCACCTAGGGAACCCCTAAGTGGCAGCTGTCCCTACTCGGCACAAGGTGTACGCAGCACAAGCCTGAAATTGGGTGTTGTCTGTCAGCAGGGGGCTATGCTATAATATATATTTTTTCACAACTAATTATTGTAAACCTAACTTCTGACAGTGTGGTGTGTTCTGACACAGAGATGTCCCCATCTTATTCATAATCCCCTTATCTTCTTGGTTCTTTCGGTAAAGTCACGTAGAATGGAAATAATAAAATAATAAAAATAAAACATAAAATAATTCTCACGACGCTGTCTTTCTGACAGACCTGTTCTTCGCCTGAGGACGGCTGCTTGCGTTGTGGCCGAAACGTCGTGAGAATGATTTTATTGTTTTATTTTTATTATTTTATTATTTCCATTCTACGTGACTTTACCGAAAGAACCAAGAAGATGAATCCCTGCAGTCACGAAAGCTTTAAATCGAAAAATCCCCTTATCGTTCATTTACAATACAAAAACTTGAGGAAACTATTTGCTTTTCGTCGCTGTGAACCCCGTACATCGATCCCAGCGTCGACGGTCCGCCGCGCTGACACGCTTGCCGCTTGCGCTCGCAGGCACAAACGGGCTGCTGAAGTTGATCCCGTCGGGTGCCGCTTGCCTCCGGCTGTCGAAACACGGCAGCCGGGAATCCAACGTGACGGTGGCTGGACCTGTCCAGCTGTCGCTCGCCCTCCCGCCTGGTGCCAGCCTTCGAGACGGAGACACCGGCGTCGTTTGGGAGTTTGACTCCAGCATCGGTGGGGCTGTCGGCTGTGCTTTGATATACAGTGATCCCTCGTTTATCGCGGTTAATGGGGACCGGAACCCCTCGCGATAGGTGAAAATCCGCGAAGTAGGATTGGCCCCCTAGGAATTTCCGTATATGTGTGTGTGTGGGTACCAGAATGTTTAAAATATGTATATTTATACTTTATATATATATTTTACTTAAATCTATTTAATTATAAAACCTTAATATTATACATTCACTCTCTCTCTCATACGATACGTATTATGGTGTTCTACACTCACCAATGACAGTAGTATCTTGAGACTTGACTCCAGTAATGACGACGATGACAGTGACGATGACAATGACGACGATGACAGACCTGTGCAGTTCGATGAATGTGATGATGAATGATGATGATGGTGTTACTGCACAGGTATAATGAGGCCTTTAAATCAGTTCGAAAAATCCGCGATGCACTGAGGCCGCGAAACTTGAACCGCAAAGTGGCGAGGGATTACTGTAATGTAAACCATGGTTTGCTTACCAGTTGTACGGCTTTGTTGCGGTCAGCAGAGGGCAGTACTGTACAGCAAAACCCATTACATTGTACGATGCTCCCCACCTTGAGCCCGCATTGACCAGCATGGTGAAGTATGGTCAAGCCGGCAAAACTCACATTGGATCACATTGGAATGGGAAGGCTCTCATTCAGCAGTGTATTGACAAAAGGGCTGTACATGTACACATTCCAGTTAGATATTAGGCATTTTTTTTTGTCTTGCATATGCTTATTTGTAGTCTTGTTTTTTTTTACTCTAATCCATTGGCATTTCTTGAAAAATTCTATAAATAGAAGAATCACCGAATATTTTATGCATGCTTTCATATTTTGTCTTCAGCATAAAAAATGCAGTTAATTAATCAATCCATGATTACGTGCCTAATAGATATACATTGTGAGAATATTTGGTACAGTTTGGCAACCGATGTAACCGCAGTTGTATGCCACATTAACCCAGAGTAAGAGCCATTCATTTTTTTAGGGTAAAGTTACTGTTCCCATTTACTCTGAATACAAATAATTATTATAATGATATTTTATCAGATAACTTGTAAACACGCAATCGGCTGTGACATCTGGGCATGTTGTATAAACGTCAGCCTTTATCCCTTAAACGTCACTGCAATCAAATCCAGTGAACTTCCCTGGTTGGTACTTCAACTCATTCATATTCACGAGTTTCCAATGCTGTTCCAAGCCCTCGTCACCCCTGAGTCACCATTTCCTTTACAGCATTGGCTACCTCTGTGCAGCGCCTTTCAAACGTTTTCAAGGGCGTTTAGTTATTTACCAGCAGCTGTTAGTCGTCACGGGTAGAGAAAACGGTAAGTGTCTACTATTGCTTCTTGGAATCTTGTGCAAGAGGCTGCTGATGAAACCTGTGCCGACCCTCTTGCTCATCACTGGCTCTTCTGGTACCAGAGGTCTGGTACCAGAGGTCGCAACCCGTACCCTACCCGATACCCGTTTGCGATCCTGGTGCGGCCGGGTACGGGTAGGCCGTGAGTCACCGGTGAGTAACCGTTTGTCACTCATTTCGGGTAGGGTACGGGTACGGGTAGCGTACGGTTACCCGTACCCGGCTGGGTACGGGGACAGGTACGGGTACCCGTTTGCGACCCTGGTGCGGCCGGGTGCGGGTACGGGTAAGGAATCAAAACCCGTTTGCGACCTCTGTCTGGTACCTTTCAGTAAGAGTCGCGAGCTGCACACTATCGACCGACCGCCCGTCTTGACTGTGACACGCAGGCAGTCATGGCTGCTTGGCTGTGTTGAATTGTGAAATTGCAAATGCCACTACTAGTGCTGTACTGTACTTATTTTTCATTCGGATTTCATTATTAAGGGCATTGGGAGTGGAATGCTGCACACACGGTTATTTAATATTAATACTGTATTCGGCGAACGTCACGCCATGATTGTTGAAGTGATAAGGAAGCATTAGCTGCCATGTGGTTTGAAGGACGTATGGCTCTTCTGATAATTTAGTGCATTCGCGTTCAATGCACAGCAACGCAATTAAATTAATTTAGGAATTACGGGCATATTGTTTTGTTTATGCACTATGTTCGCTGTTATGGAGACTGCATACTTATACTATATACATATTGTTTCTTAATTTTTGGTGTTTAAACACTTTAAAATAAGTATATAATTTAAGATGTATTACCTGTAAGCCAATTTTAAAAGCATTAAAGTATTACATACGACCAATGAGCCATCAACTCCGAGAAACTTGGATTCATATCCAGACAGCAAGCCGTGATTAAATCTGATTCTCAAGAGTAGCGAGCTGATGGTCTCAGCTTGCCCAATGCCTGCAACAAAAACCATTGTATTAAATGTATTTTTTCTCTTGATTAAGGTACGTTGTAATTTTGAGAATACAATTTTCTTTAACTGCCACGTGACAAAGATTTTTCTGCATGAGTGTTCCTAATGAGTTCTTTGTTACAGGACGTGCCGATCATACATTTGGAACAAAATTTTTGTTACTAAAAAACAATCCATTCCGGCAGACGGTCCACGCATAGAACGTGAAATGTAATCCGTGGCTAACAATTGACACGTGAGCCAGCGACGTTGGAAAGTTGACATTGGCTGCGGCAACTCTGGTGTCGTGCCGTGTGTGCGTCAGGCGTGTGGAGGAAAACGGGGCTGGCACAGATAAAGCGCTCGGGAGACACCCTGCTGTGGATGTACACGGCCTTCAGCTCTGGCTGCTGGCTCCTTGCTTCTCTGGACAGAACTGCAAGTACGACCATCGTGTGTTTTAAAAAAATATATACTTCCTTTATATATAAAAAAAAAACACTTTCAGGCAGGGGTGGGGAACATTTTACCTTAAGATAAGACATTTTCAACATACATTTGCTGGGCCACATGAATTGTCATTAAACCTTGCTCACACGAGGACTATGCGTTGAATATGTGCTGAGAACTGTTTAAAGACAACAGGTGACTGAGGCTGTTAAAATAGAAAGTGTTGTCATGTCGAAAATATTGCACCCCCTAGTACCAAAATTAGTCTGGCTAAGATGCTTGCAGTGACGAATGAATATCGTTTCTGGGCCGTTTTTGAAGTGATCTAGCCTCATGTGGCCAGAGGCTGTATGAAATGAAGCATTCTCTCTGTGGACTGTTCCCCATCCCTGCTATAAAAATAATATTGTATTAATTCTCAAAATGTGCAAATAAAAAAGGTGGTGCGGATGGGTATAGTAAACTTTTAAAATGCTGTGGCGCCTGATTTCTCGAGGATTGCCTGTTATGATGTCTGCGCATGTTCGTTTTCACAGTAATCGCTACGTCTGATACGAAACGGGACATGCCGAGCTACCACACCATCCTACTGCTCGCCATTCTGGGCGGAGTGTTGCTCATCATCCTCTTCCTGCTCTGCCTGGTGATGTATTACTGCAGGTAGTTACAAGCCCTCAGTTCAATGATTCGTGTCTCAATTCAGTGTCAAGAGCAATGTGATATATTGTGGACACAGTTAAGTGTGAATTGTCTGTCTGACACAGGAGGAAGCGGTCGAGGGAGAGCCTGCGAAAGTTGCCACTATCATCGCCAGCAGACACGTTGCCACTTTCCAGGCGGGAGCAGGGTACGTCCACCTCCTACGCCAACCTGGGTGCCATTAGCACTGCCACGTCCAGCCAGGAGGAAGCAGGGATGAGCTCGCAAATGCTTAAGCTGTGCTCAAGCTCGGCAGCCGCCTCTCCGGAATTTGATTTTTCAATCGGGGACCATGGTGACACGTTTCTGGGATCGGCCGACACCCTGCCAGTAAAAATGGGCTGCACGCTGCGGGGCGCTGACGGCTGGTCGGAGAGTCTGCAGTTGCTGGGTTCGGCTTCAGATGTCTTGTTGGAGAACTTGAGCAGTGCCAGGGCATGCAGGTCCCTGGCTGAGGACAGCAACCGAAGCGTTCGCTCGGCGCCGGTAGCCACTGAAAACATAGCCATGACATCGGTATTGACAGCGACAGCTGCGAGCCATCGTTCTCTACTGGCACATGATGATGCTGCATCCGACTCCAGGCAGACTTCGGGGAATTTGGCAGCAACGCCGCTCGCTCACTCAGCCGATGACCTGCTGATGGACCGGAAGGTTCCCGAATGCTTTCTGACGAGATCCGTCGATCACTTAGGCATTCTGGGATCACCGCCCAGGCCCGGACGGCTCTTTCTCTTTGGCTCTGTAAGCCAGGTTAATGACAAAATAAATGGAAAGATGGTGCAAACTTTGGTGATCCCTTCCCAGTGTGTGACGCTGCCCACAGACCATCCTTTACTTTGTGCCAACGGTGCCATTTCGTCGGAGCAGCCGTCATGGGTTTCTAACAATAACCAGACCCAGGCAGCGGACGCATGTCAGTCTTCCAGCCAACATTTGCAAGATGGGGTGCAAGCGTGGGAGTCACGCCGTTTAGATATGCCCACAAATGGATTGGAGGTCCCTGTAGCAACTGCGATGAATGGGGAACTGCAGCCGGTGCCACACGGCACTGCCGCCCTGCTGGAGCTGAAGGAAGTGAAGCCCCTGAAGCATCCCAAGGCCTGGTTCGTGGCACTAGACGGCTCCGTCAATGCTCAAGTGCGGCACTCGTACATCGATCTCCGCAACGACGCGAGTCTGGACACCGGATTGAACCGAAGCGAGGGCAAAAAGGGCAGGCGGAAGGCGGTGCCCGTTGCCAGTCGCCTCGCGGACGACGGCAAAAGTGTACGCGGACGCCGGGAAGAAGTCAAGCGAGAAGGGACACAGCCCCCCGCCGTTGCGGCGCCGCCGTCTTACACCCAGCTGGTGTTTTTGGACGAGATGGACCAGAACAGCGGCAGTGAGAGCGGCACGGCAACCTGTTCTCCGGAAGAAGGCTCTCTGAGGCCTCTTCTGGGCACCGAGGGCAGCGCGGCCGACGCTGCGTACGCGCTGACGTCGTCGATCGACACGGAGAGCCCGGCAGACGTGGACATGAACACGAGCCAGAGCGAAGAGGGAAAGTTTACGCAGGAAACTCATGACGGACCCGAAGCGCATGACGGACCCAACGGGCATGACGGACCTCATGGGGATGACGGACCTCATGGGGATGACGGACCTCCCGACGGGGATGACGGCGGTGAAGGCGGTGATGGGACAAAGAGTCGGTGGCAGAAGCGGGAGGAGAGACCACTGATTGCCTTTAATCTACAGTAAACCAATGTTTTGTCCAGATCAGTGAAGGTAGCGTTAACGTCGGCTTTGACGCTGAAGTACAAAGTCCTCGGCTTTTCAAACGTGCTCATGTTATCATGTTAAGGCAGAATGCTGCCACCTCTTTGTTTACTGAAATTACCAAACACCAATCCTGTAAACAGTGCCCCTGACCGCCAGCCTAGACTACATGATGCTTAAAGCATACAGACTTGTATTGAAAGTGAAATGCTTTACTTTTTAATTGCCTTGAAGTCATGCTGTCGTCTCATGCGGGTGTTGGGCCAGGTGTCAGTAAAATGGACACTTGCCACTTGCCTTGATACCAGATTATTTTACCCAATGTAATGCAACTGTAGCTTTTAATGTATGTATTGTAAATGTGCAAGCTGAGGACAAGGATGAATGATTAGAGGGAACTTAAGAGCAGTGTGATGGAATTGTGTGTTTTTTAAGGCTGCAAATGCATAATCATTTTGCTTTTTGTTTTAGTCATGTATTCAGTTTTCTTTTTGTACCTATTTATTATTCAATGTTTTAATCTGCATATTGACAAAAGCACTTGTAAATGTGAGCTTTAGTTATTTTTTATATAAATCACTGTAGAAATGTGTTTTCTGTTATTTTACAGCACCCAGGAATCAACTGCCACATTGGGTGCTGGGAAGATTTTTAATTCTAATGCCAGAGCTGTATTGTCATTGCCATATGGACACCTTGTCCTATTTATGCAACTGCTGTGTGGACAGGATGGTTGTAATCAGGTGAACATTAATTATGCGTTTTTCAGTCTGCATACAGATTTTGCCCATTTAAATAAAGCTTGTACCAACATGTCTATACACTTGAATTGTTTTTGGTAGTTAGTGTTTGCTTTTAGTATGTGTTAGCTACTTTGAGCGTCCATGAAATGAGTTGGATCAAGTCCATGCAATTGAAATGCTTTGTCTAAGCTCTCATCAATGATGTCGCGTTTTACCACTGTTGTTGGGTCACTCATCACCCGTAACAAGTCTGATTTATTGCTCAAATGAGTATTGAGTGCTCCTCTGTTTGCGGCCCTGAGCCACTGGTCGAAATGTCACATTCGTATGATGGGGGCGCGTCAATCCCTGTGACAGCTAATATCTGGCTTCTCCACAAACAAGTACTGACTATATTGATCCTGGAGGGTTGATGGGCTGAATGAACCCCGAACCAGGATTTGAACTCACGACTTTTCGAGCGTGAGTCACTCGCTCAACTGTGATGAGGCAACTGAATTGAATTAATCGCTGCTCAGGACAAAGTTATGGTTTGGGTAACACATTCCTGCGGAGGGAGCTGGTAGTAACGTTGGGTTGCTCGGTCAATGGCCAGGGTCAACGGCGGCGTGGTGTATTCCGTAAATATGCCCGACTGTGAGGGCGGGCACAAGCCGGCGTGAGTAGGTTAAAGTGTGAGTTTTATAAGGGCACCACGGGGTGACCAGCCCCTCCCCACCCAGCCCCACCCTCCCCACCCAGCCCCTCCCCACTCTCCCGTCCCAGCCCCTCCCTGCACGACGGGCGGACGGACACAATAATCCCCTGTAGGCTGGTGGAACCAGTGGGTTCCTACCAGTATAAGTGATGTAAGCTTGAGCATTATACTGTCACGATACAGACACGACCTTATAATTGCTGTATTATAAACGTATATGAATTAAAATTATTCCGTAAATTCAGCAATCCTAATTGCCAAAAATGAAGCTTCCCAGTGCAGTCGACTGTTGATAATCCATTTCAACAAAAACTCAGTTTTGAATATTCAGACTCTAAATGTTCACTAAGTTAATAATAATGATAAAAAAAACTACAGGTTAAATTTCAAATGAGTGTTAAGAGCATTGTAAAGCAATAGGTACATGGGGAACATGAAACACGAGCTTGTTTGCCCGTCCAAGGACGGGTGTATATAGTAAATCTGAAATAGTCAATAGAAAAATTGTTCAGCTCATGATTATTAATGAGGGGGGTTGCCCCCATGTGGAGTGACGTCACCCGCTAATGGTTATTGGGGAGGGGTGCGGCATGTGGAGTGCACGACCTTGTGCGTTCGTGTAAATTTCCACGCGGGCATGAATATTAATGAAGGGAGGGGGGCTCTTTTGCAGTGACGTCACGCACGGATGCAGCATTGTGCTGCGTAGATTGATTCTTTACCGTCACTTTCTGTAAAGAAGCGTCATATTTGAAGCTAATTTACGTAATAAACTATTTACGGTAATTCAGCTCGACCTTACTCTGCGTTCGTGTAAAAATCCACCCACTCATGAATATTAATGAGGGGGGGGGGGGGCCTCATGGGAAGTGACGTCACGCGCGGGACGGACAGACATTAACTGGGTGATTATAGTAGGTAATAGGCTGGAATTGAAAGCATTTAGCTCGGGGCCCTTGAAAGTGCGGGGCCCGTAGCATATGTAGCTACTTTTGCTACTGGGATAATCCGACGGTGATCATCACCACTGGCGTTCCTCGTGGTTGGGAATTAAATGGGGGGGGGGGAGGGTCACAAGACATTTAGACTCCACCCTGTTAACAGCAGCTCAGGGGGTAAAAGTCCGTGGTGGATTCTGCATCTTAAATAAGTGGGAGATCGGACACTCGCACACACGTACAAAGATTCCCCCCACGTGTAGCCTTAACAGGACTGTTGGATCTTGATTTGAAGCTTTCGTGACTGCAAGAATCCATACTCTTTGGTTCTTTCGGTAAAGTCATGTAAGACTGTTGGGGCAAGTGCTGTTAGCGAGTAGCGCCAATGAAGGTCGGCACGGCACACGAGGGGGTGGGTGGCCATCCTTGATAGGTGCTCGCTAAAACAGAACTTTGGGCCCTCCAAACAAACTCTGTGAAAGTTTCACGGTGGCGGCGAGTGGCGTTAGGGGGTTGAGGGGGGGGGGGCAGTGAGGAACTCATCCAGCGGTGGATTGAGCAAGGCTGCCGAAAGGGGAGAATTAATCGATGAAAAACCGTGGGCGATGGGGAACGAAACGGAGCCGATGCATGGGCGAGGCCCACTGGGTAGATCGCGTTTAGGGTGGCGGTTCGAAACGTCGGCTGGCCCCCACGTGGAGTTCTGCAGAGCTGCTGCCGGCAATTACAGTACAGTGCGTTTGTTGAACACCTTGAAACACTTTGGCAACCGGTCTAGCCCACAACAAAAGGGTTGTGTTTATTGGGGTTAGATGGTTAATTGTAAACGTCGTGAGTTTACTCTCCCAACACACGTGTGCTGAAGTAGCCAATTTGCACGTTTTGTTTATGTGGCACATTAGGAATGGATCATATTTACGTAGCAAACCTTTACTTATTGGCTGTGTCGGGTGGTGGCGGGTTTAACGACACATATTTTCGCGATCGAACCCCCCCCCCCCAAAACAACCCTTTTTATGTACGTATGTGGAACTTTTTTCGCACCGTACGTAGCCAACCGTGCTAATCGAAGGTGCGGAGAGGGACATCGAACTCAACACACAAAAAGCAATTCCGAAGAAATCAAGTTTGTCAATCTCGATGATTTTTTTAAGTGCACGGCTCTCCGGTGGCTTCTTACGATCGGAAGGAAGAGCGTTCCAGACGGCCGCAGAAGCGTGCAACGCAGCGGCTGACAAACCTCCACAGTCAGTAGTCAATTGCCACGTCTTGCTTTGCAGGGCTGTTGACCATACTTCAGCACGCTGGTCAGCAGTGATGATTGGGCGAGTGTGTGTTTGGGGGGTGAGTGCAGAAGAACGTGGGATTTTCCTGCAACCTCTTACTCTACTCTTTGGTTCTTTCGGTAAAGTCACGTAGGTAGAAAAATAAAATATAAGAAAAAATAATATATCACGACTTCTAGATTTGAAGCTTTCGTGACTGCAAGGATTCATATTCTTAGGTTTTTTCGGTACAGTCACGTGACTACCGAAAAAACCTAAGAATGTAATATATCACGACGCTTCGATCGCAACACAAGCGGTCGTCCTCAATGCTGGATTATTTTTTCCGCCTGCGGACAACCGCTTGTGTTGCGATCGAAACCTCGTGATATATTATTTTTAGTTGTATTTTATTTTTCTACCTACGTGACTTTACCGAAAGAACCAAATAGTATGGATGCCTGCAGTCACGCAAGCTTCAAATCAAGAATGAACCTCTTCCTGCCCACAACGCCCAAGGCGAGTACCTCTGTCTTGTGTCCGCATGGTTGATGATCATTCCATCCGAGCGTTATCCAGTCTCTCCCCCCAGAAAAACCCTGCTTAGCTTCCTTAGGTCTGATGAGTTCGGACACATTCCGGTTGATTTGGTCATCGGCTGAGTGAGCTTCCATGCCCCTCTCTCCCGCACCTCCGACTAGCACGGTTGGCTACGTACGGTGCGAAAGAAGTTCAGCATGCGCTTGTACATAAGTCTCAAAAGCTGTTATGTCGCAGGTGAGGGTATCGAGATCTTGCCCGTCATAGGTAGTGCAGAACATTTATATGTTGTAGCGCAGTGTTCTTTACTAATTTTGAGAGGGGGGGGCGGGGGGCATTTTCGCCGATAAGACCTCATGAGTGTGAGGGCCGCCACACATTTGAAACCATTGGGGGTTGGCAGGACGATGACATACCTGTCAACTCAAACGTTGGTACCCGTATTCTTGATAATTGGTTCTTTACCCTTCTATCTGGCAACAAAACTGACACCTTTTTACAAGGAGTCATGTTTGCATAGACCGCAATACCTGCAGTCATAATACAAACAAAAGAACATAACTCTGATAATGTGCACTGTCCTTAAAGTTGATTGATCCACACCCGAGACAGCTTTCCTTAGAGCCTAGTCTCATATGGGTTGGACCAGATGACGCCAAAAGGCGCACAACTCAAAGACAATGCACCATCAGAGTATGAGAGCTCGGGGCAAGCATCTACACTATGGGAACCTCATTTGCCAGTAAAAAATATGATGATTGGTTCTTTACCCTTCTATCTGGCAACAAAACTGATACCTTTTTACAAGTAGTCATGTTTGCATAGACCGCAATACCTGCAGTCTCACCTGCGACATACTGCAGGTATTGCGGTCTATGCAAACATGACTCCTTGTAAAAAGGTGTCAGTTTTGTTGCCAGATAGAAGGGTAAAGAACCAATTATCATATTTTTTACTGGCAAATGAGGTTCCCATAGTGTAGACCCGTATTCTTGTACAGGGAAAATGAGCAAAACAATGTTTTTTTGTCTATTTTTTGTGTTTCTCCCTTATGATGGGACTTTGTCGGATGAACGTTGAGATTTCTAAGGGTACGTGGGTGACCAATAAGGTCCTGAATTGGTCTGTAATAAGGTAGGGCGCTGAAAAGGGGTTGACAGGTATGTGGTGGTGATGGGGGCATGTATTTTCACATTTATGAACTAGGCAGAGCTGTCAAGTGTCGCATGTGTGATGCGCCCCTTCCAGCTAAATCAAACGTATCACGCTGGCTTAGACATCTGTGAAGAAGTGAGAGGACCTACACTTCACCCCACCGCACACGACTCAATAAAGCTGCCCGTTTGCTTCAACTGCTGCTCTGTGAAAATTGAACCGGCAACCTCTGGATTTGCAAGTCCAGTGCACTCAACCTCAGAGCCAGCGTATATAGCCCAACAAAATAATGTTGTGCGGGCATCGCCTTCACAAACGCGTGGATGGAATGTGAGATGCAGCACTTGGAGGTTGCGTGGGTAGCTGGGGCGGTCCTCCTTTGTTGGGGTTTGTCCTGGCAGCTGAAAAGACGGGAGGTGGGGCAATGGCTGATCACGTGGTGGCCACGTGCGTCATCCAGCAGTTGATTGAAAATGGGTGTTGGGACGATTGATGGTGGTGCTTTGTTATACCCTGCCAGAGCGTACTGGTACGGTAGTTAATTCGTAGAGCAGTGCCCTTGAGTGGCTGGCATGGACCCACAGGTACAATGCATGCTCTCCGCCCAATGCCTGGACCCCGTTGGGTCATGGTCCCCGATCGAGTTGCATCAACGGCACATTCGATAGAGAATATTCCTGTCATAAAATCCTTCTGTCATGACCTTAGACGTTTGCTTTTGTGGCCACCAGGTAGAATTCTAAATAAAGATTATGAGTATTGAACCAGAGATGGTATGAACTCGATCTAATAACTAGCCCTTCCACCAGTAATGCATCTGGTCCTATTCCAGTGCTCACTAAATACAGATTTTCATTGTGATGTTTCCTCCAATGAGTGTTAATTCGCAGTAGCTTTTTTTTTATCAGTATAAGTATTAAATTATTACCAGAGTGCAATCTTTTAACGTGCATAAATCAACATGCAATCAAAATGGACCAATGCATTTTTTGTGTTTGTGGGGAAGGGAAACTGCAATTGGTTTAATTGTTTGAAAGAAACATGTTTAAAAGCATGGTTTTGTATTAAATGTTTTATTTTCATACTTCATTCTTTTTCATGATTTGTCCCAGGGAAAGATTTCTTATTTTTTTTTCACAAAGGTACATTGTACAGCAAGAAACTTTAAAGGAGCGGTCTCTTTTTGATAGAAAATATTCTACTTTATTTTTTTTATTTGGAAGAGGAAAAGAGAAACAAGGTACAGCGTTAGGGGTTTAAGAAAGCTTATAGATTAATTTAGAGATAGCATAAAAAGGCCACTTCTTCACTGTACCTTGTCAAATTCAGGAACATAGAAGCTTGTTATAAGCAATGGTTCTATTTATACATTTACAAAACGGTCATATTTTCCTTTCTTCCACCCCCTGTGACAATTTACCTTGACTAACTTTGTTTTGGACAATGATCCCCTTTAGCTTAATTACAAGAAGCAATGTCGTACTGCGTAGGATGGGCCAGTTCTTTGTTTAGGGAAAGAAAAAAAACAATACAATAAACATATCACAGAAGAAATGTATAATCCACATGCCTATTTTTTGGAAAACATAGAAGGTATCGCAAACACGCGCTCTTTAGCCATATGTTGAAGTACCTGGCTCGCTTAATGCAGCATCCCATGGGGAATCATAAATAACACCGCCTGGTGATCATAGTTAGGCGTTAACCGAGTGTTAAGCAGTTCAAAAAGAGCACAGAAGAAATAACTTCATATAAAATAAAAACGAAATAACGACATTAAGCGCACAAAGCAAGAATTTTTGTTTGTTCAACAGCACCAGGAAATTTTAATAGTTTTTTTTCTCGTTCAAGTTTGATTCGTAGTCGGCAAAATAGGATGGTTGTATACATCTCATAAACATAAAGCACCATTTGTTGTTGAAAAAAGGAACACATTTTGCAAGTGTGTGTGATTTTTTTTTGGGGGGGGGGGGGGGTGGGAGGAATGCTGCAAATGCTCTGCTTGCACTTGGCCTCCAACGGCTTTGATTTTTGTTTTGCTGTCTGCTTGAGGTAGCTACAAAGGAAAGCATTAACCTCTCACTGTGTTATAATTGCTTAAGCAGGTTCCATTCGTTTGTACCTTCATTCTTAATTCATGTCAAGATTTTTTTAAACAAGCGTTAAAAAAAATAATCCCCCAAAAAGTTGCAATTCTAATCCCGTGTACTTTTTTTTTTCTTCTATCGTGTGTTGTTGTACAGTTTACTCTTTGCTTTTTGAATGTCAGGCTCTTGTGCATTTCTTTCAGCAGGCTGTCCCCAGCCTCTGCTGCGGTAATTTTGCGTTTGAAAAAAAAACAGCACCAATGTTGAAACGCGTTCTCCGCCTGCAAAATAATTCGCGTCGAGAACCAAACGGAATTACCCGGGTACCCACATCCAGGCAACGCAAACACCAAGCAAGTAGAAATAATACAAAACACTCTGCCATGAAATCCAAAAGATAAGCGTGTGGAAAGACCAGGGCTGGTGTTGGTGCCCAGTGAGTGCAAGGGGTCCTCGCAAAAAAGACGTTGTCAGGACGCCATGGCGGTTTCTTGGCAGGTTTGTTTAAAAAAATTTCTCCTTTCTCTTTCTCCGCGTTTACAGGAAGCAGACGGGCCCGATGTCCAGGCCAAACTCCTGGTCAGGTCCGCCGACGTCCATTGGAGCAACGTCGACAAACGGCAGCCGCGAGGTCTTCTGCGTGCGGTACTCGACGACCGTCCTGCCCCACTCCCCTGTGTGTTTCTGTAGGCATGACAAGGGGGCAGCAGCAGCGGCGGCAGTTTGTTACGCGTGTTATGCAAATGCGTACGCGTCAGAGCGGAAGTAAAGGTGCGGCCCTGCAATTGCATGCTCACAAACCCTGCTGATGGAAGGGGGCTCCCATCAACTTCACGTCCAGCGGCACACGTGGCAAGAGGTGAAACCGCTTTTGACCCAACTATTGTGTTATCTGATTAGTCGGGTGATAGAATTGATCATCTGTAGAGTATTTCATCAGCTAAATCACCTAATAAGCCCAGCTCTGGTTGAGTCACTATTGTAACATTACGCAATTAGTACAGGAATGCATTTTTTTGTAAAAATATTTATTAAATTGTATTTTACCAGGTAAGGCCCACTGAGCTATAAATATCTTTTGTCAGAAATGACCTGGCCACAAATGATAGCTCAACAAAGTGGATTATCTCGTGAAAATATATAACAGCCAAATACTCTTAAACGCATGTTTCTAAATGTGGAGGGAAAAGCCGGAGGACCCGGAAAAAAATCCAGTTTGACTGGTCCCTCCAGTCTGGTCCCTCCGGTGTACCAGGCGAACTGATAATTGTTCGAGTATATAATCGATTGCATACACAATCGGATAGCCCAGCTCTGGTTGCGTCGCCCTACGCAGCTAGAGTTGGGTCTGTTTGCGAGGGGCGACGCAACAAATGAGCAAAGAGACGAGAGAGCCCTACCGTGCAGCTGTCCTCCAGCACGTTGTAGGTGAAGCGTGAGTTGCCCTCCGCGCGGATCTCCATGTCGTTGGAGCCCTGCAACAGCAGCGCCTTCTTGAGGTTGCCCGTCTCCTCGTCCATGTAGGCGATGCTGTTCTTGCAGTGGTACGTGATGTTCTGCGATGCCTCCATGGACAGCAGCCGCAAGAAGGTCATCTGGATGGCGGCCGTGTTGGCTGGCAGGTTGTCATCGCCGTAGTTGAACTGCCACAGAAGGAAAACGTACATTTTCTCCTGCACTTCAGCACGTGCACAACTCGTCAATTTCCGTGTTATGTCCCAATGTGAGTAAATCGTGATATGCCATTATTTGTTGCAGTGCTTCTCCCCTCTGGACAAACATTGCATGTCTTGTACATTAACATTTATTTTTTAAAGGTACATTTAAAAAAAAATCACAGTGTGCTTATCGGTGTCATGTCATGAGGTGAACAATCTCTTCGGTTATCTCCATGTGCAAATTCCATGTGTCTATGAATGGCTGCACAAGGGGGCTATGATTTTATTGTAATTTATTCCGAAAAATTCTACAAGTTACCATATCACTCTTAAATTGAAAAGTCTTCATTCCCAGTGATTTCCTATGCAGCTAAAATACAGCACATTGGACTGTAATTGCTTTAGAAACTATACCCTTTACAGCTAAAAATTCATCTTATCGGATTATTAAATATGGTTCAGAAATGTCCACTGTCGTTCAATGTCGGATGTTATGCCTCGTGGTGTCTTTTTCTCTGTCTTGTTTTGGCTCTTAATTTACTTGTGCGCTGGGCTGCTTTGACTTAGGTCTCCCTTGCAAGAGAGACTCTTAGTCCCAGCAAGCTCTTTCACCTGTTTTAAATGTAGTTGATAAGTGAATGTATGGGACATCTCTGTTATATTGACTACCCGTTTGCTCTGCAACTGTGACACGACACATCCAGGGAGGGCCCTGTCAAAAGGCCCGCAGAGATTCAATCACTTACGTGTAAGCCTCCGCTCATTGCCTCGCCAAACCAGACATGCTTGCGGTCGGCGCTCTTGCTCTGCCACCAGTTCTTGCGGGAGATGGTCTGTGGGTTGGCGTACACGCACGTCTCGCCGGTCTCCATGTTGCAGAACACCTTCAGGGCATCCAGAGTGCAGCCCTGGTTGGGGTCGATCCAGTAGTTTCCTAACAGAGGTTACAGAATGATGGTTGACGTGTTAAAATGTGCTGTGTTGAAAATGGAAAAAAAAATGAAACCGTTCAAACACACCGTCAGGAGAACTCTGTTACAAAAAAAATGTTAAGGGAACGTCTAAATATTTGCAAACGTTCAACGCTTGTGCAAAAAACTCAATTCCAGTCATCTCTCTTCTGTTGTTTATCACATGATGGCTGACAATTAGGCTGGACAAAAATCTTCCACTCCTTTTCTTTTAGTCATGGCAATCGCTTCATGTAAACCGACATAAAACACAGTGTGTGCATGCAGCCTAGCCTGGCACAAGAGCTGTGATGACACCACACCACTACTCAGTGTTGAACTGCTGCTGCTGCTGCTTTTGTTACTGTTGTTGCCACCGTGAATGCGGCCACTCCTCACCGCTCTCCCATTCGGGGTGGCAGAGTTTGAGGTCACGGCAGGTACGCGCCGGGTTCTTGCGGGTGCCCTCGGGACTCCGCAGCCCCTCGATCTGCCCGCTCAGAGACTTGATGGAGGCGTCCACCTCGGCGTCGTGCTGCCTCAGCTCGGGCAAGGCCTGGTCGCTGCGGTAGTAGCGCAGGGGATCTGGGGCCTTATCGGTCTGGCCGATGCCAGCAATGGCGGAGAGGTCGATGCCTGGGCCGGGTGGGCCGGGGGGACCTGGGAGACCGGCTGGACCAGAAGGACCCTGGAGCAAGGAGAGAGGAGTCATCGACGATTAGAAACCTTCGCGAGAGGTGTGGGGAAGCCGTTGCTTACTGAGGGGCCAAATAGGGCCTTCAGATACAGATTACGACTGCCAAGTGTGTTTTTCTGGGACTGGCCACGTGTCGAGCGTTTCTTCTCCCGTTTATCGCTGAGTGTCCAAACTTTTTATATATTGAGTCCAAAGATGAAGTGACATTTCCTGAAGATGCCTGCAGTTGTGCGTGGTGAAATATTGAGAGTATAAATGATCAGCCCGCTGTCCAACCCGGAAAGCCACACTTGGATTACGAGTGTCTGCGATAATGTAGGTGCTAAATTAACAGATTATGATTGTTAGTAGTGAGTCAGTGATATTACATGTTTTTTTTTGTGTTGCCCAATACAGGGCCAAAACACCCAAAATGCAAAGTGACAAGCGACCAAGAGTACTAATTATAGTAGTACAGCAAAATAACAGCCAACGTATTTGTTGAATTTACTTAGGTTATATGAACTTAGGAAAAGAGATGCTGGGAGGGAGGTTCCAAAGCTGAGCAGTGTGAGGAAATAAACAGAAGAGGAATGTTTTGCCTTGTAGTATGTTTGTACAGGCGAGCCAATTGTGGTCGAATAATTCCTTGACATCTGTAGGGTTATTAATGGGCGACGTTCATCGGAACAACGTGGTCACAGCAACAAATGAGTGGTTCAGCAGTTCCACTGCTGGATTATATTTTTTCTGCCTGAGGATGACCGCTTGTTTTGCGATCGAAACGTCGTGATTTATTTTATTTTATACCTACTTGACTTTACCGAAAGAACCAAAGAGTATAGTGACAAGGAACTTGACTGAATGACTGAGAAACGTGCTTTGTGACTGCGTTGAGCGGCAGCATACAGCAAATGTAAAATGTGTGAATTTTTTGTATTTTTTATTACAAATCAACGCGAGCTCGATATAATGCGCCGATTACAGAATAGGGAGGGTGGGGGGGAACAAAAGTTATGTGAATAGCAGCCCGAGTTGGGCGCGACAGGGCCAAATGAAGAGGGGGGAAACTGGGCTCACTGCCCCACCAGGTGGGGACCGACTAGCTGGGGACATGAAAGTTTATATGGGGAAAAACGCGTGAGCGTTAATTTCGCCTCTACTACTCACCGCAGGGCCAGTTTCGCCAGTGCGACCGCGAGGACCTGGAGGACCGATGGGGCCGGACTGGCCGTTGTTTCCATCCTTTCCTGGAGGGCCGGTTGGGCCAGAAAGACCCTGGACGTAAGGGAACACGACATCGCATCCCGTTAGTTAACACATCAAAGCTAAGTTAATTGCTGGTGGTGTTGCATGAACGAAACAAACTTGTTCGTTTGAGGTGAGTTGTATGGAACGTACTCTGGGACCAGATGGACCAACGCTGCCTGCGAGACCCTGGTCACCTGAAGAACCCTGAAAAACAAAGCAAGACAGTGGCTTGTAAGTTACACGCTGAGCATATACAAGCTACGACGCAAATGCCTACACTGTTGAACATTAATGCCTAGCATTTTTAGTTTCCATCGTTCATTCACACGGGGATTAATCTCTTACTTCAGGGAACACGTACAGACATGATCACAAAGTGTAATGGTGCATCGATTTATCGACTAATATACATTTTTAAGCTCACAATGCATGCGTCGGAAAGCACGTGTGTAAGAAACGAAATATTTATTAATGGTGCATGTAATGGGGTCATGTGACAATGCCAGCCTCTAGACGCTGCCAAAGTCTAGAATCGAATCACGACCCCAAGTAATGAAATTTCATTAAATTGCAATGTGGTGTGAATCGTTACACCTAATTTAGGGGTTTAGCTGCAATGGGTGGTTAAGGTAAAAGTGCAGCCCTGCAATTGCTCATGCCACTGCTGGCAGAAGGGCCTCCACTCGAGTGAGCTCTGGAGGATATCTTTTGCCCTACTTTTCCACTCTTGCCAGAACATACGTGGTGCACTGGCATTAATGTTAAACGCGCAACATCTCTGTTCTCGTCTGCCACTTAAAAAAAACTACAAAACTAAACTATTTCTTATTTTGCCAGCTAAAGTGCACTGAGCTACATAGCTCTATTTCAGACGCGACTTGGCCACAAGTGATAGCCCAACGACGAGGCTTATCACGTGGAAATGTATAACAGCAAATTACTCTTAAGACACATGTTGATTCTACATGTGGAAGAAAAAACCGAGGAACCCGGATAAAAATCCACATGACCATGTGGAGAACATGCAAGCCCTAAATATACAGCGGGCGTCAGGGTCGGGATTGAACCCACGACCTCCTGTATACCAGGCGAGGTAGTTGACATCTCGCCACTGCAGCACCTTGGGTCGGCAGATGGCACCACAGCCTCTTCTCTGTGTTATTATACTCTGCCTGATACCGATGTGCATGAACACTGAAAGTTGTGCTTTGATGTTGGTTTTGCTCACCGGTGGGCCGGGGAGTCCCTGAAGGCCGGTGAATCCTCGGTGTCCCTTGAGGCCCCTCTCTCCAGCCTCTCCTGTCTCACCCTTGTCTCCCCGGGGACCTTGTGGGCCCTTAAGAGCAGAGCACGGCCAAAGTGAAATGTTGTCTGTTATTCAAACGCATTGTAGTACATACACACTGATGGGTTGATTCAGCCTAAGTTGTCAATGTACTCTGTAGTTGAACCTCTTTCGCGTCGTACGTAGCCAACCGTGCTTAGGTGCGGGGTGAAGGACAACAAACTAGACACAAAAATAAGTTTCTAACTGAATGAGTTTTCAAACGAGATTTAAAAGTGCAATGCTCCAGAGCATCCGAGACGGATGCAGAAGCCCATCTGAAAGCGCGCGATGCAGTGACCGCCTTTGTTCGATGGCTAGCCAAAAGCTACTGCGAGGATGATCAGAGTCGGTGTAATGGTTTATGCTCCTTGAAAAGATCAGAAAGGTATTTTGGCTCATTTCTGGCAATCACTTTGTGTGTAATGAGTGCGACGTTATAATGTATTCGCTCGGAGACCGGAAGCCAGTGGCAGCTCAGTTTGCAAGTGCGTAGCCAGCTTATCATGTAGCGCTGTTTGCGGGAAAAGTATTGATCGCACTAATGTCCTCTATATACCCCAGGAAAGCCTCACGCATGCCATTCGAGACCATTTCCATAAATACACATTGATGGATTGCATATCTCTGTAATCGGTATCTGAGTAAATTACATCTTCGTTAACATGTGTGCAGCCAGCCTATAATACACTGAGTGCTGTTATGTGGTCATAGTATTGACAACACTGGTGCCCTTTATATACTCAGAATAGCCTCGTGTGAGTAGACATGAGGTTGGATTCATATACATGTCAGTGTATTTGGCATCTTTGTGAATGACGGCGTTACATGCGTGCGGTAAGGTTATTGGCAGCTGTTCGCTTGCTTAAGCAAACGCTGCTGGATGAAGATGTTGGTCTGAAATGCCAGTGGGCCTATGGGCGAAATAATATGTTTATTTACACAGTATGTGTAAGCACTTAATGGAGTTCTGCTTATGTGTGCTGTTATACGTGCCACTGCTTTGCGGTAATAGTATTGGTAATACAGTTGTCCTTGATTTACCCACAAAAGCCTCACAAACTGTTAAGACCGTTTTTTTGGATGGTTCAGCATTGGGATGTTTGGACAATTCCAATAACAAGGGTTTGTTCACATGGGAGGAAACTGAAGTCCCCAGAAAAAAAAACCCCCAAAGCTCCACAACGGATGGACTGAATATGTTGCTTTTTGCCATCTACTGGGCGCCTTGCAGGCCAACCTCATGAAAAGTTGAACTCCCAGATAGTCTACCAACAAGTGCTAACCAGGCTCACAACCTGCTTAGCTTGGGGATCCCTTAAAATCGGAAGCATTCATGGTGATTTGGTCGCAGGAAATTGTGGTTGATGGCATAAACTTTGCGCTTCAAATTAGGACAACATTGCTACCCACCACTTTAAACCCAAATCCCCTTCTAACATTCTATTGCAAGCATATCTTTATACGCTCTGAAAAGCTGCTAATTAAAAATGAACAAGGGGAAAAAATAATGCAAATGCATGCATGCATTCTGTAAAGCTTTCCAACATGCATTTATCCTTGGAAATATGTATTAACAGTACGGAAACTGGCAGATAGCTGTTCGGGCAAACCGGATTTTTTTTTTTATATTTGCAAATAATATTTCTAGCGCTGGTTTGGTGCTGCAAGTCTTGGGTAACCCCTTGGATCAAGGTGGCTGATTTTATTTCTCGGTTGAGTCCAGAATAGGAACGCAACATCAAATAAAAAAGAAACTTCAATTGGATCATCTTTGAGAGTTATCGTGACCCCCATGTTACAGACATACAGGGGTAATGCAATCACGGCTTTTGACGTTCGTGGACAACCGTTGAAAACTTACCGGCAGTCCGCGGGCACCAGAAGGACCAGGTGGACCCATGGGACCTTGAGGGCCCTGGAAATTGAAACGCAATTGGTCAATCTCACATGCATTCACAACAGATAATATAGTGGCACTCAAAGTTCATGATGCGGCAGAAGCCACCTAGCATTTAAAAATAGATCGTGAGGATGAGTGCAGTGGACATTTATTAAGTTATATCAACGTGATAACACGTGCAGATAATAGCGGACACATTTCCCGTTTAATAACAGCGCATTCTACAGTTTGCCAAATGGATTTTCTGATTAAATTTTGGCCATATGGTGCACTCACGCTTGATGTCTTGTTTTCATAATCACAGTCATTGTTTATTTTTTTGTAAAGCTTTCAAATAGGATAAATACAAGTCTCTGAGTGCTGCCTGACATTAATGCTGGGTGATTAACGTACCATTAAACATTGTGGGCAAACAAGTTAAACAAAAATCATACCATGTTATTTTGATAAACAAAAACAGCATGCATTGTTGACTATACGAAAAAACAAATGAGGTAAATTAAATTATCTTCCAATGTTCCACCCTGAGTTTTTGCATTAATCGTCAAGTAAAATGAAATACATAAAATCAGTCCTTTATGAATACATTTGTGGATAAAGGCCTCCCCCACGACAAAGCAGTAATGGGGGATGTTTGTCCGGTATCAATAACACCCAGATGATTAACCCGCTTAAATAAATGAATCCTTGTTTTTAAAGATGTCGAACGTTGCTGCATCAATCGTACGTTGAGGCAAGGTGGGGGGGGGGGGGAAACTCGATGACAAATGATCATCACGGCGATGGTGCCACGAACACCCCTGTCTGGGACAACGAGCAGGCGAGCCCGGCCTCGAACGCTTTGACGCCGACAAAAAAAGGTGCTCACCTGATCTCCTCGGCCGCCATTTTTGCCGGTGGGACCAACGGGGCCAGGTGAACCGGTTGACCCGGGTGCTCCGGGCTGGCCGGCCGCTCCTGCCTCCCCTCGCTCGCCCTGGAGGGTGCACACACGGCCGCGGCGTAACACGTTTCACCACGGCGGATCCACCGAGCATTTGTCTGCGACCCCACTCCGCCCGTTGGCTGAATCGGTCGGGAGTGTAACTGTCTGATTTGGTGCGTATTGCGGTCGACGCGTATTACCACGTGAAATGGTTTTACTGCTTTTTATACCGGCGCAGAGCACAGGCCCAAAACGCCAAGCAGCCAGTAACAAACAGCACTCTGGAAAGGTGTAATAGATAAGAGTTTATATTTTTCTTGGTTTAAAAACTTGGGTTATGGGTGAGAATTCCGTCGTCAATCGGTGCGTGGAACGAAGCATCGATATTATTTGACCTGTGGTATGCATGGTGATTTTACACAGTATGAATTGTTTGGTTGGTTGGTTCAATCTGCCCTCATTTGCCTGCGATGAATTAGCTCGCGACTGCAAGCAAACGGGGTCTACTAAACAACAATAACAACTGTACCATCACAATCGTATTCAGATAAACCAAAAAAGCGAGTGCGTAAACTCAATGTGAGACATCGACTGAAGCCCAAGTAAGAGCTGTAGCTGACCCACCCGTCTCATATTGAAGTGTCCTTTGCGTTAGTGTAAATGTACGGACAACGGTAAGGCTTTGTTAAGGGGAGGATCGTGACAAGGCCACCACCAGTGGCCTCTCTGTTCCGAGCGGCACTGCTCACCTTGGCTCCAGCGGCACCATCGCGACCTGGGGCTCCATCAGAACCAGCGTTTCCCTGTCGGGAGACAAAGAGGGACATGTCTTGAGAAGCTGCCCATGTCTACATTGTGGTTCTCTCAAGCCTAGTGTGTACCGAATGAGAGGTGCAGTGATATTTATCCGATTGGACCTTGTTATCTCTGGAATTACAGGGAACCTCAATGTTTTATTCACTAATAAAGAAAATTATTAACTAAGATTTCCAAAAGGGGTGATGATAAGGCCTCAAGTTGTACTAAAATGAACAGGAAATGTAAAGACAAAACACAGTAGGAAAAGGTAGAGGGCTCGCCAGATAAATATTCAGCATTGCCTTGTATTATTCCAGGACAACCTCACTAATCACCGAGACTCAGAATGGTGGCCCTACATTGAAACGTTTGACCAAGTCCATTCGAAGGCACTAATGGGTGCCTAAGCCCACTGGCCGTACTTCCATCTCCTGTCCACCTCACAGCCCAGCAGGTTTGAGAGTTTCACAAATCTTTGGGCCACCGAACCCATAAATGTGGATCACAGGCATGTCCCACCACACCCGTTGCAGTCCAGGCCTTTGAAAGGGTCACAGCAAGTTTTGTAAATCACGGTGTTGGTGAGCGGGTGGCTCGTTAACCGGTTGATGTGGCACTCACTTCACGTCCTTGCTCTCCAGGTGGACCGCTCAGACCAGGTGGGCCGACTGGGCCAGGTGGGCCTCTCTCTCCAGATGCTCCCGTCGAACCCTGCTTGCCAGGCTCTCCCTGCAGTGAGGCGACACACAAACACACAACTCGTGTCTCATTGCAGCAGCCAACAATATGCCCATGTGCAAGACGATAATACAATAAGAGCGACTGTAATCATCGTCGTCACGACGGAAGGCTTTCCAGCACCATTGCCATCTCTCACAGTCCTGAGATGCCACAGTCTCATCTCCTGAGCACGAACTAATTGCATCGCTCCATCTCCACGATGGTCATTCCCTCGGGAGCTGGATCTCTCCTTTCTGATGGCATAGGCCATCGATCGGCATGGTTGACTTCATGCGGTGCGAAAGAAATTCAACATACATCATCCCTTGCAGCGATGTGTCCCGTCCAAGCCCGCATGCTTGCTTTAACAATCAATACGATGTCTCTGATTTGTGTTGGTTCCCTGAAATATATGCTGCCCTTTCTGTCTCTCAGTGTTATTCCGTGCATGTGTATCTCTCCATGCTTGTTCGCACGACTTTCAGCTTTTAATTCCAATTTTGATTTCACGTCCACGCCAATGATTGATAAGTTAGAGCCCAATATGGCGTAAATTAAAACATGATTACGATATACAATGACTTTCCATGGTGTCCTAATGCACACTACCGGTGTTGAGGTGCTTCACGAATCCACTCTGCTTTGTTATCGTTGCATTAAAACCGTCAAACCGGGCACATTCGTCTTCCACTAGGTGGCGCTGGAGCTACGTAGATTTAGTTTCTTTCTCCCAGTGTAAGTAATGCTCATGCATCACAAGCCACGCCATCCCGATGAACGCATAAAAGCATCTCGATTACCACGACCATAAAAAAGATATATATAACTACGACGGGAAAACTCACCGCAGGTCCGGGAAGACCAGGGAATCCCCTCTCACCGCGCTGACCGGGCAGACCCACAATACCTCGCTGTCCCGAAAGTCCCTGGGCACCAGGGGGGCCGTCTGGACCCTGTGGAGAGAGGGGGACGCACGGGAACACGGCAGCAGTTGCATTAAGCTTTGCTTACTCGATGCTTACTGCTTCATCCTGGACTCGAACACCAGATGTCCCAGAAGTGGCCGGGTGACGTAGCGATCAGACCACGCCGAGACCCTGGTTTTGAATGTGCGTTTTAACTGCCCATGGTTAAACCGGGTTCTTAAGTGAAGTGAGTTTGTTAGTCTCAGCCTAGGTACTGATGCCTGCACAAACAAATGCATGTCTTAAACAAATATTGTGACGAAATTACGTGTTTGGCAAAGGCCCAAGCTTTGCTTACCATAATAGCAATCAATGAGAAGGCTTTCTCTCTCATCCATCCACGAACCCACACACGCACCGACTTTAATCGGCCATTTCTCAAACGAACAGAGCGTGATATCATACAGTCATTTGACCCTGAGATCCGACCTTGGAGGTCACCGTCCCAGTTGCCCACTCACGAGGGCTGCGATCAGATTCGTTCAGATCTCGGGCAACTACGTTTTTTCACGACGGGAAAATGGTCCGGCGGCTGTTTTCCACAATTTTTACCCCCCAGTGGATCATGGCCGTCCGTGCGTCACAGCGGTACTTACAGATGGGCCGTCCTCTCCGGCATCTCCCTTCTCTCCGGGCGCGCCGATCGGTCCCTGAAGCCCTGGCTCGCCGGCGCGGCCCACGGGGCCTGAGTCACCACGGATGCCCTTGGGCCCGTCCTTTCCGTTGGGGCCAGCTGGGCCAGGGGATCCTGGGTTACCCTGAAACGGAACGGGTGTGTCGCGACGTCAACAACCGGGCTGCACAACGCTCTCACACTTGCTCTTGCGAGGCCTCGTCACGTTTTTGGCCACGCCAAATGTGACGAACGGTTGGCCAGAAGAAAACGGTTCGTGAATCTATCTTTGTGGAGCGTACAGAAGCAGGCACACACACAGAACCGGGTTCGATGTCGCAGGTTGCGGATCCTCGCCTGAATGAAGGCTGGATCACTCTACACCTTTTGGCTATCCATCGAACATCGCGAGCTTTCAGATTCGCTTCTGCTGCCGTCTGGAACGCTGTTCCTTGCAATATTAAGAAACCACTGAGAGATAGACATTTTGAAATCTAGATTGACAACTCATTTCTTTAGAATTTCCTTTTGTGTTTAGTTTGTTGTCCTTCCCCCGCACCTCCGATTAGCATGGTTGGCTACGTATGGTGCGAAAGAAGTTCAACGTACATACATACATCTCCTACCTCTTAAGTTTCAACCTACGATCATTTTCAGTTCCATACGTTACATTTTGACTTTCATTTCAGGACAGTGATGTTATTTATTTATGTATCTATCTGTGTGTAGGTTTAATTGTTATCCCCTCGTATGCGCGGGTTTCCTCCAGGTTCTTCTGGATTCTCATTTGTGCGAAGAGGCACTTATTCGTGTAATCGGCCGAACATCCCAATGTAGGATCCGCCTGAAAAAAAGAGTCTTGAGGCTCAGTGAGGCTTTCCAAGCTAAATATAGGGCATCATCTGTGGTCTATACACTGCTAGATTGGCCATAATTAGTTTTAGTAACATGTTCTACCTAAGCCAACTTATTTTCATAGAAGTCAAGATAATAACTTTAATTAGCATTTCTTCTCTGATCCATGTGTTCTTCTTCCCCTCTGTCAGTTAAATGTCCCAGCATGCACCTCTTCACGCTTTTCTCTGCACGATTTAGTTTTTGTAAAAAAAAAAGTATTTGTCAGTCTACATAGCAAATAAGTACATTAAGAAATTCCCAACTCTTTTAACTATGATAGCAGCTAATATACACTGACTGTAGACTTTCTTCTGGAGGCACATGGTTATCATTTTAATGGACAAAACCGTTGTTGGTGAATACGAACATGTTAAGTGGAATGCAACAACAACAACAGGGTGCTGCTCACATTGGGACCTGGGGGTCCGACTCTGCCAGCTGCTCCAGGGAAGCCAGTCGCTCCCTACGGAAACAGAGAACAAAACATGAGTGCCTTGACATGGGATAATCACGTAAAGTATATATATCGTTTTTTTAAGTGCAAAGACGGGAATTGTACAGGTGCCCAACCATCAAGAACAATGCCGGAGCTTATAAGCAACGGTTTACATTGGACACCAAGCCCACAGTCAGTCAATCGACAAGTCGTGCAAGGTGGAGTTGTAGTGCGGTCAATCTCAGTTCTTCAACGATGTCTCTGACCAGCATGAAACCAGCTTGAACGAGAATGGCAAAAAAATATCCTCAAGAGCTCACTCGAGCCAAGCCCCATCCGCCAGCATTGGCACGAGCAGAGTAATTGCCGGGCTAAAATCTTTTACGCCTTTGCTTACAAGGCCCACAGCAATACATCTCAGAGGCTTTGTCATGTATTTTATTAAAATTATTTCAGTCGGTGCGTGGTGCAACAGCCAGACACTGAGAAACAACGTTTGGATTTAGACTGCAGGTAATTTTTTTCCTGCCAAAGCTGCTGCTAGGATTAGGATGCCAGTGAAGGTTGGGAAACACGACGAACAAATACATTTGTAAATAGCGGTCGCGAAAAATGTGGGCCTTTTTCTTTTTACGGGTTACGACGAAACAAAATGCGCCCATAGTTAAATCGTAACGAAATTAAATCAAGTGAGATTGTTTGCAATTGCGTTTAAAAAGATCACTTACAGGGGGACCTTGAGCACCTCGGGCACCTTTTGGACCAGAAACGCCATTAGGACCCTGAAAAAAAGAATGTTTAAACATGTGAGCCAAGTCCATTAGTTCTGTGCGAGTCTTAAGAATGTGTCCATATTATCCGTGATAAGTGTTTTTTTTTAACTCATGTCAACAGAATGGCTAACACATTAATATGACACATGTTCCTCGTCTAATCTTGTATACGTCAGTTGATTCTGCCGCATAGTAGTTGGTGATCCATTGCTCACTGATTCACTCCGTTTTAGTCTCTCAATGTCTTTCAGTCGCTTCCCTGCTACTCTCTTATCGCTACTACCTTGGCCATTGATCTCATCAACGTCACGCATGGATACCTCCACCAATATCAGTAACTCATTCTACCTGACTGACTGTTTCATCACATTCATAATGTGTGCAATGTTGTAAGTTGCAGCACTGCTCGACTTTGGAACGCCATCCGCTATCATCTTTCCAAGCTTCTATGCTCTTGCTTGATTTACGAAATAGTTCATTATTATTATTATTATCTGCTGTCCTATCCTTAGTCTTGCAAGTTGCTGGCTTTGAAACTCTCTTCCGTTTGTTTAACACGTAGGCTTTCCTTCCCGTTTCCATCCTTTCCTAAATCCTTGCTCGCTTCAAGAAATGCATTCATTATTAGCCCCTGTACTATCATGAGTGCTCTTTGTTACCGGCCACTCTGTTTAATAGTATTTTTTTCAGCACCAGCGATAAAAAAATATTTTCCATATCAAACGATGAAAGCACTTTTCTTTATCTGGTTTATTAACCCAACAAAAATTTTGCAATTTAAGATGTGCCTCAAAGCTGTTATGTTATGTCCACAGAGTAAACACTCGAATGCTTTCTACCATTAAGTCATTTACATGCATCTCTATGGGTCTCTGGATGTCTGCGTGAGTCAGTGAATATCCACGTGATTCAATATCTCACACCACGGATCACATGATAACACCGCTGCCCGCTTCCATCATTGGTCGACAGCCCTTCCGACATTCCCCGGGCTACTCGTGCATGCTGGGAGGACTATACGTCCCCTCTCTCACTCGCCAACCTCGACACGAACACGTACACTTTGCCCATTAACTTCCCACCAAGTTGTTGGTGGATTGGGGCACGTGGGGAGGGGAGTCACTGACCTGGGGGCCGGGAGCACCTGATGGCCCCTGGGGACCTGGGGCGCCAGCATCTCCCTTCTGTCCAGTCTCGCCCTGCTCTCCCTTGGCACCGGGCTGCCCGTCTGAGCCCTGACAACGGGCGGGTTTGTGTGTGCGAGCGAGCGTGCCGGTGGCGGAGGGAGGGACACAAAAGACGCGGTCACCCACGGCCCTCGAAGCAGCGCACACGGTGGCAGAGAGGGGTGAAGTTGTTAACCCGACACCCGATTACACGGCCAGAACTGGCGGGCGCTCTGTGCGCGTTAGCGCGCAAGAAGACAAAGCCGTCGACTGTATTTGAGTGAAGGTCAAGTAAGTAAATGAATGGAACGTTTAATGCGGCTGTAAAAAAAAATTACACCGAGCTTGGACAGAGTGGACACAAGGTTTACTGCAGTTGGTGGCAATGCAGCCAAAGCATGTTAACCTACGATTCGCATGGTTGGCTACATGCGGTATGAAAGAAGTGCAACATAGAAACCTGCATACAAAAACATGTTGGACTTCTTACGTAACAGGCCATGCGGGTTAAGTTCATAGACTAGGTGGTGCATATGCATGCACAGCCCTTTTCTGTCAATCCACTACTGGATGAGGGCCTCCACAAGACTTGTTGGGCCGTGGGAAATATTTTTAACCATACATCACCACGCTGGTGATGGTGTAGAGGGGGAGAAGAAAATCATTGGATTTCTCTGCACTGCCCTTTACTGCCCACAATGCCTATTGCACCCTTCTTTTACACAGAGTGGACACACACCTGATGCACTATCCAAGCTCAGCTTTACGAGGTCAGCTGAAATTTGCCGTATCGCGGGCGATTTGGTCATATGTCCAAATAACAATTCTCTGGCTTTGTAGTGGGATTAAATGTGTCATGCAAGGATGCAAACACACACGGCACGATTAGTATGTTTATCTATTGGTAAAAAAATATTTTAATTAAATTAAAAATAATGAACCAAATTAACGCTGTGTCGTATGGCTTGCAGCAAGTGGGGTCGGAGTTGAAAGTGTGAGACGTGTGGGGGTGGTGGTGGGGGCTATACTCACAGGAGGTCCAGCAAAGCCGGCAGGTCCAGGTGGCCCAGTCTCTCCACGCTCTCCCTGCAGCAGAGGGGTTAGCGTCGATCAACGACATTGGTAAAGCGCCCTGCAGTGCTCAGGATACAATAGACTCCCCTGTTGCGCGACTGCGACAACGAACACCGAACCATGGGGCGCGGGACTTTGCACTGCCACCAAATATGCACATCTAAAAGCGCTGTGTATTCTAAATTCACCGACGCTCGGGCAAAGTAATTGAATGGCGAAATCACTTAGAACTGAATCTCCTAATAGTTGCTCTTCATTGGACATTGATCTTCGGCGCTGGTATGACAGCTACTGTAGCTGTTTCCTTGCGGCTATGCCTGAATTAAAACTGTGGGCCTTGGGCATAAACAACGAGGGAGTGCCGTCATCTGGCTGTCTGAGCCACGGGGCATTGAAAGTGAATCTTGAGAATCAAAAAGGTGCCTTAGTTTGGTTCTATTTAACCCTAAGAATTCTTAAGGGTGCATTGGTCTGTGAGGCTAAGGCTTTGTCATTGAACCCTAACAAACCTAAAGGAGCGTTATTCATAACAGAAAGGAAATGATAATTGGTTCTTTACCCTTCTATCTGGCAACAAAACTGACACCTTTTTACAAGGAGTCATGTTTGCATAGACCGCAATACCTGCAGTCCCCGAGCTCTCATACTCTGATGGTGCATTGTCTTTGAGTTGTGCGCCTTTTGGCGTCATCTGGTCCAACCCATGTGAGACTAGGCTCTAAGGAAAGCTGTCTCGGGTGTGGACCAATCAACTTCAAGAACAGTGCACATTATCAGAGTTATGTTTTTTGTTTGCATTATGACTGCAGGTATTGTGGTCTATGCAAACATGACTCCTTGTAAAAAGGTGTCAGTTTTGTTGCCAGATAGAAGGGTAAAAAACCAATTATCATATTTTTACTGGCAAATGAGGTTCCCATAGAGAAAGGAAATGTCCAAACATTCCCAATGCAGAAGCCTGTTGAAAAAGCGTTTTGAGACTCAGTGAGGCATTCCCACATAAACGTCATTGTTATTGCGTCTGACTGTTACTATGGTGTCACTTTTGAATGTATTCACGTAGCTGCTGTGCATTCTGCTCACCATATATATACACAGCGCATAGTTAATACATATGGAGCTAAGCTAAAAAGAAAGTGTGGTAACTATAGCGATGGTATCTGCTGTGCGTTGTGATACCACAAATGTGCCACGTGCTTCTGAAATCTCCTAAGGTGGCAGACGCAGCTTGTTGTTGTTATTATTGACGCTGCCATGTTTACGCGGTTATTAATGTTAAGCTTATGTTAACGCACTGTTTACACTTTCTCTGAGGACACTGGGAGGTTTGTTTTGTGCAGATTTGCATAAGCCGCAGCTGTCTGCATGTTGCTGCATGACAACTGCCAACGGAGAACACTAAAATGGAAAGCTGGAACAGCGTCCAGTGTGAACACCGATTCACTACCATACTCGTCCCGTGATGATAAAAGCAGTCTTTTTTTTGCCCAGAGACTGAACATATTGCACGCTTAATTTTAGAACTTTCGTGACTGCAGGAATTATTATTTGTTTCTTTCGGTTAAGTCACGTCTAAAGATAAAATAATAAATTAAATTTAATTTATTATATATTATATATATTATTTGTTTCTTTCGGTTAAGTCACGTCTAAAGATAAAACAATAAATGAAATTTAATTTATTATTTTATCTTTAGACGTGACTTAACCGAAAGAAACAAATAATATTGCACGCTAAATCTCGGAGGCATTACAAACGCTCGCCACTTGCCTGGAGATCCGTGTTTGGAAAGTCTTTTACATTTTACGAGTTTTCGCCTGGTTTTGAAATTCCTCAAAGCAGCTAACCCCCGAGGATCTATGATGAATTCAATAGACCGTGAAGCATTGATTATCATTTCAGATTACCTGCATTATTAACCTAATCCCCAAAAAACTGCCAAATGGGCACACAGAAAAGCCCCTGAATTCTGATCATTGCAAAGGCTTGGACAATAAATTGGCACGATAGCACAATAATAATGCTCTTTAAAGGGGGGATCCTTGATTCGACTGTTTAAGCAATTCCAGGAGGAGATAACACTCAAATTCTGCACAGATGGCTTCAAGAATCACTTGCCGTACTGCCATCTTCTGGCCCACCTCACAGACCAAGTCTCCGAACTGATATTAACCAGGCTCCCAGTAGTCTGCTTGGCTTGCGAGATCTGACTTGATCGGGCACATTTGTAGGCTTGTCGTAGGCGTAATTCAATTTCTGCTTGCTTGTACGTTCGTCGTGAGCTCGTGTAGGTGATGACGTCACTGGTATTTTATTTGAATGTGGGTATTGTTGTACTTTACGGGGGCAAGCCTATTGATACAGCTATCGTGCTTTGACGGTTCCACCTGAAGACGGAAGCTTGTGTTGCCTCCGAAACGTCGTGATTTTTATTTTATTTTAATTTTACTTTTATTAATTTAAATTGTAATTTTTTACCTACGTGACTTTACCGAAAACCTTAGAATATGGCAAGCCTATTGTTGGGTCAAAGCCAAGGAAAAGTCGGCCGCACTGGTTCGGGCATGTTAGGAACAGGGGTCGGTCGGCCACTCAAAATAACAAGAGATATTTTTTTTCTAATTCGGTAAAATACTCGATATTTCAAGAGCCGCAGTGCATCTGAATACGAGACGGTCCCGAATAAATAACGAAAACAGTCCTGAATGAGCCGCAGCTTGCTGACCTCTGCCCGTGGACTTCCATGGTAAAGTGGACTCCCGTGGTCAGGGGTCGACAACCAAATAACAAGTGTCAGGAGTAGGGGAGGAGAGAAAACCAGGTGGGTAGGTTGCAGATGTAAAGAGCCCTAGAGGAATAAGTATTGAGACCACAACAATGCGGTAATACTGATTATCGAAAGAGAACCGTGGCAGAAATGTGTCCGTCCCCATCATCGCTAATGAGCTGACTGAAGTGACAGATGATGATGACGATGATGATGATGATGACGCGATTTACTTACGGGTGCCCCACGTGCTCCAGATGGTCCAGTTGGTCCAGCAGGACCAGCATCACCCTAAAGACAGGACACAGCACCGCCGCACAGTGAACAGACTGCTCCGAAGAACAGGGACCACTTGATCTGTCTATAAGTTTGGAGTGTCCAACGTCGAGTTGTCTGAGTGGGCCGAGAGGTCAGAGAACTCCTCTGGCATCACTCAGAACCCGGGTTCTAAACATGAATTTCAGTCACCCATGATTAACACTTAACTGAGCTCTCAAATCATTAGACCTCCTTTGCCAGTACCAAAATATAATAATAGGGGTTTTCCCCTTTTTTCGTCTTTGTACGCCTTTTGGCGTCCTCTGGTCGAGCACCAATTGGGTCGAGGCTCAAAAGAAAGCCGTCCCTTGGTGTGGACCAATCAGTTTCAAGGACAATGCATCTATTATCATAGTGTGTTTTTTGTTTGAATTTTGACTGCAAGTATTGTGGTTAATGCAGACATGAATTCTTGTAAAAAGGTTTCAGTTTTGTTGCCAGAAAAAAGGGGAAAACCCCTACTGTTATGAGCTCTCAAAGCGTAGTGCGTTTATGGATTTATATTGGTCACCAATATCAGCAGAGTAAACCTGGTATATAATTTCATTTAACTTGTTCCAGAATTTTGCTTTTTTAATGACAGGTCATGAGCTATCTCTGCTACTGAAGGGAAGTGACTTGAGAAGCAATTCCGTGATGTCATCTTCCGGGGCCATTCTCTCACACAGGGTGATGCCCTTCTAGCTGCAGAGTTCCAAATGTTTTTGTCTCAAGAGATGATGACATCAATAGGTATCCAAACGGCACTTAAAAAAAAAACATTTATTTGATGAGATGTTTAACTATGGTTGCTGAGTACAGGCCCAGAGGGCCAATATGCCAAGCGTCCAGCAACAAACAGTACTATTTTCAATATCATCCACCCATTAACTTATTCAGCAACGCTTTTTCAAAAAAGTTACAATGTAATGCCATGCTAGGTATGCATGTGATTCTACTCATCACCAAAACCGTTGCGGTGTCATGCGCTCTCACCTTGTCACCGTGAGCACCGGCTGGCCCAGGTGGTCCAATAGGCCCGGTCACACCCTGCACAGCGACGGCATAAACAACAACAACAACACGTCAACACAGCTCGCCTGACGCTTGATTGTTCGCACGAGCTAAGTTGTTCAAAAGATACGGAAAAGTGCATGTCCACGTACGGCTCGTTTGTGAATGCACCGCTTGATGAGGGACGGCCTTCCCCACGCCGTACAGGCAGTGCGGGTTATTTGAACATACTTCACAATGCTGGTCAGTGCGGGTTGGTGAAGGCAGAGGGAGAGTACAGAAACATGATGGATTTTGCTGCACTGCCCTCTGCTGCTCACAATGGCTACTCCACCTGTTTAGTGCACGGTATTCGTCCATACAAGCACGATCCAGGTTCAACCCGACTTAGCTTCCATGGTCTGATGGGGATCGGGCGCTTTACCACGTGATTTGGGCGTCGGTAAATCAACGTGGACTAGTTGGCATACAAGCGGTAGGCGAAATTCTACATATTGCATGTAATGTTCAATAATGGAGTAATCGCTTATGGAATGCCCCATGTGCAGTTTTGGCGACAAGACCAATTAAAACAAGAAACCCCTCAACATTGACATTTGAGATGAATTGCCATGTAATGATAGAAGCTGGCAATAAGCATGCACAGTTCTCATGTGAGCGACACATCCTGACGACACACTGATTGGGGGGAAAGGCAAAGGGCAACTTGCGATACAAACACGCTGCTGTCCTTCGAATAGTATCACACGTGGCCCTTGCTTCCAAAAGATCAATTGGCTAAAAACGTCCGAATATACATCGGTAGTATATAGACCTCCACGTTTTGTGAATTATGCGACCTGTTGCGTAAATCCTGCCACGCAAAACTCATTATTATACCCGGCGACTGTGCTTATAAAAGCAAAATACGGAGCGGGGGGAGAAACAAAATGGACCGCGACACTCGAATAATGCGGTAATAATATAAAGCTCCGTTTTGAGACCGAAGCCGTTCGGATGTAGAGTGACAATTGGTGACAATCGCAAAGGAGCAAGACACGTGCGCGCGCTGCGCTGCGTGAACAACCCACCCTGCCTCCGTCCTTGCCGGGAGCGCCCTCCGGCCCCTTCTCGCCAGAATCTCCCTGTGGGAGGCAAGGCAGGTAAAGAAAACAGAGTGAGATCGAGTTTTATTGAGCAAAGAAACCCGGCTTCCACTTACCCGAAGCCACGCCATCAAAGGGCCCCTTTGTGCTGCCTCAGCACCCGGCAGGGCAATTCACGAGTCGGCGGCGAAGCTGAACTCGTTCATTCATCCTCACTCGGCGTCATTTTCTTTCGCCGGTGATGGTGTTCATTTTTTTGTTTGAGAGTAAGGGGCGGTGAGCGTCTTCTTCTAAGGTCTTCCTTAATGGCACATTTGGCATGCTCGCCACAGCAGGCACCCCGCGTGCCCTGTACGGACACGGACGGGCAGGCTCGCAATGAACTCTTTTTCGCCTCTTTGTAAAGGCGTGTGCTTTCCTCTCAAAAGGTCAAACGTGGCTGTCCTGGAATTGCTTGCGCACGCCTCTGCTAGAGGAGGCTCTGTATTTGGCCCACTCTGCCACAACTGGACAGGTATCTTGGAAGAGTTGGGAGTACCCACGCTTTTGACCCCGCCACACTTTGGTGTGCCCTCTTTTTGCCGCTGAGTGGACAGAGGTGAGGGAAGGAGGGGGATTTCATAAACATGCCCAATGATGACAACTGCCTTCCTGGGGACATCAACTGGTGACCTCTGGGTTGCAAGTGCGGTGTATTAACAATTACATTGCAGCAACCCTCTCTATGACCATTCAAACTGAGTATATACACATTCCTGCGGAGGGAGCTGGTAGGAACGTTGGGTTGCTCGGTCAATGGCCAGGGTCAACGGCGGCGTGGTGTATTCCGCAAATATGCCCGACTGTGAGGGCGGGCACAAGCCGGCGTGAGTAGGTTAAACGTTGAGTTTAATAAGGGCACCACAGAGTGAGCAGCCCCTCCCAACCCAGCCCCACCCCTCCCACCCCCCACCCAGCCCCTCCCCACCCTCCCCACCCAGCCCCTCCCCACCCTCCCCACCCAGCCCTTCCCCACCCTCCCCTCTCCACCCAGCCCCACCCCTCCCATTTTTGGATGCACGACGGACGGACGGACACAATAATCCCCTGTGGGCTGGTGTAACCAGGAGGTCCCTACCAGTAATATGGAATACATATGGGGTGCAAGTTAGTGAGAGTGAGGACGTAAATGTGAGAGTACTGGTGAGGCGAGTGGTCGGCATCCAAGGTTATCCTCACCCTGTCTCCCTTGGCGCCGGAAATGCCCGTCGCTCCCCGCTCGCCTGGCATGCCCTGAAGGCCTGGGGGGCCCTGTGCTCCTGGGGGGCCACCGGGACCTGTCGCACCCTGGTACAGACAAAGGGGGGCAGACAGTTGGCCACGGTCGGTTATTATCGTACGCGGTCACACCTGAAAAACGCAACAGAAAAGTGAAACGTGAATGGGGGATGGGCTAATATAAACGAACGTTTTGGTCGTTGGCTCTCTTGCAGAGTTGACAAAGGACCATCGCCCGGAATTGTTATTCTTTCCTACCCGTAAGTTGGCACCTTATCCTCAAGCTGACATTAGCCATATGCTAATGAGCTGTACGCATCATTCCCTGGCAGTGCAGAAATCGTCATCACCATCAGCAGCAGCAGCCACGATCTACCCACTACTGCTGCATGAAGGCCCCCCCCGAACATTGTCACCATCTCTCACAGTTTTTTTGCGGCGCCGCAATCAATCTTGCTCGTGCGCACGAGCTGATCTTATCGCTCCATCTCCTCGGTGATCGTGCCCTCGGGTGCGTTCGCTCCTTGGGCTGCCATTCTTTCACCAGTCTCCTCCTATGGCCATCATCTCACCTAGCGATGGTGCGTCCTGCCCAAGCCCGCTCGCTTTCCTTAACTGGAAGTGTTTTGGGTGTCTCCAATTTGCATCAGTTCTCTAATCCACACGCAGAATGGTCATTATTGTATATTAGTAACTTGAAAAGTGTGGGATTCTGCCCATGTTACAGGCGCTGCCCTTGTGCTCTTATCGGTGATTTCCGCCGTCTGCTTTCACGGTGAACGTGAAGGATTTCATCACGTTATTGGAAAAAAGGGTAGGCCGTATGTGCCGACATCATGGTCCAAATATCCTATATCGCACCCTACTGATAGACTAATGATGCGTACGCCTTCTAACGTACAGGGGCAGCTGCCACCAGTAACGAGGTCCCCTGCTGCAGCGTGCATCGAGATTACTGCACGGGAAGTGTGGTGTGAATATGTAGTGACCAAGCAAATGATGACGGCGATGATGTTGTTGGTGCTGCCACAGGTACGACGGGGCCTACCTTGGGACCATCAGTGCCGGGTGTCCCGGGAAGGCCTCGTGCGCCCTGCAGACCCTGGGGTCCTGGGGCTCCTCGCTCACCGGGGAAGCCGCGCTCACCCTGCACGCGACACGGTCACGAATATTTGAAGCTTTCGTGACTGCAAGGATTCATACTCTTAGTTCTTTCGGTAAAGTCACGTAGGTAAAAAAAAATTAATTAAAATTAATCAAAATAAAACAATAAATTAATAAAAATAAAACAATAAAAATCACGACCTTTCGGAGGCAACACAAGCTTCCGTCTTCAGGTTTCAGAGGCAACACAAGCTTCCGTCTTCAGGTGAAGACGGAAGCTTGTGTTGCCTCCGAAACGTCGTGATTTTTATTGTTTTATTTTTATTAATTTTAATTTCATTTTTTTACCTACGTGACTTTGCCGAAAGAACTAAGAGTACGGTCACGAAGGTGCGGTGTGTTGAACGAGGTCAGGTGTAGAGAAGCGCTGTAAAGTGCTGTAAAAATATGATTGGGTGTGGTGGTGTGGGGCGAGGTGCCTGGTTGGGTATGGGGTGTCTTGAGGTGCAATGAGGTATGACGAAGATGGGAAGCGGTGCATTGTGGTGAGGTGCGGGCTTCAATGAAATATCAGACACGCGCACTCGACCAGAGTCAATCTCAAACAATGAGGCCTGCGCTATGAGGAGATAATGCGACGTAAGAAAAACTTGTTATTATAATACATTTTAATTTACGTTCACGCTGAACAGATTTTATCGACTTATGCTTCCAAACCATTATTGTGCGGTGATTGCCTCTTGTATTTTCTTTCTCTGTGTAGTTTTTAGATTTTCTGTGTTATATATATATGAAAATATACTCCATCATGGGATCTCCTTTGTCAGTATCAAAATATGTGAATAGGTTTTCCCCTTTTTTCTGGCAACAAAACCTATTCTCATATTTTGGTACTGGCTAAGGAGGTCCCATGATGTAGTTGCTCACCCCGAACTCTCATTACTCTGATAGTGCATTGTCTTTGTGCTAATACGCCTTTTGGCGTCCTCTGGTCTAACACCGTTTTGAGATGAGGCTCAAAAGAAAGCTGTCTCTGGTGTGGACCAATCAGTTTCAAGGACAATGCATATATTATCAGAGTACTTTTTTGTTTGCATTCTGACCACAAGTATTGTGGTTAATGCAGACATGATTCCTTGTCAAAAGGTTTCAATTTGGCGTTTTAACATCTTAACACCTGTTTTGTTGCCAGAAAAACATGGGAAAACCTATTCTCAAAAATATACCCGTTATCACAAAAGTGTTACCCTGCAACGCCTGTGCACACACACACGGCGCAGGCTGTGAAAACGCTTGACCATACCACGGACGTGCCAGTCCCGACGGGCACAGGATGAGCTTCAGTGCGTGAAATTTATAATGGAATCTTTTCCAGGCCCCCCCCCCCAAACCGTGCTCCGCCCCTTCCCCCCATATACGGAACTGAGCCCCGGACAGCTCAGGCTGAACTGGAAAAGCTCCGATTAAGCTGCAATGAAAAGGCTGTTTTGCGCTCGTTGAGGATGGTACTTGGGAAATGTGCCACGACTTACCCTTGCACCTGAAACTCCAACCTTGCCCGCTTCACCTGGGACACCCTGTGAAGACAAAAACACTTAAAGCCCCGCGTAAAACGCACCGCAAGGTGCACACTTAACGATGCCTTGGCAACGATCTGCTGCCAAAGCCATTTGCTGGCTGAGTGTGCAACAAATTGGAAAAAAACATGGCACGGTGCATTTTGCCAAACATTTTTTTGCAAATGGTCACGCAGTAAAAGCCAACGCGGCTCGCATGTGAACGATAAAGAGATGGAATTGATTGCCCAGGGCAAAGCGATGTAGGATAATTATACCCATCGCCATAACTTATACACATCAAGATCTTTGCATCTTTTTTTTTCTTTTGACCAATTTGGCAGAGAATGCTCATTTTCAGCATGGCACAGTACAGTACAGAATGCCTTTGAGCTAGCAACTCTGGTGAAACAGATGCCACAGTAAGTTCACATTTGCAGGCAAACATCTAACTTATAGCTATAACAATTTTTCGCAATATATTTTTCATCACAGTTGCTGAGCACGGGTCAAAGACGCAGAACTTTTAGCAGTTAGCGGCTAAACAACACACTTGAACGTGTACTCGATAAGAGCTAATGCGCTTTGAATTGAGCAAGTTACGAGAACTTGGCAAAAGAGACGATGGCAGGGCACGTACGAGCATTATTTTCTGAACAATTAGGCATCTTTTGTATCGCCTCAAACTGCCAGATGGTGCGCGTGTTAGATAATGTTCCGACAGATGATGATCTTGGGACTGAGGTAAGATTAATTCAAACCCATGATGCGTATGCGTCTGTGCTCGCCCGTCACGATGCAATCAAGCATTTTGATTGCGTGCAATTAGCGGTAGCATCCCATTTGCATGTACTATTAATACCTTGATACTAAACAGTGACTCACCTGAGCACCTGGTTTGCCAGCCTCTCCTGGGGGACCGCTAGGTCCGGGAAGACCCTGGAATCATTCAGATACAAAGAGTCAACATCTTCGCAATGCACGGAGCAAATCACAAATGTTAAAATAACTCTTCATGGCATTTAAGTGCTATGTCACACTTTTGATGGTGTTTGCAGTTTCCTCTGAGAATAATCGTCTCTTGACGGTTTGATCATTTTGCCATCATAATTCTGGTATTTGTTTTGTTGTTGGAACATTGGCCTTTGATACAACATTTTGGATGATCCGAAAATAGGAAGCCACAGGAAATGATGGCACCAAAGTGGCGTTAAGTCTGAGATTTTTCCCACCGAAAGAAATGTCACGTGACTTCAGGCGAAGTTGCTTTCGTGAGCACCAAGAAACGTTCAATTATCACATGCAGTAGTGCAAATGATCCAAAATTGTCGTTGAAAAAATGCAACTTTTTTCAAATGTGAAACTCATTCCTAATCCGTCGTGGCTAAGAGCACATCGAGTCTGGTGCTTGGGAGACTGAGGCCTTCTCACCTGGAAGCCAGGAGGTCCAGGTGGGCCACCTTCACCTCGCTCACCGGCTGGGCCCTGGACAGACAATCGATGAGGCACGGTTAACATAAATGCAGCACAGATATATTATATTGCTGCATGTCCTTTCATCATCAGCAGCATCGTAAATGTATTATGTATATTAAAAAAATTACGCAGTAATTAAAAATAGAAATAATAACGTCGACTTATTTTTGCGCAAATGTATCTATTTGTGTTCACAAGAGTCGAGTGAGTGACCTTTTTCTAAAATGCTCTTTTGTGATTTATGATTTTTTTTTTACAGTATATCCATGATTACTGCTGTTACTGACTGGATAAAGTCCATTACATGTAGCTTATGTTGACTGAAACGTATTTCACTGCATCCTGAATGCATCTATTGAAATATATAAAACACCATACGCATTTTCAGCCTCTTCGTCGGTGGGACTAGTATTTTGGAAATGCTTTTTTTCTGTACCCATCCAATCGATTTTTTCCAAGCAACTTAAAAAAACTAATAAATGGCAATCATTCGAACAAAGAACAATTACTTGGGACACCCAGTAAACGGGGTGCACTTCAGTACAGGCGCTTTTCATTAAATATTCTTTACGTTCCGCTCATGATGTTCGAGTGTGTGCGCGCGATCGTGCGTCGTTATTCGCGGGGGTGAGAACGTACAGCGGGGCCAGGAGGACCCTGAGCACCAGTCTCGCCATCCTTTCCTGGCAGGCCCTGCAAAGGCAACATCGCAGCGACATCAGAGACAAGTAGCATCGTTTAAGCAAACTGAATATGTAATTGGCGTTCTGTTACTACCGCATTCTTCAGATTATCAGAAGTATTGCTCATTATCCTGAGAATACTTTGTCTTCTGAAAATCAACGTGTTAATCGAGTTGTTCAAAATCGTCTTGCCGAAGACAGTTCTCCGGGGCAATACGTGACCACCCAGGGGACAGAAGATTGCCACCAGACATTCAGAATCTTCCAGAAGACCTCTTTCCCAATGTTAAAGTGGCACGCTCGGGAACCTCTTCTCTCCATAGATGTCACCGCATGCCGCAGATTTTTTTTCAAAAAAGATTACCCCAAAGAATACAGCAGTGCCTCGTCTGTCCCATGACCCATTGCTTCCACTTGTCACATGATTTGTGTGATCATTCCGAGCCCTTCCACGTAACACCAATGGATGTTCTGTCTTTCTGCACTGTTTGGTTTTAGCTTATTGGCTGTTGTCATCATTCGCGGCAACGGCATTTGTTCAAAAGGAACATTTTGGACTGTGTTTTGACATTTTGTGCCTCACCAGTAGAGTGAAGCTTGCTGAACAAATATAATTACACAGACGTGGGCCAAAAGCCCTCCCTATAAATGGCAAGGCCCTGTCTCAACGCAAAAAAGGCAACATTGTATTAGAAACTCACCTAGCACTCATGTGGAGGAGCATCATGGGCAGCAATATAAATGTACTTCTGTTCACCTGCTATATTAAACGGTCGTCGATCCCACCGCTTGTTTCACGAAAAGCGAATGTGGTTGAGCACGCGTGAGAGAGAATGGGACCGCAGATGGGGATGAAGGTGAGAGTCGGGGATGCTTACCCTGAGTCCAGGGGCACCGGGGATTCCCTTCTCTCCAGGCTTGCCAGGCTCTCCCTGTACAGGAAAAAAAAACACAGCAGCGTGGTCAAAACAACTCTGTAGCGTCTTCACCTTGCTCAGAGGATAAGACAATTCAAACATCCGGGGGGGGGCGGGTGGGGGTCACAACACGGTTGTTCACGTGGCTATAAGAAATTACAATGGGGGTTGAACCTTCAGCAGGGGTCGCGGTGGGGGTTTGGGTGGGGCGCTTCTTCAGGAAGCATTGATGTCGACAGAGGTATGGAGGGTGAGGTTTGAGAGAGGAATTATTGATTCATGTTCTGCTGATGTAGATGCCACCACCGCCATCATCTATTGCGCGGCGGTTGAACTTACGAATCTCGGTCCGAACAGGCAACCGGACATGCGGACCAGGTTTGTTCTTATCTCTGAAAGTTCGTAAGTCGAATGTGCATAAGTAGATGAGTCCCTGTATGCGTGCAATTACAGCAAAGACTCAGCAAGCGGTTTGACAAAAATGTGCCAAGGCTGTAAGGGGGCACTCTAATGATGCACAGTCGGTCATGTTTCTTTGGTCAGTGCATCGCTGTGCCTCAGGGTGGCAACAAAGCTAAAGATGTAATAAAGTGTCTGAGGTTGATTTCCTGAGGAAACTAATACAGGCAGTAAACCCTGCAGGCAGAAAGTACATACGGTGGATGGGAGTTCCCGACAGAGAGAAGCACTTGACTGGCATAGCCCAGAATATTACATGTACTCCGTATCGTATTTGCATAACAGGTAAGAATAACATGTCGCATAATAAACAGTGCTGTATTTCATTATGCAGCGTGATACGTCTGTGGATACACCACTGGTTTCTAATGACACCAGCGTATGTATCGTTGAATGCTGTAGGTATGTATCGCACTGGTCACGTTGGACAAAGTGTATCAGAAGAGTGTTGTAATACGTGTATATTGATCTTGGTGGGAGACGTGTAGAGCCTTTGAATTGACATGTAGTTATCTCTTCAGATTTGGCCAATTATTTTAGCGGTGTGTATATATATACACGTATTGCCCTGTGCATTGAGGCAACTGCGAGCAGTATGATGTTCTACGCATTATACATATTCATTTTCCGTACGAAAGTGAAGCATTTAATCTTTCATATGTTAGAAATGTCTGTTTTTGCTCGACACATGCTCACGTCAATCAGAATCGCTGTCGTTTTTATAACGACCGGCTTACCCTCATGACAGAGCTGCATCAAGTGACTTTCGCGCGCAATACCGTGATTTTCAAGTTCATCTGGAATTAATTTTAATTAAGAAAAAATGTTTGCTTTTAGCGGGCTCGTTAATTACCGGCATTGCTTGAGGAGCGAACTCGGATATATATCCTTGCCTGCGTTTTACGCGCCGTTCATGGATGAAATCTGCTTTCATCTGAATGCCTTCAGATCCAGTAATGTGTAATGTATGTTGTATGTATGTTGAACCTTCATTCGCACCGAATGTAGCCAACCGTGCTCATCAGAGGCACAGGGGAAGGACAACAAACTAAACAGCAGTTATAAAGAAATTAGTTTTCAATCTAGATGATTTACAAGTGCAATGCACCAGTGGCTTCCTCATATCGGAAGGCAGAGCGTTCCAGACGGCCGCAGAAGCGCATCTTAACGCGCACGAAGCTGTGACCGTCTTTGCTAAATGGCCAGCCAAAAGCCACTGCGAGGATGACCGGATTTCGTGTGATGGTTTATGCTCTTTGACGAGATCAGTAAAGGTATTATTTGTGGCAAACACTTCGTGTGAAACGTATTCGGTCGGCAACCGGAAGACAACGCAGCTCAGCGAGCACTGGATGGACACGGTCGGATCTTGCAGTACCCGGCACGACGACACATGCCAGAGAATTTTGTACATGCTGCAGTTTGGTGATGTCCTTTGCCAGATGTCCCTGGAGTAGTGAGTTGCAGTAAGAGCCGTGTCGATACTATGATATCGATTATAGCTCATCGGATTCCTCCAGCATAAATACATATTTTGAAAAATTAAATGGGCAGAAAGCGAGCGAACGCCCCTACAAATTACTGGCTCATTCGCTCTGAAAGTCACACTGGTCGGCACTGCAAACACCCATATCACTGTTATTTACGGTGGCATCTGTTTGCATTTGTTCTGCAGGAATTCCATTCGTGCTCAATTATGAGGAGCGAGGTACTAAAGAATCCCATTCGAAATCTTTACCATCAGGAAAAAAAAGCCTGATTGACTCCAGGTATAATGCGAGAAAGCGATCAGTGTGTACGGCACTAGACCGTGGGCTAGATTTGGTACGGTGCTGGCATGTGGGTCGAATTGCTTGGCTGGTTTTCACGTAGGACCATAACCAATCAGCTACAAAGAACACTGCAGGACCATGGCAGATGGTGATGGCTTGGGGAGGCCTTCATCCAGCAGTGGATTTATTATGGCTCATGATGGAATGATATAACCCTTTCAAAGACTGGCTTTGCTAGGAATTAAATTACTGGCCGATAAACTTGGTTTGATGATCGAAAATCCTGTGTTCTTACATTGGAATGATACGACAGCAAAAAATGGATATTCAATGTGAAATAGACCGCTTTTAAGAACGATTTACCAAATGTCATAAAGATTAACCCTCTGCCTATTATTTTGAGTGTTTTTAGATCACTTTTGTGTGATAACTGAAAAATGCCAGAATATTCCAGTACAATCTGGAGAAATCATTAAGCATTATTGGAAATCTAGAGAAAACCCATACTCCTCAGACCTGGATTCCAGCACCTTCACGGTGAATCCATTATTAAAGAGCGGTATTCGGAAAAGCGATTTTCCAGTAACGTTGAAATGGAATGTGCAATGATCGATTTTGTAATCAACTAATGAGCCTTCACGCCTTCAATCTTCTCAACCTCACAGTTCTGATGATTCTGTCGATTTATACTCTTGGAGCCTCTGAGTCCCCGAAGAGCCCGACTAATAGCTCTTACAGGTGGTGGGATTCCAACCGTTGCTCATCACTAAACTAAGTGCACTGCCCTTCTCAGGGTCTATCGAAAGACAAAGACAAAGAAAGGCGATTCTTTGCTAAGTTCATCCGACTGCTTTACGCGAGCGGGTACCCCGGGCGTTTCCATCACCCCACGTCAGAGGTCGCAAACGGGTTTTGATTCCTTACCCGTACCCGTACCCGGCCGCACCATGGTCGCAAATGGGTACCCGTACCCGGCCGGGTACGGGTACCCGTTCCCACCTGTACCCATACCCTACCCGAAATGAGTGACAAACGGTTACTCACCAGTGACTCACGGCCTACCCGTACCCGGCCGCACCAGGGTCGCAAACGGGTACCCGTACCCGTACCCGGCCGGGTACGGGTAGCCGGGTATCGGGTAGGGTACGGGTATCGGGTACCCGGTTGCGACCTCTGCCCCATGTGAATGCAAAATAAGGAACCGGTGCAGGCGCTGCGGTGGTGTGTGTTTGGTGCTTGAGTACGTACGCCAGCGCCCTTAGGTCCGGGGAAGCCCATGACTCCGGGCTGGCCGCGAGCACCCTGGGGGCCAGGTGGGCCAGGCCGTCCATCCTCACCCGGAGCACCCTGTCAGAGGAACACAAGATCCCACACTTATGGATCCGCCGCAAAGACACGAGCATAACAATTAAAATTTCATACGCAGAGGCGGCGAGATGTTAACTACCTCGCTCGGTATACAGGAGGTTGTGAGTTTGATTTCGACCCTGATAATGCCTGTATGTGTGGAGTTTGCATTTCCTCCCCGTGTTCGCGTGGATTTTTCTCCGGATCCTCCGTTTTTTTCCCTCCACATTTACAAACATGCTTTTAGAGTATTTGGCTGCTGTACATTTCCACGTGATCCGCCATTTCGTTTGGGCTATCATTTGTGGCCAGGTTCGCTTCTGAAGAAGAGCTATATAGCTCAGTGGACCCTTTCCCCGTAAGATAAAAATACAATGTTTTTGTTTTATACAGCTAAAGGTGCAGCCCTGCAATGATTTCGTCGTGCCACTGCTGGCAGAAGGGCCTTCACTGGATTGCTCTCTCTCTCTAGAGAAAGCCCCCGAGTGCTCCCGATCGTGCAGAGGGTATATATATATATTTTTTCGACTACTCTTCCACGATAGACAGGTGGGACGTACCCACGTTTCACCCCACCGCACGTGTGCTCTGCACATCAAACAAATGCGGTGCGCCCATTTATGCTGCTGGGTAGACAAGAGGCAGGAAATAAATGAATAAACATCTCCCATTTCAACTGCTGCACCGGGGAAATTGAACGTCAAATTTTGCTATATCGTGGACTGTAATTGTCTAATTACTATGCAGATATAGGCAGTCTAACTTACACGTTATTTTCACGTATAGCTTCATCACATGCGTTACATGGTATCTAAATTACACAACTCAAAGTAATCGATAATTATCTAAATTACACGAGGCAGGGTCAAGTGGTCGTTTGTGTCTGTATTTCATTACTTGAGTAATTTGAATCTATTTCGCCCATCTCTCTGGACCCCCACTACTCTGCCATGGGATTGGCCGTGTGTCACGTGACCACCACCAGAGGGTGCGTTTGGCATGACTTAAGATGTGGTTTGTTGTGGTTTATTTTGTCAGATGTTGGGGGGGGGGGTGGGGGGGCAAGTGCCGTTAGCCAATACACGGGCCGGAACTTTGTCTTTGGTTTTGTTTGTAAATGTGGACGGCAGAGGGCAGTGCAGCAAAATCTATTGTGTCGATGCTCCCCGCCTTCATCAACGCGCACTGACGAGCAGCGGTGGTGAAATATGATTAAATAACCCTCACAAGCCACACGGCAATGGGGGAGAGGCCCTCATTCAGCAGTGGGACTGGCGAAAGGGCTGTACATGGACAATACGATGCAATGGAAAATAAATAAATGGAAATCTCAACTCAATTAAAAACTGCCCAAAGAGCAACATAATGCTCTCGTGGACACGGTCACCACTGTTCACGCTCGAGATGAGTTGGCGACAGAGGTGGCGTGGCTCTATTGACCACCGGCATTGATTGGCACGTCATGGCCTAAATCTGTCAATGTGGTGGTGAGCGGTGGTGCAGCGGTTAGCGTGCTGTGCTACGAACCCGGCGACCCGGGTTCGATTCCCGCTCACGGCGAACACCCAGTGACGATTATCTGAACCGGTACTGGCCCTCCCCTAGATAGACTCAGCCTCAAATGAGTACCTGGTGCGGTGTGTAAACATCGTCACCGGGGAGACAAAGGCGGCCGGGCGTGGTGTTGGCCACCCACCCCCTTGCGTGCTGTGCTGCCCTTCATAGGTGCTCGCTAACAGCACTTGCCCCAACAGTCTATCGAGGTTGTACGGGGGATCTTTGTCTTTGTTGTGATCAGTAGCCCAGTGCATGTTGCTGTGTGCCGTGATAGTGAGCAGGGATTCATTTCGCACCTGAGGGCCCAGCTTTCCTTCAGCCCCTGGGCTACCTGGACTGCCAGTCAGACCCTGCACACACCCACACACACAAGACACATGTAAAATGCACATTTAAAAACTCGTGCAAAAATTGTGCACCTTTAAAAAACAAAAGTGTGATCGCTAATATTTAATCGTGCATGAGAGAAGTTTGTAAAATAATTAAATCTCAGATGTATTCATTTTAAATTCAAATAAATGTATTATTGTTTTTAGCCTGTTGGCTTTCCAGGCTAATAATATCCAGCGACCAAGTAACAATTGCCGCTCAGTAACATTGCAACAAATGCTGGGTTATCAGATATTACTGGCAAGAATACTCCGTCATGAAGCTTATTCATACGTGGAGATAGAACGGAGTTCTGCTTACGTTTGCCTTTACCCACGACACAACATTGCGTAAAATGATCTCGTGTTAAAATTAAATGAACGTATGTGCTACTCACACGGGCACCGGGTAGGCCAGCCTCTCCAGGTCGGCCGGGGTCTCCGTTGGCCCCCTTTGGCCCAGCAGGACCCGATGGGCCTCTCTCGCCAGGTGCACCCTGGGAAGGACAACACCGTACTTTACCAGGCCAACGTATCGGCAAGTGCAGCATTGCAATGGGGGACTCCGGCCTGATGTAGCCGCTCGTTAAACCTGAGCTAACGGCTTCAGTGACAACTCAAATTGGCATCCTCGTGATGGAACGACAGCGGAGGATAATCATTCGCAGGGTGGCCCTGGCTAACTGCGTGGGGGAGGGGGGGTCCCTGCCCCGTTAGGTTTCCATAATTTTTTGATCGCCCTGCTGTTTGTGTAGCTTGGGAATGAGAGGGTAGGAGGTGGGGGCTTCGCTTCGTGCCACCACGCCTAACGCTTCACATCTGGTGAGAGGGGCACACACAGAGATCCGAGAGCGGCGAAATCCACGCACGAGCACCCGCATCTCCCAGTGACCAGCGTCGCTCTCTCGTGATGTGCGCGGCCGTTGGCCACGGCGTGACGTTGGTCAGAGGGGGTCACGCGGTGCCTGAGCGTTTATCGAATCTCGCTTGCTGGGAAAGAATATTGCAAGTAAGCGGGGGACTTCAATTATGGCCACAGTGGCCACATAATAGCCACAGTGGTGTAATACCACATGCTGGGTGGCTGGTGAGTAGAAACTCGAGAGGATGTGATGGATATTGTTACGCAAATCAGCTGGGTGGCTGGTTGTAGCGGATCACAATTATAAGGTTGCGAAGTGCAAATCCTGGTAGGGGGTTCACATTGGCCCATCATCATTCCAGGGCCGATAAAATAAGTACCAATTTGTGGGGAAGTCAACAGTGGTTGTCGTATCGAGATACTCACCCCCTGCCATTGGAATGTGGAATTTCCACCACTGGTTCAGGGTTCATTTGAGCAGGAAATCATGTTAACTTATTTAGTATCAGCAGTACTGTACTAAAATTGGATAGCAAATCAAGTGGCACAAATATGTTCGCACCTGATGGTATTATACAGTAGAAGCTACATAAGATGTCATGGAAATTGTCATGGCCACATGTTTCAGTAAACAAATTGGTATGTCACGATGGGTCGATTCATGGATTAACATAAGTTATTTTGCAAAAAGTACAGGGATGGAAATATGCCCGTGAGAATCGATGATTTATACCGATTGTATGCAGAAGTACCAATTTCACATTGGTTAATGGAATGAACAAAATTGAGGTAAATGAGATGGAGGAAACAAGAAACAAAGCGAACAAGATCCCAAAATACTCGACAAGAACAGACGATTGTAGAATCGACGCCGATTGTGGCAATTCTGATTATCGTTGGGTGCCGGGGCGTAATTCGTTCACGTCTCAAATTGTGAGACGCTCATCCGTAGATAAATATGAAAACAATCGTACCTTTGGTCCAGCAAGTCCATCTTGGCCTGGGAATCCACGGTTGCCAGGAGCTCCCTAGAAAATAACACATCAAAAGTAAATCGCGTTTAATTTGCGTACAAGCCAATGTCGATGTAGAAAAGAAAAAAAAAACCCACAACTCTTGGACGTCAGCCTGCAAGAAACGTAGCCTCGAATGTCAAAAGGACGCGCGGGGAGCCGAACCCGACGCCAACACAACGCTTGGAAAAGGTACAAAAGAACGCGCCGAGCTGCACGACAACATTTAGTTTGGCCGGTTCGGGCGTTACGCAACGAAAGCACTTCGAGTCAAAGCGGAGAGAGACGGGCTGCTTTGCTTGGCTCCATTAAAACAGCGCGAGAGAATTTCAGGCTGAGCACAGCAGGCAGACGAGGTATGTGCGAGGGGCACACGCGTGCCGCCGCCGCCGCCGCCGGAGGAGGAGGAGGAGTTGCAGGAGGTGCAGGAGGTGTCACTCACTCTCTCGCCGGGAGGACCGTTAGGACCAGCTGCTCCTGGTTCTCCGCGTGCTCCCCTCTTGCCTTCCTCACCCGCCTGGCCAGGAGGTCCTTGGAGACCGGCTGGTCCCTGAACAAGTCATCGGAGGGAGACGGCGAGGAATCAATCCCATTGTTGACTCTCGTAAAAACTATTTTTGGTTTTATTCCAAACAGTGGCGATGCATTCGTTTCGTCCGCAATATCAATCTTGAAGGAACGCACGTGCAAAATGTTCCTAAGTGCTCATAGCAGTGAATTGTCAGGGTTACAGTTAAAATATTCAAGTAACTTCAGGAGATTGCAAGGAATTAAGCCGTTGTTCATCCTAATTATTACATTTTTAAAAAGGACAGGCGATGCATCAGCTCATCCACAATATCCCATACAAATCTTAAGTTCAAAGGTTCTAAATTGTCAAGTACTCGCACAAGTTGATTATCAATGGTGGTTGCGATTGCTTGTGCGTGATGTATCACACTACTGCTTGATTTGCCGAACACGCATCCTTGGCTTTGCTTATGGATTATTATAATTTATTAATGTTCCCTGGATACGCTGTTCATGTTTATATGCTTGCCCCATAGAGCAGCATCCTGGGGTTGGTGTGTGTAATGTTGATACTGTATATAAAACCAAGATGATAACTTATTATTATAATATTATTCAATGGTAATGTGGGGTTTAGCAGGACGTAGACACTTACAATCTCTCCCTTGGGTCCAGCCTCACCCTTGAAACCATGAGCACCTGGTTCACCCTACGAAATGAGGAATGAGACATAAAATGTTAGTATCACTTCAAAAAAACATCACATGCACTGAATACAATGCACCATACAGTGGCACTCTATGCCGATCTTGGCACAATAAGCCAGCCCGGATATATCATGTTAATAGAAACAACATAAATGCATGGGATTAAGAACAAAAACCATGGAAATATATCCATGTAGATATTACATTTAATATCTTAATTTCAGCCAGGTCTGTCTGGGCCCACGACCCGGAAACTATCTCAGCATTCAGCACATCACACCCGGTATACCCCTCGCTGTGGCTATCGCTATTATCACATGCCTACTCTATACCCTTTGGTTCTTTCGGTAAAGTCACGTAGGTATAAAATAAAATAAATTAAATCACGACGTTTCGCTTGCAACACAAGCAATCGTCATCAGGTGGGAAAACCACAGCAATATTTATTTTTTTGCTGAAGTGGGAGAGAGAGTTGCCATGGTAAGAGGTTATATAGGTAAGTGTGGACATATTTGACCATCAAATATGTCCACACTTGGTGGCACACCACATCCAGTACACGTCTCATTGCTGGCTCTGGTTACTAATCACGTGCCGACTGTAGCCTATCGGCGAGCTGCAAAACGTTCAGTGAGAAATTCAAAGTCCTGGGAGCTCCCCACCTGTTGACCTTTAGGCCCAGATGGTCCAGTCGCCCCCTGTGGGCCTGGAGCCCCACGTGGTCCTGGGAAACCTGGTGCACCAGCAATACCAGGAGCACCCTGCACACACGCACCAATGCACAAACACACACACACGAAAGAGGTCAGGTCAGGTGCAAGTGGGCGCTGTGCACGCATACCGAGATGCCGGCTCCAGCGCTCGGAGTGATGGTGAGCTTTTGGCTCGCACACAGTCCATGAATCAACCTCGTGCACGTCTCTCCTGACGCACAGTTAGTATGATCACGTGGCTACACCGTCAATGTTGGCACTGCGAACAAGTGATGCTGTAGGTGTCCTCGTGAATGCAATGTCATTAGAATTATATGAATGTTGTTTTTGGGCATGTAGCAAATCCCCTCCCCAAGTGGATCGATCAGTTGCCATGAGTCCGGGGTCATGATTAGATTTCTAGAATGGATGATTGTTATTTTTTTTGTCGTCTCATTTCACGCAATATTGTGTTGCATTGTATTGTTCTGCCTCGACCTTTAGAGTTTCGTCGAGATTCCATTTGTCTGAATGAAAAATTTCACGTATAATTTGCTTAAAATCGCCATAGATGGTAAATTATTGATTCTGACCTGTGCGATTTGACGCGTGATTCGTGAGTGAAAATATTGATTTTAATCAATCAACCGATGCGTTGTCACATATGCCTAAAAGTCATCTCGGTTGCTACCGGTGCACTGATCTCATTTTTGCCACCGTCATGATAACTGTCATCAGCTGTCTTTCACCCGGGTTGGTTTGCATCGCAGTGAGGACGCAGCTTTCAGTAGCTCAAGGCCAAAAGTATACCTAACAGTAAAGTTCGCTGTGTCATGTTATGTTTGAATGCGCGCAATAAAGGTTAGGAATCTTCACGTAGATCAACGAAGCAGGATACTTACAGATGATCCTTTGGAGCCTGGGAGACCATCGGTACCAGGGTTTCCCTGTTCAAGACAAAGACACAAAGGGCATGTTAACAGTGGCGATTTGACCAATTCACCTGGAAATTCACCTGATCCCATCAGATCTGGGAAGCTAAGAAGGTTCGTGCCTGAATATCGCTTGGATGGCGTGCACATTATAGGCTGCTGCAGGGCTCTGTGGAGGGTAGCGGAGGGCGGTGCAGCAAACCATGCCGTTGTACTGTACTTCTAAGCTCCCGCATCTATGTCGCCTGCTTTCACCAACCCGCACTGACCAGTGTGGTGAAGTATGGTCAAATAACCCCACAACGTGCATGAGAGGGCCATCATCTTCCAGCAGTGGATTGACATTGCTGGCAGAAGTGCGAGCACAGTAGTTCATTGCACTGTGATTTACGAATCCACTAACCTGAGTTAAATTCCCTGCCACGGCTAACATTATTGGATGGGCTGGATTCTACTTTTGTTATGTACTGAACCAAACAATGAGCACAGCACTGGGTCTAATAATGTCGCTCCAATATGACAAGAACATTACACGTTAATCCCTTTTAACTTCCTTACAAAGAGATAGTTTGCTTTATTCCATCTTTTTTGTTGCAGTTTTATCTAAATCCAACGCACATTTGGGAACTTTAACAGGATTTTCATTAAGCCAGTGGTGGTGGGTGCTTTTGGTCTTTCCCCCACCCCTCTCCTAAGAAAGATGGACATTCCATCTCTTATGAAACGCACTCTCTTCTGATATTAGGAAATCTAGATTGAAAACTCATTCCTTCAGAACCGCTTTTTTCTGTTTAACCCCCCACCCCCACCGCACGCTCCGATTAGCGCGGTCGGCTGCGTGCGGTTGCGAAAGAAGCTCAACGTACATGCACGCACGGGCACATCCATACGTTCTGTGGGAGACTGTGATCACGTGCAGATGGATCGACTCACGGGAGCTCCGCTGGGTCCGGAAGAGCCGGGGGCACCTCCTTCTCCTCGGGCACCTTGCGCTCCTTCGGGTCCTCTTGCTCCAGTGGGGCCTGCCTCTCCCTGTGCGACACGAACACACACAAGAGCGGTATTCCCCTCGTTGTTCGCCGCGAGGGATACGTTCCGGAGATGCTAGTGAATCGAGCATTTTCGCGGGGGTAATGGTGTTGGCCTACGAGTGTCGTACGCGCAACGTCTGCAGATGCTTCTAGAAAGCTTGGAGAAGTTCTCTCTCTCTCTCTCTTGTCTCTGTCATCTCTTTATCTCATCACTTTGTCCCTCATCACTTTATCTCGTCGCTTTCTTTCTATCTCTCTCTCTCTCGACGCAGTCATGTCGGGTTCCAGATGCCAAAATCGCGGATAGCAAGTTCGTGTACAAGGAGGGAATACTGAACACACACAAACACACATACATACACGGATGGGTGACCAGCATAAACAGGTTTCCAGATGGCCGGAGAGCCAAGAGGGCCGAGTTGGCACCGAGATCCTCGATTTTTAAAATCCACTTTTCAGAAATTATTCTTTTCAAGGTGGCTGGTCAACTCAGACGTCAGAGTGCAGAGCCAACATCACTGAAATTCTGAGATCGAATTGTGGGTTCTTAAGTTATCGAATGTCTGATCACTGATGACTACCAAAACAAAAAATAATATTTAAGAAGTAAATTCAAATTTTTGCAGTTATTTTGGATTCATTTTAGCCCGACTAAAATATAGGTTGACTTTCATGCGACAACCTTGTATCAGAATGTGTGGAGGGAGCATCTTTTTGGCAGCCACTATCTGACACACAGGGCTCACTGCTCCGCGATATTCCCAAGCAGATTGTTTCTCTCGTAGCATGCAGCCAGTAGCATAGTTTGAATAAATTAGGAATAATTAAAACATCATAAAAAAGGGATTAATTAGCTAGAGGCTCCACAACAACAACACTGCCACCCCCCCCTCCCCACTTAAACACAAAGTGAAGTAGGGTCACACACACTCATTCACATGCCTCATTCCACCCAAAAATCCTTCTTATCTGCTTGGCTGCATGCCTGTGTGACCAGCTGCAGGTTCCTTCATGTGCCCATCTGCTTTCTCTCCACAAGGCTTCCGCTCTGCTCACACGAGGCCTGTACACTCTGCCCCCTAACGGTGGAATATTGGCAGACGTGGCCCGCGCTAACCATCCCACGTGAACCAACAATTCAATTAACGTAGTCCCAAAAGCAGAGTGAGCTGCCAGTCTTCACTTCACACGATGGAAACGCAGCGATTTCTGAAACTACAATAAGTATTATTTCGCCATTAACACGTTAATGTGTCCAGTCAAAAGACCTCGAGACAGCAGTGCATTCCCGCAGATCTGAGGCACTGCACACTGCTTTTGTAACAACGTCTTGCTGCCCTCCACATTTCCTAAGGCCAGGGTGTCAGGGTTGCCACCTATCCTAGGTGTCCAGGAAGAGGTGGCAAGCTTTTTACGAATTAAAAATGTTTTACTTATTTTGGTCTTTTGCGGAACACAGACATTTCTGCGTCGACATGCTGAGTCACACTTCACGTATAAAGGGGCACTGATGCCACATTTTAATTCAACTTTTGGTGAAATCTCTATCGGTTACATGTATGTCACTCTCCTGCCCATGACATGCGCTGGTTATTCTGGAGTGGCATCCCCAGAAGAGGGTGATATTCCAAAGTAGTTCCGAGCTGCTACGACCAGCACCCATGCTGCGCTCGAGAAAGAAGGGAGGGCGCTTGGAGGTTTATTTAAGTAATGTCTTTCCCCCATCAAATGTCCCGTGAAAAGAGATATTTATTTTGCAAAATGTTTTTTTTCGTTTTGAGGCTTGGTGGGACTGAACAAGCAAACCCTCTAGGGGAATGTCTGCCTTCTAAGCACTCCCCTCTCTCTGTCTCTCTCTTTCTTCACACACACACACACAATCCAGTTATTCTCATTAGCAGCGATTAACATTCCTGGCGAATCCAGGAAATATCAACCTCGTCCTCCTGAATGAACAGCTTGTGTGTACACGAGACAACAAGGATGGAGTGAAATTGGCAAGCAATGTTTTTTTTTTCTTTGTAACCAGTCTATTTTCACGTGAGGCAAGTAATTTGGCCCACCGATGGAACAGGCCTCGTATATTTGTGTTTTTATTTATTTATTGTGAGTGAAACCAATTAACCTCTGGGATGTAATATTTAGTCTTGGACATATTTAAGCTATATTCCAGCAATGCAGCTCTCAAAGACCATCATAATTTACATTAGTCACTCAACAAAAACTATGGATGACTATATATTGCAGTGAGTTCAAACTGCCATTAAATAAATATTTATGAACAAATAATGTGTGTGTTGCAAGCACAAAGAAACCAGATGATGTTCGACTAATTGTGGGTTCTCAGGCAATTACGTGTCGAGTGAAAACTATCGGGAGAAAAAAAAGTTGAGTTTATAATTGTAACACACTGCCTGTTAATGAGTCTTTAAAAGGACGCTATGGCCGTAATGGCCAATACTAATTTAAACAAACGACAGATACATGCCACCTACACGCATTGCATTGGAGAGTGGTCAATTCGTACCTCCGACTAGCACAGTTGGCTACGTACTGTGCGAAAGAAGTTCAACACACATGCATATTGGCCTGAAAGTGACACTATAACCCGGCAAAACCCAGCTAGGGCATATCGGGGAGGAACAGGTCGAATTCCTTTTCAACTCCAGAAACTCTACAGCTGTGGTTCATCTCCCATGGCACCTGATATGAATACTTTACAGAAGGGGCTTTAATGTTGACAAATAGGTAGACGGACGATGATTCAACGGATTGGGGTGGCCACCGTCAACTGGAACACAGTCGGTTCCACTTGAAGTTCAAATATAAAAACCTGAGCCCGATCTCATCAGAACTTCGAGAGCTAAGCAGGGTTCAGTCTGGTTAGTACTGGAATGGGAGACTGCTTGAGATAACCTGGTGTTGTAGTCTTGTGCTGAGAGGGGGCAGTGCAGCCATGGGTTATTTAATCAATCTGTGTGTAACGTGTAGTGTTATCTCCTCGTATATAATGGTATTCTCTAAAACTTTGGTTTCCAATCACATTCCAAGCACCCATTAATGGAATTGGCCAAACATCCCAATGCATAACTCTCCTGACTAAAGAGTCTTGAGACTCTGAGACTTGAGTGGATAAATTAAATACATTATTATTTATTCTAGATTTGAAGATTTCGTGACTGCAATGATTCATATTCTTAGGTTCTTTCGGTAAAGTCACGTAGAAGGGAAATAATAAAAATAAAACATAATAAAATAATTCTCACGACGTTTCGGCCACAACGCATGCAGTTCTTGGCTGCTTGCGTTGTGGCCGAAACGTCGTGAGAATTATTTTATTTTGTTTTATTTTTATTATTTTTTATTTCCCTTCTACGTGACTTTACCGAAAGAACCAAGAAGAAGCTTCAATTGAGGTTTTTTTTTTTATCGGCGTGCGATGCCTAAGTGTGGTTCACAGCGTGCTACTTGATTTGCTCCGAACCAGCTTGACTTTGGTGCGCTAATCAAGCACCTTAGCATGCACTTCCTGTCGGCATAGGCATTCATTTCCCACAGATTAATTCAGCGGATGAAATCTCAGCATCTGAATAAGATGATTGATGGCTTGGTGAGGCCTTCATCCAGTGGTCGATTTCCCATGGCTCCCGATAATTTAGAATTTTAATATATTACATTCTATTGCAATAGTATATATACGTGTGTTAATTGGTCATTCGCTTAGCAAAAATCTAAAGTTTATACTGAAATTGCAGTCCAGTAATAATGACCATCGCTTTACTCTGAATACTTCTCAAATTAGTACAATTTTACAGAACATATTAACACATATACCATAACAGAGTATCAACTGTTATATTTTTCTCATGCTGTATACATTACTGCATCACGTGATCGCTAACTGCTAGAACAGACATTAATCTACCATTGGATTGGCCATGGCTAATGATAACTGTATAGATGGTAATATTCATAATTATGTTTAGTCATATACTGCGAAAATGTCATTACTACCACGCTGCAAATCTTTGTTAAACATGAGTTTTATATTACCATCATTTACTCAACTGCCAATCAAACAAATGTGCGTTGGAATACTCATGCATAGCTTGCCACATCACGAACTGCCAGGCAGTGATTTGCATAATGAGATAACTGACTCCTGGGTTATGGTGCTTTAAGGGGTCAGGTTATTATCAAGCACAATGAATCATTTTTAATATATTAATAAATCACTTTAACACACACACGTACATATTATAAATATCCTAATTTTATCTGGCAGTCGAGATAACGACGCTGTAGTTCATCACCGTAATGCTGATTAGAGGAATGTGGCTTCCGCTGGATATGCCAAAGCATCAGAGGGGAATGGGCCTCCAGGCCGAAGCTCTCGGGGAAAATATATTGGGGAAAAGGCCAAGAAGTAAAAATGTGACATTCGTTGACCTAAAGAAAGGGCGACCTTGTGAATAAACGAAGAGGCTAGCACAAGATCGTACAGACTGGACGGAACCTTGAATCAAGAACCTGCACATAGGCAGAACATTCTAGAAGACGATGCGATGCTAGTCATTGTAAATTGTTTCCCAGTTTGTAAATGCAGACAATTCCACTATTAGGAGGCATCACAATTTCCCTGAAAGGCAATTTACCTGAAATTAGACAGGTCACATTGGCACGATAATCCGTCAGAGTCGGGTCACCCGCACACAGGTGACAGCCTAAACGCTGCTCATATACTGAAATTTCCACTCCAGTAAACCCTCGTTACTCAAGGCAATGGGAGGTAGGGCTATCCCAGATTAAATAAAAATTCAGATAATGCAAAACATGTAGGTCTATACAATGGTGGGGGGGGGGGAACGTGGAAATGTTTAATCACTTTTTTATGTCTTCCGAAAGTAACGTGTACACTAAGTCACTGACCCGCGACGAGTTAAGAGCAGCTAGTAATTAAAAGAGGACACCGGTAATGCTAATTGGGTCCCCCCCCCCCACCCACAAGCGTGAGTGATATCCGCAATCAGGAAAAATCCACCCACAGAAAATCAAGAGTCAGCTGCATTAATGTGACAGGTGCAGGGTGCCCATCTGGTCCCACAAGGAGTGGGTTTTGCGGAGCTCGGATGACTCACCTTCGTTCCGGGAGCACCTGGGAAGCCAGGAGATCCAGCGGGTCCAGTTGGGCCCTGCAGACAGCAAGCAGAAATGTAGAATCGATGTGTCGAGATGCGCAGCAAAGGACACACGTAACTTTCCATTGATACAAAGCTTACTGCGACATCGGCGCATGGTCTACGTTTCTCGATCTGTGAAGCTGACGAAATGTCAACTCGTTCATCAATGAATTATGCCCTATAAGAGGAAACAAAATCGACTGGGTGACGTTTCGGGAAATGGACCTTCTCTCTGGAACACTAGGGAAGCGTTGTTATTTACGGACGTGTGCTGAGTTTTGGTTATTTTCACTGATGCACCACTCCCAATGCACCACAACGCATATTTATTGTTTCAGGCTGAAGGTGACGATCCATCTCCATGGTCACGGCGTGTGTGATAAACGCGTCGCCGCGAACCGGCCGAGAGCAGAAATTGTTTCGCGCGATTGTGCGCGACGTTTCGATTTGTTTGAGAATGTCATACTCACAGGGGGGCCAGCAGCTCCTGCTTGACCATCAGATCCACGAGCACCCTGCAACAAGTCGTCACAAGGCAATGATCAACCACAAAGCCAGCGCGCCGAGCTCACTGCGGCCCCATCAATGCCGGTCGCATTTGTCGTAGGACCACGAGCGACGGGGACGGCATCGGGGAGGCCTGCCTTCGTCGAGCAGTGGAGAGAAAACTGCCTTTTGGCGTCATCTGGTCCAACCCATGTGAGACTAGGTACTAAGGAAAGCTGTCTCGGGTGTGGACCAATCAACTTCAAGGACAGTGCACATTATCAGAGTTATGTCTTTTGTTTGTATTATGACTGCAGGTATTGCGGTCTATGCAAACATGACTCCTTGTAAAAAGGTGTCAGTTTTGTTGCCAGATAGAAGGGTAAAAAAACAATTATGCTGACGATTTGTTAAGAGAACTAAACACACGCGCGCCGATGGTGCTGCTGTAGTGGCTAGGGTGCTAACGGAGGTGGCGTTGAACGCGAATTGACTGCAGTGACAACTGTGCCCATTCGTCTTGCAGGCCGGTGCCACACCGTACAGCTTGTGCCGCGTAGGGACAGTTGCCACTCGGGGTCCCCTTGTCTGGACTGCAGCAGGGCATTGGACTGGCTTGAGCTGAGTTTGACAAGGTATTTAAGCGCAACATGTGTTCGTGTGACTGCGGTTCTGTACACGCGGTCCAAAGACTGTCGTGAAACGGATATGATTGTAATTCGCGTCTCCAAGGACTCTTTACTGATGCGGTTCTCAGGAAGACTTCTCAGGTTTTGATCACCGCTTTCATCTGTCTCCGTCCGTGCCAGCGCGCCGGAAAATACTTCCGTACCACCTCCAGTATAGTCATTTCGCAATGACTGTGGCTGAGATGGCATCTCAGCTGCTTTAAGTCGCGAAGGCACTTGAGCTCCCTATGCATGCGAATCCCTATTCGTATGGCTGTGCACAAAGGTTATCCGAACAAGGTGACAGGAGTCCTGCAATGAGGACAACTGCTGCTCGTGAGATGACGATGGGTGGCGCGTGCGAGCGGTTGGGCTCAACTCACGGCAGGCCCAGCGGGTCCTGGACGGCCCCTCTCGCCGGGCAGACCACGGGGACCCTGCAAGAAGAAACACGCAGCAGCAGCAGCACGTGGGTGAGTGTCCGTGAGCTTTACAGGTGAAGTCGTAACAACAACGCTGCAACTAGTGGCGGCCTGTTTCTAGGGGCTTGTGGGGTCGGACCCCACTCATGATACCCCCCCCCCCCCATTAACTTTACTTACCTGCACATGAAAAAAAAAATTCGCCTACAATTAGCACGGTTGGCTGCATATGGTGCGAAAGAAGTTCGGCGTACATATTATAAGCCTCGCACACTCACCCCCTTCCCTTCCGTTGGACATCCGTGCTCCACGAATATATTGAGCCATTGGCTCCAACACGTGGGAAATCGGTGCCACTGCCATCTATTGTTGTCTTTAATGTATTCGAAATAGATTCAACGTTCTTACTCGCGATTTGTTATGAAACAGTTTTTACAATACAATGTGAGTTTACGAAGCATTTCAATTCAGCATGGAGCATCTTGTGTCTCCCCCCCCCACCCCCCCCCCATCAAAGATTCGACGATTCTGCTCGATTGTGTGTCTCGTGATTTTATTCGACAACGTATTCTCTGCTGTTTCTTGATTTACTGCGTCTTGTTTACGCAATTTAGCTAATCTCTTTCGCCAAAATGTAACCTTGGCATAACACGTGCACGTGATTTGTACAAAGTGTAAATAACCGATAGAAACGAAAGTATATTGACACAGCTGACTGTGATGGGAGCAACCTGGACAAAACGTATGATGTTTGGTGAAGTGGAAGGAAAATGTAAACGATGTGGTCTCGAGACTATATCGGACGTAGTTTTTTTTTTAACATGTCCGGGAGGACCATATGAAACCATCGCTATAGCAGCGACGGCGAACATTGCAAGGAGTGCAGCGGTGTCCAGCACAGAGGTCGGGAATACTCGGTTACGAGTGAGAATGACGAGGAGAGAGAGAGAGACAGAGACAGAGGGGGACATTGAATACCCACCATGGGCCCAGGTGCTCCATTCTCTCCCGCAGCTCCATTCTCGCCCTGCAACAGACGCGCTCAGATCAGCTCGGCGCTCAGACTGCTTTAGACAATCGAGTGATTGTTAAACACGCGCGAGCGGCATCGATCTTTTAAAAAAATATATACATTAAATCGCCATTGTTATCGTAAGCGTCGTCCTGAAATGCGACTCGTTTGCACACCTTGGCTCCAGCAGCTCCATCCTCACCCCTGGCTCCGTTCAACCCAGGGTAACCCTGCAACGATAAGCAGGAGAATCGTCAGCGTCGCCGTCATTAGTCAGTGCCAATCAAGGCAGCTTGAACGGCGGCACCAGAGCGACGAATCGACTCGCAAAACCAAACGCTGCTGAATGGCTAGAGGGACAACCTAGGCGTAGATTTTCGCACGTTTGTTTGCCGTTCCAAAACGACCGGTTGCTTGTCTCTGCATGATGCCGCACGGGAGTAGAGGAAGATTCGTACGTGTGGTATTCGCAGCATTTATTTCACCGCAAGGCTATACCAGGAGCGCGCTAAAACACGCGAAGAAATGCACACGATTTTACTGCAATGCATCGCACCGTTTAGGTAATGAAGCCACTTACTAACGAATTAGTTAATGAGTGCAATTTTGCGGAATGTATCGGATATTATTACGATGTGACTTATTTAGGTAAAATACGATTAATTTCACATGTTATTCGCCTCAACTAAAATCACAGTTTAATGTCGAATTAAAGAGCAAGCCGATATCAGTTTTCACAGTTATACATTACTTGGCGTTCATTGACTGTCAGTGGATTGCACAAATTGAATTCATGTTTTTCTTTTAATCGTGCAAAACATTGAACTGTAAGCTGCATACACATATGTGTGGGTATTATTGTCGTTCATGCAGAACATTTCACTTGACACAATTATTAGATCTGTACGCAACAGGTTTGGATGCATTTCTAAATTTGCTGAGATTATCGCACGAACTGCCACAATGTGGACTGTCAGCCTTTTCAGCTTTCTAAACACCTCCACAGACTTCATGGCTAGACCTGAACGCGCCATTTATTGGAAACCTTTCATATTTTTGCAGGCTATGCACGTGCACATTGCGTGTGATATGTCAATCCACGTTGGTGTCCTAACTTACTCGGTGACCCTTGACACCTGGAAGACCGGGCGTCCCGGGGAAACCTCTTGCACCCTGGGTAAGCAAGAGAGACAAAGAGTGAGAACAAGAGACAGGGACAATGACACGGTCAGTTAACTAAACAATGGAGCAGGGAAGAACGCGATTCAGAACGAGTGCAGCCAAATGAAAAACACGAAGCTCTTTGCGACGCGGTGATGATGATGATGATAATAATGGGCAATGAGGTGTGGCCGCTGGGGTTGCCACCTCTGCAGTGGAATAATAAAATCGGATCATATCCCGAAGTTTTAGCAAACCACTGGAGCTATGCACTTTTAAATCTAGATTGAAAACAAATTTCTTTAGAACTGCTTTTTGTGTTTAGTATTGTTGTCCTTCACCCGCACCTGTGATTATCACGGTTTCCTACGTCCGGTGCGAAAGAAGTTCAACATACAGACAGACGTCACGGAGAGAAAAATATCTTCTAGATTTGAAGCTTTCGTGACTGCAAGGATTCATACTCTTAGTTCTTTCGGTAAAGTCACGTTTTATTTTTATTAATTTTTATTTCATTTTTTACCTACGTGACTTTACCGAAAGAACTAGAAAAATATCTCGCAATACCGAAACGGGGGGAGAACTCCGCGCAAATGTCCTAAATGTACGTACTTGTTTTTACGCATCTGACAAAAACGAGGACATTTAACGTAGCTGCCTCACAACGAGGAGGCTGCCGGGAAATCCAGGATCGGTGGCGACCTGGGTGGCCGTGTTTAGCTGCAGAGGTCATCTTACTCACCTGTGGGCCTGCGGGACCACGCTCGCCAGATTTTCCAGGTTTCCCAGCATCGCCCTGTAAGGGAGCAGCAGAAAGGCACGTGACATTAGCAGGTTTACATCACCCCCCACCACGACAACATGTCATTGTAAAAAAGAAATGTACACAAATTGTCAAAATATTCGCAAATGTATATACGGGGTATGTCTTTTTAAATACTGTATAAATACTCACATCGTCACCAGGTTTCCCAGCTGGGCCAGGTGGACCCCTAGGTCCCAGAGGGCCCTAAAAACAAGACAAAAAAACCAACACATGTAAAGCTCACCTCTTCTCCATTCACCATCCCCTTCCTCTTCCATCCCCTCGCCCCTCCACTCTGTCCGTCCCTCCCCTCCCTGTAGCCCTTTCTTGACCTCCATGTGCCCTCTGTTGCTCTCCTTCATTCCTCGGCCCTTGCACTGTCCCTGCCATCTAGATCAGTATTTTGTTACTGCTTTTTAAACTACGTAAAGCGCCTTAATCTAAGGTGCTCTATAAATATGAAAATAGACGATATTTTGTGTAAACTATGATGCATTGTTGTTGTCAGCCTATGGCTGCCTACTGCTATACAAAGGCATCTCTTATTGTATTCCATCCCTTTCCTGAGTTGTAAAGCCATAGAGGGACTCTATGGTATCACAAAAAGCAAACCAGTCTTGTGAAATAATTAAGATAAATCCAACATTGTGGAGCGTTGATTTCATTGAAAATAATTAGTGCGCAACGGTGAACTTCCTTGAGCTAATGACTGCAGCAATACGGATGCAGCTTGCTGATCGGCAGGTCTCGTGGTGGCGTAAAGTGTGGGTTTCTCCCACCACTTCCAAGGCATCTAGCCAGCGTGGAGGAGTAGGCTAAATCACCCTCGAGAAGAGACCGTCTATAGCTTTCTCCGATCGAGGCCCTTCTCTGCTAGCAGTGGCATGAGCAAGCAATTGCAGGGTTCAACCTTTACCCGGCCAGCATCAGATACTAAATCTTCAAGGTCATATTTGTCAGGAGAACAAAAAGGCAGAGCTGAGGGTAGACCATAGTTTAAATAGAAATGAAAAATTGCATTGGTCTTTTAGTGACCTTTACAGCATTGAATACAAATTAATAGCCAATGATTAAATATTGACACTGGCTTTACTCAATTTAAGCGTTATAACGAACCTCCACCGATGTTGCTTGAAGTAACTGCGTCTTTGATTGAGGTCAGTGGTTTGTTACACCGAAGCTTTGCTCCAAAAATATCGACTCGCTGTGTTTGGCTATTTTTGAAGAAATGTAATGTACAGATTATGTGTTGGCCTTGGTGCACAAGCACAACAAACAAAAACTCAGCACATTTTCAACGGCACTGAATATGTAATGTATACAGCAGATATAATCGGTGGCATTTTGGCCATTTGCTTTGAAGAAGAGCCATTGCCCAGAATGTTGCCTATGTTATATATATATATGTCCTTGTGAGGCAACAATGTTATTGGTGAATGTATTGCGGTGTTTTTGTTTGTTTTATCTACAGACTGGGTGAAGCAATGTTGGGCAGTTATTATCGCGCTACTTAACCCAGTGACTCGAGTTCGATTCCTGGCCTTGTCTAACACCAGTGGCAAATGAAATCTGAACTGGTCCTGGGCTCGACCCTGACCAGTGAACTGAAGTAAAGGTCAAACACCCTGCCCCACATCCCCACCACCATGACGGACATGGATAGGGGAGGCCTCATTCAGAAGTATATATTGAAATTTTTGTAATTTAAAATAGGTGCAGGAGAATGGCCAATAGGTTATGAATAATAGTACGGTGATAATAATTATGACATTCATGTCGCGCCAGATTTTGCAGATAGGTCAACAACTCAGACGCATGGAGGTAAGCTCAGGGCTGCTCGAAAGCCTGACCAAACAGATGAGGCCTTTAGATGTTTCTTAGAAGTCATAATGCATTTGATGTTGCGGACGTGCAAAGGGATAGAGTTCCACACCGAGGGGGCGACAGCAGGGAACCGACGTGAAGCTGTAACAGTTCGAGACTTTGGTGTGATTGCCAAGACATCTCCACGCGGGGGCCTCCTCAATTTGGCCCAAGATGAACCCGTTTTGACAGCAGCACAAATGACGTCTGCCTTCCATTTTTGTTTTTCTTTAAAAGTCACCGCTTTTTGTCTTTGGACCACTCGAGGCCAACAAGAGAGGGTCGACCTCGCGGGGCCATTTGTTGGAGATACTCACAGCGGCGCCAGTCTCTCCGGGTTCGCCAGGAGATCCTTGGAATCCTTGAGGGCCCTACAGAGCGACGATGAAAAACGTGTCATCCCGCTGGGCAGGTAATGTCCCGATCCGTTACATTGGCAACAAAACAAAGAAAGCACATTCTGTGATCGTTGGCTCGAAATCAAAACGTTAAAAAAATAAAATATGCAAGGTTTGACTTACAGGGGATCCGGATGGTCCGGGAGGTCCTCTTGGTCCCATAGGTCCCTGTTAGAAAAATATAAAGAAATTGCAAAGGTAATTTACGTGTCTCGGTGTGTATGCGCGTGCATGTGATGGGGGAAGACATACATTCAGGTGGACAGATGCAGTGGTCAAAGATGTAGATGAGAAAGAGTTGAGAATCAACGAAGCAGTAAACCCGGCTATAGGAAGAGAACTACGGTGGAAATTAGTTCAGCCATCATCATCATCATCATCGCTAATGATCTGACAGAAGCTATAGATGTTGATGAATATCAAATCAAGTAATTCTTGTGTGAGCAGAGCAATGTCATGAAACGTGCGAACGGCGCCCTATCAAGCCGATTCCGTTGCGTGCGATCGCCCAAGAGGGGCCCTCTTTGGCCATCACAAAAGCGGCAATCGCGAGAATGTTCTTTACACTCGCAGCGCTCGCGAGAGCCCAGCGGGACCTCGCGCCGCGAGCCATCGCTCGCGGCGCCGCCGACGGTCGGAAGCGTCGCGCCAATTGCGAGATCCTGCTGCTACTTCTCTCCCACTTCGCTCGTCGGTGTCAACGTGGAGAGCACCTCGCACGCCGCGTTCGCAGAGCGTGAGCCACACAGGTGATGGTGCACGAGCCGGGGGTGCGGGAGAAAAAAGTGTGCGCATGAAGAGGTCTACGGGCTCACGGGTACTGCGCTGAGGGTGGCAAATGTAGAGGTCAAATAAAGTCCACCCGAATTTGACTTGTCTGGAGGAAAAGTCGTTTATACACTCCAGTAAAATATCAACTTGTAGTGTTTTTATGGATGTTACAGTTCACTCTCCCACCTCTCCCCCTCAAGTTAGGGGTTACGATTTCGTTTCAAGATTTGATCAATGTTTTCGTCTGATATCGTTTCTCGCGTGTCATTAGTTGCAGTGGCCTGAAGGTAACCGTTCATAATTATCGCCAATCGTGAACAAATGATTCGCACGCGCGCGACTTGACGCTTGAAGTGTGCGGCGTGAATTTGCTTTGAGTACATTTAACGAGGAGAATACAATGCCGGCACAAAAACGTTTCCGGGATATAATAACTTCAAACGAGTTCCGCCCCTTCGCTCCTCTCACCAAGCCGCACCGAACAGCGTGGTAAAGTATGGTCAAACAACCTCCTACAAACGAGATGGCATGCAGGGCCCTTCCTCCGGTCGTGGATTAGCACGAAGGCCTGCTGAGTGATCGTTTAAGCGTGACCGGCTGTGCTGAAGCAGCATCTACACTGGTCAGGTGAACAGGCGTCTCACCATGGGGCCTTGCAGAGCTCCGAGCTGAGCGCCACCAGACTTCTCATCAAAGCCACCTGCCATCTGAGCGGCAAAGTTCTGGAGGGGAACAAGGCAGAAGAGAGACAGAGAATGAATACCCACGGCGCATCGCAGAGCGTGACTTGTCCAGCAGTCCCTTGAGTTTACAGATGAGATCAAGTACGCAAACTTACTTTTGTTATCACAGTTTGGTGAGCAGAGGCCAAAAGGCCCAACATTACCAAGCGAACAGCAACAAACGGCACTCTTGAAGGTGTAATCGATAAGCATCGTGAGTTTTAATGAGATATCGCCTGGGTCATGGTGTGCCGCTAATTACAACACACGACACCGCTAAATGCGTGAAACTACTGGTCCACGAAGAAAAGAGGACCCTTGTACAGTGGCGGTAAATCTGTTGTCCATTGTTTTACTATGGGTGGCTGGATATGAGCTCTTGACCCGACTACCGGCCGTTACTTTTCAGCACTTGCTATATACTAAGGGGATAATCCGGGCTGACATAAACCTGAAGAGGCCCTCGGCCATTCACAAAGACACGGCCGTTGAACGCATGTGACTTTGAAAGGGAAAAAAGCGAAGTTCAGAGCATTGGCATCCGAACACCTGCAGAGGGCCACATTGAACACATTCTACAACTTGTTTTGCAAGGCCGCGGACTCTTACAAAGGGATTTTGTTGTTGGTTATTGTTGTTGTATTCAATAGATTTGATCTCAGAAACTGAGCAGATTTAAACCCGGTTCGTACTTAGGGTGGCAGCACTGCCTGGGGGATGCGAGGCGTTTTGGGCTTGGACTGCCAGATGGCACTGGTGGAGTGACGAGATGTTACCCGCCTCCCCCTGGCACACGGCAGGTGCGTGGGTTCGATCCCGGTCCTGACGCCTGCACACTTGGAGTTTCCATGTCTCTCTCCGTCTGGTCGCGCGGATTTTTCCCCAGCTCCTACCAGTTTTTCCCCTCTACAATTCGAATCAACACGCGTTTATAGTATTTGGCCGCTATAAATTTTCACGTGGTGAGCCACTTCGTTGAGCTATCATTAGCGGCCCAGTCGCTTCTGAAACAGAGCCATACAGCTCAGTGAGCCTTACCTGGTAAAATAATAAAACATTGTTTTGTTTCGTGTCACCCCCTCGTGTGCACACGTGTTGGGGTGCACTCCAGGTGCTCCGATTTCCACCTCCACATGAAGCCAAACACTCGCTAATGGAATTGGCCAAACATCACAATGTGACGGCATCCACGTGAAAAGCGTTATTGACTCCGTGATGCTATTCCGGATGAACAACATGAAATATTTCAATAATATGATCATCACTAAATGTTCATCCATATACTCTTAATTTTAGAACTCGACGACAGAGAAAGACTCAGGGACTCACTGAGGCTTTCCTCGGTAAAAGGGCATTGCTGGTGTCATCGTGAAGCCGAGCAGCCTCTCCAAGTGTTGAAGAAATACATGTTAAGAAACTTACCCCTCCAAGTCCGGGTGGTCCTGGGGGACCGGGCGGGCCTGCTGCTCCTGGGTTTCCGGGTGTTCCGGGTTCGCCATCCCTGCCACGAGGACCCAGAGTTCCCTACAGGGTCAAGCGAAAGGCACACGTTAGCCGACAACACAGCGACAGCTGCCACTGGGGGGTCCCCTTGGCTAGACTGCAGCAGGGCATCAGAGAGATTGAGACGAGATGTGATCTAAGGGGATTTAAGATGCCGAGGCCTGATTGCAACCTCCGAGATAAACGCAAATTCTTCCTCTTGAATGTGTTTGTGCAACTGCGGTTCTATACTTGTGGTCAAGAGAATGTCACATGCTAATATGTCTGAGGTGTTTAGTCACACGGTTTTCAGAGAGAATTTCCATGATGTATTCGGGGCTTAATTTAACCTGGGTCTGCACACGTCAGTGACCCGGAAAAAAATATTTGTCCACAGCCAACAAGCCACACATCCAGTGTACCTCGGCTACTACTAATCACGTGCCACCCACTCAAGTCCACCAGCAGCCGGAAAAATATTTGGTGAGAAAATTCATCGCTAGGTTGCGATGGAAATTGCCTCAGGCTCCAACAAGGCACACACACACACACAAAAAAACTCAGGCACACCCGCTTCCAGAAAAAAAATAAACCACTTTCACAAGTTTTGTTTCGCGACATGGGCCACTGGATCCCCATCAGTTTTGCCACCACGCTCTCTCCCAACCGCTTTGTTTTGCCTTGTCGCGTGTGGCACCGTCCGTGGCACTGGCGCTGCGCACCGAGGGTTGGGGGGGGGGGTGTTGAGGATGTCCACAGGAGTTTTCTTGCTCACCTTTTCTCCCTTGTCTCCTCGGGTTCCTCTCGGTCCCTGCTCGCCAGGTGGTCCCTGTTTGAAGCGACAGGCAGCGGCATCCCAGAAGCCATTGAGGATATAAACATTTAAGGCGTTTCGTTTTTTACGTATTTATTCTTGTATTGTATGGGTTGTGATAATCTAGCACAAATGTACGGTCACGTGTATTGGATTCCAACAATTAACCGTTAAAAATATTAACTGTATTTCCCTGTACTGTACTTGAATTGACAATGATTTAAAGTTCCATTGTATTTATAATACAATTTTGCTGGCAGTATATATATCCATACAGAGAGGTTCATTTTCATATCTCTAATTCTATATCACGGAGCCATGATACTTCATTGTGGGTCATTCCCCAACATCATATTTCATGATGAAGTATGAGGTATGACCCGGACGTGACATCACCCACCTTTGCCTGACATCCTTCAAGAGTTATCCCACTACCTTTAAAATACACACTTCCTACCAAATAATAATTCTGAGGTTAAAATGACCAAAATGCAAGATCAAATACATTTATTTTATGGCATTATTCGTGTGAATTCTGAAACTGTTAGCTTGCTGTATTTTTAAAACTTGGTTTAGTCTCTGGTCGCTGTCCAGATTCAAGCCCAGGATATTAATCGTGCTGGAGCAGTTAAAACACACCACGTGTGCTTTGTGAGCTCTGTTTACTGATCAGACATCTAAGATTACCTATAATTACAATATCATTCTCAAAATGTAGCGAACAAAAAATCTCACCTGTGGTCCCGAGGGTCCCCTGAGACCTTGTATCTAATATAACATCAAAAGTAAATCACACGAGAATATTATTGTTGTTATTGCCTTTAAACCATATTCAACAAATAACAGACGTGATAAATAATACTGCAATTCATGTCAGAGCTGGTTGTGAATGAGATAGACGGTTATTGTGGGACAAATATTTTCACCCAAGAATGATGAATGTGTGTTATTGAAACATGCACACAGCGTAGAATAAAAATCACGTGGACCTACTTCAGGTACTTCTCCTGGCTCACCCTTTTGTCCCTATGATACAAGAAAAAGAAGAAAATCGGGTTAACAATTAAAAGTTTACCACCTCATCAACAAAAGGCAATCCTCCGGACAAAAAACTATCGAATGCACGTCACCCATAATTGTAATAGATTTTGCATGCTACAATTTTACATTTTGTGTGCAAATTGAATCGAATTGTGGACAAATTGACTTACCCTTACTCTTGACGGCCCTGCGTATATAGGGGAGGGGGGGCAGGGGAGAGTTTCGGAAAAGAAAAACATGAAAGGTAAAAATAAATCTTCTGTTTATATAAAATAATTGAACTCTTAAACGGCGGCTGACAGCTATGAGTTATTGTGCTGCATATGAGAGTCGATTTTTTTTTCGTTACTTTTTGTCATTAGTTGGACCTGTGATCTGAACCCCTTTACAAATGCAAATCAGTTCACGGCGCTCAACCTTTGTTGCGGAATTCTACGGCAGAGACATTGAGTCGCCTGCAGCGTTGACCCGACCCAATGTCAACGTTTCTCCGCTTCGCTACCGTACGACGAGCGGGTCTGAGAGAACGCGTGCGAGTGGAGAGGCATAGCATGCATGCAGGCCGGTGGCTTCTCTCTCTCTCCTTCCTGTCTGAAGTTCGGGCACGGTGGTTGCCCGGCTTGCAGAGCTTTTGGAACGGAGACTTCTGGTGTGACGCCCAACGGCCTCCCAGCGAGGATTCGTTTCCACCGGATATACTTCGGCCGTGTCGTTCTCTGTCTCTTATCCTCTCTCGCGACGGCTCTGACGGAGTGCTTTTTGTGCTGAGGAAAGCATCGGACCGTGCAATTTGACGCATTGTGATGTTTTCCGGGGGGGTGGTCGATGGTATCAATAGCAGAGGGGCAACGGTGCATCGATCCGTCGATTGATAGTGACCCACTAATCACGTCGTGTCTTTAGCAAACGAGTAGTTGACGTTTTTTTCCAATTTGTAGATGTCGGGTGCAGTGTTAGAAATGATTCTTGAGTTGAATCGCTGCGACCTCAAATCACAATTTCATTAAGTTTCTAGCGGGCGGGCGGGAATCCTTTGACCTCTTTATTACATTTAACAGAATGTTCCTTTTGAGAATGTTTCACTATACGGGTGTTTGCTCTGTTCGAGTCTGTGCATTTTGTGTGAACCACGTGACACACAACTGATCGGCGGGATATACCCTAACACGACCTTTTAGCACCGTACAATGCGTGAATGGAATTCACGTTTGGTGGAAAGATAACGTAATGTTAATGATTTTAATGTCACTCCCAACTTATCAACAGCGATGTCCGTTTTGGGTGCACGGTCTATTTCTATTGAGAGCAATGGTTCGTTGATCTATTGTGAACTGCTTGATATTGCACTTCGTATAAATAATGTTAAAAGTGTCGCCGAGTTGGTTTTTTCTGTTGGGTTCGATTGAAAGGGTCAGAAAGCATCGATTCCTGTGAACTCAATTGAGTTCGGTGAGCGAGCTGTCAATTTTGCCACTCGTGGCCTTGGCTAGTCGAGGCGGAGGTTTATAAACATATATTGTTTTGGTATCCGCGGTGTGGATCTGAATTGCGAAGGTCAGAAAGCATCGATTCCTGTGAACTCAATTGAGTTCCGTGAGCGAGCTGTCAATTTTTCCACTCGAGGCCTTGGCTAGTCGAGGCGGAGTTTATAAAAATATATATTTTTTGGTATCCGCGGTGTGGATCTGAATTGCGAAGGTCAGAAATCATCGATTGCTGAGAAACCCAGTCAGGTTTTGGGGAGTGAATGGGCACTGTCACAATGTCGTCTGAGCGTCCCGGCCAGTTCACCCGGACGGAGCTTTTAGATTTTTTGGCGGCCCCTTCTGCTCCATCCGGAATCGACGAACGTGCAAAAAAGCCCCACACCGTGGCGCCGTCATCGACTAAAATATTCGGGTGTCCTTTTGTTTTCCCCGTGAACCTGAAGTGGTATCGCATCGGTTTACACGTACGGGCCATTGACGCCACACGTACATTCTCTGAAGCCAAAATTTTTTTAGAAGGATTTGTCAGGTTTTTTTTTATATGTCAGCAAATGTCATATAACTGTGGTTCAATTGGGCTGCAGTTTAAATTGGCTGCGAGGTGGGCTGGAGTTGGCATTTGGCAGGAGAGTAAAACCTCTTATTGTTAGTGGGGGATTGTTTTCTTCCAAGCTGCCCTGTTTCCTCCCTTATGAAGCCAAACGCCCACGAAATGAATTGCCCAGCTCTCCAAATGCAAGATATTCCTGAGAAGAATCTTGAGACTCAACGAGCCTTTTTGGATATTTAAAACGCATTTCCATTATCATTATTACAACTAAACGTGTATCTCTGCACATACACTATATATATTGGTTATATCTATCGTCGATTTCTAACGATGTCGGCCAAATAGTGAAGATGTGAATGTTTGTTGAGTTGTTCCAACATGCTTACAAAGCCAAACGTTTCGTAATCAGACTTGCACGATGGTTGCGCTTTGATTTGACCATTTTCTTTCCAAACAAATGCAGCGGCTTCATCACAGCGGTGTCGTAATGGGAGGCTGCCGTCATTCTGCGGTGGGTAACGGTTGAGGGTTGTCATTGGTTATGGTTATGAACGAATCTGAGTGAAAAGAGAGCCCCCCCCCCCCTCTTGCCCCCCCCCCCCCGCTCCTTTTGACTTGACTTTAAAATTCTTGTGACATCAGGGTGGCACAATGATCACCACACCGACGAAAGCAACACCGCGTTCTTGAAAACGCTGTTGGACCGATTTGGAGGCAAACACCGCACTCTTAAATTCAACCACTCTTTGGAAAGTCAATTTTGTTTAAGATGCAGCCACTCCTGCAGTCTGCCCCGTCATTTGCGACCTCTTTGATTTGTTTTGCAGCTCGCTGGCGGTTCTTCAAGGAGAGACAATTTACGTGATTTTTTTGAAACTCGATAACCAGCCAAGATTAGAAAAAGCGTCGACTCTATTCGCATTCAGGCACTTGCTGATTTGAAACACGTAAATAGGGGTTTTGTTCCTTCTTCTCGTTTCCGAGTGCTATTTAACATCCTGAATGCTGCCTTGCTCGATGCAGGAATAAAAACAAACTTGAGGATTCACTTGCAGCAACCACGCTGGGAGAGATGGCGACGGCTTGAGAAGGCCTTCATCCGGCAGTGAATTGATCATGGCTGATGCTGATGATGTTGGCAAACCCTCGAGATTGGCTGCTTGTGGGAACATCAAAATCCTCACACTCCCTGACTCCCAATCCAATGTCTATTCTGCTGTGGCTGTGTCTTCTGCTGTTGCTGCTGCTGCTGCGGGACTAAAAGATAGCCGTGGTGCATCTTATAATTCTGGGAAACCTGAGAGGCATCGCACTTCGTGACAAATGCAGGAGCCACTGAACCACGGGACAAAACAGGTCGCTTCCGCACGGTACAGCGACTCTACGGCGCTGCTGGGCACCAGTTTGGCTCGCGCAATCGGTCACCTGCACACATTGACCGGATCGCTCGCGACGCTCCTGGCACGTGACGCGTTAGCTCCAGCCAAGCGGTGGACTTGAAGAAAAGTCGTGTTGCGTGTGTGAGGAAGCGTGTGTCAAGTCGGACCGCTGTTCTGCACAAGAAGCCCCGCATGTTCATTTCCCAAAAGATTCGTGCGAAAGGAAACGGTCTGTTTCTTACCGCAAACCAAATATTTTGTCAAATGAAGGACAAACGCTTCTGCTCAGGGTTTAATTTTCTCACTGAATCTTATCCGGGTCGCTAGGTCGACACTACGGCAGTAGCCACAGCACTGGCAAGAGGTGCGCTCGATGTGGCTTTGCCAGTTGCGGAAATATATTCCGGGCCACAGACCCGGACAAACCCAGCTGAAATTAATCCCTGCTTCTGCTCGGTAAGTGGGCGTGTGCGTAAAGAGAAGGCGAGCGGACTGATTAGAAGGTGGGGGACAGGGAGGGTTCACAACTGCGTAGGTTTTCGCAGTTGTGCCGCGTAGCCCGCTGATGCGTTTTCGAGTTGTACCGCGGCGCTGTTCCGCACGATGTCCGACGTTTCGCCTGCACGCGCTGGGAGCTCGTTCAGGAACTGACAACCGACGTCAGGTTCCTCGATAAGCCGATTTCCGTTCAACGAAGCTGCGTTACAGCTCCCCAGCACGCGGAGCGAAGCGGCGGACGCCGGGCCAAACGACAGCGCGGCACGACCCGTAAACGCGCGGGGGGAGGGGGGGAGGATCGGATCGGGAGGGTACACACTGCACAACATTGGACGCTGGTAATGGGGTAAAGAGTGTGAGGGTGGGAAAAGAGAAGCATCGGACCGGATGAGGGCTGACTGGACGCGCAGACAGGGCAGCACTCCCCAAAGGGAATCTCCGTTTTGGGGCAGTCATAGAGCGGCTCGCAGACTATGTCATCGCACAGGATGCTGCCACTGTCGCAGACACAGATGCTGCACGGCTGCGGCTTCCACACGTCCTTGTCGCTGTAGCGTTGCCCGTCCTGCACACAGCTGCCATCCTCGCCTGCTCATACCGCGATGGGTCAGGAGGGGAAGGAGGGCATGGGTTCGGCGCGTTAGTTCCGAGGCGGGGGGGGGAGGCAAAGCCCAGGATTGTTAAAGCTGTCGAGACGGTGGTGTCGCTGGGCATTGGTGAGCCAAGCAAGAGCCTTGGACTCCGAGCAGCTAAAGTGGGCCAACGGATTCTTGGGGGGCGAGGAAAAAAAATGGAATTTTGGCTTGAAATTAAATCGTGATGAACGTCACGAAATAATTCACACAAACGAGTCGATTAATCTCTCTCGTTCTAGATTTGACGCTTTCGTGACTGCAAGGATTCATATTCTTAGGATTTTTCGGTAAAGTCACGTAGGTAAAAAATAAAAAATTGTTTTATTTTTTATTTTACTTTTATTAATTTTATTTTTTTACCTACGTGACTTTACCGAAAAAAACCTAAGAATATAATCTTCCTCGTCTTTACCTTATAATTTTATTTTAATCTTGTCTCGCTCTTCTCATCTCACCGCATCGCAATTTTTGCCTGCTATGTTTCTCTTATCTCACTGTATGGATATTTCTTTTCTGCCGTCTCACTATGATTTTATGAATTCAGGGATTTTATGAAAGGAAAGTTGCGGGGTGGGGGGGGTGGTGGGCTCAATGTAAAATTCATGCTCAGGGCTCCCAATGCGCGAGCCGTCATCACCGTCTCCAGAGCTCAGACGGTAACCGTTGTCATTTTGTGAGCACCCAACCAAGGTGCTTTGGATGCATTTTGCTGAGTAACATTGAGCGTACGATGCAACGTCAACACCTAACGGGTGCTGATTTACAGGGCTATCAGGGGGGAGGGATACAATATTGAAAGAAATATGTGCTACTGGGCACCGTAAAAGTTTAATTGGCCCTGCTAGCTTAATTTGTTATCCTTCCCCCGCACCTCCGATTATCACGGTTGGCTACGTACGGTGCGAAAGAAGTTCAACATAGATACAAACGTTGGCCCGCTCTTCACTAATTGCCCTGTTGTGTTTACGCGATGGTAAAGTGGTGAACCTCTAAGGGCAGTACATTATTACCAAGCTAAAAATGCGTCAAATACCAGAGACGCACATCGAGTGGAGGTGGGCGGGGATAAACGAGAAATTTGAGCCTCCTCCGATTTGTTTAGATGGCCGTTAGATGAAAAAAATCAGCTTCCTGCAGTCCGATGGGAGAGATACCACCTGTGCGTCGTGGTTAGTGCACTGCACGTGCTACCGAGCGGCAGGTTAAACAATGGCATCGTTCTTTTAAGATTCCGACCGCAGTTTCAATATGGACGCCGCAGATCAGCCGGTAAAGCGCGCGGTAGGGTAAAGTGTGGAAAACTCCCACCTATTCCAAAAATGTCTGGGCAGTGTGGACGAGCAGGCCAACAATACCCTTCCAGTGAAGGCTCTTCCACCAGCAGTGGAGTGGTAAAGGCACGGCAAATGCAGGCGGCACTTTACCATCAATCAAATGCGTGGAAGGAAAGGATGTTTTATTTTTTTACCTAGGAAATGTTTTGCTCGGTGTATCACTGGCACCTGCGTCTATTTATTGGTCTCTAATATATAATCAATTACAGCCATACACAACAACAAAAACTGTTTAAATGGCCTTTAACTTGTACAGGAATGCAACGTCTTCATTTATTAGTCCGGTAGAGGGCGTTGAGGGCGCATGAGTTTGTGGAATATCTTCAAGCGGTTCGATAAATAAATAAACTGTTGTCGGCATCACGCTGCGATGTTTACCATTGGGCAAAATGCATCCAAATATAAGTGAAGCTTCAATTGCAAAGCATTTTTAATTAAAGAATTGCACAGCTTATGTTTGAAAAGGCATGAGAAAAGCATTGTATGGACAGTTGTTTTCATACGACACAGATTTTCATAATCTTTGTTCTGAACAATTTTCCACCTGCAAGAAGCATATTTAACAACATTAAGGTACGTTTTTTGTACTTGATTTACATTTCAGTTCTCTATATTCGTATACATTTAAATCGTACAGCATGACATCACCACCCTTTCTTGATATTTCTCAGCTGAATGTGTAAGTGCAAGATGGCTCTGGTTATATTTCGCAAAACGTTGAACTTGACATGAAATAACAGTTTGTTAGCATTTGTCTATTATCATAACAATTCATTAGCAATTAATACCACGTGTCCGGTTTTCCAACCGTAGTCTGCAGACATTTCCCACACTCAGATGAACAATTTTTTTGCGATTTTGTTTGCAATGTTTCGCTCGAAAATTACACGCAATCACACATCAGGGTCACACAGCAAGTTTTCTGACGTTTCGCTGGAGCCCGAAAGTCCGATTTGTTTGAAAGTGAACGAATACTCCCCCGTACTATCGCTTCGATTGCACGACGAATTGGAACGTCGCGAAAATAGTTGGGGGGGTAAAAAAAAAGAAGTCTCACCTCCGTTCCTCCGCGTTGCCACTAAACGCGAGGACTTGGGCGGGGTTTGGTGCCCGCGATCGACCTTCAAAGCCACGTCGCGCTGGGCGTGGCTTTGTTGGGGGGGTTTCCCGCCTTCAGGAGGAAGGATGTGGGGGCAGCTACCATTTTTGGAAGTGTCCCGAGTAATCAACCGCGTAAAAAAAAATTGGCGATGATTTTTTTTGTTATATATCTCCAAATTCAGGAGCTTAATCGACTAGTCATTCCAGGTCCACATTTCATTTATGAATTATTTCACCTCCACTCATCGGGGCAAATCACGATAGCATCACCACCTGCAGTTTGAGACAGTAGCAAAGTGAAATTAAAACATTCACTTATAGTGGAAAAAAAAAATCTGTAAGTAACAGCATGAGTGGTGCTAAATTAGATTCCAACTTGTAATTTGGCCGTGGTAAAGCCCTGTGTATGCATGTTACCATCCAAATTTTTTACATTTTTATGCTGAATTGCTACCACGAGCCTGGCTATTTGTGGAAAGTTTCATTTTGACACGGTGCTAAACTCACTGATGAGACACATTAGCACTCATTTCTCCAGGTAATGGTGTGTTCTTGTCAAGCCCAGCCACCACAGAGTTTCATTTAAAATACTTTTGGACCACGAGTCATTCGCATCCTCATCAGTTTCCACTGTTGTTTGCTGGCCAGGCCGCCCCTTGAAAGAAGAGCTTTTTAATGCAATGGGTTTGCCTCGGTAGAAAAAAATATTAATTCAGAACCGAACTGCAGAGTATTTGCACACCAGTGATGTAGCCATCAGGAATGCCATTTTACGTTCATTTACCAATTTCAAATTTCACCTCTGTCAAGCCAGTGTCGGATGGAGGCATTTCCGCTCTCGTCGTGTCGATCATTGGATGTGTTTTTTTGACCGTACTTAACCTCGCTGGGTCAGCATGCGCTGGTGCAGAAGGGAAAGGGGGCCGGTGGCATCACGGGGTTCAGATATCACTCACCGCTGATGTCAGCCGTGGCCGGGGATCAAACTCAATAAACGGGGCTCGCAGCGGCAAGCGCCACGCAAGCTGCTCATCGTCCACCCCTCCTATTTGGATATTGCACTTCAAGTCGCGCAGATTGAGTATGCGCTTTAACATACTCTCTTTACCAAACGATGTTTTTTTTTTAAAGCTCTTATTTACAGTTCAGATTGCTTTTTACCGACGATGTCCCCGAGCGCCACCGTTGACTACAATTAAAGATTTTACACTGCGATGCCTTCTTGCGATGAAGGTGGCTGTGTGTGTGTGTGTGGTTTCGGCAGATAAGACGACATAACATTGGTATATTTCTCGTCTGTGCACCGGCAGACCGTACAAATACCGTGTGGACTGTCAAAGGTTAGCGATAAGGTGGGAAATAGAAACCCGCCAGAGGTCTCCGTCGATCTTTCCAGAGATCTTTAGACGTATTACTGTACATGCTTTACATCACGTGTCATTCACGCGGAGGGCAGCACCACACCTGCAAACACCGTCACATTCCACCGGGGAGGTGCAGCCGGTAAGGGCTTTACACTGAAAGCATCGTGGATGAATGCAGACGTAGGCAGAATTCCACGGGACCCCACTGAAATTTGGGTGCCAATTTTTTTTTTTACATTGAGCATTCTTGCCAATAACATATAATGTTGAATAAGCCTGACTCTGCTGATGAGACCCAAGAAGGTCGAAACCGGTCCAGAGTTTGCTCGCTGGAAAGCCAAACGGCTGACAGAATATAAACATTTGTGTTTATACGTGGAGACATATGCTTTTACACTGAGCTAATGTGTCCTCTTGCAGTTATTTCACATGTGTAAGAATGATTTGTATGTTTGAGTAACAAACCCTTTTGTTCCCATTCATAACTGTTCTCATTATAGGAGCGCCACGGTGGCGAGATGTTAACTGGCTCGCCTGGTATGCAGGAGGTCGTGGGTTTGATCCCGACTCTGACGTCTGTATGTTTGTCTATTTCCCCATGATCAATTGAATTTTTCTCCGGGTCCTCCGGTTTTTCCCTCCACATTTAGAATCAACGTGCGTTTCGAGCATTTGGCTGCTATAAATTCCCAAGTCGCTTCTGATAAAAGAGCTATGTAACTCAGTGGGTCTTATCTGGTAAAATAAAAAAGTCTATTTAAACAGTCTAATTGATTTTTAGATAGGATCGCTCGAGTCAAATTGTGTGTTGTAAAAAAAACCTTCTCCACCCGGCACCGTCAATTAGTGAAGATGTCACGTGAACAAATATTTTCCGCGAAATGGTATTTACAGGTTCCATTCTGCATTCAAATGGTTTCTATCACGGCTCGCAAGGAAATTCCATGATGCGGATTGTACATATGTTGGTTAGTCGACGCTCATTGTTGGATTGCTGAACGGCCCCAAAGCCCCAGAGGTTGGAGTTTTGTAACGGCTGGAATGGTTAACTTTCAATTCGTGACTGAGTGTACATTTTAATATTCATGAAGACAAGTTGGTCGGTCGCCCCATGTCTTTATAAATGAAGACTTAGATGAAATAATCTACTTGTGCTCTATATAGAAATGGAAAATCGAAATTACTATGTTATCCCTGTTGGGGTTATATCTCCATGCAGATAAAGGATTCATCTTTATTGATTTGAACTCTTAAATTTAACTTTACTTTATAAAAAAAATAACAATTTATTATGATCCTTCAAAATAAATAAATTATCTTGGAAACTTTTTTTTATATTTCCTGCTCTTTTGTAATAGATGTCAAACTTAAAGTTTGTTCATTATTTCGTGAAGTTTTGTTTAAAAAAAAAGGGAAGGCAAATGCTTATTGGATTGTATCAATCATATTAGCCTGTCCCCATGACAAAATAAAACCACCACTGCACAACACCCACAATATTCAAAATTCTATTTGGAGACTTCAGCAAATCAATGGGACAACATTTCTGCGCCCCTAAAAAAAAAAACCCCACAAACGGCAAATTGTCTCCGTAGCAGGGTAGGCTTAACGTATCCATGGATGCATCCTATAGATAATATTTCGGCGAGGTATCTCACGAACACATTATCAGCTTGGCATGTGGGTGGAGGGGCGAGAGGAGGTTGGGAGACGGTGTAGGGCGGAGGGAACGGAGGCGGATGATTATATTCATCGCAACACGCACACACACACACCGCTCCTTGCCCTCCCTGGGCTCCCAGCAGCTCCGCGTGGAAACTGTTATGATTAGGCATTGCGCCGCGCCGCGGTAGGTCACGCCAAGTCCTGAACCCTGCTCAAATGCCAAAGAGGGAGGGGTGAGGGGGGGGTGGGCAATTGGGGGCTCTGGGGAGCCGTGGGCTGGAGGGAGGCAGTGGGGTAGAGGGTGAATGGGGATGGAGTTAGGATGAGGGCTTCCGAGCCAACAAAACTCGCTTTTGTTCAGCGCGGAGGTCTCATTGCAAGCTAATCTCTCTGCTTGACCACATTCTGGGACGGCAGCAGAAGAGGCTGTCTAATACCCGCGCTCTCTCGGTTTTTTTTTGCGTGTTTGCTTTTTCTGCAGACTTATTAATATGGGCTTTGGTTCTGCTCGTGCATGCGACTGCGTGCCACGGGTCTAGCCAAACTGTGAAATGCCCCTTTTTTTTGCCAGAGCCAAGCTGTTGCACACACGTAGTGTGAATACATAATTAGAGTGGAGGCTTTTTTGTTGTTGTTAATGACTGCTTGCTGCAATTGCGACCGAAATGTGACAATCAATTAGCAGACATTATAATAGGGGAGAACAATTCCCAAATATAAAAAAACAAGACTTAGTCTTCCTTCAATTTAGAAGTTATCGACCGGTGGTGTGAATCTTTGCGTGGGGCAAATAATTGGTTTTTAAGCTTTAAAAAATAGTATTCCAACTCAGCAACTTCACCGGCATAGGCTGAGAGCGTCACAGCAACGCAGCGTAATCTCTGTGGCATGGCGGACTTGTTTAAGATGAGCCGGGGGGGGGGGGTGGTCATACAAAAGTTAATGGTGGGAATGACACAGCCAATGTTGATAAAGCTTTCAGCTCACGTTAAACGCTCAAAACGACGATGAGTACCGATGCAATCCGCGTTTGTCTCTCGTGCGTTATTGCTCTACGATCTCGACCCCTCGACGCATTCAAGAAAAGGCTGCAACATCCATCGCTTCAATGAGGCTATTTTGTGCCTATTTTTTTTTACTTGACCATAACACTTTTGAATTGGGGATAAACCTTCAGCCCCCCCGCACTCCAATGCTACAGGGCTGCTGAATGCAGACGCTTCTCCCCTTCCTCCTTTGCAGAGTGAAATCAGAGCCAACTGTTCAACGCCACAGTGTTTGCCCCGCAAGACCACATGGCAGGCATAACGCTGTAAGCTCTTCATTAAAAGCTTTACAGCAAAACAAAAAAAATCTCACACATGATGCACTCATGTGCAGCCCTTTTGCCAATCCACTGCTCGGTGAGTACAGGTCCCATGACCATACTTCACCTCGCTTGTCAGTGCGGGTGGGTGAATGTTTGGAGCATTGACGAGGAAGCATTGAAGTACAGTACAACAACGAATTTTTACTGCACTGCCCTCTGCTCCCCACAACGTAGCCCCTCAGAAGCCTATAGCACCTTACTTTTTGAATGTATGTCGGTCATCCTTCCAAGCATTATCCAAGCTCAAAACCTGCTGAGCTTCCGAGATTTGACTAGGGCGGGTGCCTTACATGTGATTTGGTCAAAGGCAGCAACTATGCTCATTCTTAAAAAAAACACACCAGCGCATAAAGCGCTTGTGTTAAGCTCGACCAAATGCTCTCTTTGATAATTGTCCCGTTACCTGCTCACAGCTTGGTTCCTAGCATGACTGCAATACAGCAGCGCACCGACCAGACTTAATGGAATGGAATACATATGCAGCATCGTAAACAGACTCTATATGCAAGTTTCAAAAAAACCCCGCTATTGGTCGTTTTTACCATTTCACACCACGTAACGCAGCACTGCACCATATGCTACATTTGTGACTACGTGTGCCGTTCTCCTGGCCGTGAAATCACATGCAATATAGGATTACAGCTCTCCAAAGGTGCTTCCCCAAAAATGTATAACCGTTCCAATGCAGCCTCTGTGGGCCAAATACCAAATTCAGTTTTAACTGACCTCCCTGGGCAGCGAAATTCCCATTGCGGTGTGACCCTCGGATCTGTCCGACACGCACGCAGGCTGTCTCTGTGAATGAGACTTTGACGCACGTCAATTCCCTGTCATAGACGGGTTTGCTTACAAGAGACCCACAAGGACTTTTATCTTTTCCCAAACCTATTCAAAGTCAAACTTGTCCGTTCCCATTACTGTCAGCGATGCACTCTATTGATTTGACATCGAGTTAAAGAAAATATGTATGCACCTGCCTCTCCTATCAAGAGCCATACCTCGCTAAAGCGTCACCCACAGATCTCAATGGTATCTCGCCAATTAAACGCGATACTGATTTTTTTTGTTTTCCCCGCAACCCCCGATTAGCGCTGTTGGCCACGTACGGCGTGAAAGAAGTTCAACAGACATACATATACAAACAAATGCAATTATGGCGACCTAATTTTTTCGTCAACGAAGTAACAACTTCACTTCTAACGCCGCGACAACTCGTTGAAGCTTCACGCTCGTTACCAGTAATCCCCCTGCTTGTTGTGGTACAATGCACGTAATACGCAATTAGAACAATGCGGTTAAAGCAATTTAAGAGAGAGAGAGAGAGAGGCAGCGATCGTGGCGTGACACGTTACGCAATTATCAATACGGCCGCCGCTATTGCGTGTGTCGGCGAAGTAAATATCTCGAGACAATGTGCGTCATGCTCTCGGCATCACACGCCCCGGGTCTCTCGGGACCTCTACTCGAGTGGGATTCGAGTGGAGGTGGGCTGCACGCGAGGTGCCCACGGCCACGGGTGAGAATTGACCCAATTACCGCAACTGAAATGGAGCAGCAATCCGGCTGCAATGCTGTTCAAGCCAAGTAGGACATTTGCCGCAAGGTGCTAATAGATTCCCCGCTCGTCGCGATAAATGCCTTATTTGCACGCCGCTTGATTTGAATGCTCACACTTGCTTACTTCTGATCTGTTCAATAAAGTTTTTACTGCATCGCAACAAATTAATTTCTGTGTACAATATTGGCCTCCTTAATAATTAACTCCTGGAAAGCGATTTTTTTTTTGTAAGCAATTAAGCTGTCAACGATACGCGTGTACGCTTTTTTAACAACAAATAATTTCGTAACAAATTATTTTGTAATTTGTGCAAAAGTCACACTGGATAATTAAGTTTAAAAGGTCCTTCCCACACAGTTCAAGCAATCCCATTAAGAATTACACACCCCGCCCCCACATCCCCTCCCCACCACTGAGGATTAAGATTCTTCGTTCACTTACTGAGGTCATCTTGACATTTCACCACGGTCACCAGTAGCGCTTGTGCCGCGATCAGCAGCAGCAGCAGATTCCTTGCAGCCAACATGATGGACATTTATCTAAACGGTGGGCATGTATGTTGCCGCGTTATACGTGTCCTGGTTCGTATAACACGCACGCAGAACAAAAAAAAATAAACGATTAAAGTACACAGGAGTGGTCAAAATACGATCTCATCCACCGGTTATTGTCCAAACATACACGGCGTGAACGTGGCCCCCAATGGAATTTTTTTTTTGTTGTTGAAAATTTGTTGGGATTTTTTTTTTAACCCGACTTTACCCGGGCCCCAGAAGAAAACTTTGTGATTTTATAAATTCTGCCCTCGGCCGCCACCAGGCCGGGTTCTGCTGTATGCCCTTCTTCCGCAGGCCGGTTCAGACTATATGGGGCAGTCAGAACGATGCGTTAGGGACGGCCCTCCCGACCCCCAAGCGAGCCACTGAAACCTGACTCCCAATCGGGCCACTGTGGGCCCTATCCTGCACCCCTCCCCACTCCCAGAGCAATCCCCACCCTCGCTGTTCTCTCCACCTTGCTTCCATATTTTTTTTGCTACCGTGGGTTCCAACGCCCCTTTTGAATTGGGTGCCTAAGACATTTCGGCTGAGCCTAGCGGTCCGCTGATGCCCTCTATGGAATCGTAGAAATCGCGAGCCACCATCGTGGCCCGCAGTGACCGTCAAGGCCACGCTTAATGGTTACGCGGCAGATCTGGTGGATAGCATTCGTAGCATTGTCGCATCCTGCAAGCGATGTGGTCAGACTGAGCGTAGCGGGGACAGGCAGACGCACCTTCCGTTGGCTTTAACTCACAGGCTGCCTTTGTTATGTATGTTTTTTTATTCATTCGGCATCGTCGACCAGCCGTGGTCAATCTACTGCTGGATGAAGGCCTCTCCAAGTTGCCGCCACTTCTCACACGATCCCGTGATGTAATAATCCACCTAACACCTGCCCATGCACGGATTTTATTGCTCCATCTCCTCATCGGACGTTTTAAGTTGTGTGCTTCGAATGCAAATGCTAATTACTTGTTTGAAAAATATGCATTTATATCGAATTTATTGAAAATATTTAAGCAGGAACAAACATTGTCAGATGAAATAACGTGTTTTATGGTTTCTTAACCCAGTTAATTCATGCTAGTTAAAATAAAGACCGTCTGCATGACTAAAAAAAAGAGTACAAAAATATTAATAAACACTTTACAATCCTTTGCCAATCCACTGCTGGATGAAGGCCTTTCCGCGGAGAATTGTCAGCGCGGTCTCTTGAAGGAGGCGGAGTGGTGGTGGTGGGGTGAAAACCGCTTCAGATATCACCCCACGTCTCGTTTTAGCCGTGACTGGAAATTGAACGCAGAGATTTTCATATATGGATACATAAACAAACGGTGCCTTAATATGAAATTGTAGCAACATCAGCAATGCATTTGGTCAGTCCTCTCATTTGTCCTAATGAGGTGAACATTTCACCTTCATATGGTCAAAGTTACATGCCTGGAAATGTTTTGTTTTATTTAGTCTAGGGCCTGAGGTTATGGCATAGATATTCAAATGTAAAATCTAACTTAGTATTCGTAGTCCCCGCTAGAGGAGCTCTCCTTTCGTTGAGGCCCTTTCACCAGCAGTGAGCAAGCACTTGCAGGGCTGTGCCTTTACCCTCTTTATTTGACACCAGGGGACAGCCCGTTGACATCTAAAGCCTCATTTTAAAGGCAGACAAACACTTAAATATAAGAAAGTGTTGAATTACAAGAGATGAAATGTCGTCATCACACAGCCAACCGAAAAAACACGTTTGCAAATTATGTTTATATTTTCTTTCTGTATGAGCAAAAGGCACCGCATTTTCATAAAAAAACTAAATATACATGGTTTTCATAATGAGGTGACTACACCCACTGACAGAGCAGTGCACAAATGAAGGTTAGACTCTAGGTTACCGTCACAGTACCGACATATCTGAGGCCCAGTGGCAGAGATAGGGAAACCAAGCGAAAGTGTATGTCCCAGAGGTGGGACAAAGTCATTGTTATGCAAGTCCAAGTCGAGTCGCAAGTCATCAAATTCATGACTCGAGTCTGACTCGAGTCCAAGTCACATGACTCGAGTCCACACCTCTGGTATGTCCCCACGTAGCTCAAGGGGTGCATCATATACATCTCAAAATCCTAACCAGCATAACGAGCTAATTAAAATGAAGCCAACTAAACTCTGTCATCTCGACTTAGTGTGCATCTCTCGTCTCTCATCTCATCACATCTCTATCGCCTTAACAATCCCCTTTTGACATCTCACGAGGATTTTATCAATCGAAAAGGGAGGCCCTGAAAAATCATTTCTGCCTAGGTCCCCCGATGGTTTAGAGCATGCACACACACACCCACGCTACTGCTGAGGCTCCCTCGTGATGGAAATACGTTGGCCTGTGGATAATGCCACTTGATTTCCATCTGCAAAGAACCCCCCCCCCCCTTAACCCACCCCCACCTCACCACTCACCACCTCGCTCTTGGCCCTGCTCGTCCAAAATTCCTTCTTCTACCACTTCCAGAAATGTAATCTAATTCTAAATCGCTTTTTTTTTAAAAGAGGACGTATTGTTTGCCTGCTGGGAAATATCTGGTCCTCCTGTATTTCACGGTTAAACTAAGTGATTCTAAGCAGGAGACTTGACAGGTATGCAGGATGCACAATTCCATTCTGTTTCTCTTTTAAGCACATATATATATAAAGCATGCATACACGTTAAAGTAATTTGAATGGCCTAGATGAGGATGAATGGCCTACCTCACGAGTGCTACACGAGGGCCGGGGTATTTTCGGTTACGTTGTTCAGCGACAGAATAAAACTAGCGGTGACCAATAAACCCACTTCACCCCTAGGGAGGCAGTAATGAGAAGGTGTGATGATTCCTCGGGGCGTTTTAGTGCCCTGATTATTCCGTGCCACATTAAGCACACCTCTTAAATGTCCCCGAGACGACGGGAATGCTCCAATGTTCTCAATCCAACCATATTTTTCAGCACAGGCAGCGTTGCAACTTTCAGGGGACCCCCGCGTGATCTATTGCTATGCCTTGCAAGAGGCCTCGAGTTCCTGTTGTATAGCTTGTCCCTCTTCTGCAAAGGGTATATCTTCAAATGCGCACAATTTACGGCCAGCTTTATACTTGCTGCATTTGATAACGTGAGTGCTGCAAGCTCATGCAATTTGGGCACAGCTGATTACTGTGACGGCTGTCGACAGAAATAATATGGGAAACGAACCCCTATTTTTGACGATCTGTACCAGAGGTTTGCCCCTTGACTACTTTTTCCTTCACGGGGGGAAAATATGAAGGTGCAGCTCTGCAATTGCTCGCTCACGCCACTGCCGGCGGAAGGGCCTTCACTCGGGGGAGTTCAAGGGAGCTACTTTGGCCTACTTTTCCACGCTGGCCAGACGTAGTACCCAAACTTTTTACCCCACCACATGTGACCTGCTGGGGTGACAGAGGTGGGGTGGATTAAGGAAACGTATCCGTCGTTTGAACTGCCACGGTATGCTGCCTCGGTGTAATGGTTAGCACACTGCAACTTGCAATTCGGAAGTTGCCAGGTTTGACTGACATTGGGATGGAGCAGTTTGCACAATGGTTAGCACACTGCCCTGTGGACCAGGAAACCTACGTTGTATCAGTATAAGTGGCGAGTGATAACCAAACCAATCCTGGGTACCCTCTGTAGGAGTTTAACAAACCCGTTCTGACCAGTGTGTGGTGAAGTATGGTCAAACAATCCTTGCGATCGACACGGCATGGGAGGCCTTCATCCAGCATTGCATTACCAAAGTGCTGTAAATTGTTATTTTAAACTGCCACTAGGAATATTTAGTTCAAGGTGACTGGGTGGTTCAGAGGTCAGACCATCGAGCTGATTCCACTGAAATCCTGATTTCGTATTTGGGTTCTCAAGTGAAGTGAGTTGTTGGTCTCAGCTCAGTCACCAATCATTTCCACGTAATGCCTCCACCCTATATTTAGTCAAATTCGGTTTACACTTAATTTAGGCTACATTCCCGTTTTGAGACTTCAAATATATTAATTTGACCGTCATGTGAAAGTGTGACCCCCAACTGTGCAGAAGATAAAGAGGCCACTTGAATTATTTTTCAGAAGAAGTCCAGTGGAAAAAAAATCTTACTCTGACATGGGACGGGGTCACACTGCTCTCCGAGATTTCTGAATGGATTCGCGATCACGTGATGTGAATGCCGATAGCGCGACAGAATACAACCGGGTAATAGAAAGATGAAGTAAATAAATCAACAAACTGGTGTTTATTACAGCAATTGAAGTTGAACAGATACAACAGCATATATCGACATAATCACTGTGTGGTGGCATCTTATCAAGGGCCACGATGGGGAAGAAAATGCTTTTTTATTTACAATAATTTGGGTGTATAAATCAAACGTAGAAGATTAGTTCATGAACTCTCACACACACCTGCATAGACAGGTTTATGTGGCTTCAATGACCCCCATCTCACTCGGCTCAAAGGACCCAAAGGAAAGTGGGAGGCATTCCTTCATTTCCACCTCTGCTGCCACAAACTCCGGTGCCAAAACCCAAATTGCCAGAAAATGAGCGATGCCTTTTTCCAAGATCAAAACTCCACATATGCGATATGTACGACATTTCTCAATCTTCCTTTTGAATGCATAATTGTACAAAAATAAAAAGTACCAGTGACGTGTTTGTTTTTATTTACTGCTATATTTAATTTTACATTCAGTGTGAGAAGATTTTTTTCAGCACATTTCTTTAGCTTTGTGTAGAGAACTACGGTGGCGAGATTTGAACCACCTCACATGGTATACAGGATGTCGTGGGTTCAATCCCGACTGTGACCCCTGGAGTTTGCACGTTTTCCCCGTGGTTGCGTGGATTTTTCTCCGGGTCTTCCGTTTTTTCACCAAACATTTAGAATCCACGTCACGTGTTTACAGAATTTGGCTGCTATATATTTCCACGTGATAAGCCACTTCGTTGAGCCATCATTTGTGGCTAGGTCACTTTGCTGACAATTAGCTCAGTGGGCCTTGCCTGGTAAAATAAAAAAAATAGTTAATTTAGTTTTAACTTATTCCCATTTCCAGCCCCCCCCAAACTAAAAAATGCAGCCCAAATAAAAAACGGCAGGTACACTAGCGTACACCTCGAGAGTGTCATGCACAGTGAAAATGACACAGTCTCCTCTCTCCTTGTTCTGACAATCTCAGCTGAAAGGGTCAATTCTCGTCTTGATGATTTCGTCAAGAATTTCTGTGCTCGTGCAATGGACTTGCAATCCAGAGGTCACCGGTTCGGTTTGATCTCCCCGCGCATGGAAGTTGACACACCACAGTGCAAGTTTCTTAACCCCCCCCCTACACCCGCTCCCCCCCCCAACCGCCCCTGTTAGGCCAGTAATATAAATAGGTTCACCACGCTTCGTCAATGGGTGCAGGCCCCATGTGATGGGGTCAAATGTAGCTTCTCCCACCTCTTCGAAGACATTCTGCTCAGCATGAAGGAGTAAGGTCAAATACCCTCCAGAGGAGGTATCTCTTGCCCTAATGCCGCAAGTGGCGTGAGCAAAGCGATTGCGGGGCTGCTCCTTCGCCCTCGTCGGTGCCTATTGGCGGCGACGCAGTCTCGGCCAAGTTTTTGCCAATTTTTTTTGATGAAAATCCGAATTGTCAAGATGAGAAACAATGCACGAAATCTTCTTGGTTCTTTCGGTAAAGTCACGTAGAATGGAAGTAATAAAATAATAAAAATAAAACCTAATAAAATAATATAATATTATTATAAAATAATAAAAATAAAACCTAATAAAATTATATAATATTATTTTATTATGTTTTATTTTTATTATTTTATTATTTCCATTCTACGTGACTTTACCGAAAGAAATAATATAATATTATTTTATTATGTTTTATTTTTATTATTTTATTATTTCCATTCTACGTGACTTTACCGAAAGAACCAAGAAGATGAATCCCTGCAGTCACGAAAGCTTTAAATCGAAATTTAATGCACGAAATGTCCAAATCCACAATATCACCATTTACTGAAATGGACAAAAACTGCTTTTGTATTTGCATCATCAACGACAGACTGGAACATTTAATTTGACCCAAATAGCAATTTTTGGGGAAAGAAAACTTTCCAGCGCCCGCACTGCCCACCTCTGCTGTGCAGGTGGATGTGTGGCGTGTGCAGGCGGTAGCGCGCATCTCCATTATTCCTTCCACACCTTCAAAAAATTGGCGATAAAATGCCAAAACTACCTTGAGTGGGAGTCCCATGCACCCTGTGGTCCTGCCCAATCTACATGCCTTGTCCTCTGTTTGCTTTGGAGTAGATGAGGGAGGCTCTGCATTCCTTCCAGAGCTCAGCGACTTTGCAGAAAAGAAGAAATCAATATTTTTCCATCTGAACTGCAGGCTGTGAGAAACACCCAGAATTTCTTATATTTTTTTTAAACCATCTCTATTTGAAATATATATAACATTATCAATCAAACAAATGTGCGTGCGGTTAATATATGTACTTGCAATATATAGCAACCTTTCAAATAATTGCTTTCGGGATTGGCACTTGGCAGGCTTTGCTTAAAAAGCAAAAAAATGGGTCAGGAGGCAGCAATGGGAGTTGTTTGTTTATTGTGAACGCTACGTTAGGTGGCTCGAGAAAGCTGAGGGCACAACAACTGAATGCCTGGTTTATGAAATGCTTTGTAGGGGCCGTCCCACGGCAGCCAGTAACAACCAAAGAGACTCGTAAGGTATTATTCGAGTTCAATAGGTCAACAAAGGGAAAACAGAGAGGGCTTTTTATTCTCCAGCCAATCTCACTGGAGGGCAGGGGTTGGTTGGAGGATTGTGGGTCATTTGCTGCACGCTGCCGCTAGTTTACCTCTTCCACCAGTTCCCCAAGAAGTACTCGCGCCTCTGCGCGCAACGCTTAGAAGTGACGTGGCCACCATACTCCGAATAGATTTATTATTCTCACAACACCAACACAATTTTTTTGTATGTATTATTATTATTATCCAACGCGACATCGAATGGTGTAATTGTAAATGGCTATTTTAAGTGACCAATTTGAAGCTCTGGGGTCTCTGGATATGGAGGCAGGGTGGTATGGCTTTCTCCACGATGGAAAGATAAAGCACAGTTGACTTGCCAAATTCCTTTCCCAATTTTCTCAAGGTTTATTGTCTCAGGAGCGAGCTGCCGTGGAGTGGAGTAATAAGAGCCGGAGCCCAAATGGAGATCAGGTAAATGTGAACGGCTAATGCACAGCTTCGGAAAATGCAGAGGATGAAATGAATAGGCACACTCATCGCAATCCCTGTTGGATGGCCCCTTTTCTCTCGTTGTAGCCGACACTCCATTGTGGTCATATTGGTTGTGATCTTACAAATTATTATAATATTTTTTTTGCGACAGTGCTTTGGCAGTGTTGCACAAGCATCGATAACAAACAAGCTCAACACATCCATCAATAACATTGCCCTAAATTTGGGAGAGAGAAAATGTCAATATGACGTTTCAAGCAATGGCTCTTCATCAGTGCAAATATACGCTATTCATCGTGTGCTATGAAAAAGGCCTATTGCCCGAAACGTTGCCTGCTATATAATTGTTTTTATTTTAAGACCAGAGTGTTATGGACGAATGTGCTGATTTTGTTGTCGATTTTATTTGTGCACCAATACCAACCTAGCAGCAGCATCGTCAGATAATTCACATATTATAGAAAATCGCTCTGCTCTGAAGAATAAATCAGGACCATCTGCAGAAACGTTGCCTATTACACTATGTAACACACATTTTGTTCCTGGGTGGTAAGTGTTATTTCGTAATTGCTTATGCCTAAAAAGTACAGAAAATGGCTATTATTCCTCACAAACTTTGCTATTGTGATCAGGATAGTGATATTTTGAAATGTACCTATTTTCAATGAGAAAACGGGCGAATTTGTGTCTTTTCGTTCAAATAAAGTTAGAAAAAAACAACATGTGAATCAAAATTAACATGTATGCATAGTAAAGTAATACAAAAATTACAACAAAAGATTAGAAGTGAGTAGTTTTTCGAGATTTACGATTATACTATAAATCACTTTCACGAATCAGCCCCCAAATGTAGTCTCCCATCATGTTCTCGTTATACTGTCCTTGGTAGCGGCGTTCAAAGTGCAGCATATCCTGGTGGAAGCGCTCGCCTTTCTCCTCCAAGTATGCTCCCATGTTCTCCTTTATCAAGATGATCATCAAGGATATGGACCTTGAGGGATATCCTACAGTCCATTGTGCCATAGTTCTTCACCAGAGTCTCAACCAGCTCCACATAGTTTTCAAACTTGTGATTGCCCAGGAAGCCACGAACCACTGCGACAAAGCTGTTCCAAGCCGCTTTCTCCTTACTAGTGAGCTTCTTGGGGAATTCATTTTGCACTCCAGGATCTTCTTTATCTGTGGTCCAACGACGACACCGGCTTTGACCTTTGCCTCAGACAGCTTAGGGAAGAAGTCTTGAAGGTACTTGAAGGTTGCCGACTCCTTATCTACAGCTCTGACAAATAGTTTTATGAGGCCCAATTTAATGTGCAGTGGTGGCATCAGCACCTTCCGGGGGTCCACCAGTGGCTCCAACTTGACGTTGTTCCTCCCCACAGAGAACTCGGTCCGCTGTGGCCAGTCCCACCTGTGGTAGTGCGCCTTGGTGTCTAAATCTTTTGTAGTCATTTTGTATTACTTAAGTATAAATACATGTAATTATTTTATTCATATGTTGTTTTTTATGACTTTATGTGAACGAAAAGACACAAATTCGCCCGTTTTCTCATTGAAAATAGGTACATTTCAAAATATCACTGTCCTGGTCACAAAAGCAACGTTTCGTGGGGAATAATTGCCATTGTCTGTACTTTTGAGGCATAAGCAATTAGGAAATAACACTTACTAGCCAGGAACAAAAAACAATGTGTTACACAGTGTTATAGACCTCCGTATGTAGATGTTCCCGATCGTTGCCGACTACACCTCATCTTACCTGCACTGTATTTGTGTTCATACTTTCAGTCATGCATAAAACGGTGCTAATTTAGTTTCAATTGCTTGGTGTTCTACACAAACTAAGGGTTACTTTCTGTTTTTAGATAAATTGCCTTTGCTCGGTAATTTTGGGGGGCAGTAGTGGTTAGGGTACTGCCCCATAAACCCGGTCGCTTGTATTAGAGTCCCAGCCACGAGTGACATCAATGGCGATGAAATTTTTACCAGATCCTGGGCCCCCCGTTTCACCAACAGGGGCTGCCCGGCAGAGTTGAGTATGGTCATATAATGGTCGATCCTCCAACAAGGTGTGAATCATGGGATATTAAACCAGCGACTGATGCATTTCGTTAACCAACTCCATCCAGAATGCTTGTCATGTAGAAAGTGATGGGAGCATGAGTGAGGTAGGTGGGACCATGCTGCACAATTAAGATTCTGAAGGTAAAAAATGAAATTAAAATTAATAAAAATAAAATAAAAATCACGACGTTTCGGAGGCAACACAAGTCTCCGTCATCAGGTGGGACCGTCACAGCCAGATTTTTTTAAATTAATTTTTATTTCATTTTTTACCTACGTGACTTTACCGAAAGAACTAAGAGTATGCATCCTTGCAGTCACGAAAGCTTCAAATCTAGAATTAAGATTCTGAACATGATTATTTAAAATCGCTTTCTGGGACTGGAGAATCGAGGTGCGGTAATGTGACTCCTGTTTGTGAGCCTCACCGAGGAGCACAGCGGGAAACTGGAATTTAGTCACTGCAGAGGCAGAGGGACACGTGGAGTAGACAACGTCCGCAGGTTAAAGACGAAGTTCAAACTGCTCATAAAAGTAAGTGGGGGCTTGGACCAGGGATGCGCCGCAAGGAGTGGGAGTATTGGTTGGCACGGAATATAACGCAGGGGCGCTGACAGAAATGTTTTTTTTTAATTGTTGAGAAATGTGAGGGTTGCAAGTGAACTCAGGGTCGGGAGATTCATCAGCGTTTAACAAACCAGGCCAGTTTGGGGTTCGAGTTCAATACAAACTATCGGGTGCTAAACGATATGCAGGTGAATAAATATCTCACTTAGAATAGTGTATTCTTGAGCAGATTCTTGAGCAGAGCGGTGGTGCAGCGGTCAGCGCACTGCGCCACAAACAACCGCCATGACTGACGAAGCGTGGGAAAGCCTTCGTACAGCAGTGGATTCAGAGACAGCTGCAATTACGACTTATCCTTGCGTATTTAGACACCTGGCCAGCCTGAAATAGTTGGTCCAAAATGCCCTCAAGTGTGGGGCCCCAGAGGTGTCTGGACTGGAGGCCATTTCCTCCAGCGGCGGTGTGAGCAGGCAATTGCAGGGCTGCGCCATTACCTCCCTTTAAATTCGTTTCATGAGCGTCTCCAGATGTGACGATGTTCAGTAGAATTGCTCCGTTCTAACTTTGCCCTGGGAAATTACACTTTTTTTACTTTGCTCTCAGCAAACTCCGCTTCGGCAGCTCGGATGAACGGAAACCTCAGTGCCTCGACGCCACCGGCGTCTGATGGGTGAACCCAAAGGACTTCGCATTTTGTCCTTGTACAGTAAAGACCAAGACAACCCGGCCGCTCCATTCCTGGGGGCAGGCAGCCTCTCTCTCTCTCGTGTGTGCACAGCTGTGCCACTTGTGGAATGTCAACCGATTCACGTTGATGTCACTGGGCAAAGCAACCAGTTAATCAAAGAAGGGTGGGGTGGCTCATTTAGGGTTTTTTGGTTTGTTTTCTATTTCATAGGTGTTGTGGGAGTGGTGAGGAGGAGGGGGAGGGGGTAATTTTAGCAGCGTAAATTAGACGAGGGGAATGACCGTGATCCGTTTTAACTGCGGTGTTCCAAACAGGAATTTACAACGCGCTAATTTTTGTACTTTAATTGTTGTCAGCACCCTTCACACCCCCCCCTTTTAACCCAATTGTCTTCAGCGCCCCTTTTTGTGCCGGCACTACTTTCATAAACACATCCGCGGTGATCACGATGGCAATGTTGAGAGTGTCACGATCATAGTGTGCAATGGCCAGGTGTTGCGAGGTGTGATAAACCATCCCACTGACCCTACAGGTGTGCAAATATCCTGCCTGGGAAGTCCACTTCCGGATACGAATAGCATTGGTGGAGGAGCTCACACAAGCATGCATGGTTATATTCAATAAAAATTGTTTAATATTAATATTATTTTATTATTTCCCTTCTACGTGACTTTACCGAAAGAACCAAGAATATATCCATGCATGCTTGTGTGAGCTCCTCCACCAATGCTAATAAAAATAGTTTTATATTAATATTATTATATTATTTCCTTTCTACGTGACTTTACCGAAATAATAAAAAAATATTAATATAAATTGTTTTTATTGTTTTATATTAATATTATTTTATTATTTCCCTTCTACGTGACTTTACCGAAATAACCAATAATATGAATCCCTGCAGTCACGAAAGCTTTAAATCAAAAGCATGCATGGTTACTTTATATGAAATGCAAATACAAGAAGAGCTCTCTTCTGTACCTCCGCATATTAATAATCAATATGTTTTACTCCCTCGGACTATTGGGCTTTCCAGAACAGTATTCAAGCAGCATTTTGTCTAAGCATGCAAACTCTGGTCCGGTTTCGACATACTTGGTCACATCAGCAGAGCCGTGCCTGTCAAAACAAATGCTGGGTTACCAAACGTTGCTGGCAAGTGTACTCCATCTAATTTCATGAGAACTTGTTCAACGCAAAAGAACAATATTGTATACAAACTCAATTATGCGTGGCTGTGGATCTTTATTAGTAAAATAATATAGCAGCATAACTCCATCCGCATATACTTTCACGGTTTGTTTTGGCACGGATTGAGCGAAGCTGAAACCCAGTGGCCCCCTTTTATTCTGTACATTCCCAGGTCTGCATTTCATCTCTGTGCTGTCGGGTAATTTCACAAGTCCCTCTGGAGTTATGCAGCAATTCAGATCTAGCTGCATTAACAAATTGTTTATATTTGGTAAAGTCACGTAGATGGTTCAAGGAAAATAACAAAAAAGTAAAAAAAGACTCACAATTCTACCGCCGATCTCGCTGTGCAGTCAGTTTATTTTAACCATCTACGTGACTTTATAGAAAGTCCTAAAGAGTAATATTCACCAGCATTGATTCGAGCAAGCTTGACTGCCGAGAGAGATGCTGTGTATTGAAACTGGTCCAGAGTTTGCTTGTCTTGAATCAATACCGCTGAAAGTATGCACTCCCAGAAGGCCATGCAGCTGCTGGGTTATGTGAGGAATATTTAATATTTTTTACGTGGAAACGGGGATATATGATAGAAACAAAGTGCCTGCTTATTTATTTTGTTTTCGTACATCGGTATTTTTGGGAATATTCCATGCCATTGTAGCATGTAAAAAAAAATCCTACATTTTGCATACTTAGCCTTCTAGAAATGTTTTACATTCTGTTCAATAAATATTGTGCTCACATAACAAGAGTATTTCGTTTAAAAAAAGGCTAAGTGCGACGTGGGCGAACTTGAAATTGGTCAAACTGATTTGCACGTAAAGGCCTGCACACAGGGGACTTATGTCATTAGGATGCAGCCCAAAACGGCAGTCTGCATCTCGGACCAAAGAGTCTGGCTGCTTGCCAACTTCACATGCCCGTCCACGGCCCAGACAGCTTATTTAATCAAATATCGCGAACGGCAGGGCCTGGTGCTAGGGAATCGCCGATGCACGTCGGGGAACAGCACAAAATAAATCGGCGCTCACTGCGAACAGTTAAAAAACCGAACCACGAATTCGCCCTTTTAAATTAAACGTCTGCATTTATAATACCGAGCGGGCAAAGGAAATTACGCTCCGAATAAAAAAGCAATTTTGTAATGACATACGAAGAGATTGTGCAGCCGTGCCCTGATATCGGTCACGTTGTTTCTTTCCGTAGTGGCTAAAAACGAATAGACGTTGGCCATATACAGCGTGGGTCCACTGAGGGTTTTGGGACAAATCCGGACTTTGTTGAAGCCCCTTTCCCCGAGACTCCCAATTCCACCGCCGATCTCGCTGCGCAGTCAATTGCACTCGCGTTACCACGAACAGCCCAACAAGTCATACACCACTGCGTGTTGCCGTGTTCGGGGTGGGGGGGGGCCCAGGGGTCAGGTTGACGTACATTTGGTCGTGAAAGTGGCAATTCTCCTGCCCTCACCCAGCAAACCCAGCCAATGGAGGGAGCACATTCACGAACCACTTTGAAGTGAATGTGCCATTGATATGTTTCTTGTGTGTTATTACGTTGTACGCAGTGCTTGGTTTCAGCCGGAGCAGTCCGTTTTTATGTATGTATGAATGTTCAACTTTTTTTCTCCCAACGTACGTAGCCAACCGTGCTAATTGGAGGTATCGGGAATTAGGTACTCTCCTGATAAAGAGTGTTGAGATTCCCTGAGGCTTTCCTGGGTAAACAAGTGTAAAAATAATTTTGGAATGCCACATTAAGATCGCTCTATTTCCCGCCCCCTATTGTACCTTCTACAGTATCCCTATATTGTGTACAATATTGTGGACAATAATCTAGGATTATTGACCCGCCCCCTACTCGAAACCTGTGTAAAAATAGCTTCATAGCTCATCTGATTTTTCCATATTAAATAACGATTCTAATTCTGGATTATTATGAACAGGCATACCTTGCACGCGAGTGGTAGTGCCTTATGCCTCTAATTAATTCCTTTACCTAGCCAGCCTGGCAGTGTTCTGGAAAATCGTGAGTAATTAAGCCCTGAGTGTCTATATAGGTTAGCCAACTGTCTTGGTTTTCTCAGGCTTGTCCAGGGAAATCTGTAAGTCTTCACACATTATTAAATTGTCAGTAAACGTGTGGAATCTCCCCTCTTCCAAAATTTAGATGTTTTTTTATTCCCATGGTATGTCCCATTTTTTTTTTTTTAGAGGTGGCGACCCTTATGTATGTGTCAAGTGTTCTTGGCCATAGCTTGTACACATCAACACCATCATAGTCATCGTCATATTCATCACCAAGTTTTTAATTTATTTAAAACCAGGCAGGAATCTCATTACATTACGGGCATACTTCGTCAGTCCTATGCAAAGATAAAAAAAAGACACACTCACCAAATTAATCACCAAATTAATCACGTAAACATAAATATATAGTTGGGTGACATTTGGAGCAATGACCCTTCAGAGAAGAGAGGGCAAAAAGAAGTTGCAGATCACACTCTACCCCCGTGGGCCTCTGAGAAAACTATAATTTTACAAAAGTCACAAGATGGACTGTTTTGGATTGACACAGGGACCGTTTTCGACTGATGGAAATTGAATATCAAACCCTGGCAATAAATCAAAGCGAATTTGGAAGGCTGTTGACGTTTTCCCACCAATAGAAAATCTAAATAATCAGACTAGAAATCGAGTACTTTACAAAGTCAGCCAGAGTGAAGGCACACACACTAGGGCACAATAGTAAAATAAAGTACATAGTACCTCGATAGCTCGGGAAAAGCGACAGTGGCATTGGCTGCCTCGAGTGATCGATTCGGTGATTGTTCACTGAATACATCAGACCTTGCGTCTCACACTTTATATCGTAACTAAATAAAGAGGGCCATAATTTTTACGAAAAAATACAAATATCGCAAATACAGCACTCTCTTCTTAAATTTGCTGAAAAGTTGAAGCTGTACCGCGGAGTAGCTTAGAATTCAGAATTAGAAGGCTTCCATTCGTTCGTTGGCAAAACTGCCCTCCACGCTGCGCAAGGTATGTGGATTTTTTTGCCGTCTTAAATTCTGTATTTTTATTGCGTTAGCATTGACTGAATCTGTGCCATTCCCGTGGGTATGGACTTAGCTGTGAAACCCATCAACCTGAAGTGAAATGATGGTTTATGCATGTAGCTTTTTTTCCGTGATTTTTCCCTTCCAAAAGAAACCTGTCCTAATTCTATCATAACCAAGTCAAGTGTGAATGCGTCTCCAAGCAAAGTTTAAACTTAACGGCTAAAGGGCAGTGTATGTGCACGTGTGTATGTGTGTTTTTAGTTTGTTTCTGTGTGTGTGCGTGGGGAGCGGTAGTGTAGTGCTACGAACACGGATACCTGAGTTCGATTCCCGCTCACAGCCAACAACGGTGACGTTTATCTGAACCGGTCCTGGGCCTCTCATAGGTCGACTCAGCCTCAAATGAGTACCTGGTGCAGTGGTAAACCTCGCCACTGGGGAGACAAAGGCGACCGGGCGTGGTGCTGGCTACTCATCCTCTCGTATGCCGTATTGGCCTTCATAGGTGCTCGCTTAACTACACTTGCCCCAATAGTCTGTTAAGGCTATAGGGGGATCTTTGTCTTTGTGCCTCTGTGTAGAGTTGGGTACTTAATGAAGCTAGAATGTCTGCTACAATACAAAACCTTTCCTTATAAGTACAATACGATTGTGCAAATTAATATTCCAGTTCACGTGAGGTTCAAGGTACATATTTGCGAGTTATATAATTGGAAGGAAAACATACAGATTGGTCAGTCTGCTTATAGGGAATGAAAGCAATAACTTAACATTTTTGAGCTGCTTAAATATACTATGGGGTAGTAAAATATTTAGAGAATGGAACAATATAAATAGACATAGTATTATACACCTTTTACTGTACGCTTAACATTCTGTCTCAGTACCTAACTTCAGCACACCTTTTGTAAACGAGGAATATGAAAATATGACTTCCACGTAAGATGATAATTTCAGCCATGTGTAACTTAGGCACTTTCTATATTATATAAATAATATTAATATACAGCCCTTTGTGAATCCAGTGCCTGCTGAAGGCAGGGCTGTCCATAGCGGCGTGCGGGGCCCGGGACAAAGCCCACCGTGCAGGCCTCCCGACGCCTTCAAAATAAACCGGATCCCCCAAAGCACGGGGCCCAGGGCAGTCGCCCCGATTCGCCGTGACCTCGGGACGACTCTGGATGAAGGCGTCCCCATGCTGTGTTGGTCATAGTGGTTGTAGAACCACGTCAGTCATCTCAGTCAGTTAACCCACAACACTTGGGTCTGTCCCGTGACCTCTTGTCAGTGAGCCTTCCATACTTCACGTGGCATCATGCTTTGATGGGTTTTTACAATTTAGCTTCTGATAAATTCACAATGAAATGAAACAAACCTTCTTACTTTTTTTAAACGTGGAATTCTTTTTACGGACATTCATATTTTTCATACAGCAAAAAACGACCCTACTGTACATGTTTTACTACACTAGAACCCCCAAATGGACTGGTTTTAAAGGTGAGTGCATATGGTAATAAAAAAACCTCTTATCTACATAAAAACCATCTCACAGAACAAAAATGAGCTATCTACAAAAAGCAGGAGAAAATATAGATGTTGTCTGAGACATTCCTGCATGGGTAATTAGAGGCCCAAGCCACGGAATCCAGAAGCAGTCGCGAAAGTTACACATCGTCACCCCGAGAGCCACGGGGGGGGGGGGGGGGATGGGAAGATGGCCGAGGAGACTCGGTGGGACGATGAATAGGGGCATTGCAAACTTCGCAGGCTGAAGGAAAAAAAAAAACCTGGATCCCTGAAGCGGAGCTGGCACGTGACGGACCGCCGGGACATTCGGAGAGGCACCGTCGAGATGGCAGGGCGGTGCAAGGTCACACTGCGGCGGCCCACGTACCCGGCATGTGAAGGGTCAGACGTCGGAAGTTAAGAGGACCTGCGGTGAGTTGGCCCAGTGATACATTGAATACCGGGTCGTACCATTTTTACTTTTTGTTCACATTTAACCAAAAAAATATTGTGTATTCACATCGGAGTTACTGCCACAGTGGTGTAATGGTCAGGGCGCTGAATTTGCAATCCGGAGGTCGCCGGTTCCATTCGATCTCGCGACACTGAATTTGAAGATTTGGGCAAGTTTATTAAATCCCACCCACAGCGCCTGTGTCCAGCCAACGGTATAAATGGATCCACCACAGTGAGTCGATCGGCAGTTCGAGTGTGGTGGGGTGTAGTGTGGTGGGGTGTGGTGTGGTGGGGTGTAATGTGAGTACTCCCACCTCTTGTAAGACGTCCGGCAAGTATAGAAAAGTAGGCCAAATATTCTCTACTGGAGGCCCTCCTGCCAGTATTGTGAACAAGCAATTGCAGGGTTGCACCATTCCCTTTAGAAAAACATGAGGGATGTTACCCAACATCAAATGAATCCGAAAATTCCCCAAAATCTGACCAAGACACAAAATATAAGATAATCAGAAATGTTTCTCGTATTGTATTGATCCAAAAGTATGACCTCAGAACATGACCATGCCATTCCTGCCAAAGGTGGCGTCACACTGCAACGGATTACCTCACTTTCGTGAGCTCGAAGACACGTTAATTTATTACATAATGCTTAATGATCCAATAATCCGAAAAATATTTGTAATCGCCTTCAAAATATTTTTTTTTAATCCGAAACGCCTTTAATCCAAATCGACTGTCAAGTGCACCCGTGCTCGCCAATATCTCAAAAGATAAGCAAGACTGAGCCTGGATAGCGTTTGGGTGGCTGACCACCGTTCTCTCATTTACTTGATACAGCTGTCGTGGCTGTGACGGTTCCACCTGAAGACGGAGGCTTGTGTTGCCTCCGAAACGTCGTGATTTTTATTTTATTTTACTTTTATTAATTTTAATGTTACCTACGTGACTTTACCGAAAAAACCTAAGAATATGACCACCGTCCATTGAACAGGTGTCGTAGGCCGCTGTAGGGCTGTGTTGCGTGCAGCAGGATTGCAGGGAAGCAAAATCCATTATTGTATTGTACAATGCTACAACGTCTATGGTCCCCAGCTTCACCAACCCGCACCGACCTGCGTGGTGAAGTATGGTTCAAATAGTCCCCACGACAAGTACAGCGTGGGCAGATCTTAATCGAGCAGTACATCAACCGAAGGGGTGCAAACTAAGTAGGCCATGCGGCAAAATATTGGCTTTTTTGCAAATACCTTTATTCACAAGACACTGAATTTGTTTCTCTGTTAGCCAGTCTAACACAGTACTTGCTTGATTATTTTTCTGTTGGTTGAAGTAAAGACTCACTCAAATAGGAAGAAGCCAAGGACCTATATGGTGTCGATAATTAACGATGTAGGCTATATGACCTTTGACCCAGGACAAAACAACCGTGACTTAACATTTTCACCAGGCTAACGCTATGGAGTTTTTTTTTTAAATGTCTCTTCCCATTCCTCTCTAAGAGTTGCAACCAATTTTGTAAAATGAAGAAAAAATTATTATCATAAAATGAATAAAAATGTGGGTCACATAATAATCCCCGTGGCCTCGGTCCAAATGCAATATAGTTGATGTTTTTAAGGATTACAGAGTTAGAATTCACCCCATCCACAGAATGGACTCAAACTGGCTTGTTCTGCATAAACAAATATACACACACACACGTGTCCATAAGTTTAGTAGAATGGACATGGTGATCAAATATATTCACTCAAAGTTCATATCTTTTTTTCTTAGGGACTATGCAAAATACTCCCGAATGGCTTGAAATGAAATGTCAAATAATGTAACTTCTGGCCGTGCTCTAAACTGCAGAGCGTTGCAGTGCATCCCTGGGCAGCTTGCAAATCTCGCACCGCTCGGTGTTTGCTGACGGCAAGCCACGGTATTCAGCCGAGCGTCACGTGGCCACGTTTAAAGCCCGACCAGTAAGGCCACACTTTCTCCAAGGGGAAAAAAAAAAGAAAATGCACTTTGCGTTACAGTACTCCGGAGTTCCCACTCTTCCTAATTGAGACCATCAAAGCAGTCGGTCTCGCTCGTGCGTAACACTGGCGGAAAGCTTCGGTCAACCTCCGGGCACCCCTGTGACCGTTCGAAAGTCGCATTTTCGGTTCGTTTGGCACGAGAAATCGCACTTGGGAGAAAATTGCTTTGGGCCGCGATCAACAACCGTCCGCAGTGTATTCTCCCACCGGCATGGTTTGAATTAGGTCAAAAATGCATCCCTGAAGGCTGGGATGAGGGTGGGCAGAAAGTGAATGAAAGGGAGTCCTGTGCTACTGTGTGAGCGATGCACAGCACACACGTCGGTGGAGCACTGGATCTGAACCAAGCCACTTCGGAAAAAGCATTTGTGCTCAGAATTTTTTTTTTTTAAATCGCAGCGTGACTCGAGCAACCGGGCGGGCTGCTTTCAATGGCAAGGCGAACCTGCCATGGAAAGGAAGTGAAAGGTGTGTGCTCAATGCCTTTCACACATTGTGCAACTGTGTGAACGCTCCTCTTATGTAAACGATTGCACGGGGCGCTATAGGGAGCGGGATTTTTTTTTTTGAGTGGGGGTGTTTTTATTTTTCGATTTAAAGCTTTCGTGACCGCAGGGATTCATCTTCTTGGTTCTTTCGGTAAAGTCACGTAGAAGGGAAATAATAAAATAATAAAAATAAAACATAATAAAACAATTCTCACGACGTTTCGGCCACAACGCAAGCAGCCGTCCTCAGGTGAAGAACAGGTCTGTCGGGAAGACAGCGTCTGAATGAAACACCCCAGGCTTGGAGCGTATATTTAAGCTGGGTTGGAGGGGGAAGAGCGCCTTGACAAAAGAATTTGCATATCAAGAGGAATTTAGCATATTTTTTTGGTGTTTTTGTTGTTTTGCTTATTGCCTCAAAATATTCATAGAATCCATTAGGTGCCCCCCGGTTGAGAATTTTTGTTTGTTCTGCCGTTGATTGCGTAATTCAAGGGCTACGCAACACGATGGGCAGTGGAGCACAGTGCGGCAAAATCATTTTGCTGGAACTGTACTGCCATATTCCCCCCGGAAGGTGTGGGGAGGCCGTCATCCAGCAGTACCTTGACAAAGGGCTGTACATTTGTGTTATTGTTATGATAATTTATCACGCATACATGAATGCAACCGCATCACAAGTTATATACATCGCGGGGGACCCAACAACAATTACAATACACGCGTTACAAAAAATTGAGTTTTTTTCCAAAGTTTTATCCCAATTCTGTTATCAGTGTCATATAATGAGATGAAGTATAATTTACGATATGTCACAGAGCAGTGCAACTCCTCGTGACAAAATAATGGCCCATCGAAGTGGATATCACAATGCTGCTTCTGAGATACCTTTCGATGACCTTTGGTCCACAGTTGAGGGCCACACTTTTCCATTCACTTTGCCAATGAGAGTAACGTCCATACATTACAGTCAGGCCGATATTTTAAAGTCTCAGTCTTGGTATTTAGCCAAATTAAGTGAAAGAATTCACATTTATTGTGAATATTGTTGTTGTGCAGTCATTGGTGACCAGGCTAAGACCACCAACTCACAACACTTGAGACCCCAATTTGATTACAGATGGCTGCCTGACAGGTGGCTGCCTTGAAACCAGGATCAAAGCAGTGCTAGCTCAGTGTTATAAACTCTGAGCCACCCTACCACCTCTGGTAGATCTATTTTTAATTTAATCAAAGGTAGGGTACAGCTGACAACATTTTATAGCTAGGAATCAGTTATTCATGGGCAGAGAAGAGTCTCGACTTGAACAGGAGTCTGCAGCACAAATGGCCCTGGTATTCAGGTTCATAGTGGCAGCAGCATGAAAGGACCGACCTTCCGTTGAGCAGTATTTTATAGAAGGCCTCGCTGTATGTAATGGAGAGCACGTGGAAGGGAGCAGGCAGGGGCGTGTAGATTGAGAATCTTGACAATTGTGAGGGTGGACAACCATTTATTCTAGTTTCAACCAGTGGTATGGTATCTTGAACTTCTTTGTAAAAAGATCTTTGTACGTAGCCAACCGTGCTAATCAGAAGTGCGGAGGGAAGGACAACAAATGAAACACAAAAAGCAGTTCTAAACAAATGAGTTGTCATCCTAGATTATGCTACACGCCACAAATACAAACGAAGGCGAGAGATGGAAGCAAGTCTGGACTGTGGTCGTCGTCAAAAGAAAACGTCTCATTCAGCGACCCTGCCATCGAACTTCCCGGCGGTTATCGACCTTCCACGCCGCCAATGGTCGACCATCAACCGAATCAGGACCGGTCGTGTGGCAGATGCGGCCCCCTGATGCACAAATGACGCATCGAATGTGTATTGCGGCCACGAGTCCCAAATCATCGACTGCATCGAAAACACCCCGCTGGCTGTCTTCACTCCGTTCAAGGAGAAATGGACGAGATCCACTCTGCTTCTGAACAGACGATTGAGTGGATGACACATCTAACATTGCATCTTTAATCTGTTGCTATTAATCCATAAGAAAGAAGAAGCCTAGATTTAAAAGTGCATAGCTCCATTTTGGCTTCCTAATATCGGAAGGAAGGGCGTTCCAGACGGCCGCAGAAGTGCGCCTGAAAGCACCACGCGGTGCAGTGACCGTCTTTGTTAGATGACTTGCCAAAAGCCGCTGGGAGGAAGACAGCAGTTTGTGTGTCACAAGTACATCGTGTTACCTCCAAATTGATGATGGTAAAAACACTTCATGATAGCGAGGGGTCATGACCTTTGGTTATCAGCTTTCACAGGTCCTCAGCCCAAGAAAATGCCGAGAGTCTTGTTGTGCTTAGACCTCACACACTAAATATTAGGCATGATTATTCACTTCGAGCGATTTGATGAAAGGTAAATGTTTCGGGTGATGATTCGATCGAAAAAAAATCTATTTTAATTTAAAAAAATGTAAACCGGTCCAATGTTTTCTTGCTTAAACAAAGGCTGCTTGATATTATTTGTTTGAAAATCCAATAGGCGCATATAATAAATAATATATATTTTTTTATGTATATGTAGAGAGACAGAATTTGAGTTCTTGTAATATTTGCTTTTACGGTAGAAAAGTGTGCAGATGCCAGGCTCAGCTCTTAGCAGGGATGGCTTAATCATTAATAGGCCACGGCCCCTAGATTCACTCCCGAGGTGCTATTCGTTTCACATTTTATCACTCGGAACAAAACACGCCGAAAAGCATTTAGCGCACATTCTGAAAGTTTGGCAGCATTGGAAGCCAGAAATATGGCAAAGTGGAGCCCACCAAGAACTCATTATGAAGCCAAATGAAAGTCCAATATCATTAGATTTGCGTTTGCTGCCATGTGCCTGAATTCATGTGGAAAAACAAATCCCATCTCAACAACTCCTTCAGATAATTAGATTTTATTGGCCAAAGTTTCCCAACAAAATCTTCCTCAAGAAAATGGGGTTTTTTCTTACGCATTTCAATTCCATTTCAGCTTCAAATCACTTACTCCACAAAGACTGACTAAAATATAATTGGCACGCAAAAAAAGCGCTTCAATTTTTGTCCACCTTTAAACTGTTGCTGCAGTCCACTTCTAAAGTTGCTCATGATAATATTTCCAGTTTGCATGAGATAATAAGGTACGATAAGTGGGAGCTGATTTGTGTTTGAGTCATGTTTTGTTGGTACTTTAAAATGAAATGAAGATCTCCAGTAACCCACAGGAATGATTCACCCGAATATTTAACAGAATATTAAAAGTAATCAAAGAACAATAAGTGCACGTTCTACCATATTATGAACGTGAATTCTATACCTGGTGGCATTTAAAATTGTGCGAGGAAATAAATTCTGCAGGATCACATGCCTCACAGTCGTGACAAAGACTTGAAATGTGGGGGAGGACTTATTTTGTGTATAGCAATGTGTTTACTATTCAATTACTTATTTAAACAACATATAATGTGACAAGCTCACAAGCTTGACCGGTACTTTCTGTGACCTGATGCTATTTTTACTTTCCAAACCATAATCATCAGAATATTGTAATCAGGATATCAATTAAATATGATGATCGTGATTTCTTGTCTCTATGCCAGCTCTGGCCACGTTGAGAGCTGAAGGCCTCTCGTTTCGCCTCTGCCTATGGCTGACCTTCCCTTGTTAAGACAAAATCAATCATCAGGGTAGTTGTGCAAAATATAAAGAACAAAATACACATTGGAACCTCATTTGCCAGTAAAAAATATGATAATTGTTTTTTTACCCTTCCATCTGGCAACAAAACTGACACCTTTTTTTACAAAGAGTCATGTTTGCATAGACCACAATACCTGCAGTCATAATGCAAACAAAAAACATAACTTTGATGATGTGCACTGTCCTTGAAGTTGATTGGTCCACACCCGAGAGACTAGGCTCTAAGGAAAGCTGTCTCGGGTGTGGACCAATCAACTTCAAGGACAGAGTTGTTGCCAGATGGAAGGGTAAATAACCAATTATCAATTATCAAGAACAAAATAGTCGAGCAGACAAGGTGTCTCTTTCGTACGCCTTAAAGGGAGGGCCCTTCAAGCAAGCCTGACCGTGCTGGTGAGACCCTGCATGTCAAAGCTGGTCGAGAGATTGCTTGAACTGAATCAATATGGCTGAAAGGATGGACTCCCAAGAGGCAGTGGGGCTGATGGATTGTGAAGGAAATACTTGTGCACGTTTTTATGTGGAGAAATATATGGAGGAGGCATCGTCTGCTTGTCTCTCTCTTGTACAATGTCTTCCTTTGCTCTTCTAGCGCAACGCCCTTTTCTGAGTTGCAGCATCCTCCCAAATCCCCAGTGCTCGAAAATGTCTATTGCATTGGACACTGCAGAGCCGTCGTTTAATGAGTAGAATCTGTGATGACACCTGCGGCATTGGTCAGGAGATCTTTTCGAAGTCCTGCCTCATGGCGCTCGATCGAAGTCATTTGCATTCAACGATTCAGGCAAAGCATTCCGTGAAGGAGGTCGCTCTTTGTAGCGTAAGAAGGCAGGACGTTGTAATGTAGCAATGAGGTCTAACCCTCATCTGTCAATCTGTCACCTCAAATATACTCCGTCGAATGACTGGAGGAGAGAGAGAGAGAGAACCCCAATTCTACGTGGTAACTATTGCTTGGTAACTGTTCTTGTCTGTGGTGGTGACTGACGTTGCCAGCACAGCCAGGTGATGTGTGACGGCATGCACACACACACACACACATAAAGGCCCTCTGACAAGTGTCTTATTTGTGTTTCAGTTACGTTCAGCACTGGCAGCATAGGCAAGAACAGGTAACAACCGTACACACGCGAGGTGGCGGTTGGAGGAGTGATAAGGCGAGGGGAGGGGTGAGGTAGTAATCGGGAAGCAGAGAATGTTGGGGGTAATGCTATGCATTGTTCAGATTATAAATAGAGAGTTGATTGATTGGGACTTTAATTGAAGTTGTGTGCAGTACATTGCTATGGACCTTGGCCAGCCTCAATGATAATCTAATGGTGCTGAAACCATTGAGCTTCCAAGGGAGAAGTCAATTGCATTGACATTCAGGATGTTACACGTGGGCCTGAGAAAACAGGTGAGCTAAAAGAAGCAGCTGCCTCCTGCCGCCGTCCCCTCAAATGTATACTTTTAAAATCATAGTTTTGGAGAGGGGCGCAAAGGGATGTGCCGTAGCCTCTCAATGTCCTTCGTGGGGCCCCCATGGCTACTCGCAGTGACCGCCACGGCTGCGTTTCGCTCAAACTTCAAAATCGTTCCCATCAACTGGACATTGTGGACAGCATGAATAGAAGACAGAACCTGTTTGGGTTCGTCGTGAAATACAGTGCATTTATTTTTGTAAAATTAACCAGGAGATATATTGATGGAATTGTCAATGCCACGTGTCTTTTTTTTATGGAGTTTGTCTCGGTCTACCGCCATTCTGCACGGGATTCCTCTGGGACCCCCAGTTTCTTCCCGTCGTTAACAAGACAGGATTGCTGGTGTTGACCAGACATCCCAATGCTGACAAATTACCTGAAGATTACTCGATTGGGAATACAGGTCGCAACATTCCCCCTCCGCCCCCTACTGTGATAACTGGGCAGGACCCTCCTGAAAGAGAGTCTTGAGAATCAGTGAGGCTTTTTTTTTAAGGGGGGCGGTGGGGTTAATAAAAGCCCAACTATGAAAAGTTTCTGTAATATCAACTCAGCGTCGACATATGCTGCATCCAACACACGTCAGCCGATGCGACAGACTACGGACACGTGCTTAATCCCTGCTGTGTTAATGTTTAACAGCACGTGTTCTCCAACATATTCATGATGTGAAGAATTTCTAGAAAACGGGAGGGAGCATGAGAAAATTCACAGAAAGACACTATCAGAGGTAATTGATTCCACGATGGGCTCTTTTGTGATGTTGACGATGATGATTACACTGTTGTCCAATGGAGGAATAGCAGCATTCGATAGTTCGAGGTTTTTAACTCCATAATTGAGGATTTGTTGGGGCGTTAGATCGCGTAAATATATAAACGTGTCGTTAAAACCCGCCACAGCCAACTAGTAAGGGTTGTCACGTAAACAGAACGTGGCTAATTCGTCACTAGTACAGCACACCGGTTGTGTGTTGGAGAGCCAAGCCACAACATTTACAATCTGAGTACGACGTTTCGCCAGTAATTACAACTAGCTTCATCAGGCGACAGACAGATTTGTGGTGGGTTTTAACGACACTTTTATATATTTACGCGATCTAACCCAAACCCCAAAAAACCTCTGTTATGGATGATATTGGTCGCGAAAGCCTACGTGTTAAACTATTCAACATTTTTATTTTACCAGGTAAGGCCCACTGAGCTATATCGTTATTTTTGTGATGCGACCCGGCCACAAATTATAGCTCAACGAAGTGGCTTATCATGTGGACATTTATAGCAGCCAAATAATAAAAAGCGCACGTTTCTAAATGTGGAGGGAAAATCCGGAGGACCCAAATAAAAATCCACGCGACCATGCAGACTCCAAATATACAGGTTCAGGGTGGGGATTGAGCCCACGAACCTTGTGTATACCAGGTGAGGTAGTTATCATCTCGCCATCGTGGTGTCCAGGTTTAGGTTGTAATAGCTAGTCATGAGCTTCAGAAGATGCGGAATGAATCTCAATAGATGTTTCTGTAGAATAATCAACAGTGGACAGTTGTTCCTCGTATGAAGTCGTTCACCACATCCGCACTGTGGAGTAATACGAATTGTATTCATTATGCTCCTTTATTCAACGATTGCAAAGCCAGTTTCCATTTGTGCAAAAGCTACCCGCAGCGTCCGCGTGGGTCCGATGCTGCATTGCAAAATTATTTGGAATTAAATTGTACCTCCATTGCATATTTCACTTTCCTAAAACTGTCCTATTTGGTTTAAACTGCTGGTATGAAAGTGACAATTACGTTAAACGGACAATCATTCGTCCGTGCTCGTTAAAGGTTCGGGTCCGTTTCCTGCAGTTCCTCACTCACACGACTGCTGGAGGGATAATAATGATTGATTGTTTTCAATTCGTCCTTAAATAGGAAGAACCTCCACTAGAGGGAGCTCTAGAAAACCCTACTCGAGGGGACTTTGGCCTACTCTTTCACGCTGACCAGACGCCCTAGGGGAGGCGGGAGGACCCACACTTTATCCCATCGCCCGCGACTTGCCGATCAATTAACTGTGGTGTACCCATGCGCACCGCCTGATGGACAATTGCCCATCGTTTCAAGTGCCGCGCCGGTAGATCGAATTCAATTGCCGTACTCTGGATCGCAAGTTCTAAGTTTTTTCATGATTATACCGCGACAGCAAACCCCATGTTCATGAATTGCACAGAACCTTGTATTGGCTATTTTAAAAGCATTGTGCTGTGGCTTTTGGCTAACCACCGAACAAAGACGGTCACTGCAAAGCGCGCTTTCACATGCGCTTCTGTGGCCGTCTGGAACGCTCTTCCCATACTAGGAAGCCACTGTACTTCTATATTTAGATTGAAAACTAATTCCTTTAGAACTGATTTTTGTATTTAGTTTATTGTCCTTCCACCACACTCCTATTAGCACGGTTGGCTACGTACGGTGCGAAGTTCAATGTGCATCCATTTGTGCATAAATACGAATGTACATATGTATGTAGAACTTCTTTCGTACCGTACGTAGCCGACCGGGATAATCAGAATATCATAATCAGGATATCATCCTTATTTCAATCGATGCCAGCTCAAGTGATTGTAGCTCACCTGCTGAAACTTGCGTTAGTCTCCATATCAAATCGAAATTCAAATTAACAGAAATTCGTGTTAATCTCAGAAGTAAATTGTGAGCGCCCCCTTTTGGTAAATTATATTCACAGTTAACGAAAGTGTGCACCTGCCAAGAATACAAAATATATTAACAGCTACAAAGAAGATGTCTGATTAAACAAGAAAATAATAATTACAGGAAAAAAAATTGCAGGATCGGACGTCGTATTTTAATGTTATAAGTGTAAGGCATCATTTATAGCCCTAGATTTGAAGCTTTCGTGACTGCAAGGATTCATATTCTTAGGTTTTTTCGGTAAAGTCACGTAGGTAAAACATTAAAATAAATAAAAGTAAAATAAAATAAAAATCACGACGTTTCGGAGGTAACACAAGCTTCCGTCTTCAGGTGGAACCGTCACAGCCACAATGCACAGCCACGACAGCTGTATCTCAATTACTTGATATCTCAATTACTTGATACAGCTGTCGTGGCTGTGACGGTTCCACCTGAAGACGGAAGCTTGTGTTGCCTCCGAAACGTCGTGATTTTTATTTTATTTTACTTTTATTAATTTTAATGTTTTACCTACGTGACTTTACCGAAAAAACCTAAGAATACATTTATAGCCCCTTTTGTCTATCCACTGCTGCATTGAGGCCTCTTCCCTCCGTATCCTGGAGGTTATTTGACTATACCTCACCACGCACGTCAAGCAGTTGCTGGTCTGTGAAGGTGGGGGTGACGTGGGAGCATAGCACAGTACGGTACAACAACAGATGTCGCTGCACTGCCACCCGCAGCCCCGCAGCAGAAGCCTATAACACCTGTTGGAGGTTTCTTTAATTCTTGTCGATCGGTCACCCATTCAGGCAACTATTCAGGCTCGACTCTGCTTCCGATTTTCTCAGAGGAGCAAACAGGTACCTACGGAAGAAACGTGTCAAACTTAAACGAGCTATCGACCAGCCAATAAATATCAGCCGTGTCATCACAAATTGTTGTTTAATCCCGGGACCCCATCAATACATCCTATTTCCTTACAAAGCTTTGTTGGGAGAGAAATTAAAAAAAAAGCAGCAGATTATCGGGGGTCGCTTTGTGTCTCCCTCTCTCAAATGCACACGGGGTGAACGTGAGAAATGTGTACCCTCAAACCTTTGTGGTTTACTCGACAAGAACGTGCCCTGGAGTGGTGGTGGTGGTGGAGGCGGGCGGGCAAGGCGATACTCGCAATGTAAAGAATGTAGCACCTACTGTGTGTGAGCTTTTTTTTCCGCCTTTCGATTGTTTGCTTGTGGCAAACGTCGGCACATCGCCAGCCTACATTCCCCGCTTCCTCTCTCTTGAAAGAGCAGCCGGCAACCCTACGGCGCTGTCGTCTTTTTGGGGCAAATCCCTGCTAGCTTTGTATAAATACTGTGCATCACAGCAATTGCTTGTGCTTGGGATGACCAGGTTGTCTCGGCGGTTATGCTTGCTGTGTGTGTGTGTGAATACAACAGTCGTGTGCATCCTTCCATCGTGCGGCTTTTTGGATGTCGTCCCGCACCCTTCCAATGAGCACGCTTGGCTACGTACGGTGCGAAAGAAGTTCAACCTACACACATCCATATGCGTACGTCTGACGTATTGCGCCAAGTCATTTGACGAATACGGCTGGGAGCTTGCATGCAAGGGTTAAAGGTCAAGGTGCAGCCCTGCAATTGCTTGCTCAAGCCACTGCTGGCGGAATGCCCTCCGCCGGGGAGATCTCTCAGGGAAGAGCCCTCGATCTTCCCTCTCGGGAGCCTCTCTCTCTCTCTCTCGAGCCCCTTGAGGAGGGTGTTGTCTGGTCTGCTCTTCCACACTGGTTTGGAAGAGGGTGGGGGGGTAACCGGCACGATTACCCCACCGCACACGACTTGCCCATCGACTGTGCTGGGTGAATAGAAGCGGGGTGTGGGGGGAATTAATAAAAATTGGTCGTTCAAACTGCCTAGCCGGGAAATCGGATGGGACTGGTGACTTGTGGATGGCGAGCCCCCTACTGCAGTGCGCTGACCATTAAACTAAGGGCCTTGTATGACTTGGTACGTCTCAGTGGCGATAAAATCTCGACCCGAAACACGTATGCAGGTATGGCATCGTGCAGAATGCGTATAACTGTGCAGTCGTTTAATTGGATATATTTGGTACGTATATTTTAAACCGAGCCGTCTTCGGCAAGACAAAGTAAAACTACACGTTACCTTAATTCTGAGATTATTTTAGAAATGATCTGTATTCAACGCGCTCGGCTACAATTAAGGTTACTCAAATGAAGTATGTCTTTAATCTATCGCGTTAATACACGGGTCTGTGTTTATTACAATGCCGTTTCTGCTGAACTGTAGCGAATGGCGTGTTTCCATTAGTTTAGCAATCACAGTGAAAGTAGGGCTAATTGAAAAAATTAAAGAGTGATTCGTGAATTAATTGGAGCATAGCATAGTTGCGTCAAACATTGCAATCGTGTGTCATTTCCAGAACACAGCGCAGAAGGTCCGAGGTAATTAACGTCGTGAGAGGCAGGACACCCGCCGCAAAATTGCCCAAGAATTAACGTGACCCAGTTTAACACCATTCAGGAGTGAAGACATTGTCATACCGCCTCCAAAGCGTACGCTGTGAACGCTATGCCAAGTGCCGAGTTCTGTATCACCATGTGTGCCGGAGCATCCCACAGAAGCATTGCTCGCTCTCTCTCACTCACACACTCCTCTCTCTCTCTCTGCGTTCACTCACTCGCTCTACCACACCACCCGCGATGACGTGTCTCGGGTGGGGTTTTTTTTTTCACCATTCAGCAAGTGGCACTACCCAACATTTTTTAAAATCTAGAAGTAAAATCATTCATAATAAATCCTGTAAAATACAGTATTACTAAATATTTGGGGTGATGGTGCGATGCAATCATTTGCAGAAATTGACTTGGATAATCCAAGGGACGCCAGTTCGATTCGATCTCCAGATGTGGTGGTTAAATTCTAGATTTGAAGTTTTCGTGACTGCAAGGATTCATACTCTTTGTTTTTTTCGGTAAAGTCACGTAGGTAAAAAATTAGAGTTCTCTTCACTTGATACAGTAATTTTGCTGTGACGGTTCCACCGAAAGACGGAAGCTTGTGTTGCCTCCGAAACGTCATGATTTAATACATTTTAAACATTTTAAAACCAAAGAGTGCGGTGGTTAAAATAATCGTTTTATTTCAATTAATCACCCGTCCGCTTCTTTCGCTATGTCCACCCATCAGTGTAAATCGGTACACCAGTCAAACGGCAGACAGTGTGGGCACTTCCACCTCTTCTGAGGCAGTCTGACCGGCGTGGAAGAGTAGGCCAAAATCCCCTCTCGAGAGCTCTCTCTAGTGGAGGACCCTTCTGCCAGCAGTGGTGTGAGAAGGCAATTGCAGGGCTGCGCCTTTTATCTTCGCTTAGAGTACAATACTGTATTGTACTGTTGGAGTTATTGCTGTTTGAGTATTCCAGTTCAAGTTGACGAAGCTTGTTGAAGTGTAGCTGCAATTCTTGTCGATTTCACGTCATTACTGTTATGAATGAATTCTGTGATTCGTGAAATTCACAATATCCTTGGGGAATTTGCAAAACTCAGTCGTGGCGAGCAGTTAATCGGAACTCTTCATTGTTGAAGCTGTCTAAAAAGGTAATTTTCCTGTCTGCACAAAATTCATCGGACGAAATAGAGCACATTTGCCAAGACTACATAAAAGTAACTGCAGGATGCGTTATGAAATGGAACTGCCCGTTGATAGCCAATGAACAGTTAGTAAACACAATTATGCTTCCTCGGCAATGTGACGAAATGCAACAAAGTACAGCATTTATTTTTATTTTGACGACACATCATTGGCCAAGCAGTTGTCTAAATGGGAGTTGTTTTTTTTTATCGACAAGACGCGCTTTGTGATATGCTGCCCTGGTGCAATCCTGAGTTCGTGTCCGTTCGATTCGATCACCCGGTGCTGCAGTTGTAACAACGGGCGCGTTTCTTCAGTCACCTCGCCTCTCGTCAATGTAGCAGGAGGATACTTGCAGGTCTGCACCTTTGTCTTGTTCAGAGTGTGCATGGTGCTGTACTGCAATAGACTGCCGTATAAATGGGTGCACTGCAGTGAGACGATCAGCAGGATGCGTGCGGTGGATTAGATTGCGAAGACATACGTTTGTTGAACTTCTTTCGCACCCGACGGAGCCAACCGTGCTAATCGGATAGACGAGTAGGCCAAATGGGACATGCAGATACTCTCCGAACCTCCCTCGAGTGAAGGCCGCCCCTCTGACAGCAGTGGCGTGGGAAAGCTAAAATTTGCAAGGCTGCGCCTTAATGAACACATGCTGATAGAATCGAGAGGTGGGTAGATTGTATTTCTTCAAGTTCCATGTGTATTTCGTTTAACCACATGAGAATTCGTGAGACCAGGATAGCTTAATTTCCAAAGTTGCCTGGGGCACCGTAATGATTCTAATAATGCATCTCATTACGACAGTATTTCATTTTCCTGACGTTGCCATTTACTCGTATGAAAGATTTTCAATGGGGAAAAAATTACGCAAAATCAAGGCTTATTTGAACATCAACAGTTTATTGACCGAACACACAATGATTTATGGTGCATGCTACAATGCAATATTTGAATTAAGATCCCCTAACACATTATCAATCTTTTTAAAGCATGGATCATGAGATTATATTCTGCATGTAGAATTTTAATACCGTACTCAGATTTCAAAATTATACCGATGTTTAATAACCCATGATAAAGTGTGTATAAGATAACTCAAGTACAGATATAATAAATGGACTTTACATGTCTATCTGGGTGCTCAGAAACTGTGTTTCATGTTATTAAACGCTGCGTGAGATAGTATTGTCTTTATCTGCACTGAAACAATATGGTAAGTTAATCCAGTTCAAATAACATAAAATTATCAAATTGTGGGATATCTCATTTAACTAGTAGAGTGCTATATTATACAATATTTCAACATGAGGAACTGTTTTGTTTGTTTGCAGAGTATTACATACGTCTAAATAATAGGTGTTTAACGATGAATGCATCTATGCATTAACGTGGAGTTTGAAGTTCACCATAAATCCATTCAATCGTGTTCAAAATAATCGAGGTATATTGATTTGTGTGTGTGTTGTATCTAATGAGTTTACGTGACCCATACAACCACTAGGAGCCGCTACACTCACCGCAATTTTATTGAAAAAATCAATTTCCAATGGGACAATTCATCAAGTTCGCAGGGCTTATTGTGCAGTGTCCCAACTGTTACACTACCACACCCCACAATTCTAGAGTAGCTCCTGAATAAAAGTCTAAATTAACTTACAAGATTGTAGGCAGCAAGTTCGATCACACAAGTGTTGCGCTTACTGAAAGTGTATTAAATTAGACGAGTCAAAGTAGTGTGAAAACTAACAGAAAATGCTCAAACACTACGATGGTTAATAGCGCAAGTTTACACTCTGACTGATAGTTCATTGCCAATCCTGTGAGCGACTAGCAGCATTTTAATCACACGCAAAGGCACAGGATTAGCATTGGCTGTCCAGCAGGTCACAGAGCAGAGCTTCATCCACTCCTTGTTTAATGTGCGTGACTCCCTACAAAAATAACATCGACATGAGGAACAATTTCACGAGCGTCGCATGCATGTGTGTTGCACTTCTTTCGCACCGTGCGTAGCCAACTAAACACAACAAATCAATTCGAAAGAAATTAGTTTTCAATCCAGATGATTTAAAAGTGCATAGCTCCAGTGGCTTCCTAATAGCGGAAGGAGGGGCGTTCCAGACGGCCACAGAAGCGCATATAAAAGTACACGATACAGTGACCGTCTTTGTTCGATGGCGAGCTAGATTTGAAGCTTTCGTGACTGCAAGGATTAATATTCTTAGGTTTTTTCGGTAAAGTCACGTAGGTAAAAAAATTAAATTAATAAAAGTAAAATAAAAAAAAAATCACGACGTTTCGGAGGCAACACAAGCTTCCGTCTTCAGGTGGAACCGTCACAGCACGATTGCTGTATCAAGCAATTGCTGTATCAAGCAATCGTGCTGTGACGGTTCCACATGAAGACGGAAGCTTGTGTTGCCTCCGAAACGTCGTGATTTTTATGTTATTTTTATTTTACTTGTATTCATTTTAATTTTTTACCTACGTGACTTTACCGAAAAAACCCTAAAAATACGATGGCGAGCTGTTGCGAGTATGACCGGAGTTCGCGTGATGCTTCATGCTCCTTGACGAGATAATCAAAGTATTGTGGTTCATTTGTAGCAAGCACTTCGTGTGCAATGTGTGCGACCTGACTGTAATCTTGCGCAGCGAAATGGTGAGTGCAGCACAACGAATCCGCCAACCTCAGCGCGATTCTCAGCCATAGCCGTGCAACTATCATGGGTTCATGTCTGAAGCAGTCAGAGGTGGGACAAAGTCATTGTTATGCAAGTCCAAGTCGAGTCGCAAGTCATCAAATTCATGACTCGAGTCTGACTCGAGTCCAAGTCACATGACTCGAGTCCACATCTCATAGGTGGGACAAAGTCATTGTTATGCAAGTCCAAGTCGAGTCGCAAGTCATCAAATTCATGACTCGAGTCTGACTCGAGTCCAAGTCACATGACTCGAGTCCACACCTCTGGAAGCAGTTCTGTCCCCCCTTGCCCCACTCGCCGCTTCACCAAGCCACACCAGCATGGGGAAGTACGGTCAAAAATCACCATGTCTAACACAGCGTGGGGAGACCTTAATCTAGCAGTGCATTGACAAAGGGCTGTAAATTAGTGTAGATACAATGTTGTAGATGTTGTTTTATAGGCTTGGATTCATGCCTCCAAGTGAATATCCTCGTAAACTGAAGATGCTAATTTAATTTCTCCATAACACAGAATTTAATCAATGTAAGACATTAAATATACTGGAACATCGATTTGCATTGTTTAAAACATCTCCAAACTTGTTTTTAATTTACCTCTTTATTCGCGTTCATAATCAGCGTCTATTACCTGCTATGACATCTGCATAAGAAATATGGAAATTGGCAAAGAGAGAGCTGCAACGTGCACAAAGAATTATGCAGAGGCTGCTTGCTTGGCATTGGTACCTAAGAGACCGAGAGGGCCCCGCTGGGATCAGAAGTCGATGGAAGCGAGAATAACCGGCGGGCGAGACTCACGACAAAGTGGTGGCCAAAGGTGGGAATTCACCAGAGGGGGCCCATTCACCGTGGAGATGGAGCAATGAAATCAGCTCGTGCACAGAAGCTAGATGTATTTTTGGATAACGAGACCATGAGAGATGACGATAGCAGTGGGAGGCCTTCCACCCATTGGATTGTGGCTCATTGTGATGATGATGATGATGATGAAATTAATTCAATTTTATGGGGAAGCTATAAATTGCATTTTCTGCCAAAAGTATGGAATTGAAAATAAACATGGGAAAGCTTGGCAAGCTGAATGATGTGAAATGTGCGTAAAATGCACAGTGATGGAATGGTCAAGGTCTGCACAGGTCTGTGGTTGCCGTTAAATTTGCACGGTTTATCTTGGCCGAAAGGCTCCTATTTAATGATTATTAAATGTGTCATGTGGAGTCTAGATGTGTGCTGAATTATACATTGTGCTGTGATATCAGTGGTTGTCACTTGCCTGCATTTCCAAAAAGCTTGCATCTGTATTGGTGGGTAACCCTTCTGCTTGATCACTCATCGCCCCGGCTGAATCTGATCCAAAAAGATCATTGCGTTGAAAAGAAATACAATAAAATGGATTACATTGTTCTCCATAATTGAAAGTCGTCTATTTTAGTTCCAAACCACACACCCTCAAATATTGAATTAACCTATGTGATAATCTTCAATGACACAGGTGATGTAGCATTGTATGTCTTTGCAAAGGCTGCGATGGTTGACGACTACATTTTAATACAGGTCACGTGGTGGAGTGATGCCACAGTGGTTAGGACACTGCATTGTGAAACCCGTCTCTCTGAGTTCGATTACCGACCAGGGATTACATCAGTGACGAGTAATATCTGAACCAGTCTTGGGCACCTCCCATCAACAACACGCACTGACCAACGTGGTGAAGTATGACCAAACAATCCCCAAGACCATATAGTATGGGCAAACCATCCTCCAGTAATGGAATTACCAAAAGGTTCAAATTATTTTTCATTTTTTATCCACAAGTATAGAGGCTAAATAACTATGTTTGCTTCTTTGTGAGTTTTCAACAAAGGTACTGAATCTCGTTAAACGTACTGAACAAATAAATAATTGCGACTCTTTGGTTCGGTAAAGTGACGTAGAAAGAAAATAAATAAAATCATGATAATAACATTTTCTTTCTACGTGACTTTACCGAAAGAACCAACGAGTAATTCCTGCAGTCACGGAAGCTTCAAATCAAATAATTATGACTTATGGACGTACATTTGAATGATGACCTGCAAGGGATAGAAATCTGAAAGTAGGCACAAATTCTGTATGACAAAATTTTATGCTTTCACCTTGGAAACGTGGGCCCTAGATAATACAGGGGTCGATTGGTTTTACTCATAAGGCAGTGTCAGCCGAACGTTCTATATTGCAGTCTCATGCTAAAGACTTAAATTGTATGAATCCATTCGCCAGTGAATCAAACATAATCTCCCTGCAGTGGAGCGCAATAAACAATAATCTCAGAGCCGGGAGAGAAAGACTCAACAGACCAGATAGAGAACGAGAGAGAGGTAGGGGGGGGGTTAAACAGCTGGTGAGATCTTCAGCCGGGATTTAAAAAGTTTCCTGTCACCTGCAAGTTCCCTGACCTCCAATGGCGCCGTGGGGACAAAAGTCACGTGGTCACCCCAGGGTTCGAAGCCTGGAGCGCGGCTACGCTGAGTAGGGGTGGAGGCACGATCGGTGGATCTCAGAGATCTCAATCGAGTGTGGGGCTAAATCAACTCCTGGCGGTATCGTAGAGAAAGACCTTTCGACCATTTAGAATCAGATTACATCCTATGGCATGTTGTTTTTGCGATCGTGCTGCAAAGCTCTCTGATGGAGTTTCAGATTGTGTGCCGCTGCGTTGCTCGGTGTGATGTCCGCCGCTCATGAAAATCGAGCGAAACGTCGGACATCGTGTCGAATTATAGGCGGGACAACTCGAAAACGCATTTGAGGGCTGTATCGTGCATAGTGGCTATTCAAAGGCTCGTGGGCTATTTCTCTGACACTCACCTCCGATCCACATCCAAGCCAATGGTGGTGTGTGGCTCACGTTTTGATGAATGCTGGCAGGACCCTAAACAACACAATCAAAGGCCAAGTAAAAAATAAGCAATGAGATTACTTACTGGCAATTTAAAATATGCCAAGCTGCCCAGTTAGGTACAAGCAATATACCCAGAGTTCATTCCTCGTGGTATCTCTGACAAAACACAGTTCCCTTATGGCCTTTTTCACTTGTATGTATGTTGAACTTCTTTCACACCGTACGTAGCCAACCGTGCTCTATAAGTTTAACTTTTGTGGCTCTAACCTTGGGATAAGTTTTATTTAATATAATAAAAAAAAATATGAATTTGATATTTTTTATTAACTATTAAAATAGGAATCCAGCATGGCCAATGATTATTCAAATTTTCATCCAGGCCACAAGGTGTCACTAGCAGTTTGAGTTCACAGTCGACGTGAACGCTCCTTGATTCGAACTTTACCTCTGAAAAAGTTCGCCCTTCAGACATTTTTTTATCGTAACTAAACGTTTTTAAAGTGTACAAAAACATTTTCGACGGAATTTCTAAACTCAACGTTTATTAAAATTGCGGTTCATGGTGACCTTAGTTCAACTCCTGGCCATGGATAAAATGTCATTAGCGAGTTATATCCATCTATCTTGTCCTGACCAGTGTCGTGAAGTATGGACCAAACAACTCCTGTGACCGATGTGTCGTGGGGAATGCCTCGTACAAAAGTTGATTGGCGAAAGACCACAACACAGAAATACACACAAGTAGTAGTAGTAGTGCTTGTATTGTACAATGCATGAAGACTTTACGCACGTGTATATATCATGCTTATGACCAGTTGGCCTGGAATGCAACATACCTCATCAGCTTTTAGAAGCTCAGCAGGACGCGAGCCTGGACATGGCAATTGGAAGGGTTGGCTAACACGCACGCCAGGTTGTTTTAGGCTGCTGTGCGCCTACGTGGGAGCACGGCAGAGGGCGGTGCGACCACATTCTTCGTTGTACTACACTGTGCGTTGACGTCTGTGCTCTCCACCCCTCCACCGATCCACGCTGACCGTAAGTGGTGAAGTATGGTCAAATAAAACCCCACGATCCGCACGACACGCGGAGGCCCTAGTAGATCGAGCGTGCACATATAGTACGCATCCCACGGCGGAAAGATGGTTTAACATCATAATTTGAACCATAAAAACGTTAAAAAATAGTTTCTATCTCCCAGCACTTGTGCACGGTAGCAAGTCAGCAAATGCCAAAACTGTTCAGAATACCCCGGTGTGATACAGTGCATTACTAAGGGGGAGCTATTAGGAGGACTAGAAAGGTCACACATATTTGAGGAAATAACAATCGTTAAGGAAACCATACTCTCTTTCCTCTGGAAACCCAATCACCAGCAGCCTCACGCGCGGAGGTATGCACATATGCATTCATAATCGCCTGTATTTATACCGAGTCGGACCCAGCAATGGCTTGACAAAGGGCTGTGAAATTTGTATATTTACTTGAGTCACATATCACTCCCCCCCCCCCCCCCATTCGATGAATTGTCGCTTTTCGGGGTAAGCGATTTGATTTGACAACTGATGATTATGTTTCTTCTCTACAACCCATGGGTTGGAGTGGTGGCGTCTAGTGGCTGTGTGTACTGCGCCGTGAGCCTCTTGTCCACCCGAGTTGGATTCCCAGCAATGGCTGACCATCACCGCTGAGTGATATTTCAACCGGACCTCAGCCAAGCACTTCAACGACCCACACGAATCAGCGTGGCGAAGTAATACAAACGATCCCCGTGACTGATACAGCAGTGTGAGAGGTTCCGTCATCCAGCAGTGGATTGACAAAGGGTTGTAAAATATTATATCGTGCATACTTAAAAAAATGTTTTGTCCGTGTAAATGTTTAATATATTATAAAATGTATGGCTTCTTTGTTTGGTATCAATGGCAATGTGTTTTGGGGTTCGGAGCAATGAACCAGCACGGCTGAGAACCTGAGTCCGAGTAAAAGGTTTAGGCATCTGTTATTAAACCGGATTCTCAAGTTTAATGGGTCGTGGATCCTCAGCTTGGCCTTGCAATTACAATAAATAGTTGAAGTGAAGAAGAGTGAAATGTACGCGTGTATGTTTGAACTTTTTTCGCACCGTACGTAGCCAATCGTGCTACTCGGAAGTGACATTGTTGATCTACCCAACATAATAAAGCATATTCCGAATTTGTACCAGTGTTCGTCGTGAAGACACGCTACTTTATACCCAGGCAATGACTTTAGAATCAGCCTATATATGTGTATATATATTTATTACAATTGCATGAATAGTCCTTCATTACTTGAAATTGGAAGTTCTGCGTCGTGACGATGATGCAAACTGCCACAATCGCTTAGTGCAACTTAAAGGGCAAACTGTGAGCACCCCACGGAACGCGACTCATAAAGAGAGAGAGAGAGCGAGAAAGATACTTAATGTCAAATAAAGAATCAAACTTTGCATAATTAAGGCGACTAAATGGAAGTCAGCTGTGCTATTCAAATGCTGTCACTTACACTCATTGAGAAGTCATTGTCTGGACCATTCACTCTCTCCATTATCTCTTCCAACTTAGTTCTCAGATCCGTATTTTCCATTTCCAGCCCAGAAATCTGAAGAGGCACATAACGAATAAATGTCAATTGCATTGGAAAACTACAAACTAATCACCTTGAATGTGCCAAATCGTGTTAGATCTCGGTAGCTAAGCCTGGTTAGGGATGCGGATGTGAAACTGGCTGAAAATTACAGGCGTTGTAGGCTTGGGATGCAACGAGCTCAGGAGATTGCAGTATAAACAATGGAATATGTGTAGGTTTTTGCGGTTGAACTATGTCGGTCTCTCATGTGTTTTTCAGTTCAGTTCCTGAAGAAGCTCCTAGCACGTGGGGCGAAACGTCAGACATCCTGCGGAACAACACGAGGTGCAGCTCAAAAACACGGCATAGACTTAAAAAAAAATTAATTTGTGCAGAGCTTTTAGTATTACCCCCTCATTTGCATGGGTTATAATTAATGTACCGCATTATGGGATGCTCATTACACACAAAGCGCTTGCTCCACATGGACCACAATACCTTTGCTGATCTTGTCAAGGCGCATAAACCATCACGCAAACTCCGGTCACCCTTTGACCTCACCATTAAACGAAGACGGTCACCGCATCACGCGGCGCTTTCAGATGCGCTCTTTCGGCCGTCTGGAACGCTCTTGCTTGCAATATTAGACCACTGGAGCTATGAAACTTTTAAATCGACTAGATTGAAAACTGATTTGTTTAGAACTGCTTTTTGAGTTTGGCTGCTTGTCCTTCCCCCACACCTCGGAATAGCCATGGTTGGCTACGTACAATGACGCTGTACAAAATTAAAGTAGAATTATTGCTCTGGACGCTGCAGTTTCCTCACTTGTGCCAAACACTGATTAATAGAATTGGCCAAACCGCCCTTTTCACGACATCCCTGAAAACGTCTTGAGACTCAATAAGGCCTTCCGGAATAAGTAAAGGGCATCATTAATTTACGAGAACGGGTTATAATTAAACATATAAAAAGATGTCCTCTATTAATGTAATGAAATTATTAGAATGGTGAAAAGTGAAATGCAACAAAACATTTACAACTACTTTCATTATGATACAGTTGAAGCTGGATATCAGCTGGATATTGTGCTTATATCTGTAGTGTGCTTGTATTAGAGGTTGTTCTTCGCATTCCCTCGCACCAGTATAACATAAGGATGTGTTTCTTATACCAAAATTGGTTTTATATATATATACAAGGTGTGCTTATATGTTTATATCCAGCTTATACTCTACAACACGTGTCCTCAGCCGATTTGTTTTGAAGCAATTTCCAAAGTTTACCGTGAAGTGCCCGGTGCTGCGTAGACTATAGCGGCGTCTCTAAAAGAAAACTCGCTTCCCAATTGTCCAATAAAATCGATCCCTCCCGGCTTGACATTTCGACCGCTTGTTTTGTCTTTCGTATTTTCCACGCAGGCTGTCTGCGAACGAGCAGCAGCAGCAGCAGTTGGGATCTCACCCGTTTCACCAAAGTCGCCAAGTGCTGCCGAGCCTCGACGTCACGCCCTTGGGACTTCAGGATGCTCAGATAAGCCAGGTCGAAAGCCTGCCCGATCGTCAGTCACCTTCTCTGCCTGTGGCCTCCCAAAAAAAAAGACATGAGCGCGATCAGAGCCGGTGTCCTTTTATTTAAACGGGCAGATGAAACATGGGCCCCTGTTTGGACGAACGAAACTTATTTGACACGAGCGTGACCTCGAGTGGTGATGATGGCAGTAATGATGACGGCACTATTGCAAGTCAGTGGAGCCGTAGCATGGTAAACAATTTCGATTTAAAGCTTTCGTAACCGCAGGGATTCATATTATTGGTTCTTTCGGTAAAGTCACGTAGACGGAAAAAAATAATTCGTGATAATTTTATTGTTTTATTTTATTATTTTATTATTTCCAATTTTACGTGACTTTACCGAAAGAACCATTAATACTATGGTAAACAATGGTAAACAATAATTGATCTGTCGTTCCACTGTGGACATGGGAACGAGGATTTAAGAAACTTGCATTGTTATTTCAACTGCGAGTATGACGCCTGGATTCAGTGCGCTTTACAATTACACCACGTACGCCAGTATCGCACATATATAAAGACAAAGATCACCCTATAGCCTTCGGCTGTTGGGGCAAGTGCTGTTAGCGTGCATCTATTAAGGCCGGCACGGCACACGAGGGGGTGGTTGGCCAGCACCACGCCCAGCCGCTTTTGTCTCCCTATTGGCGATGTTTGCACACTGCACCAGGTACTCATTTGAGGCTGAGGACCGGTTCAGATAATCGTCACTGATGTTGGCCATGAGCAGGAATAAAACTCGGGTCGCCGGGTTCGTAGAACAGGGCGCCAACTGCTACACTTGCGCTCCACACTATATACACACACACACAGTTAAGTACACATGAGTGAATATACTATTAGTTGTGGGTTACGGCTGCTCAAGCAGAAGTGGCGTATTTATAGAGCCTAAGTGGACCAGTACGTACACATTTTTCACCCTCCAGTGCGAAGCACATGTGCTTTTTCCATTGTACATTCTTGCAAATGAAAGTGCACACGTGACGGTCGGCCTCATGGTGTGCGCAGAAGGAAATTCGTTCAAGTGGGCAGCTATGTAGAATTTCCTAAAAAGACAAACACACACGTAACAACCACATGGCCGCACTCAGCATAGTGTACACCGAGCGTAGGTATATATAAAGCGTGGATTTTTTTTACTGTTGATTTTTTTTTATGAAAGAAAGCAAACATATCTGAAGACGTTTTAAGCAATTTAGTCTCTGTTCAATTATGATCATCAGCCAGAGCCAATCTACTGCTGGATGAAAGCATCGCCAATCCCGCTGCCACCTCTCGGAACCCTGTATTGCAAACATCCACCCAGCACTTGCATATCAGCTGATTTCATCACTCCGTGCCCTTGGTTGACGTAGTCTCGGACAAGCTCAAATTCTTGTTTACCACTCCGTTATTATTCTTGACCATCGTCCATCATCCCTTTAAGCCACGATGCGCCGTGTGCAGGCCCAACTTTTTTGTCTCTCAATATAATTACGATATAATAATGTTTCGTTTCATGGAGCGCCGTTCATGCAAATTGCATCTGACTATCACTGATGAATCCACAGACAATATTGAAGGCAGCCAGACCAGACAGTGAGCCAGCACCAATAATTGGCCAAGCGCTGCAGTCCTATAAATATATGGATGTTTTCAGCCAATTAATGAGTATTAATAATAATAATAATGCAATTTATAGCGCGCGCAAATTTGCGGACGTAACGGCCCGCAACTCAGAGGCGTGGAGCCAAGCTCAGAGTCGCTCGGAACCTCGTGGTTATAGAGGTGAGTTTTTAAGTCTCTCTTGAAGGAGGCGATTGAGGTGATGCTGCGAATGTGCAGAGGGATGGCGTTCTAGACTGATGGGGCTGCCACCGAGAAGCGGCGCATAGACACGATGACCATCCTGGATCTTGGTAGCAAGAGGAGGTCGTGAGTCGCGCTGCGCAGGCATCTGACGTGTGCTGAGCTGCAAGTTGTCAATAATGAAGAAAGGTATGGTGAGCAGGCAGATGTGAAGACATGTAATTCCAAGCATGCACCTATTCACGCTTCTTAATGCAGAGTAAAGTGTAGCATCACTGTAAATTACGAGACATTTTACATTTGTATTTTTCTTGGTTCTTTCGGTAAAGTCACGTAGAAGGGACTTTACCGAAAAGAACCAAGAAGATGAATCCCTGCAGTCACGAAAGCTTTAAATCGAAATTTGTATTCTTGCTACTCACTTTTGAAAAATCTAGAAAAGTCGCATTTGACTTTTGGCACAATTTCCACAAATCGTTTTTTCCCTCTTTTCTCCCCAGAACATAAATTTGCCTCAAGTCTAGATTGCCTCCGCTGTGGAAGCCATGCTGAAGCTGAAGAAAATCTATTCATCACCGCAATCATTTGTTTTAATTCTGCGGTTGACGAAACTTTCAGGGCCAATTTATCAGTGCCAGAGCGACTCCATCTCTGGTGAAGCTGACTCACGACTAGGGGCGGTTTCTTCATTAGGGCGATTGGGCGACGCACCACCAATGTCATTCAACCACAGAGTCACGCTAGCCGTCACTGTGCCTCTGGATATAGTCCAATCAGCGTCATGTCACGTTCTGTGGAGTACCGCCTCTTTTTGGGCGATTTCACTCCGGCTGAGAATCGCCCCGAGTGGTCCCATAGACTTACATTCAAAGATGTTTTTTTTCGAACGGGGGGCACTGCAATGCATTCTCTATGGCTTCCGGGAGGGCTCGCACTAACGTGCTTACGTCATCATACGTAAGCACGTTGCATCCAACAATATTATCTGTCGCCACCTAGTGGAATCTTTTCACCATTCTAATAATTTCATTACATTAATAGAGGACATCTTTTTATATGTTTAATTATAACCCGTTCTCGTAAATTAATGATGCCCTTTACTTATTCCGGAAGGCCTTATTGAGTCTCAAGACGTTTTCAGGGATGTCGTGAAAAGGGCGGTTTGGCCAATTCTATTAATCAGTGTTTGGCACAAGTGAGGAAACTGCAGCGTCCAGAGCAATAATTCTACTTTAATTTTGTACTTGAGTGGATTGTATTAATAGTGAGTATAGAAACAAACAAGATGTATCGTAAGAGTCACTTTATTTTTCATTAATATTAAAGAAGTGAAGTTGCCTTTACATGCTTAAGCTGTTAATTTATCCTTTGCATGGGTGGACCTTATCCTTATAAATCATCCAGACTTTTGCCCCCCCTGAGAGATTTTGCAGGAGCCGCCACTGTTCACGACCCTATGCCATGCCTTCGTTTTGCAGTCCAGAAGTCGCACTCCTGCCACCGAGATCTGGAGCAGCGCCTTCCGTAATTTGTGGCCCTCGGACCTTTTGATGAGATTCGCGAACTGAATGGAGAGGCAATTGGACACACACGAACGCGCAAGCAATAATATCGTGAATATTCACACGTTTTGGGGGGGGGGAAACAACAACCGCCTCTGTGTTAAGAAAAGCCGGCATGTGCGCAAGTGTGATACTTATGTGTAAACATCGCCACTGGGGAGACAAAGGTGGCTGGGCGTGGTGCTGGCCACCCACCTCCTCGCGTGCCATGTCAGCCTTCATATGTGCTTGCTAACAGCACTTGCCTCAACAGCCTGTTAAGGCTATGAGGGGGATCTTTGTATTTGTACTTGTGTTTAATAATGACTTGTAATGTACAGCCCATTGTCAAACCACCGCCGTATGTATGCATGTCATGTATAAATTTTGATTTAAAGCTTTCGTGACTGCAGGGATTAATATGCTTGGTTCTTTTGGTAAAGTCACATAGAAGGGAAATAATAAAATACTATAAATTTAAAACAATAAAAATTCTCACAACGTTTCGACTGCAACACAAACAATCATCATCAGGTGTGAAATCCACAGCAAGAAAATTTGAAAAAGTGGCTGAAAATTAGAAAAAAAGTGGCGCCACTTTTTTCAAATTTTTTTGCTGTGGATTTCACACCTGATGATGATTGCTTGTGTTGCAGTCGAAACGTCGTGAGAATTTGTATTGTTTTATATTTATATTATTTTATTATTTCCCTTCTACGTGTTGAACTTTCACACCGTACGTAGCCAACTAATAGGAGCTGTGTGGGGGCAGGACAACAAACTAAACACAAAAATCAGCTCTAAAGAAATTCGTTTTCAATCTAGAGCAGTGGTTCTTAAACTTTACTGCAGCCTTACACCCCTTTGGTTCTCAATCGTTAAAACATGTACAGTGTTAATAAATACATAGTGTTTGATTAAACAATTTAGATGGATCTTCTTGGTTCTTTCGGTAAAGTCACGTAGAAGGGAAATAATAAAATAATAAAAATAAAAATTATAAAATAATTCTCACGACGTTTTGGCCACAACGCAAGCAGTTGGAGTATCAACATTTGATTTCGATTTAAAGCTTTCATGACTGCAGGGATTCATCTTCTTGGTTCTTTCGGTAAAGTCACTGAAGATGATATCAACATTTGCTTGCGTTGTGGCCGAAACGTCGTGCGAATTATTTTATTATGTTTTATTTTTATTATTTTATTATTTCCCTTCTACGTGACTTTACCGAAAGAACCAAGAAGATGAATCCCTGCAGTCACGAAAACTTTAAATCGAAATTTAGATGGACTTACGCGCCTGTTACTTAATTTGTCTTTCTGAAAAAATCCGGCATGTCTCGCATCCCCAGAAAGGGCATCTCGCACCCCCAGGGGGTGCGTTCACCCCAGGTTAAAAACCACCGATCAAGATCAAGTTCAAGTTCATTTATTAGGTATAGCCATGTGAGCCATTCGGCTCTTGAATCGGGTGCAACCGCAACAAACAAAAAAAACATGAACAAGAAAACATCTTAAAGTGACTATGTGACTAAGTGCAAACAGAAAATCCAAGAAAACGCAGCAAAATATTTAAGAAAAAGCACCGTACACCAACACTGTGTGCAAAAATCCCAGTGGGATTCAAGTCAAACAACAACAACCACAAGACAACTTAGATTAAGGCCATCAGTCTAACTCCGTACTACAACAAACAAACATGGCCAAACCAAAAAACTTTTCGAAAATCACCAAAATAAAGCCATAAAAGCAATGAAACAGTGATCATAGGAACTGTGACCGAATTTTTACAATAAACGACGTAAACGACATGTACTACCAAACTCTGCAGCCATAGCTGGCTGCATGAGTCACTCCACAACAGCAGGAGCATCAGTCGGAGTATCAACATTTTTTTTATGATTCAAAAGTCATTGTTCCAGTGGGTTCCTGATAACTGCGTGGAGCATGGGGTTGCTTGAATGTACTTTATACTGGTAGGAACCTCCTGGTTACATCAGCCCACAGGGGATTATTGTGTCCGTCCGTCCGTCGTGCATCCAAAAATGGGAGGGGTGGGGCTGGGTGGAGAGGGGAGGGTGGGGAGTGGCTGGGTGGGGAGGGGCTGGTCATCCCGTGGTGCCCTTATAAAACTCAACGTTTAACCTACTCACGCCGGCTTGTGCCCGCCCTCACAGTCGGCCATATTTGCGGAATGCACCACGCCGCCGTTGACCCTGCAGGCCATTGACCGAGCAACCCAACGTTCCTACCAGCTCCCTCCGCAGGAATGTGCTCATGCTGCTCAGTGTGGGTTCATGGCGTTGGGAGTTGGGGGAAAGTTGGGACCTGTTCAGTGACTGGCTTCATGGTGCACTGCTACCCCCCACCACCCCCTCTTGTTTTTAACAGCTACAGAAATGCTTACGGCCACTTAAGGGTACCTTCAGTTTCCTTACTGCACCCTCAACAGCTGGCAGACCTGTGGGCTCTTCCACTTCATAACAGCCAAGGAACTGTGGAAGAACAAATGGAAGACAGTTAATATGAGTGAGGCGCGTGTCGTACTTTCTTGTTGTGCATTTAGCGATGACGGAGTTTCGCTAACGGTGATGATTTTGCAATGGGTTTTGTTCTAATGAGGTCGTGAAGTTGCTTTGTGTTGACCAAAGCTATGAAATTGGTGAAGAACACAAAGCTATCAACAAAGCTTAATATTCAAATTACTGCTAGATCGTAGCAATGAATTGTGGCATTCGATAAACATCGACAAGCGGGTATCTACTTGAAGATGTAAGAATAGAAGTGTGTTCGATTTATGAAGGGATGCCTCACTCTGTCTTGAGACTATGTTTCAGGAGCATCCTGCATTGCGATGTTTGATCAAATCCTTTCGTGAGTGTTTGGCTTGTGGGAAAAAAAAAGTCGAGTTGACAGGTGGAAAAGCAAAAATATGCATGGGAGGAGATAACATTCGAAATTCCCCACAGATGGATTCAACCCAATTGCTGTGTTGGTATGTTTTGGCCACGCCACAATCCAGGTTTACTACAATACCTGGTATTCCCAAACAATCACCCATCCGTGTAGCTTAGCAGCTCAACCCTGCTTAGCGTCTTGACATCTGGCAGTAGGAAATATAAATTGACGATTAAATAAACTGTCAAATTCACTCAGATTGGGATTACGGGCTGCAATGTCGCCCCCCCCCCCCTACTGCAAAACATTTTTTTCGCAAGACCCTCGTGAAAAGTTTCTTGAGAATCGGATTTTCCGGTGAAACAAAGTGTGACAATACCCATGAAGAGCCCTCCGTCAAATTAGTGGCATCAACATGGGGCCTTTCTTGCCAGTATAAAGGAATAAGAATAGGTATTATGCTTTCTGGAAATAAAGCAGGTGTTAAGATGTTCAAACACCAAACAGAAACCGTTTTGCAAGGAGTCATGTCTGCATTGACCACGCGTCCTTGTGGTGAACATGCAAACAAAAACATGCTCTAATTGGTCTACACCAGAGACAGCTTTCATTAGGGCCTAGTCTCAACCAGTGTTAGACCAGAGACTGCCAAAAGGCCAACATCAGTTGCACCATTGGTGATCGGCATGTATAACAAAACAAATACACGAAACCCAATGTATTATACTTGTGTTTCGATAATGGAATTCCTGACATTAATTCACCAAGGTAATATGTCGATGGAAATGTTTAACTACCTTGACATTGTACGAAACGAATCCATCAGTGAGTAACTCAGGTCTGTGAATCCATGGTTTATCTGCGACACAAAGTGGCAACCATTAACACAAAACCCATTGCCAGGCATGCAAACTCGATAACTAATGACAGCTATACAATGCTACTGCGTGCCTGATCTTTCACGGCTCATGCTGTAAAGCCGTCTGGATTTCGATTTATTCATTCAGACTCTGTCTTCTCGACAGACCTGTTCTTCACCCGAGGACGGCTGCTTGCGTTGTGGCCGAAACGTCGTGAGAATTATTTTATTATGTTTTATTTTTATTACTTTATTATTTCCATTCTACGTGACTTTACCAAAAGAACCAAGAAGACCGTCTGGATTTGTTATGAATTTAGTGAGTACCCTTAAAAGGTATAGAATTACTGAACAAATTCCAATGTTACAGCTCTCCGATGTATTTCGGGTTGTACCGCGCGATCTTTGCAATGATCTCCGACGTTTTGCTCCACGTTCTGGGAGCTTTTTCAGGACCTGAATTCAGGAATTGAAGAAGCTCCCAACAAGTGGAACGAAATGTTGGACATCGTGCTGAACAACACGCAGTAACACCTGCAAACGCATCGGAGAGGGGCTTGAGAGGTTGATACTTTTTAAATCCTTAATATTAAGTTCACTTGCTTGCTTGCTTGCGTGCTTACGACCGTGCAAATCTTTCGGTCGTTTTTTAACCCACTTCCCGTGATCCAATCGAGCTGACATTTTCCACACAGACTCGTTGTGCGTGACAATTAATTTTCGTGAAACAATATTTGCTAAATATTACACTTTTTAGGGAAAATAAATTAAATATTTAATTACCAATTGCTTAATGGTGGCAGACAATCATCTGACCCATAGGTGGCAGCCATCTCAAGCCAGAGGACGAGAGGACTCTAGCCGCCACGCATATAAAGGATTTATAGTTAAAAACTTTGTTTTTACGGGTTAATTTTTTATTTCACTGTTTTGCTGACTGGGCAAAAAAACATTGCACAGCAAACTGCAAAAAAAACACAAAATTACATGCTCTTTTTTAAATCTTAGAATTACGTAAAATGACAGTCCCAAACATTTGCAGAATTTTCTTTTAAAAGTATAGAATTGACAGAAACTTTGGGTAGTTATTTGCTTGTGCATTAGGCTGTAAATAAAGTTAAATTGGCCATTTATCCAAAGAGTTGTTGCAATAATTATACTTAAAACATTTTTCTTAAAATAAGAGTTTGTTGGTGGGTAATTTTTGCGCGTAAAAATGTAGAGTATTTGACAAATGTTGGCAACGTTGTAAAATGCATTTACTAACTTGTTAAAGCTTGATGAACACAAACCACCCATAGACATATTTCTACATTGGCCACTCTTCCTCAAATTAAAGACGGTTAGGTCGATTTTTATTCATGTGCCAAAACTTATTCTGTGACTAAATAACCCTTTAAATTTTAAGTGCAAAAACATAGCCAGAGGATTTATAATACAGCGGTACAATGATGCATGCATCGAATCATCAAATCATATCGATCCTTAAGCTCACAATCGCCAGGAGTAACAGACTGTATCGCTGTGATGTCTCCTTCGTATTTTTGGATCGGACATTGTATATGTTGTATGCAGAGCCGGCCCAGCCACTAAGCGACCCTTGCAATTGCAAAGGGCCCCGTGGCCAGCAGAGGGCCCCCTAGAGTCACTGCTAGCTAGTGGGTGAAAAAAATCATACATCAAAGGGGCCTCCAACCAAATTTTGCTTAGGGCCCCCAAAGGTCTAGGGCCGGTTCTGGTTGTATGGTCTGTTCTGGATGACCAGCTCGCAATACATGTGTAACGACTCTGACGACGAAATATTAAGAGCCACTTTTTATTTGAACACGCCACAATACGGGACCCGCGGCTTCGTGCTTTGTCTTTGAGTTTGTAACTTCCTCCAAACGTCCACAATCCTCGTGCTCTCTCCTATTTTGTATTCCTTAGCCCCCTTTCTCGAACCTTCTTTTCCTTGTTTTTTTTCCTTAGCCAATCCATGTCATTCCCCTCTAACGGATACTCTGTTTTACGATTGATCTCATTAAAACATTATTCTTTCAATCCCTTTAAAAGTCTGCCTCCCGACCAATCACCGTGGAGGCCTCGTTCTACCAATCGGAGACCTTTGTTTATTTTCAAATATCCGCTAGGCTGCATATTGGCTTGGGGTCGTTTATCGGTAATTACGCATGCATAGAATCAATGTTTTATTCCGATTCGCACATGTTGCATACAGTATTCTGCATGATATGCAGCAAATAGGATCAGTTGGAGGAAGTTCATAATGGCCACAATGAAAGCTATGCGTATAGTCATGTGATAAGGAGAAGGGAGGAACACGCTTCACAAACACAGCAATCCATAATAATGCAGGTTTTTGGGGGGTTAGATCGCGTAAATATATAAATGTGTCGTTAAACCCACCACCACCCGACACAGCCAATTAGTAAGGGTTGTCACGTTAAATGATTATTGGAAATTATTGGATTGTGGCCATGCAACCCAAACTATGCACAATATAGTAAAACCACTGTCGTCTGCACTCAAACGAAGCAGGAAAAGCAAAATCAGACACCACTCTCTCCTGAAGCCCTCTCGTCGCTAGCAGTCTTCAATGTTGGCATTTAGCTTCTGAAAATACTGCCATGCTCAAGAGTAGACTAGAATCATCAGCCACGGTCAATGTACTGTTGGATTAAGGCTGTCACCACCTCGTATGACCTGTGATGCAACAATCCACCTAACACCTATACCCGTGCTGATTTAAGCCACTACATCTCCCCAGTGGACGTTTCAACCCTGGGCTGCCACTCGTCATTATTATTAACAATCAGCCGTCATCCCTGACAGCAGCGTGTCCTGCCCAATTCCACTTACCCTTCTTTACGTCTCTGTATGTTCTGTAATGAACGTGTTCCTTTTTTTGTATCTCTCTATCACAACATTACAATCCTCACATCTATAAAACTGAGCAAGCACTCTAAGGCTACACACCTCAGAATGAATGACATGAGCACACACGAAACCAGTTACTGCATCTGCATTCCAAAATTGTCCAATGACCTGTTGGCATTGGCAAATATTTATAATATTTATTAACTTATTATGGAGATGGTCAGGTGCATTAAGATGTCAGAGCGCTTAGCTGGGTTTGAATCCAGGCTGATTTTTGGTTTGAATCCAGGCTGATTCTGGGTTTGAATCCAGGCTGATTCTGGGTTTGAATCCAGGCAGATTTTTGTTTGAATCCAGGCAGATTTTTTGTTTGAATCCATGCTTATTCTAGGTTTAAATCCATGCTGATTCTGGGTTTGAATCCAGGCTGATTTTTTGTTTGAATCCAGGCTGATTCTGGGTTTGAATCTATGCTGATTTTTGGTTTGAATCCATGCTGATTTTTGGTTTGAATCCAGGCAGATTTTTGGTTTGAATCCAGGCTGATTCTGGGTTTGAATCCAGGCTGATTTTTTGTTTGAATCCAGGCAGATTTTTGGTTTGAATCCAGGCTGATTTTGGGTTTTAATCCAGGCAGATTCTGGGTTTGAATCCAGGCTAATTCTGGGTTTTAATCCATGCTTATTCTGGGTTTGAATCCAGCATGATTCTGGGTTTGAATCCAGGGTGATTCTGGGTTTGAATCCAGACTGATTCTGGGTTTGAATCATGGCTTTGATAAAGCTGACTTCTCTAATTGTGTGAGTTTATAGTATCAGCTTGGTCCCCAATGACTGCATGAAAAACCCACCACAATAAATCTGACTGCACTTAATTTGACTGTCCATTCCATCTCTTTGAATAAAAAAGCCAATTTTACTGTCACGTGATTAACAGCCATCTTAGTTGCAGAGCGTGTGGGAAGGTGCTGCTCTGTACTGCGCGGAGGAAAGGTCAATTGAAGGCTTTCAGAGGTGCCTCTGTGCTATCTACTTCCATGGACAATTCTCTACCATGACGGGTTGCACTGCTTTATGAGATTTCATAAATTGATTCTGTATCCAATAACGTGGCACGAATAGCGCACTTGGGATAAAATATGAGAAAATGCATACTTTTAATTGTTATAAATGGAAATGACCGTCCTGGGTTCTTCCTATAATCAGCCACTGTTGCTCCTTGTTGCTTGCTGAGTGTCGATAGGAAGGGTGGAGATTTTGACAGTGTCTGCAGGGTGATGGCCATAGATGTCGAGAGCAAATGTCACCCACTTCCTCTTCCAGACTGCCTGACATTCAAAGCATTACCCTTGAGGCACCCTTAGAATAAACATGACATTGTGTTATTAGCAGAAATAAAATAAAAAGTGGGGCGAAAGCCAAAAAATGGAAGGACTAAAATTAGATTGTGCTGCTGAAATTTTGTTTTCTTTCGAATTTCTCAGAAAAGCCATCTCAGTCTGCGTTGGGATAGCGCCTCATGGAAGGTTGGTGAGCCTTACCAATAATGCCATTTCCGTGAGTTTGAGATACGCATTTAAAGAAAAAAATGCCATTAATGTCTTCCGTTGGGATGCTTTTAAAGCATTATTTGATAACATCGAGTTCTCATAAAATAATTTCACAGAGCATAATCAGCTGGTTCGGTTTCATGCAGTTAACAGTCATTATCCTTATTAAAATAATTTCAACAGAGGCGAGGATATTGTTAATTTCATTAACGAGGACCTGTGTTATGCTATGACGTTTGCTGTTGTGATGTTTACATCTGCATTTTGACCAATCCGTTTGATTTTCATGACATTTGATGTGTACAATGATGAACTCTGTAATTATTATTTTTTTGCACTGTCTGCTGTTATCGTGTATTATTTTGACTCGGGTCTCCCTTGACAAAATAAACTTTTGAACAGGGTTGATGCACTGTGTTGAGAGTTCCGTACGGAACTCTTCTCATGCCTTGATATGGAAAGCACAATTGGAATGCAATTAAGAAGAATTAGTTTTTTAATGCCCATGTTAAATGCGTTTGTCAAACTCACCCGTGCCGTGGATCATCTTTCAATAAATGACAATGAAATTAAACTCACCACATTCATCATAAACACTGCCTTGCGACACACATATATTGTAGTGTATAGGAGACTGACAATCTGACCCTTCAGAGCAGAGAGAAATAACAGATGCATCGATTGAGTGTCTAGATATCTAAACTCATGCATCAGCTGTGGCTCATTATGGGTAAATGCACAAATGTATAAATCGTTTAGGTATCTCCACATACAAATACACCGTATCATGTTTTAGTATATCAGCCTACTGTTGGCTCTTCAGTTCAATATTATCCAGCAACATTTGTTTTAAGCAAGTAAACACTTTGGTTGGATCCGGGATCTGTTAATGCCCGGGACATTTGATCAACGTTTACATGTGAACCTTTTGGAATTGGCGTACAAAAGTCTCTCTATTAGTAGATAATGAGAAGCAAACAACCCTTTCAGAAGAAAAAAAAAACGTGCATAACCGAATTCATTTTGTTTAGGGAAATGAAAGTAAATGGAAGAATTGGTTTGATATAGCATTGTTCGTACTTCGCTTCACGAGTAAATAATACATGAACACGTAATACAAATAGATAACATCAAATATGGCACCTTTATTCACTTGGTAAATGTGACTCATTGTGGAATATTTTTTCTTCAAAGCATCCTCTTCTTTCGTCTGCTTTGATAATGTAGCCTCTCCCACCTGCAGAACAAAAGGCTATTATTTCACCATTATTTTAAGTGAGTCATTTCATAAAAAGGACTGAATGTCAATCAGCTGACCACACACCACACACCCAATGCCCCATCAAGCCCACGCACTCTTTTCATTGTAATTTGTGGGATGCTACTCGCATCCCAAGGAAGCCTGTTTATGTCAGTGTGCCGTGCGTGCTCTCAGCATGGGATTATTCCGTGTAAATAAGGCAGAAATACAGCAGGAGGGCCACTTAACAAAGTGTCAAGGCAAGTGAACTTAAAACACAACATATTTTGTCCGAGTGTGGGTGGACTGCAAAAAAAGCAGGGTTGTTGAATAGGAGGTAATTATCCAGAATGAGTGGTGATTACTGACTAATTGCCTCCCTTAATGTAATGTTTTTCATTTGATTTGGCCCTTAATTCAGTAGCTGATAATATTTTTTAAAGAAGGAAACAAAACCAGACCTTAATTTCGTGTCTCCAAGACGTCCGTATTTTGTATGCGATACCGTATTACCTGCATGGAAGGGAATGCTAGAAAAAACAGAGGGCACATTCTTCAAGTGAAGCTTTCGTGACTGCAGGAATCCATACTTTTTGGTTCTTTCGGTAAAGTCACGTAGGTTGAAAAATAATAGATCACGACAAGCAATCATCAAGTGATGACGATTGCTTGTGTTGCGATCGAAACGTCATCACCTGATGACGATTGCTTGTGTTGCGATCGAAACGTCGTGATCTATTATTTTTCTACCTACGTGACTTTACCGAAAGAACCAAAGGGTAGAGGGCACATTGTCTGAAGTCACAACAGACATGAAAATAAAAAGAAACTTAAAAGAAATGTAGATGCGAAATTGAAGAATTAATTCATTGAAGTCCGTTTACAGATAAAGAAAATTATTAGAAAATAAAGCAGAAAACATAACGCAAATAAATGCGTGCACACAAACATGACACATTGTGTGTGTGTATATATAAGAAATTTAGTCAGGAGAGCCACAGAAGCTGATTAATTCTAACATTCCTAAAGAAATGCAATGTAGAAAGTCCTGCAATGCTAGCATTGTACTGCAGGGGACAGTCATACAATACAGAATGCAGATTCCGTCTTCAAAATAAAAATACATATTACAGGAGATCGTAATACTTCTTCACGAGCTAAACTGAATTCTGAGCGGCCACAATAAATTATTCACTCAAAATACCAATTGAACAGCTCACAGTATGGCCCAGCATGGTACGCTGTTGAAGATGCTTGGGTACGTGCAGCCCCTTTTGCCAATCCACTGCTGGATGCAGGCCTCCCGACCCCATGCGGGATCGTGGAGGGTTAGTTGACCACCCTCCACCAAGCCACACTTATCAGCGCTTATCAGCGTGGCTTGATGAAGGGCAGGAGGCATGAACGTGCGAGCACAGGAAGTAAACTACACAGCAATTGACTGCTGCCCGGCTGGTCACCCCGCAGCAGCCTATGACGCCTGTCCCATGCAATGAAAACAATTAAGAGATTGGCCATTAAAGCACGGTACAACGAAGGCTCAGTCCTCCAAGATCCCGCGAGATCGAGCACATTCGAGGTGATATGGTTATGGGTGAAAGGCTCGTCACGTGTATTCATTGACTGTTGCGAGTTCCCCATTAATTATGTTCGACGTACGGTTAAATTAAAGCACAGACTCTCGAGTAGATAATTAGTCACCATCACTTCTGAACTTTGCTCAGAAAACTGTGCTTTGGTTTGATAACGTTATGACCAACTTGTACGGTGTATGGTGTTGGCGGTTGTTTCATAAAGCGGCGTTATATGCTGTCATAGAAATGGTGGAAACAATTTCCGAGATAAACATCACACGTTCACGGTGGCCAGGTGGCTCAATGTTCAGAACATATAAAAACAGAATATTGATGTATTCTGGAAGAATCCGATGAGCTATAGCGTTCTTTTTCACAGATGTCCACTGAGATCCTGGGCTTGATTCAGATTTTTAGCTGCCCGTGGTTAAACCAGGTTTTCAAATCACAAGTGAGTGCAAATAAAAAAAAAACTACTACTACATTAAATGAATGTATTTATGTTGAACTTCTTCGGCACCGTACGTATCCAACCGTGCTAATTGGAGGTGCGGGGGAAGGACAACAAACTTAACACAAAACACAGTTCTTGAGAAATTCGTTTTGAATCGACAATAAATTAGATTTCAATGCATGTATCCACACACACTGGAGGGGAACTCTTTTCCACACACATTTCTACGTGCCAAGCACGTCCCGATTTTTAGTACAGCATCTTGAAATGGCGTTGCATATAGACAATGCAGAAATGATTTATTTTTATTTTAAAAAGATCACTTGAAGGGGTCTCAGACGTTATTTGACATCAGCTTCTAAAGGCCATTCTCAAACAACGTGGATGTCCAGCACTGGGAGAATTTTAAATTGTTACTTCAGTAAGTCTCGTAATATGACATGGATTGTAAAATTTGAATCACATTATGGGAACAAAAGCATGCAAATATATCTATTTCTTATTCACTCTATCCACATTCAGATGTTACATATGGTTTATTCGATAAACTTGCCAATTCTGCATACAATTTACTGTTTATTATTTTAATTCTGAGTTTCGCTTACAAAAAAAATTCAAGTAATTATCAGCCTCACTTTCATTTAGAATGGTATTGTGGTGGTGGTTGTGGTCCATGAAATAATACATTTAATATATTTTTCCAATAATTGCCACCAACACTTATAATCCTAAGAGGAATGCATATTATTAATATTAATTGTGCCTAGGATGTATATTCAGTGATAATGGGTTGCTAAATATATGCAAAAGATAGTGTATGTGTTTGATTGATGAATTATGTATGCATTTTATGAATAATGCCTTGTTTTTCCTCTAATAGTTAACACATTTAAAGTACAAAGTGTTAATTATTGCAAATACATATTCTCTTGGAAAATGTATTCCACCCACGAAAACATTGGAGATAATTTATTTTAAATGAAGGCATTGTGATTTTTTAAAAGTTTTGTATAATTGTTGCATATTGAAATTGTATTATCATTTTACAGAACTTATTCCCAAAATGCGCTCCCTTTGCATAACATTTAAAAAAACATTCTACATGGTTTAGAATGCTGGATGGTGGTGGCTACAGATGACTATATTCCAAGACTATGGAGGAAGCAAGGGTTGGTGGATAATACAAATATTTCACAACTACCTTTCCGAGGCCGTCGAGGTATGTATGAATGTTGAACTTCTTTTGCACCGTACGTAGCCAACCGTGCCAATCGGAGGTGCCATACCCTAGCTCGCCAGGAGAAAGCAGTACAGTAAGTGGCCTAATCGCTGTTACCATTTGCATGGGGATAGAGTGTTGCCCCCTCACGCGTGTGGGTTTTCTCCAGGTGCTCAGTTTTCCTCCAATATATATAAAAACACTCATCATTAATTGGCTGAAAACATCTTAAACTGCAAACCAAATATAGCAGGACCCTCCAGAAAGAGAGTCAAACGACTCAGTTTAGCTTTCCTGGTTAAATAAGTACATTATTGGAAACCTAATTTTATAGTATGAAAAGATGAATAACAGATGTTGCACAAAAATGTATATAAAGTCTTTACTGCAACATGTAATTTCAGTTAATTCTATGAAATAATAGTTCATGTGTTTCTAGGGTATTGGAAACATTTGCAAACACGACAGAAAACAGACATGGCATATGCTACATTTCACGGAGAAAAAACTATTTACTTTACCTTTTGCAATGCTGCCAAAATTCTAGAGACGTTTGCACCCACAGTAGAGCTGTTATTCTCATGAAAGCTCAGAGAAAATGTGTGTTTAATACCCACCCCAAATTGTTTATTAACCAGTGTCTAACAGGATGAATCAGTTACAAATTGTTTGCATCTATTATTTCTGTGCCGAGACTTTACCAAAGAGATCACAGACACCACTAAAAGTTTTCTTAAAGTGAATGTGATTTTGGGCACCAAGCCAAGATGATATCTGACTCCTCTTCCCAGGATTTGGAAATTGAAATAGACAATTTAGAGGTTGCTCTTGCTGATGAACAGCTGGGCCTTAAGGGCCTCACCATCATGGACAGCTATGAATTTATTGATCTTGATGTTGTGCAGGAGAGTCTCAACCCATGAAACCCTTAAGAGTGACAGCCGTGAAACAAGGTAGTTATGCAACATGGCTGTGGACATCTTATTGGTTGTTTCGGTAAAGTCACGTGACTTTACCGAAAGAACCAAGAAGATGAATCCCTGCAGTCACGAAAGCTTTAAATCGAAAAATGGCTGTGGACATTTTATTCTGCTACTCTTAAGATTTTTCAATGAGTTGCCTTGGGCATCTTGCAACTTTACAGTGACCCACACGTCTAAAGCACGTGGATTATGAACTGGTTATGAAGTTAAGTGATATGTGGGAGCATACACTGATCAGCACATAGCAGCATCTACCATATAGAGTCGTTAGTCATCGTACAGTATTCATGATGATGGTGGTTAGTTTTTATTTTAGAAATTAGAACTTTAATTTACACATTCAATAACACATACATCCTGTAAATTACATTTTCTACCTTACATACAATTTGATGTATTACGTGCTTTGATTTAATTTCATGAAATGAATGACTCAAATAAAATAAAAACACAGTGTAATAAACAGTTAAGCCAGAACGTTGTCATGCTGTGTCATTGTCACCAGAAGCAATGTGACGCAAGTTTGCGTGCACAGGGCAACAATCTCTACAGCTGCATTACATACTTTGTACTTTGGAAACGAAGTACAGGCATGTGAAATAAAAGCAGTTACGAGCAATTGTAATCATCATATCAGGGGGAAAAGCGACAAACATAAACTTATATGGAGCCACTTTATAGGTGATGGTGAGAACGGAGGTCATCAGGATCTGAGTGCATGAGCCACGGAACATTCTGCACCAATTTGTTTTATGTTGCTTGCTGTTACAAGATAACATTCTCTCCAGGTGATGAGTCTATTGAGGTGGTTTATAGGTTAAACCCCTGAGGTCCTGGTTTTGAACATGGCTTGAAGCTCCTGGTGATTAAACTCAGGTTTCTCATGTATTGCGATTTGACGGTTTCAATAACCTAGCGACTGCACACAAAACAACGTATTACATTTGCGTTTTCACTTCGTGTATAAAACTTTGGCTGTCATGTCAGGCGTGGCGAGAGTAAAAATGTGCCAAAGTACAACGTCCAGGGTGTGCAGATTTAAAAAAAAAATGTGTTTTAAAAAAAGCATCTCAGAAGTTGTTCTATGAAATATACTTCCACGGGGCCGGGCCCTCTTACGCACTCATTTTAACACGTAAGGCGACCAATATAAACTCGCCACCAGACATCATTGGGTCTTGTGGCATTGTGATATATTTTCAGCAAAAACAAGTGACGACGTGGAGGCGATGATGAACCCTCTCTTGCGTAGTACATCGAATTTTTACACAATAAATGCAATTTAAGCCGACAACACCCAAAGCGAACCGTCGCTCAGTCTACGAATTTCATTGCGCCTAATTAAAACCATTACTTTAATAACCACCATCCGTCGTTTTCATATGAATAAATGTGAATAAAATAAATTAACCACCGATATAATAATACAAAAATTATTATATAAAAGTCAATCTTCGGTGACGCATCCCACCGTCGCCTGCGTCACCGGCTTGCAGCTGACGTGGCCCTGAAGTTGAACGCGTCCTGAGCGATCTCCGAGTCCGCTTTGAAACACTTAAAATCGAGCGACGAATCGAAGTGCACAAACACGTCTCGAGAAAACCGCAGCATGAGGCGCGCCAACATAGGTGAAGAGTTTTCGCTGTTTTGTTACACTTTTGTTGCTGTTTATATAATGTGCCGGTGAGGCCTAGGTGATCCTCGGGGGTTTGCCGTGAGTCCCCGGTGTGGCCTAATTCTCTCTGCCGGAGAAGAGGCCTCGATCGCGGCCGGAGCTTCGAGTACAGACCCCGATGGCTCGACCGCGGTTCGACATCGGTTTATTATCAATCTGTTATCGTGTTTTTTTTAGCTGTGTGTGTTTTTTAACGATAATTGTGTTAAATATGTCTCAGGCCGTGTGGATACGTTAGATAACAAATGTGTCTTGACTTTATCGTGAGTCTTATCGCGTGTTAGGCCGCCTGTATGGTAATCGTAGAGCACATAAGCATTACGCGAGCGACGGCGCTTATGTGATGTAGGAAATATAAAGTGCAGTCTTCATGTGTATTGATACGCTTATGGCGTTAAGGCAATGACATACAATCTATTGGCAAAGTGTATGTGTCGCATTGCCATCTGAATCTGGACAACAGTCGTGAAATTGCTGGACTGGGTCGAAATCAAATTACAGCCGTACACGAATTTAAGAGGCCTTGAATCCATTTTTAAGAGGACCACAACCGGGGAGATGGAGCGATGGAATTAGTTAATGTGCAGGGACGTGGGGACGCCTTCATTCAGCAGTTGCACAGACATTGGGGAACAAATAAATCCACTGCTGGATGAAAAACTCCCCAGGCCGTGTATCTGACCATACTTCACCGCACTGGTAAATGCGGGGTTGGTGGAACAGGTTCAGATGTCATACGCCACTGGTCCTGTTCGTGGCTAGAAATCGTTCGATTTTTGGCGTTGTCCTCTAGTCTAACACTGTTTTGAGACTAGGCTCTAAAGAAAGCTGTTTCTGGTGTGGACCAATTCAGTTTCAAAGACCATGCATCACATACTACCAGAGCATGTTTTTTGTTTGCATGTTAACAAGTATATGTGGTTAATACAGACATGATTCCTTGCAAAAGGTTTCAGTTTGGTGTTTTAACATCTGAACACCTGTTTTAGTGCCAGAAAGGGGTAAAACATTCTTATAGAAATCGGTATTCGGTTTTCTGGGTTTAAAGTTATGTGTACCAACCACTACGCCACCACTCCACCGACGTTGAGGTATAATGCAAATATTGATTACATATTGCCTGAACACGTTCGCTTGGCTGAAACGTCAATTTTTGTTTCTTAGTGACAGCATCAACATAGCCTGTTATTTTCAATTAATCTGCCATTTTAGTGGATAGATAACGCATTGACTATTTTTCTAAACAGCAAAAAGGCTGAAAAAATGAGTCAATATCTTTCCCATGATAGGAAAACGATATACTGTAGTGTAATAGGCAGAGGTGTGGACTCGAGTCATGTGACTTGGACTCGAGTCAGACTCGAGTCATGAATTTGATGACTTGCGACTCGACTTGGACTTGCATAACAATGACTTTGTCCCACCTATGAGATGTGGACTCGAGTCATGTGACTTGGACTCGAGTCAGACTCGAGTCATGAATTTGATGACTTGCGACTCGACTTGGACTTGCATAACAATGACTTTGTCCCACCTCTGGTAATAGGTAACGTTTCGGACAATAACTCTTTTCAAATGCAGAGATCAACACTCGAATGTACAATTTACAGCATATGCTTTCACGGTTGTTGCTGTATAGTTCTCCAATCTGTTATTGGGTTGCATGGCGTTGTGTCTTGCAATCACGTCTGACGTTTCGCTCCACGTGCTTGGGAACTTCTTCAGGAACTGATATTCTTCACGTCCTGGAATTCAATTGCTGGAAAAGTTCCTCGCCCACAGTGCAAAACGTAGGGCATCATACCGAACAACACGCGGTGAAACTCAAAAACGTCACATACACGACAGTATACAGTAATGTTGTTTAGCTGCATAATGTGTATTTTTTGGTGCAGATGGGACCTCATATGTCGGCGGTGGGCAGCGCATGTATGAAGAGGAAAACGAGGCACTCCAGGATGACTTGCGTGCCAAAGTGTCTGCACTGAAATCTGTAAGTAGTAGACGAAAATCTACTTTGGTGTCTCTAAATTTACCTTGTAAAATTTTTGCACATTTTTACGAGATAATGCATCCGGGCTTGTGTATTATTTTTGTGCCCTTCCAGAAGGACCCACGTAATGCTAGCTTTGTATTTGTCACATTGTTATTGATGATCAATAATTTTGGTTTGAGAAGTGGCACAATGGATAGTGCACTGTGCCACTTGAATTTACATAATAACATGAGGCACATTTCCCTCTCTAAACCCACACTGATCAGCTTTGTGAAGTGTGGTCAAAAAACTCCTGTGACCGGCACGGCTTTCATCCAGGAGTGGATTAACAAAGGGTTGTAAAATATTTCTTTGTGTCACTATTTCATTGTTTGTTTTTTCACAGCTTTCCATCGAAATGGGCAATGAGGTTAAGGTTCACAACAGTGTGCTGTCAGAAATGGTACGTTCTGCTTTTCACAATATTTTTTGTTAATAGGTTTTAACTTTTCGATTTAAAGCTTTCGTGACTGCAGGGATTCATCTTCTTGGTTCTTTCGGTAAAGTCACGTAGAAGGGAAGTAATAAAATAATAAAAATAAAACATAATAAAATCATTCTCACGACGTTTCGGCCACAACGCAAGCAGCCGTCCTCAGGTGAAGACCAGGTCTGTCGGGGAGACGCTGGCCGAAACGTCGTGAGAATTATTTAATTATGTTTTATTTTTATTATTTTATTACTTCCCTTCTACGTGACTTTACCGAAAGAACCAAGAAGAGGTTTCAACATTTTAATTGACCTACATTTTACTTTTCCATTGTTCTCTAATCGATTACTCTCATGCAGGATTCAGCCTTTGACTCGACAGGGGGGCTCCTGGGTGCCACAATGGGTCGACTCAAGAAGATTTCTGGCGGAAGCCAGGCACGCCTCATGTGCTATCTCATGCTCTTCGCTCTCTTTGTCATCTTTGTTCTTTATTGGGTCATTCGCCTGCGGTAGTATATCATAAATAAGCCACAAACTAATCTCCAAAGTGTTTACCGCAATGGTAGTGACCCACACAGTTGCCATACTGTGTAAGGTTTATTTCTAACGAGCTGGTCTGTGGTTTCCACATTATATACAGGCAGAATCAGCACTTTATTGTGCCCATTTTGAGTTACAGTAGAAAAAAACCCTTCAAATTTGGAAATTTAGATATGCAATTTACCATGTTGAGTTGCTTGGTAGGTTGAACAAGGCTGTATTCGTTGTGTCAATGTGCAAAAGTAATGTCAAAAATAAATGTTGTTGGACAATTAAACCGATACATGCTGTACATAAGATGGTTTTGGAACATTAGTTAATACAGTTTAATGCGTATTCATGTATTGATAATATGACCTTAATAACCTTTGCAGTCATAACGTTTGCACCAGTTTCTATTGTCAGTTGTGTTTGCTCAGCATTCTAATCCAACTTTTGTATTCACAAAACCCCCATTGAAACTTGTTTCAATTGCTAATAAAAACAATTGGCAAACACCACGATACAATACCCTGCGTGGTGCTGTGTGTTTATATAAAATATGTTATGGTGTTCTGTGTACCATTTTTATGTCCAGTGCAACGTAGTTTTTCAAATACTGAAGCTAAAATTGTATAATACTGGAAATATATATCGTCTTGATATGTCCAAGTAAACAAAACATTGAAAAATAGATTACTTGAATTTGAATTCCGTATCGTTTTTGATAGAATGGTTCCCATAGATGTTCAGACATCTGATGCAATTATATTTGTTAGATATTCTAAATGTATAGGCGTATGGCTGATTTTTGAACGTTTAATAATTGCATTGGCAAATTAACTCAAATCCTCACAATTGTGAACCATTGTAAATGTTTTATCGTGCATATCGTGAATGCAATTTGTCTTTTTTGAAGAATGGGACAGTGTATTCCGTTGTATGACATTCCTGTGAATCATTGTAAATACAATTTAATATTTATTTTCGATCTTATGTTTTCTTTGCGTGCATTTTTGGGTGATATTCAGGGATTTTCTGCCTCTCAGCTTCAATTACATTTCCACAATTTTTTGGTTTGATTTTGTCACCATCAGCGCTTGATTAGTTTTCACGGACATTATGCATTTTCTTAAAATAGCGGATGGATGAATGTGTGGATATGTTCTTGCACACGTGATTATATAACTATTTTGGAGACATTAATCTAACCACTCAAAGGGTCCGTGTTTTTTTTTCTAACTTGCTATTTCTTTCACTCCAGATACATTATAAAAAAATATTGGCCGGAATTGTTTTATTTAATATACTGGATAGTATTGGTCTATAAAACAGTTATGCTCCTTTTTGTTGGTTCTTTCGGTAAAGTCACGTAAAATGGAAATAATAAAATAATAAAAATAGAACCTAATATTATTTTATTATTTCCATTCTACGTGACTTTACCGAAAGAACCAAGAAGATGAATCCCTGCAGTCACGAAAGCTTAAAATCGAAACGGTTATGCTGTTAAGACAAATATATTTGTTTTTGGAGACATAACAGAGTTCTGCTTATACAGTGCTGTAGGGTTTTTCTCTGGCTCAAAATCTCTGGCATAATAGCTTCAGTTGTGGCTGCATAAGTGAATGGTAATATTTTTCATGGTGATTGTGACTGCCACGAGTAAATCAAGAGTGAGCGCCTTTCCTGTTGTACTGAAGGTACTTGTTGAACTTTTGTTCTAACCGCAGCAACTTGTGTGGCCAGGGTTGGCAAGGAACAGTGTTTACAAACTGGTTTGCATTTTGACATATGGAGCAGGGGATTTTTGCGTGTGTTCCTTTAGTTAGTGTAATTAAAAAGCACTTTGTTTCGGCAGTGGCTTAGCTTGCATGGTTACATTGTAAGGTGATGATTTTTTTGAAAATCACTGATTGGAAAATTGCTTCCAGGAGACTTTATCGGGGCACTTTTATGGTTCAAAATGTTTTTTATGTGACATCAACTTGAGACAATTTGTGAAGCTAATTCATTTCCAGATTTTTATCAGAGGCCATTCTTGTGAATGACAAACATGTATTCTACATTATATGTACAATTATGGTTTAATTTATTGGTGAAAAAAACAATGAATGGCTGGGAAACTGTCAAGCATCTAAGCCAAATACCTTTAATATTCTTAATTTTAGAGGTTTTAAGCTTATCTTTTCTCTCTCTGGCGACTTGTTTTCTCTGCCTGTGTCCTCTTTAGAATGTTCACACTTAAATTCTAACTTAGCAATCTTTGAAATACGTAATCAACCAGGCTATGCGTTAATTGTGTGTTGACCGACCCTCTGTGTTGTATTACATTACATTTCGATATTTTACTAGGTTATTTAATTTTAGTGTGTCCTCCTGATTTTCAGGCTTACTTGCCGTGCAGCACCACGTCTGTTGACCACTCATTGATATGCTAATTTTTTCTCTAACCCCCCTCCCTCTCTCTGCCTCCGCCCCCCCTCTGTCTATTTAAGGCCACCCCACGGAGACGATCACCCCTCTCTGTTACCTGTGTTGCTCCTGCTATGTATCTTGGTGATATCTGTCTGCTAATATGTCTGTCTATAGTTTTCTGGTTAGATTTTATGTCGCTATTTCATTATACCTGATGATGATTGCTTGTGTTGCAATCGAAACGTCGTATTCTATTATTTAATTTAATTTATTATTTTATCTTTAGACGTGACTTAACCGAAAGAACCAAATAACCTTTAATATTACTGAAATTTTACTTTGAGTCATGGAAGTGTTAAAATATGAAAGTTAATTTAGCAAATTGGCTGTGCCCACACCTTAAGGCACCCAGCCTTTTGAAACCAAATCTCAAGCCACAATGATCCTATTTCCTCAAATTAAAAAAGTCAAAAATCCATCAGAAATACCTCGGGAGATGGCCAACATGCAGTGTTTAAAGTATTCTACCACAGCCCTGCTTATTTATAAATCATGCATTGGGCAGCTGAGTGGAATGTTTAAGCAACTTCAGCTGTATTTTATAGCATAAGGCCACCTGCTGTTATCCCTTTGTTTTTGTTCCGTTATAATAAGGCTCTAAAACGTTACATGTATTATATGCACTCGATATTTTTAGCTGGTTTCTTGCGTCTGGACAGCATATGGAAGGCAATTGCTCATGGTTTGGACCAACAAAAAAACTACTCGCCAAATTAATCCCACGGTAACAATACCTCATTGTTTGCATTAAAGAACCCTTGTGTTTATTATAGACACCAAACCGAGATAAATATTTGATGTGGGCTCGAAAATGAGCGGTACTGTATAAGAAGTTGTACGTGCACTGCACTTCGTGCACTGCACTTCAGCAACCAAATGGGAAATTTAAACAGTGATCTAATTTTATAATGAAATGCAGCTGTTCCAAATATCTTATTCTGCGTTAATTCTCCAATACTAGACGTTAAGTCAGTGGCGAACGTGTATATTTTTTGCATCAAATTCCTGAATTCCTCAGTTAAGTAGAGGGTAGCTTGGCTTATGGCGTTTCTCATTTTCTGGCAGTGGTCTGGCATGAGTGTGCGTTGGCTAATGCCTTAGGTATGTACCATGCGCGAATGATGAAAAAAAGTCAACACCACTACGGATAGCTCCACGTATAATGCGCTTGATGAGGAATGGGAAGTGAAACAGATGTGGTTGAAGGTTAAAAACATGTTTTCTCATTTTTGACCGAGTTGATATGTCCAAATGAAAAAAAGTGACCATCGTGAACATGGCAATTAAGTTATTTGATTACCTTCACGAAAAACAAACAATTGCCCAATCTCTGGTCTTCTATATATTAAGGCACAATCAGTCAATTTGCTTCTGAAAAAGAAGCTAATAGCTCAGTGGGCTTTACTTGGTAAAATAAAATAGTTTAGTTGTATTTGTGTATATATATAGTGATTTGCTTACCTTTACTATACTTTGTGTTTGTAAAGTTTGTTGTTATGATCTGACCCGCTCCTACTGGACATCTTGAAAAGAGCTTTATAGCTTATTGGATTCCTCCTCCAGTATAAACTAATATTCTTATACTGAAGTAGCCACTACAAACAAGTTATTTTAGAACCCTTAAGGTTGCTGGCATTTATGCCTTAGTTCTGCCTGGCTGTCTATGAATGGGAAATAAGCACTGTAACTCTCCTAATGATGATCCATGTTGAATTACACTTTGGTATAAAGTTGTGTGCCTGTTAGGTTGAGTTGATTAAAGATTAGCCCAAACCTTTTGGGACAAACTAGAGCTATAATGAGTATTTGCAAATGTGCAAACGTGTTTTTTTCTGACGGCAATCCTTAAGCTTCCAAGCTGCTCAGTACTTCCCAAGACAAATTGCACGTTGGCAGGGCATTGCATAACCCATGCTTGTGCGTGTTTTTTTTTATCTACAAAAATTGTTTAAAAATGTGCCCGAGGTTCTTCGTTATTTGTGCTTAACTCCCGACGTGATCTGTAGCCAATATGGCAAATAAAAGTTGTGTCCGCTTTAAAAGCGTTTACCAGTGATTGATGCTGGTTAACATTCGGACTGTCATTCAAATGTTTATATATAAATACATGATGATACATGTTGTTAGTGAAATGGAAGGTATAAAATAAGTTTGGAACATTAATGCACAGATTCCATACACAGCTGCTCTAATTTGTATATCGGGTCATTTTAAGTTGTGAAAGCACATTGATTCATACGTACAAGTTTAAAAAAGTCAAATTGATTTCTCATTGATTTGGTCCTGGGGGAGATGTTCATCTCACATTGTGTAGACCGACGCTCGTGGTTATTCTCCATTGCGAATAGGTGACAGGTTAATCCATCAGAGAACCACTCATGCCAATATCCGTGTCTCTAACAATGCAAGACCTTATATAAATATGGCATAACAATCATTCACAACCCTTTGTACATCCACCGCTGAATGAAGGCCTCCCCATGCTGTGACAGTTGTGAGGGCGCTTTGACTATGATAGGCGATTCTAGATTTGAAGCTTTCGTTACTGCAAGGATTCATATTCTTAGGTTTTTTCGGTCACGTAGGTAAAAAATTAAAATTAATAAAAGTAAAATAAAAAATAAAATAAAAATCACGACGTTTCGGAGGCAACACAAGCCTCCGTCTTCAGGTGGAACCGTCACAGCACGATAGCTGTATCAAGTGATTTTATTTTACTTTTATTAATTTAAATGTTTTACCTACGTGACTTTTACCGAAAAAACCTAAGAATATGATAGGCGATGTCAGTCCCGTGTGGGATGGTGAAAAGGAGAGTGAGTGGGAGGCCCAGGACTCGTGAGGATATCACTCACCACTGATGTTAGCGGTGGCTGTGAATCAAATTTAAGTCAGGATTCAAGGTGCCACCGCTGCACCCAACGTAAAGTAGACTCGATCATCCGCGTGAGGTTTATCCGATTTCCGGATTATCCGCACACCTGAGATTTTGACATAAATTAAAAACTCATGGATTTTCCCTTAATTCCAAATTAATAATCTAATAACAGTCATACATTGTTATTCTTGGAAATGTTTTTTTACGAGTCACGTGCTTAAACCAAACAAACATGTGCTCCAGTTCATCCTAAATCCACGTCGTCGCCTCTACAGTGCAGTAGTAGCATATCTTTACAGCAGTGGGTGGAGTTTGATGTTGATTAAGGTGGCTGGCTCTGCTATCCACTTCGTGGCTGGAGTCTTCTGCGCGATAGCATGAAAGTGTTATCACCGAGCACACGCATCGATCGTGAGTTTTTGGCATCGAGATCCGGGGGAAATGGTTATATTTTTGGATTATCCGTGATTTTGAGTTATCAACGACCTTCATCCCCATCAGCGTGGATAATCGAGAGCCTGCTGTATATTTTTTTTATTTTATCACCGGTCACTAGCCTGTGTGTGTCCGTGTTCACTGGTTAACGCGCTGCTCTGTGAACCCGGCGACCCTGGTTCGATGCCCACTCACGGCCAACACCATTGACGATTATATTATTTTAACTGGACCTGGGCCTCCCTGAGATGGACTCAAAAGAATAGCTGGTGCAATGGGAAAAAACATCGCCACTGGCCTCCCAACCCCTCGTGTGCCGTGCTGACCTTCATAGGTGCTCGCGAACAGCACTTGCCCCAACAATATGTTAAGACTATACGGGGGATCTGTGTCACAATATATAGAGACAGTGAAAGTCTTGTGGAACTTAGCATTGGTTCGCCAGAGGTATTCCACGAGACTGTGGCACCATCCTGAGGTCGAGGGCTGTGGGATGATGTTATGGAGGCCAATGACATTGTCCATGCTCTTTAATCAAGGCACACGTGCCATTGGACTCACTGACAGTACTAATTAGAGCACGTATCTGATCATTTAATTGGGTGTATATATCGTTTGCTAGGGCTATATATAATTTCCTCCGAAACTGTATTGCAATTTAAGATATTGAATACTCACATTTTTAAACCTTTGTAAATATCCTACGATGTTGGACAATGATGTCACTGTCCATGAGTTGTTCTCTGTGTTCGTTTGAATTGATAAGTTGTCTTGGAATGTTTTAATGATTAATAAGTTAATGTGTCCTACTACTTATGTGTAGTGCTCTGTTCAATTGTGCCTCTTTATTCCATTGGCGTTTGGGGATTTTTTTTATACTTGGGGCGACAGGGTGGCGAGATGTTATCTCCCTCACCTGATGTGCAGGAGTTTGTGGATTCGATTCCGACCCTGACGCCTGCTGTATACTTGAAGTGTGCACGGTCTCCCCGTGGTCGCGTGGATTTTTCTCTGGGTCCTCCGGTTTTCCCGTCCACATTTAGAAACACGCGTTTCGAGTATTTGACTGCTATACATTTCCACGACATTAACAATTGTGTCGGGTGGTTGCGGGTTTAACGACACGTTTATATTTACGCGATCTAACCCCCCCCCCCCCACCTCAAAACCCTCTTATGGATAATATTGGTCGCAAAAGCCTACGTGTTAAACCAAATTAAGCTACAGTTGTAGACACCCCTGTTACGAGGTGAATCCTGGGGGATGCTACCTTGGTGTGATGGTGAACACGCTGGACTTTTAAGTATTCACACTGTGCTTGAAGAGGTCACTGTTTTTAATCCTCCTGGTATTGTAGTTTTTAAATAACGTTTATTAAACTAATTTGCCTCTGTCTCCACCCAGCAGTACAACATGAGTACACCAGAGATCGGAGCAGTGTAGGTGTCACATGGTCGGGTAAATTTTGGGTAGTCCCACCGCTTCCAAAACCTCTGACCAGCATGGAAGTGTAGGTCAAATGCCCTCTAGCGGGGCTTTCCAGAGCCCCCTCAAGTTAGGGGCCTGCAGTGGTCTGAGGAAAGAATTGCAGGACTGCACCTTTATCTTCATGTATTTTAGGGCTGGTTACGTTCGGTGCGATAGAAGTTCGTGGTACGAAATATGTGTGGAATGAAAATCACTCGAGTAGGTTATGCTCGTCCATCTTGTGAATGATAATGATTATTGCGTTATAAATCCAGGTGTGGTGTAGTGCAAAATCTAGGTTCATATTCTTAGGTTTTTTCGGTAAAGTCACGTAGGTAAAACATTAAAAAATAAAATAAAAATAAAAATCACGACGTTTCGGAGGCAACACAAGCTTCCGTCTTCAGGTGGTACCGTCACAGCCACGATAGCTGTATCAAGTAAATGAGAGATTGGAGAAGGTGGTGGGGCAAGGGCCGCATACTTATTATGAACATGGTAAAGGCTCAGCCTTTGTTATGCAGTCTGTTCTTAGTCTCAAGCCTCACCTTACCAACCATTATATAAACGCAGTGGTAACTCCTGCAATCTTTCATTTACTTGATACAGCTGTCGTGGCTGTGACGGTACCACCTGAAGACGGAAGCTTGTGTTGCCTCCGAAACGTCGTGATTTTTATTTTATTTTACTTTTTAATGTTTTTACCTACGTGACTTTACCGAAAAAACCTAAGAATATGAATCATTGCAGTCACGAAAGCTTCAAATCTATAAATAAAATAATTCTCACGACGTTTCGGCCACAACGCAAGCAGCCGTCCTCAGGTGAAAAACAGGTATGTCGGGAAGACAGCGTCAGATGCTGTCTTCCCGACAGACCTGTTCTTCACCTGTTCTTCACCTGTTCTTCACCTGAGGACGGCTGCTTGCGTTGTGGCCGAAACGTCGTGAGAATTATTTTATTATTATGTTTTATTTTTATTATTTTATTATTTCCCTTCTACGTGACTTCACCGAAAGAACCAATAAGATGAATCCCTGCAGTCACGAAAGCTTTAAATCGAAATTGTAAAACAATTGTAAATGGTGTGGACTTACTCTCCAACATACCGGTGTGCAGAACTGGTAACGAATTGGCATGTTTTGTTTATGTCACAAACTTTACTAATTGGCTGTGTCTGGTGGTGGTGGGTTTAACGACACATTTTATATTTACACGATCTAACCCCTCAAAAGAACATCTGATGGATGATAATAATAACAAAAACTAATGAGACTGGTGCTGTCATGGGAACATGGAATGGTCGCCACTGGCTGAGGATCCAACAGCTGACGTGAAAACAACATGTTGGACACGATGTGTCTGGGGATGTTTATTATTTGTCTTGCTCTGTCATACACTTTAAAGTGTATGTAATCCATATGAACACGGACAAAATAGACAGTTTTATTGTTATAAATAGGTGTAAATGTCGAATGCATGCACTTAACTCGTTCTTGACTACAGATACGTGTAAACCGGCTGATTGGTTAAAATCTGCGTCGCAGAAGTTTTAGGGCAAGTTTCAGCAATGCTTAATTTAATCTTAATAATCCCGAGTTATTCTGCACTGCATGATTTATTACAAAATGTTATGAGTTTAGCTGCGGGACGTGTGGTGCTTAACATTGTAAATCACGCTGGCTTCAATCTACTCAAGTGATATGGAGCTCAGATAGATGTACTGGTGGTGGTCAAAACGTTTGCAAAATTAGACTAATAAAAAGCAGAGCTGACGATGTCATGCCTAATTTTAGCACTATTTTTACTCAAGTATTCTAAGGTACTGTGAAATAAGCAATGCCATGGTTGTACATATTCAAAATGAACGAGTCACTATACATATTATTTCCCAAACGTTTATTCTGCTTGTGCTATCATATATCACGTGATTAGCAAAGGTCCAGTGAAAATCTCACAAAGCAGTGCATCATCCTGTGTTGGAGAACAGCCCGCTGAAGGTGACATCATGGAACGACTTCTGAAATCAATTAAAGTGACCTTTTATCCACAATCAGGGTGGTGTACTTTCCAATGCACGCTGCTACATAAACGTTTGTCCTATGGCAGCCAAAAAAACATTCTCATAGGTGGATTTTTTCGTCTCAAATGAAGTGAAACACCTAATTTAACATGGGTGTTTTTGTGGCGTCATCGGTAACTGTTTTGAACCATCAACTCATTACACTTGAGGACCCGGTTTAATTAGGACCCGGTTTAATTACGACTCAGTTTACGCGAGTCTACAGGTCTCGATGTCAGTCTCGGGGACCTATGTAAATCAATCGCAACCGGGCTGAGATCATCAAATCACAATACTTGAGAAGCCAATTTAATTACGGGTGGCTGCCCCGAATAAAACCCAGGATCACAGCAGTGCTGGTTAAGTGCTTTGATCCCCGAGGAACCCATCCCAATTTTCTCTCTGCTTACTTTTCGTGTCCTGTTTCTTCAACTGTTTGACTGGTCCCCTCATTCGTACATATACACACAATGACAGCAGGTTACCATGGAGGGGCATGCAAGATGCACATCAATCGCATGGCTGTGTATCTATGCATGTATGTACATGTAGGGAATCCTTCCTTGTTTTATCCTCATGAAATTACACAGCCGCCCTTTTCTTTGAAGGGGTTCTTGTCCTCGGGAACTCCTTTCACCAGTGGGTCATCAGCCATGTTCGATTCTACGTGCGCCAGGATGTCCGGAGCAACTTTGGAAATCTGCAACACAAAATAACCATTGTGCATCGTGGTGGAGAATGTTGTGCATTGTGTAGTTTTGCGTCGATTTAGAACCCATTATAGAGAAGGGTCCTTGCCTATAAACATCAGGTAGTCCACCAACATTGGTTCAAGCATAACGGCTGATGAGACACGGAACGTCGAAACCGGTATGGAGTGTGCTTGTATGGAATCAATACTGTTGATAAAAAGCACTCCCAGAAGTCTGAGCGGTCAATGCGTTGTGTGAAAGATATTTTTTTAATGTAGAGAGACATATATGGGAAGCAGGAATTATGGGTTCCGAAATCTGGCACGCGGCAAAAGACGGAAATATGGACCGTGATAAGCATGTGTGCGTGTGTGACTTGTATGTACGTAAAATTTGTAATGGAATTTAGTTTTCATTTTTAAAGCCTCAGTATGTGAACACGAGACAGAGATGCACATCTCGAGAATGTGAAATGTATTTTTATTTTTGTTCAGAGCAGGAAATGAGGAGTAGAATTATATGGAGCAGATAGATAATTGAGATGGCATTAATTCTAGATTTGAAGCTTTCGTGACTGCAAGGATTCATATTCTTAGGGTTTTTTTGGTAAAGTCACGTAGGTGAAAAATTAAAATTAATAAAAGTAAAATAAAATAAAAATCACGACGTTTCGGAGGCAACACAAGCTTCCGTCTTCAGGTGGAACCGTCACAGCCACGACAGCTGTATCAAGTAAATGAGAGATTGCAAGAGCTACCACTCCGTTATATATGTAATAAACGACTGGACCACGATGTCTGGCTCAGTGTCCTTTATTCGGTTCGTGCTGTACACCCACACGGCTGTCTTTACTCTGTAGCTTCTCCACGGTGCTGACTCCAATGTCGGCCCGATCCACAACAGCAGCTCCGCTGCTGTTTCTCTCACACAGCCCCCCTTGGCTGTACTCGCTGCAACTCCTCTCCCTCCGCAGCTCTGACAGCCTCTTGCTGTCTCTCTCTCTCTCCGCAGCTCCTCCTGGCAGCCACACCGCTGCCTCTAACATGCAGCCCTCTCTCTCTCTCCGCAGCTCCTCCTGGCAGCCACACCGCTGCCTCTAACACGCAGCCCTTCTGGCTGTCTCCTCTGCAGCTGCACACCACTCCGCAGCTTCCTCTTATCTTCGGGGTTGGCTCCCGATGGCCGTCGGCGCCCCCCCCTCTCCACACTCGCCCGCGTGGCCTCACTCTTTTCCGCTCACACCCCGACTGCCTTCCCCTTCCGGTTTACCCGCTTAAGGACCCGAACCTTCCCCCCACGTCACATGACTCCACCCCCCGTGACGTCACATCCGGAAGGTCGCTTACGCCCGCATTACACCACCCTCCCCCGTAGAAAAATCCCAGCCGACCTCGGCTGACCAATAGCAAATCGTAATGCGGCGAACCGAGCTTCCCCCCCTAAAGGACACTAAGCATACAATGTAACAGCAAGAACAACAACAACAACGCAATTAACATCAACGAACGTACAAAAAGCATGCAATAAATACAACTGTAAGAAAAAAAAAAAATAACAAGACAACAACAATCAACGAAACGTAAGCGATTTGGAACGTGTGCGGGTCGCCGGCCCGTCCCGGACGGTCGGCGGCCCACTCGCAGAACGGGAACGCGATGAAAGTCGAGGAATGACAGGGGGTAATCCCCCTGTCGCAGCTGGAAGTCCACCGCCGTCCCGTGTCTCTAAAGAGTTAGTCTTGGGCTTGTCCTGTGACCGTGCCCGCAGCTGGGTCGGAAGGGCTGCAGGGCTCGAAGGTCCCGCAGACCTGGCAGGCGTCCTCCGAGCAGGGCCCCTCGTCCCCCGCAATGTCACGGCCGGCCTGTCTGGAACAGGTACGACAGGCGCTCTAGCAAGATCAATGGACGCAGGCAGGGGAGAGTCAGCAGCAACAGACCCCGGCAAGGCAACATTGGGGGATGACGCATCATGTAAGGGAGCAACATATGGTTTCAAGCGCGACGTATGCACAACCCAGCGACGAGACCCAATCTGGACGCGTGCTGACTGTGGGTTGGGAACCGCAATGAGGCGTCATTATGCAATTTCGGCGAGGTCCCCGGACGTACCTGTGGACAATGAAGCCAGGCTAGGTCCCCAACCTTCCAAGGGCACTCCCCCTCAGACCGTCGCGCATATCGCTCGTTCCGGGCCTGGGCTTTGGCCGTAGCCACGCGGGCATTCTCCCGCGCCTCCGTGACTCGGCGAACCGTGTCCTGAATGTATTCAGGAAGTGGTTTACGAGGTCCCTTCACCCCAGTTCCCAATTGCACATCCACCGGCGGCACGTTTTCCCGACCATACATAAGGTAAAACGGCGAATATCCTGTAGCCGCATGAGGCGTCATCCTGTACGCCGAAAGCACCCCGGGGATGTGCAGATCCCAATCTGATTGTTGTTCACTCACGGTATGGCAAAGCATGGCAGACAATGTCCTGTTCAGCCGTTCAACCATACCATCCGTCTGCGGATGGTATGGGGATGTCCGTACTTTCTTAGTCCCAAGGCCCGCGCACACTTCCGCCAATAATTTAGAAGAGAAATTCCTGCCCTGGTCCGTGAGGAGTCTCTCAGGCGCCCCCTTATCCATAATATACCCAAACAAAAAGGCGTCGGTAATGGCCGCGGCCGACTGATCGGGCAACGGCCAGGCCATCGGCCAACGGGAGAGGTACTCAACCCCTACCAGCAAATATTTATTACCCCTCGCCGATGGTGGAAAAGGTCCCAATATGTCCAGTGCCACCAATTCATTGACTCGAGACACCTGAATCGACTGGAGAGGTGGCACGTAAGGATGTTTCGGCGGCTTACGTCGTGCACACGCAGGGCACGCGCGCACGTGCCCTACGACATCTGTCGCCATGCCGTGCCAAAAATAATGACGTTGCAACGTCAACAAGGTCTTCTGCACCCCTAAATGTAAGAGAGTGTCACAATGGAGGGTTCTAATCAACTCGAATCGCAAGGACGTTGGTACCACCAGGCGCCAACGTTCCTGGAACCCCTCCCGCCACATAAGCAGACCATCTCGGAGAGCGGTTTGCGGCCCCACAGCCGTACTCGGACTCCCATTGTCCTTAGCAGACCGCTTTCGCAAGGACACCAATGACTCATCCATCATCTGTTCCCGGATCCAGACAGACCGCGGCAGATTCAAAACCCCGTCAGCCAGTCCCGGTTCCATCGGAGTGTCCGACTTCTCGACGGCCAACGTAAGCGGCTGAGGGGGGTTTGGAATCGGCGAACACCTATGCGTCCCCGACTCACATTTACAAGGGGCGCGCCGCGGTAATCTGGAAAGTGCGTCAGCGTTCGCATGGCGCACTCCCTTCCGATGTTGAATTTGGAAGGAAAATTCCTGTAGCGTGTCCAACCAACGTGCCAACTGTCCGGATGGCTGGTCAATTTTAAGGGCATATTGCAAGGCCGCATGATCCGTACGCACAATAAAAGAATGACCGTAGAGGTATGGTCGAAATTGCCGTAGGAAAAAAACAACCGCCAATAGTTCTCTGCGAGTGACACAGTAGCGGGTTTCCGCAGGAGACAAGACTCGGCTACCATACGCCACGACACGCTCTACACCCCCTTTAGACTGTGATAACACCGCCCCAATACCTGTGTCACTCGCGTCCGTATCAAGAATGAATGGGTGATCGAAATCGGGATAATCCAATGTTGGGGCCGTGGCCAATAGATCACGCAGACTCCGAAAGGCCGCCTCCTCCGGCTGTCCCCAAACAAACTTCCGTCCTTTACCCGTAAGGAGATGCAAGGGCCTCGCAATCGTCGCAAAACCCGGCACAAATCTTCGGTAATACGAGGCAAATCCCAAAAACCGCCGAACATCCCCCACGGTGGCCGGAGTCGGCCAATCCCGGACGCACGCCGTCTTTTCCGGATCCGTGGACACTCCCTCAGCACTCACAATGTGCCCCAAATAGCGGACGGACCGTTGCAGTAGGTGACATTTCTTTGGTTTGAATTTCAATTTGGCAGAATGCATCCTCGTGAACACTGTCTCCAGCCGCGTCAAATGTTCATCAAATGTGCGGCTGAAGACAATGATATCGTCCAAATATATAAGACATGTCTCCCACTGCAACCCCGTCAAAACGAGCTCCATCAACCTTTGAAATGTAGCAGGGGCCGCATTCAATCCCATCGGGAGACAGTTGAATTGAAATAACCCCTGCGGCGTACGGAATGCGGTTTTCTCCCGTGAGGACTCGTCAAGGGGAAGCTGCCAAAATCCCGAAGAGAGGTCCAGTGTGGAAAAGAACTTAGCCCCCGACAATGCGTCGAGGGAGTCATCCATACGCGGCAGGGGGTACGCATCTGCCACCGATATCTTATTCAATTTGCGGAAATCAACACAAAATCGCAATTTGCCATCCTTCTTCTTAACCAAGACGACTGGAGCGCCCCATGGGCTGTTAGATGGCGATATAATGTCCGCAGCCAACATGTCTTCCACTGCCCCCCGTACGTGTTCTCGCTCCGCAGGACTCATCCGATGCGAATTTAATCGAATAGGGGCAGCATCGCCCGTCTCAATGTGATGGTAAAGCAACGAAGTGCGGCCCAAATCCAAATCATCGGAGCTGAACACATCGGAATATGTCAACAACAATTTACGCAGCTCACCACGTTGCTCCATGGACAGGGAAGAATTTTCGTCACATAAATGAGCAACCCAACGATCATCCGAACTCCTTGGCTCGGAAACCCCAGCAACAACTCCCCGGCTATGTGGACAATCATGGGTCGCAAACGCCGTAGTGGCATGTGCCACAACCGTACCGGCCGGGACACGGACGTTTTCTCCCCCCGCATTAAGCACCTGTAAAAACGGTAATTGATCCGGCCGGACGATGGTCTGTGCCCCCACTAACGCCAACCCGGTTGTTATCGCGGCGGACGGTGACAACAAGACCCCTACTGCTCCTAGCCGATCAGGCAGGGGCTTCCGATACCGCAAGGGTATAAGCATCTGTGTACCAGGTGGGATGTCCACAGATGCGACGGACAGCGCCTGCACTTGTACGGCCGAAGCAGGTCGCCCCCAGGGCGACGGCAGAAACGAGATTTGACGGCCCCCCGGCAGTTCAATACAATTCTCATTGATTTTGATCAAAATGGGCATCTTAGCCAAAAAATCGGTGCCTAACAAACAAGGAACCGCCAAAGATCTCGATATCAACACAACACCCGAGGCCGACACATCCCCAATAGATATCTTAGCATCCACCTGACCCACGATACCCATGCTACCCCCGTTGGCAGCGACGCACGACCCATAAACCGGACGCACAGCCCCCGGCGGGATGCCCAACAGATGAAAAATGACATCCGAAATAATAGTCGCAGACGCGCCGGAGTCGACCAAAATGCGTACGTCCACCCCTTGTATAGACCCCGGTACAGTGGACGAGCCCGTAGCGGCCGCGACGACTCTCCGTGCCAACTTGCGCCATTGCGTGACCGAGCGACAAGGCCCCGTCGAAGGGCATGCTTTAACCACAACGTTAGGATGGCGCAACGACGGTGATGGGTGAGGTGTAAAGCCTTGCCGAGTGTCTGGTGCGTGCCGACATGCCTGTTTCGGAGGATCTTTAGCCGACTTGACCGGTGCCGAGGCCTCCTGCTGCGGCGGAGCCGGGAAGCGGGCCCAGCAGTCTCTGGCGTAGTGGCCCCTACGCCCGCAGCGGAAACATTCGGCCTCGTTGCGCCGAAGCGCAGGCCTCGCCTCCTGACGGCCCCGTTCTGGTAGCGCCGCGCGCGGTCTCGGCCCGCCGCGTCCCGTCCATGGAGCGGAGGCGGCCGTCAGTTGTTGAGGGCCCCGGTCATCCGGAACATAGACAGCCTGCGCAGGGTTCCACCCCAGCGCATCCCCTTCTTTGACGGGCCCCCCCGTCCACGCCGTCACTTGTTTCCAGCGACGGAGGTTGAATTGCGCATCGAGACACTTAGCAGCCGTCCGGGAAGTTAGCTTCTCATGCCCACACACAGGCATGGGGATCCCTAGATCCCGAGACAGCTCCAACATTTTCCCTAATATGAGAGGCTCGAGCAGGTCCTGTGGCGTCTCAGGATAAGCTGCCATGGCCAGCTCCAGCACCGCACCCCTGAACGCCACGGGCGACTCCTCTGGTGCTCGTTGTCGTTGAGCGAATCGCCGATGCGCATCATCTGGTGGCTCATAAGCATCGGCCATTTCTTGAAAAACACCACATAAAGTTGCCTTCTTATCGGTCGTTATGGAACGGAAGAATCGGACAGATTCGTCGTCCAGGAGAGTCGGCAACACCTCCAAAGCCTCCGCATCGGTCCATCTTGCTGTGCGTACCGCCGCCAAGAAGCGGCAGGCGAACGCGCTCCAGTCCCCACCGACGGAAAATTCTTTAACCGTTGTAAGGTGGCGACTCCGACTCCTCTTCCCGCCGTCTTCCAATGGTGGTGGTTGTGATGGCAAATTCAAAATGGCGTCGGCCCGCGGCGTGGCCAAGATGGCGGTTTGGCGCCACGGAGCGCGCAAAATGGCGGCCTCTTGCCGCGTGGGCAATGGCGGCGGCAGGACAGGCAACGTGGCGGCCCGCGGAGCACCACTTGCATCATCCATCGTCCCTGGCGCGACGAGATGGCATAGATGCGCCAGGACGTCCTTAAGTGCCTCCAGTTGTACCGCCATCGCTTGCCATCGTTGATCCGCGTCTGATGATGTCGACGGACCCGCCACCGCGCCAACATCCTCCACTCCCGTTCCCGTGGTCGCCTCAGCCGGGCTCTCCTCCACCACCCCAACAGGATCCGTGGTTGGAGGGAGTTCGTCGTCGTCGGACGAAGAAGCCGATGCAGGCGCCGGATTAACTTTCTTCCTCACTTGTTTCGACATGCCGTTGCACTTCCGACACCAGTGTAATAAACGACTGGACCACGATGTCTGGCTCAGTGTCCTTTATTCGGTTCGTGCTGTACACCCACACGGCTGTCTTTACTCTGTAGCTTCTCCACGGTGCTGACTCCAATGTCGGCCCGATCCACAACAGCAGCTCCGCTGCTGTTTCTCTCACACGGCCCCCCTTGGCTGTACTCGCTGCAACTCCTCTCCCTCCGCAGCTCTGACAGCCTCTTGCTGTCTCTCTCTCTCTCCGCAGCTCCTCCTGGCAGCCACACCGCTGCCTCTAACATGCAGCCCTCTCTCTCTCTCCGCAGCTCCTCCTGGCAGCCACACCGCTGCCTCTAACACGCAGCCCTTCTGGCTGTCTCCTCTGCAGCTGCACACCACTCCGCAGCTTCCTCTTATCTTCGGGGTTGGCTCCCGATGGCCGTCGGCGCCCCCCCCTCTCCACACTCGCCCGCGTGGCCTCACTCTTTTCCGCTCACACCCCGACTGCCTTCCCCTTCCGGTTTACCCGCTTAAGGACCCGAACCTTCCCCCCACGTCACATGACTCCACCCCCCGTGACGTCACATCCGGAAGGTCGCTTACGCCCGCATTACATATATACGGAGTGGTAACTCCTGCAATCTCTCATTTACTTGATACAGCTGTCGTGGCTGTGACGGTTCCACCTGAAGACGGAAGCTTGTGTTGCCTCCGAAACATCGTGATTTTTATTTTATTTTACTTTTATTAATTTTAATTTTTCACCTACGTGACTTTACCGAAAAAACCTAAGAATATGAGACGGCATTATTGTACGATGGAAATGCAAATTAAGACACTTCATAGAGAGATGGTAATAGGCAAAAAGAGAAGATTGATGATGGCTTTGTGCATTGGCAAGGTTTATACCCTGGGATTGGTGATGTCGCAGTCAGAGAATGCTACCAATGACTCAGGTTAAACATTTTGGCCATGCACATGAGTGGCAATCAACATTTCTACATGGCCTGGCTCTTCACTCTCAACTCAGTCCGACGTAAATGTGGAGCTGTTGCGATCATTGTTTGTACTGGGAAGAAAAATGGCACGGCATGTATGAGCACCACTTAATGCGCCAGGCCAGCTGTAATAAGTGATCGCTAACAGCACTTATTCAAACATTTAAGATAAAAAGACAGCTAATTAAATCAACATTTACCAACGCAATAACTAAGATGAATCTCAAACTGATTCTCTGCCTAATTTAGATTTTTGTACACGCATAAACCCTCGTCCTAATTTACATTTTAATAGCAAATTTGCGTTGTAATATCGAAGAATAATGAATACAGAAAAGCGAAGCAGAGTGATTCGTACTCAGACTGCATCGAGATAACCGCCACCCCGAGTTTCCCACTCGGAGCGATGCAAATGACACCCAAAAGCCATCGGCGGTCGACTCAATGCGAGGAGTTCGGTGGAATATGAAATATTTGAGCAAGTGGATATCGGCAGCGGCGGTAGGCAGAAGCAAACCCAAGCAAAAAGTTTACAGCTCCAAACATTTTACCTGCTGGAGCATGTCATAATCTGGAGGAGAGCACTTTGTGCCGCTGTGAAATGCATTTCAATTCCTTAATTATATACACTTACTTTGATCTGTATAGATATATAATGCAAAATATCAATCACTTATGTGCTCATATTACGGCTCAATAAATCATTTACTCTCGTGCGTAATCCTGTATGAATCTCAGCCAGCATATCCTTTATTTAAACCAGGTGGGAACACAATGACATTCGTTATTTATTGTACGTAACGGACACCTGGGGCAGCGTAGTTCAAAATGCAAAAAATACCAATTTTTTTTTAGGGTAATTGTGAAATGTGTGTTTCGGCTCTGACACCAGCGCAGAGTGCAATAGTTAAAACAAAACACAACTATTGGAGCCAACGAGTGTTGGCGACAGGCTATGGCCAGATTTTTGAAGGCAATTCGTTGAGGTCTCCAGACAGCTTGACTTGGAATAACGGACTCATTCAATGGCGAGTGCTGTGCGATAACCGCTGGGTTATTTCGGTCATCTTATTGTACATTTTTATAATTTGTATTTTATATTATAAACACAAAGGACTTGCGAATCATGTCGATTGTGATGTTTGTATTATTATTAAACATGCAATGTATTTTATTACTAGCCAAGCATCCCAATGATGAAAAATTACATGCAAACTACTGTACTTAATTAAGATAACTACCCAACTGTGAAAACTTGACAGGACCCTCCCGAAAAAGAGCCTTGAGATTCGGTGAGGTTTTTGTTTTCCAGAGGAAAACAAGTGGAATAATAATAGTTGTGGTCAAAGGATCTCAGTGTACCTTTCATATGCTCTGCACTGGCTAAATTCATCTGCATAGCAGCGAAGCTAATCTGGTAAAATTCGACAGTCCCAATAAGTGACTAGTCAGTGTCATTGTAACATAACAATAATATGTCATTAATTATGCTAATAATTAGTTATCCAGCAAAGCCTCGTTGAGACCCAATAATTATTTCAGAAGGATGCTGCTCCATTTGGGGGGGGGGGGGGAAATGGAGAATCCGGAGAAAACGCTCGGCACTGCCATAGGCATTGGAATGGGGAGGTTGTAATTACGGTACAGCAACTCCCTCGTTATCCACGAACTCACTATCCGCAATTTTGGCTATCTGCGAATCGCATCTGGAACTCTACACGACTGCATCGAGAGAGAGAGAGAGAGAAAGAAAGAAAGTGATGTGATAAAGTGATGAGAGAATGTGATGCCAGAAAATTATGAGATAAAGTGATGAGATAAAGTGATGAGAGAGAGAGAGAGCATTTCTCGAAGCTTCAGAAAGCATCTTCAGACGTTGCGCGTACGAAATTCGTTGGGCAACGTCATTATGAGCGACATTTGCTATTCACGAGGATCTCCGGAACGTAAACCCTCTCGGCGAATAACGAGGGGACACAGTAATGGTTTTTCGGTAAAGTCACGGAGGTAAAAAATGAAAATTTAAATTAATAAAAGTAAAATAAAATAAAAATCACGACGTTTCGGAGGCAACACAAGCTTCCGTCTTCAGGTGGAACCGTCACAGCACGATAGCTGTACGGTTCCACCTGAGGACGGAAGCTTGTGTTAATAAAAGTAAAATAAAAATAAAATAAAAATCACGACGTTTCGGAGGCAACACAAGCTTCCGTCCTCAGGTGGAACCGTACAGCTATCGTGCTGTGACGGTTCCACCTGAGGACGGAAGCTTGTGTTGCCTCCGAAACGTCGTGATTTTTATTTTATTTTTTATTTTACTTTTATCAATTTTAATTTTCATTTTTTACCTACGTGACTTTACCGAAAAACCTAAAAGAATATGAATCCTTGCAGTCACGAAAGCTTCAAATCTAGAATCTACGTACCTTCTCCCGTGTAAGCTTTACTTCTATCCGGAGTTGCTCTGCCTCCATCTTCGCAGTATCCTCGGGCGTTCTCTCTTCTTCCATCGCGAGGCAGTTATTCTGCTGTCCCTGTGTGGATCAATCAACAACACCCTCCAGTCATCAGCGCTCTGCTTGGGGTTTCGCGGTTGTGATGTACAGCCCTTCGATGTCATTTCGGATTGTACTGCGTGCTGTTCGGCATTCGTATGTCCGACGTTTTGCTCTACACGCTGCGGATCTTCAGGAACTGAAATTCAGTTCAATCCAATTTAGTTTCCGTGCAGCGAAACGTCGGACATCGGGTCGAAACAACACGTGGTGAAATCTGAAAACATGTCAGAGAAGCTAGTCGTCGGCATTATTGCTAAAGTTTGTTGACCATGCTGTACGTTTGCCAACACAAACATTTCAACTGTGAATATGTGCACATTCCAAATGTTAAAATAGCTACATTAATACGATTCGCAATAGTTTATGGAGAAGTGTCAACCTAAGCTGTGCATGCGCAGTTATCAAAGTATTTTTTAAAATCTCAATGGTTAGTTATTACAAGTCGCTTTTAGTAATCTGCCTATCACACGAATGCCTCTGGAAAATGAGCATCACCCCCAGCCGACATGTATTGCGTGTTGAGATTTAGTTGCTACATAAATCAAATCACTCATTGACCAAGGGCCCCTTTCAAGAGTTCTAAGCCTGGCTGTGGAGCGAGAAACACGATACCGCGCACAACAAACACTATTTAAGAATTATAGATTTGAAGCTTTCGTGACTGCAAGGATTCATATTCTTAGGTTTTTTCGGTAAAGTCACATAGGTAAAAAATAAATAAAAGTAAAATAAAAAATAAAATCAAAATCACGACGTTTCGGAGGCAACACAGCGAGCGTGCTGTGACGGTCCCACCTGAAGACGGAGGCTTGTGTTGCCTCCGAAACGTCCTGATTTTTATTTTATTTTTCATTTTACTTTTTTTAATTGTAATTTTTTACCTACGTGACTTTACCGAAAAAACCTAAGAATACTATTTTAGAATATTCGTCATTACAGCGAATATGCTTTGATATTTGTTTCCCTTCACATTTTTCCCCCCTTCCAAAAATGACAGCGTCCCGACTCTTTTCGCCCGTCTCTTAAGCCAACGCGACCACCTTCAAAAGGCGAATCGCGGCACACGTTTAGCACTCCTACATTTGACATCGGCCGGTAAAACGCGCGCACTGCCGTATTATTTTATCCCTCGTGTCTTCTCACCTACGAGTTGATCAGGCTGCTCGCTATAACGATCTTGAGGGCGCACGCGTGCATTGCAAGAGGCGCATCGTACCTTCGTCTATATCTCTGTGATGTCGCCCATCGGCTGCTTCTCTCCTCCCTCCCTCCTCCCGCTCTGATTAACACGCCGTCGCCCAAACGTGGCTATTTAGACCAAGGGTAAACCTCTAATCCGTTATAATCCTCCCATGAGCCTTATCCCCCCACGGCTTCTCGGACATCCTTTGGCTTTCGCCCGTTTTTTCAAAAGAGAGCGCATGTCAGTGCATTGCATTTTTTGTTGTCGATATAATTATGGTCTTAATGCTGTACGCCCTGTTGATGATATTCATTGTGATAATTGGTTTTTTACCCTTTTATCTGGCAACAAAACTGACACCACGTGCGCCTTTTGGCGTCATCTGGTCCAACACCATGTGAGACTAGGCTCTAAGGAAAGCTGTCTCGGGTGTGGACCAATCAACTTCAAGGACAGTGCATACATTATCAGAGTTATGTTTTTTGTTTGCATTATGACTGCAGGTATTGTGGTCTATGCAAACATGACTCCTCGTAAAAAAAGGTGTCAGTTTTGTTGCCAGATAAAAGGGTAAAAAAACAATTATCATATCTTGCTACTGGAAAATGAGGTTCCAATGATATTCATTGTGTTTGACGGTACACCTCAAACACACACTGGCGTGGCCATCAACGCACCGTTGCGTGCATCTGCTTTATAAATGAAAACAATATAAGGCTGTTCAGGGTAGTGCGACTACGGCCATGCGACTGTGGACCGTATAGTTATTCCCACGGAGACCCACAAAGTTAGAGCGCTGTAGCTTGCGACTCACAGAGACTCAGATCGAACGATGAACTTTGTATGAAACGACTAACTCTCAAGACGCGAAACATAGCGGTGGTAGGGGGAATATTACATTTTCGCAATGTACGTAACCAACCCTGCTCATCGAAAGTTATACGGAGGCGCATAGAAACGCATGGAGAGACGCAGAGATAGAGCCACACAAAGGCACCAAAAGAGACGCACAGAGACAAATAGTCACGCACAGACATGGATTAATGGCGTGGCCACAGTCGTGCGATTGTGGCCATGCAACCCAAATACGTCTTGTAGTGGCATCGCGAGATGTCACCCTAGAGGCACAGCGTGCGGTGTAGCGACACCGCATACACCACAAGGGTGTGGGTGTATACTCTTAGGTTTTTTCGGTAAAGTCACGTAGGTAAAAATAAAAATAAAAATTATCATAGAAATAAAATAATAAATCACGACGTTTCGGAGGCAACACAAGTCTCCGTCATCAGGTGGGACCGTCACAGCTAAATTTTACTGTATCTTACTGGTGTGGGTGTAGTACCGGCCCTAGAGTGGCCCGGTGAGCACTGATTGACAGTGCTGGATGGCACCACCCTTGGCGTGCAGTGCCAACCCTACAGGACAGGGTGTTGGGAGTGCCGGCCCTAGGAATGAGGTTACTAAAGGCCATGGCACTCTGGTTGACCCGACAGGACACGTGACCAGTTAAGCCTACAAAGGGGCCCCAAGTGGGGGCTATAGGCGTGGTCACGTGGTTAGCATCCAGATCCTTCCCTAGGATTCTGGAATGTGGTCGTGGCCAAGGGCGGAGCTAGCCACGCCGCAGAGAATATAAGCCGGGTCCCCAGAGAGACCTGCGTTGTTGTTTATCCTGAAGAAAGCTTCGTCTACGTTCTCCGCTCAACGAGTCTCCAACACGTGGACCTGGACCCGAGCTGTGGTCCTGGTCCGTAGTTGCGAGTTATGTTGTAATTAGTGCAGTTAGCCTGGTGGTCACCACCTGGCTAACTAGACCAGTCACGTGGTAACTAGTGTAGCTAGCCTGGTGGTCACCACCAGGCTAACTACACTAGTCACGTGGGAACTAGTGTAGCTAGCCTGGTGGTCACCACCTGGCTAACTACACCAGTCACGTGGTAACTAGTGTAGCTAGCCTGGTGGTCACCACCTGGCTAACTACACCAGTCACGTGGTAACTAGTGTGGTTAGCCTGGTGGTCACCACCTGGCTAACTACACCAGTCACATGGTAACTAGTGTGGTTAGCCAGGTGGTCACCACGTGGCTAACTACACCAGTCACATGGTAACTAGTGTAGCTAGCCAGGTAGTCACCACCCGGCTAGCTACACCAGTCACGTGGGAACTAGTGTAGCTAGCCTGGTGGTCACCACCAGGCTAACTACACTAGTCACGTGGGAACTAGTGTAGCTAGCCTGGTGGTCACCACCTGGCTAACTACACCAGTCACGTGGTAACTAGTGTAGCTAGCCTGGTGGTCACCACCTGGCTAACTACACCAGTCACGTGGTAACTAGTGTAGCTAGCCTGGTGGTCACCACCTGGCTAACTACACCAGTCACGTGGTAACTAGTGTAGTAGCCTGGTGGTCATCACCTTGCTAACTACACCAGTCACGTGGTAACTAGTGTAGTTAGCCTGGTGGTCACCACCTGGCTAACTACACCAGTCACGTGGTAACTAGTGTAGTTAGCCTGGTGGTCATCACGTGGCTAACTACACCAGTCACGTGGTAACTAGTGTAGCTAGCCTGGTGGTCACCACCTTGCTAACTACACCAGTCACGTGGTAACTAGTGTAGCTAGCCTGGTGGTCACCACGTGGCTAGCTACACCAGTCACGTGGTAACTGGTGTAGCTAGCCTGGTGGTCACCACTATAGGTTGTTATTCTGTTAAGGGGAAGTTTCCCCGTGTGTTGGAGTTAAATAAATGTGTTGCCTCCCAAGTATGCGTCTGCGACTCGGTAGAACTCACTACACGTGTACAAGAGGTGTATCGTTCGCGGTACTTTCCAAAAAAAAACCCGGCATAGTTAACCACTGCACTCTGCGCTCCTTCACCTGAAGCCCTCTTGTCGTGGCGAGACCTGGACGTTGTCATACGCAAGCGTGGAATCGTGTGTTTGTGATTGGCAACGATTAAAACTCGTGTTGTACCTGCGAGCACGTGCAACGTTTGCTGTTCGTACGGAAGGGCCTGCCGACAGAGGTCGCAACCGGGTACCCGATACCCGTACCCTACCCGATACCCGGCTACCCGTTTACGACCCTGGTGCGGTCGGGTACGGGTACGGGTAGGCCGTGAGTTACTGGTGAGTAACCGTTTGTCACTCATTTCGGGTAGGGTACGGGTAGGGAACGGGTACCCGTACCCGGCCGGGTACGGGTACGGGTAAGGAATCAAAACCCGTTTGCGACCTCTGCCTGCCGAGCACAAACACAACGTTTCACCCCGTGCACCCTACACAATGAAAGCAATGCACGCGACAAGTGCGAGATGCGTTTAATACACCGCAGGCTCTCTCGACGGGTGGCGGTGATCTGGGGGAGGCCTTCATCCAGCAGTGGATAGAACACGGCAGACGGTGACAGAGTACGCAGGCGGTTGAGACGCGGTCACTTATCAGCGCACGGCGCTTACAAGCCCGGCCGCCCGAGTTCGACTCCCGACTAACATCAGTGGCATATACAGCTATATATACAGTATATCAATTGGTACTGGGCGTCCACTAAGTCGACTCAGCCTTAAATGAGCACCTGGTGCGGTGACTACAAATCAGCGCCGTGACTGGCTTCATAGCTGCTTGATATTCCTGCAAGACAGTCACGCACTTGTATTATGCGCTGGCTTTAAAGTCAGTTTTTTTTCCACGTCTGATATCAACTGAACTTCAAACTCTTGTCAAATATCCCGGGGTGCATGCCGTCTAGGATGTGTATAGCTACAAGCGTTATAGCCAGGTCACCCTGAATGCACCCGACATCGTTGTTTGCCTGTGGGCAGCTTCAGAGAACAACACGAGTAAAACAAATGTCCCTTAATTGGCACTGATTTAAATATGATCAAAGATAATGGTCGTACATTACTTGCACTTGCGTTGCTTTATGTCTCAAATACAGACGTGTTGTGCAGTGTACCACGTGACCACGAATCGAGACACGCTCATGCTTAAAAAAAAGACATCGAATTTGCATATAGACTCAAAATACACACTGTCATCTGCTCATGCACGTTAGCAGTTTCATTTCCGAGCATATTATTGTACACTATATATTTCACAGAATGCTGCTCGGCTTGAGTGGTGGTTATTGGTGTAAGGGACTGCGACTCGAGTACAAGGTGTGCCCATTGATAATACAAATCATTACTGCACCCTATATATCCCTATAATCATATGAAATGGTTTATAGGAGTATGTATGTTGAACTTCTTTTACGCCGTACATAGCCAACTGAGCGTATATCGAAGGTGCGGGGAAAGGACAACAAACTAAACACTAAAAAAGGTTTTAAAGAAATGAGTTTTAAATTTAGATGATTTAAAAGTGCAGAGCTCAAGTGGCTTACCAATATCGGAAGGAAGAGCGTTCCAGACGGTCGCAGGAGGGCATCCAAAAGCGAGCGATGCAGTGACCGTCTTTGTTCGATGGCCAGCAGCCAAAATCCGCTGCGAGGATGACCGGAGTTCACGCGATGGTGATATGACACAGTGAGGAGAGAATAACGCGAGATGGATTGTGGCGTGCCAATATAATTCACGGAACAGCGTTCCGGGACTGTCTCTCACTCGCGAGCCGGGTGATGGTAGCTTCACACGTGGCCGGTAATCCAACACTTTGGAAGGCGAAGGTTGGTGTATCGCACCAATAATGTGAAACCCTCTTCGCCATCTTTCGATTTAAAGCGTTCGTGACTGCAGGGATTCATCATCTTGGTTCTTTCGGTAAAGTCACGTAGAAGGGAAATAATAAAATAATAAAAATAAAACATAATAAAATAATTCTCACAACGTTTCGGCCACAACGCAAGCAGCCGTCCTCAGGTGAAGAACAGGTCTGTCGGGAAGACAGTGTCATTCAGACGCTGTCTTCCCGACAGACTTGTTCTTCACCTGAGGACGGCTGCTTGCATTGTGGCCGAAACGTCGTGAGAATTATTTTATTACGTCTTATTTTTATTATTTCCCTTCTACGTGACTTTACCGAAAGAACCAAGATGATAATCGCCATCTCTTTATATCTGTGTGGAGATCGAGTGTTGCACCCTCGCGCGAGGCGTGGGTTTCCTTCCACGTGTGTAATAAGCACGCATCATTAATTTGTTTAAAACGACTTCAAATGCAAATCCAATGTAGCAGGACCCTTTTGAAAGAAAAGAGTCGTGCGACTCAGTGTGGCCTTCCTGGATAAATAAGTGAATTACGGTATTATATTATGATGCACAAGAGGAAATGGAGCTGATTCACACACGCACAATATTTGGCTCGCCATCGAACAAAGATGGCCACTGCATCGCGCACTTTCAGATGCACATCTGCGGACGTCTGGAACGCTCTCCTCTCCGATATTATAGAGAGCCACTGGGAGCTACGTACTCTTAAGTCTAGATTGAAAACTCATTTCTTTCCAACTGCTTTTTGCGTTGAGTTGGTTGTCTTTCGCCCGCACCTCCGATTAGCGCAGTTGGCTACGCACGGCGCGAAATAAGTTAAACGCACGTGCGTACGAATTGTGCGTGCGTAACGCAATTAGTTAAAAAAAAACATCTCTTCGTGGTGCACGGAAGGGCAGCCACCCTCACCGGTCGCTTGATTGATGAGACCTCGCGTTGCCCTTGCGGGACTCGGACTGAGCCGATTTTGTCCTGTCGTCAGCAGCTAATCTCCGCTATTACTTACAGCAGCCGGGCTAATGCGCTCACGTCTCAATCTTCTTTCGAGAAAGCACTCCCCCGTGGTTTGCGCTGGCTCAGCTTAAGTGGGAATTAAGCAAATGTAAGCAGAACTCCATTCTGTGTGTCGACGTACAGAGAGTATAGATAATGAAACGTACACTCTGTATGCATTTAGTTCATCGGCCTATTGGCATTCCTGACCGACGTCAAGCTGCAATTGTTAAAGCGAGGAAACTCTGGAACGGTTTTCAACATTCCAGCTCTCGTGAGCAGTGTCGGATTCAGCTCGTACGGCGCCTGTAGCATATGTTATGAAGGGGCCCTATAATAACAAAAAACGTAAATATTCAAACAGAAATGTTCAGCTTGCATAGTTAAGTAATTGTATTTTTTCATTTGCTATGCAGCCAGATAATACCACAAATCGCTAACCTTAAACACCCAGTCGTTCAGAAAAGTTGAAGGCACTATAGTACTATAGTAATAGAGCAAGTGCAGAATCACTGAACCGGAATTGATAGCTTTAAATCATTTAGCGCGGGGCCCTTGAAAGTGCGGGGCCCGTAGCATGTGTAGCTACTTTTGCTACTGGGATAATCCGGCACTGCTCGTCAGCAAGAGTCTGGGCTTGTTTAACAAATGCTGCCAGATTACCAGATGTTCAGATGTTCTTGGCAAGAGCACACCTTTAAAAATACGGGACCTTCAATACCGTTCACAAATTAATTCGGTACCGCATTGCTTGTGGAGCAATATGAGCAGAACTTCGTTCTCTCTCTCCAAGTGTGAACTAATACGTTCAGACCATCAGCATAATGGCTTTCTAGACCAGCATTATCACGCAGTATTTGTTTAAGCAAGCATACGCTTGGACCTACTGAAATCGTTTGGGTTTCACCAGCAGTCAGGCTTGTAAAAAAAAAACTTGTGGAATTACAACGAAGCTTGGCTCCTACATATGCACGACTCACAAGCAATTATATAATTTGCATTCGCTAAACATAACTTTTGTTTTTGCAACAACATGCGGGCCCGGCAAGCCACACCGAGAGCTCCCAACAACAGGATACATTAACATACTCTTAGGTTTTTTTCGGTAAAGCCACGTAGGTAATTTACCTACGTGACTTTACCGGATTTTGTTGTTGTTGTTAATGTATCCTTCTAGATTTTAAGCTTTCGTGACTGCAAGGATTCATACTCTTAGGTTTTTTTCGGTAAAGTCACGTAGGTAAATTAGTATGAATCCTTGCAGTCACGAAAGCTTCACATCTAGGATACATTAACAACAACAACAAAATCCGCAAGCATTCATTGTGGACGCGGCGAAACCACGTGAAAGGGGGCGAAACGAAAGGGAGCCCCCCCACCCCCCGCTGGCTCAGCCAAGTGGGGTACCTCGCGAAAAGAGGGGAAGGTGACAATTTAAATTGGGGGGTGGGAGAAGGGGAGACAGAGGGGGGAATTATTTGTGTATTCTAAAATTGGAACACATCACGGCTCTAATGGATAATGGTCGACGGTCAAGGATGATGACGGAGTGGCAGCCGAAGGAAGGAATGTAAAACGGCACCTCCTTGCCGGGATGGTGCGAGTCAGGAAGCTCGTGGTCGCCAGGTGCTGAGTGGATCGATACTAAGCAGGGCTGTGAGAGATGGCAGGCGGGTTGGCACTCGGGAGACCTTCATCCAGCAGGAGGTCTACCATGGCTTCGCCCTCCTGCCAGCCCTGTCTGTCGGGCAGAGGCGTAGCTAGGGGGGGGCAGGGGGGGGGTACATGTGTCCCCGGGCGCCAAGGTAAAGGGGCGCCAAAATGAGGCTTACAACGTTACATTATAACTTATTGCGGCGGGCGCGGCAGCCTGAAACTACTGCACAAATCTACACCTCAACCTAAACGTTTATATATCCCGCCACACACAGCCTACATGGCATGTAATTACATTTTGGTACGTGATTAAACGGGGGGGCGCCAATTTTATAGTTCATCCCCGGGCACAAAATATCCTAGCTACACCACTGCTGTCGGGCATTCGTTTAAATGGAATGTAAAGTCCTCTCAGATGCCCGGCATTGACGTAGAGCTCGCTGTACGCCATACAGATGAATCGATTGATATTATTTTAGAAGAGGCGTTGTGGATAAGCATATTAGGCGTGACTCATGTGTTTGCGGAACACGTGGCCGTTTCTCAAGCAGAATGAGGCATTTCACCAATCCGCTGCGGCTCTATCGTGTCAAGCGGTGGATATGACTCATGGGCAGTGATTAATATAAACATTGAGAGTCTGGAACGTTCCGGGAATTACTTTTTGGCACGTCACGTCTGTCACTTTACTTTGCTCGTCAGTCATTTTTTTTTTAATCAACGTGTTCATATGGTGACGGGAATTTGGGGTACAATAATAGAGGATTATTATGGATAAGCGTCACTTGTACTCTAGTGGTAGTGCCTTATGCCGATAATCCCTGCTCAAAGCCAGCCGAGCACAGTTGAGAAAAGTAGGCGAGTGAGAATTTAAGTCCCGATCATAGTACCGTACGGTACTTTATCAATAGCGATTGTAGATATGACGATTCATAGGTTATTATCGTCTCTAACGCTCACTCCACATGTGTAATACCGTTGACGACTCTTGACGCCGGAGTTGGAGGCACACGGGTTTATTTCACAGCACAACAGTGGGCATATAACACTCGAGGGGGTATCGGCCCCCTCACCCGGCTAGCTGGGAATACACACGCTAGCTACCCTAGCCTGCCTCTTAGTCCTCCACTAACGGGCTAGGGGAGGCTGTCTGGCCCGACACTGGTCAGTCGGGCTACGGTACCCGGAGTCCCAGAGCACTAGCTCTGGTTCTCGGGACCACGCCGCTGGCTCGGTCCTGCGCGGCCCTGACAAGGGCGGCGTCCCAGGGGAGTCCAGGGCTCTAGCTAGACGATCTTCGGTCTTCACTGGTTTAGCTTTAACATTCTCCCCGAGCCCTCTCACACATCCCCTTTTTATACTCAACCCCCGCTGAGGGGTGGGGCCCCGGGCTGCCCGGTGCGGACGTCGTTGAGAGCACCCCCCCCCGTGCACTCACGCAGCCCCGCCCACTGTGTTTGTTTCCCATAAGCTGCCATGCATAACGGCTCTCTCTCTAACACCCCTACATCACCCCCCCCCCCCCCCCGCATAGCTTGCAGCCGTCCCGGCTGCCAACATACAAAAAAAACGACAATAAAAGCGCATTTACCCCCTGACCGCGCGTGTGCCTCACTATTTTTCAACAATAACAAGAACACAACAAGAACGCAACAGCAAGAAGAGAAACCAACCCGACGCACCCCCCCCCCCCCCCGAATAAATACGAATTCCGTAAAACAGCATACATACGATTTGCAGGGAACCCACCACACACCCAACACATGGTGAGCCCAACGCATACGCATCCAATGAGCGGGGAACACACCATTCACACAACACACAATGAACACAACCTATGTACACATCTTCCGTCCTCACAACAGTCTGCGCATTTTAGCGCGCGTCCTTGCAGCGGGCCCCTCACACGGGGTAACCCCGGGTGGCGGACTGTCCTGTGGCAACAGTCCGTCTTGGGGTGAGTCCTCATCCGACGCCGCGTGACCCTTGGCATCCCCAGGAGGGGTGATCGGGCGTGAGCCCGTCACTCCTGATGCACCTGGAGGTGGCACAGCCGGCAAGGCATTAGGTGAGAGCGACGGAGACGGACCCTGTGAGTCGGCCGACCCCCCACATGTTTGGCCACGCGTGTGTGAAGTGGGGATGTGTACTGCGACGAATGGTTTTAATCTAGAGGGGTGCACGAACCACTGCCGCTTTCCCCATTTGATACGCACGCACTGCGGTCGCAACACCTCAACTACCTCCACAGGGCCCCGCCACGGCCGCACCAGCTTAGAAGAGGTTGCTAATGGCACCTGGGGACAGTGCAGCCATGCCTTGTCCCCCGACTTCCACTGCAGCATGTGCGCCCGACCCCGTCTGAGTCGCTCGTTCGCTTTCTGACGGAGGTCAGAGTTTTGTATGGCAGCATCCCGTGCCTCTGTCAATTTGGCCAAATTAAATTTCACGTGGTCAGCCAATTTAGTTTTTCCCTGAGGCGCGGGGATCTGCAGCTGGGCACGAACAGGCGGGTCAGGTTCGCGGCCGTACATGAGGTAGAAGGGTGAAAATCCCGTAGCTGCGTGGGGGGCCATCCGGTACGCCGCCAATACCCCTTGAATTTGCAAGTCCCAATCGGTCTGTGAGTCCGACACCTGCTGTGACAACATTGACGTGATGGTCCGATGCAGACGCTCGACCATCCCGTCAGTCTGCGGGTGATACGGGGAGGTACGAATTTTCTTCGTGCCCAGGAGCTCACAGACTTCTTTGAGCAATTTACCGGAAAAATGTTTGCCCTGGTCGGTCAGCAGCCGCTCCGGAGCACCTTTGTCCAGGACATAACCCTGAACAAAGGCCTCCACGATGGCTGCTGCCGACTGGTTGGCAAGGGGCCAGGCCATAGGCCAGCGCGTGAAATACTCCACACCCGTCAACAAATATCTATTGCCCCTGGGTGTGGCGGGGAATGGGCCCAAAATATCCAGCGCGACGAGTTCGTTAACTCTGGACACTTTGATTGACTGCAAGGGTGGGTTAGACACATGTGCTGACGGTTTTCGTTGCGCGCACCGAGGGCATGACCCCAGTAAATCCCCGACATCCTTCGTCATGCCTGGCCAAAAAAAATCGAGTTGGAGTAAGGCGAGGGTCTTTTGGGTCCCCAGGAGGCGCTCATGTGCGGCCCACACCGCCTTGCCCCGCAACCCCGAAGGGACCACCAGCCGATGTCGATGGGATTTCCCGTCCCAATGCATCAGCAGACCATGCACCAATTCCCATGCGTCGGCATCACCCCTGCCCTGCCCAGCACAGCCGACGCGACGACGCAACCTGAGGAGAGAGGTATCCTCCATCTGGAGGCGCCCCCATTCATTGACGGGCAACCCCAACAGGGAATCTTTTCCCTGTTGTGCGATTGAATTAGGAACCAATGTTTCGTCGTCGCCGGCGGCCGCCAGGACCGGAACCAGTATGTCCCCTGCTGGCCTGCAACGTCCCGACCCCAGGAGGCATGCACATTCGGAGGTGGTTGGCATGCGCGACAGAGCGTCCGCATTGGTGTGGCGAACGCCCTTACGGTAGGTGGTTTCAAAATCAAAATCCTGGAGGATCTCTCGCTGTTGAACTCGCAGGGCGTACTGCAGTGCCACATGATCTGTGCGGACAGTGAAATGCCGACCGTACAGATATGGGCGATACTGTTGGATGAAATAGACAATTGCCAACAGTGTCCGACGGGTGACACAATATCTTTGCTCCGCCGGAGACAACACCCGACTGCCGTACGCAACCACCCGTTCCACGCCGTCAACCACCTGGGAAAGCACGCCCCCAATACCTGTGTTGCTCGCATCGGTGTCGAGCAAAAAAGGCATAGAAAAATCGGGGTAACTCAAGGGAGGAGCTTTTACCAGGGCGTCCCGAAGGGAGCAGAAAGCAGCCTCCTCCTCCTGAACCCAGTGGAACCGAACCCCTTTTGATGTTAAAGCGTGTAGGGGTTTCGCAATCGTCGCAAAATCTGCGACGAAACGTCGGTAATACCACGCGAAGCCAATAAAACTCCTGACCTCTCCCACCGAGGTGGGAGTCGGCCAGGAGCTGACGCACTGCGTTTTGGCGGGATCGGTAGCAATACCTGAGCGCCCCACGATGTGTCCCAAATAACGCACCGAATCGCGTAACAGATGACATTTTTGGGGTTTGAATTTCAAATTAGCAGCCCGCATCTTTAGGAAAACCGCCCGCAACCTCTGGAGATGTTCGTCAAAAGTTTTACTAAAGACGATAACGTCATCCAAATAAATCAGGCACGAATCCCATTGCAATCCAGCCAAAACCAATTCCATCAAACGCTGGAAAGTTGCCGGCGCTGAGTGGAGTCCCATCGGCAACCGGTTGAATTGGAACAGGCCGTGCGGTGTACGGAAAGCAGTTTTAGGCTTTGAATCATCGTCCAGAGGAAGCTGCCAGAATCCCGTAAGTAAATCCAATGTGGAGAAGAATCGCGCTCCCGCCAAGGCGTCCAGCGATTCATCCATCCGTGGGAGCGGGTATGCGTCGGCAACCGAAATTTTGTTAAGGCGCCGAAAATCAACGCAAAACCGCAACGAGCCGTCCTGCTTTTTAACCAGGACGATCGGCGCTCCCCAAGGGTTGGTGGAAGGAGAAATGATGTCGGCGGCTAACATGTCATCAATAGCCGATTTGACATGGTCCTTTTCGGCGGGACTTAACCGAAACGGATTCTGGCGTATTGGTGCGCTGTCACCCGTATCAATATGGTGACGCAGCAGATGAGTGCAACCCAAATCGTATTTGTCCCGACTGAAAACGTCGGAAAATTCCCGCAGTAGCGTTTTAAGCTGTTGACGCTCTGAATTTGACAGGTCCGTCGATCCCGCACAAAGTGCCTCGAGCCACCCTTCATCGCTGTCCGAATGTGGTCGTGGCACAGAGATAGCACTCACGTGATTCGCGACGGGTTCCTCACAGGGCACCGGCGTCGCGTGAGCAAGCACGGTCCCCTGCGGGACCACCACCGTCTGCGAGCCCACATTGAGGACCGCGATGAAGGGGTCTCCGTCCCCTCTTACTATGGTCTGGGCCGGAAGTAAATGAGGTCCACTAACCCCGGCCCTAGACGGCCCCCGCAGAACCCCTTGGGCCCCAATGCCCTTAGCGAAGGGCCGCCGTAGTTTCAAAGGAACCAACATTTGTGCCCCCGGAGGAACGCGCACCGTTCTATCTACAAACGCCGGCACCGTTGCGAACGCCGTCCGACTCGTACCGGGGGATGGCAGAAACGCCATGCGTCGGCCCGACGGGAGCTCAATGCATCCCTGATCGATTAATATCCTAATCGGCATTTTGGCCAGGAAATCCGTCCCCAGCAGGCACGGAACCACCAGCGAGGAGGAAACAAAAATCGGCCCAGACAATTTAATATCCCGGATACAAATTTGGGCTCGAATCTGTCCGATGATGCCAAGTGAGCCCCCGTTAGCAGCAAAGAATGGCACGTTAACAGGCATCAAAGGACGGCTCTGGGCAGGGAGAATATTGTAAATTAACTCTGAAATAATGGTCGCCGATGCTCCCGTATCGACCAGGATGCGCACCTCGACCCCGTCGATGTGCCCCACAACGGCCGACGACCCCGACGACGCGGCTACAACACGATGCAGCGTAGAGCGCCTCTCCTTCGGTGCCGATGTTAAAGTGGCGAGGGCGTCGCTGTCGAGGAGTGCTGGCAGCGCGCGGAGAGCCTCAGCGTCCGTCCACTCCGCCATTTCCTGGTGAGCGAGGAAGCGCCGCTGGAAGCCGCCCCAGTCGCCGTCCTCGCCCACAAATTCTTTGAGTGGAGGTAGCCGCTGATGTAACGCAGCGGCTGCCGCGGAAGGTCGCACTCCCCCGTCTCCCCCACCCGGCTGTGCCGCCACTCCGTCTCCCTCACCCGGCTGTGCCGCGACTCCGTCTCCCCCACCCGGCTGTGCCGCGGCTCGAACAACCGATGGCATCGCCGGTCGCACCCGTGGTGACGTGCCGTCCGTTGGTGATGACGCGGCAGGTACTGTATGCCCGCTGTTGGACTCGATGCTCAACCCGGCCACGCCCTCAACAGCAGCTGCGGCGATGGCAGGATTTTCAAACTGGTGTTCCGCCGAAATGGCGGGAAGGCGCTGTGGTCGTCGGCTTTCGTCGCCCCGTGGCGATCCAGCAGCCCCCAGCTGAGTGATGTGGTCCAGCATGCTGGCAGCGGCGTGTAGCAGCTCCATCAGCTTGGCGTGCGCCTGCCTCAGCCCCTCTGCCGACACCTCCCCACCCTCCTGTTGCTGCGGCGTAGCCGTATCTGGCCCCGACTGCTCCGTGCTCTCTTCACCCGTCCTGGGCTCTCCGACTGCAGCGGTGTCCTCCGCCCACGGTATCCTGACTCGAGCTGTCCGGCGCGTGTCCATGTTCGTAGATTTTTACTTCTGACACCAGATGTAATACCGTTGACGACTCTTGACGCCGGAGTTGGAGGCACACGGGTTTATTTCACAGCACAACAGTGGGCATATAACACTCGAGGGGGTATCGGCCCCCTCACCCGGCTAGCTGGGAATACACACGCTAGCTACCCTAGCCTGCCTCTTAGTCCTCCACTAACGGGCTAGGGGAGGCTGTCTGGCCCGACACTGGTCAGTCGGGCTACGGTACCCGGAGTCCCAGAGCACTAGCTCTGGTTCTCGGGACCACGCCGCTGGCTCGGTCCTGCGCGGCCCTGACAAGGGCGGCGTCCCAGGGGAGTCCAGGGCTCTAGCTAGACGATCTTCGGTCTTCACTGGTTTAGCTTTAACATTCTCCCCGAGCCCTCTCACACATCCCCTTTTTATACTCAACCCCCGCTGAGGGGTGGGGCCCCGGGCTGCCCGGTGCGGACGTCGTTGAGAGCACCCCCCCCGTGCACTCACGCAGCCCCGCCCACTGTGTTTGTTTCCCATAAGCTGCCATGCATAACGGCTCTCTCTCTAACACCCCTACACATGCAAACGAATCGTATTTGTAAGGATTGATGTTTGTTGTCAGTATGTTGCGTATAATGGGTCCACGTGGGTTCACGTGACCCCTGTCGCAGCCACCAGTGGTCGCTCCATTCACCTGCCGTGTCCGTTCGCTTCGATTCCCCGGCGCGGCAGTTAAAGCAACGGGCACCTTCCTTGAATCTCCCCACTTCTGTCCACACAGCGGAATAAATCAGTCCACCGCGGTTCGTCGCTCGTCATCTCTCGTGTGGTGGGGGGTAAAGTGTGGGTGACTTCCACCTGTTCCGAGACGCCTGTATGAGGGCTCTCTAAAGCTCCCTCTAGTGGAGGCGCTGCTGCCAGGAGTGGCGTGAGAGGGACAATTTTTTCAAAAAAACACACTCGAGGTAAGAGTGGATGACTTGAAATGCTGCTTTTTTCTTCATTACTTTGGGTCTCATTACTTACACGTCAAGTATATGAATATTTTATGTACAGTTGACTTGTCTCGCAAACTTTTCAAACCATTAGGCGAGCAGTACTTAATGTGCGCGGTTATATTTGAAGATTTAACTGCCGCGGCTTGATGGATGAGCAATCTACAAGTTAGTACAGCGGAGATTTAATGGAATGTCAGATATACTAATAACCTACAGCAGTGGCTATGCAAACATAGCCTAAGTTTTTAATTACACATTTATATTGGTTTCTTTGGTGGATTTCAAATCACGTGTCACGCTGTGTGCTAATACTATGACCAGGCACTATCTCGGGGCGATATATGTTTATACTGATGAAAAATAAGAATAGCTTTTATCCTTCCTGGCAATAAAACAGGTTTTAAGATTCTCAAACACCAAATTGATACATTTTGCAAGGTTGATCAAGTCCGCAGTTACCACCCTTACCTGTGGGTTATAACAATATAGAATTATATCACACTATATTAGAAACAAAAAATGTCGCTGGTTGGTTGGCTGGAGAGAGGGAGGGAGGGATGGACGGATGGAAGGTGACATCTAAAGGGCGCGTGGGCTGCTCGTAATTCTAAATACACATACAGATACTCCGCCAAAAGGGTTGGGATGCGTTATATCTCACAAAACTCAACACACGGATGAAATATTTTAACTCTCCCCTTGATACACTTTGTCCAATTTAGCCGATCTCATTTGCTTACGACACTTAAGCCAAGGTCGTTAGAAATAAGAGTGTCAATTATAAACCAATTGGGGTATCCATACACGGATCACTGTGTCTATGTGTTGACGTCATGGCGTATGGATGGACGGTGTTGCAGCCATACGAAAGCGTGTGGTGTGAACAGGATGATCCATTTATAGATGTCTCACTTTTTTCTCATGACCCTCTTTCCTCTCAACAGGTGGTTGAATGCTGTGCTGCGAAAGCGATGACTCCGTATGTTACAAAGGGGAGAGTGTGTGCTTGTGTTCTTTTTTGTCTTGGTTTAATATGTGCCATGAGATGTTTGGGAGACGTTGAAATCAATGCTCAGCGTTCGCCCCTACCGTCTAACCTATTTTCTTGGTTCTTTCGGTAAAGTCACGTAGAATGGAAATAAAAAAATAAAACATTATTAAATAAATAATTATTATTATCAATCTTAATTTGGAGCTTTCGTGACTGCAGGAATTACGCTTTGGTTCTGTCGGTAAAGTCACGTATAAAGATAAAGTAATAAATTAAATAATAGCTATTATTAAATTTATTATTTTATCTGTATACGTGACTTTACCGAAAGAACCAAAGCGGAATAATTATTATGTTTTATTTTTATTATTTTATTATTTCCATTCTACGTGACTTTACCGAAAGAACCAAGAAGATGAATCCCTGCAGTCACGAAAGCTTTAAATCGAAGTCTAACCTATTATTTAAATTGGGGTATCTGTAAACGGATCGCCATGTATTATACATAATCACATTGTAGCAGGGCTTCAGGGGGGGGGAGGGGGTCACTTCAGCGTACAAAAGGGTCGCGGTGAAGGGCGAATGAACACGTGATGCTTAGGCGGGCACGTACACACACGTGGGTTGGTGTTGAGTGAAGGAGGGCGCGTGACACGTGTGAGAATGCGAACGGTCGTGATGTGTGCGCGGTGCGTCTACTCAGCGCTGAAATACAGAATCTCAGAAGCATCTTCGCGAAACAGTCGGTATCGAGCGGCCATGGTCAATCCACTGCTGGACGAAGGACCATCCCCAAAGCTACCGCCACCACATATTACGATTCTGAGATGCAATAATATCTATAAGTTCTAGATTTGAAGCTTTCGTGACTGCAAGGAATCATATTCTTAGGTTTTTTCGGTAAAGTCACGTAGGTAAAACATCAAAATTAATGAAAATAAAATAAAATAAAAACAAAAATCACGACGTTTCGGAGGCAACACAAGTCTCCGTCATCAGGTGGGACCGTCACAGCCGAATTAGCTGCATCAAGTGAGGCCTCACTTGATGCAGCTAATTCGGCTATTTTGCTAATTCGGCTGTGACGGTCCCACCTGATGACGGAGACTTGTGTTGCCTCCGAAACGTCGTGATTTTTGTTTTTATTTTATTTTATTTTCATTAATTTTGATGTTTTACCTACGTGACTTTACCGAAAAAACCTAAGAATATAATATCTATAAGCCATAACAATCATATAAAATACAAAAGGCAACGGGGGATAGAGGGGAAGTAATGAATGTACTGCAATTGAAAAGAAACACAAAAATGAGCGACAAATTAGGACAGAGAAGACCTTTATTTTCTTAACCAGTTGAGATTATGGGTCCTTGATTTAAAGGGAGACCTGCGTTACAAAATAAAAATGTGTCCAGACAACGTTGTAGTTTTTTTGTCAATCCACTGCTGGATGAGGGCCTGCCCTGCACAGCGTCGGTTATAGTGGCGTCGTTCGATCGTACTTCGCTATTTTGCACAGAGGGAGCTACCCAGGGCCGGTTGTCAACTCGCCACTGATGTTAACCTGGAGCCGAGAGTTCAATCTAGACACTCGCCGGGTTCAGTTCACAATCCGCTAAACCAGTGCGCCACCACTGTAGGAGAAAAAAAATCATCCGATTTTTACAAATGCTTCGGTGGGGACATCAGCCTTTCTGGAAACCACCTGCTAGACTGTTCTGGAAAAAACCAGGACGAGTGTTAGCCTCATCACCCACTCGCCCAGCCCCCGGCGAGCCCGAGGGACGTAGCTGAGTGTGATTGAAGAGGCGACCCTAACATTAGCTGCTGCTGCTGCTATATGTGTGGGATGGCTTTTGTGTGTGTTCATGTCTTCAAAGCCGCAAGTGATATATGCGCATGCGGTACATCAATATCAATGACGGAATGACGTTACCAATTATTATTCATGTTTTCGGGACAGATTTCAGTGACGTCTCGAGACTCGTTTGTATGAGAAAACCACTCATCAATAAACATTGCCCTAAACAGAACACAAATATATTTAAAAGGCGACGATTCTGGCAATCGCTCATCTTTATAGCGGCCATGGGTCTTGCTTCCAATATTTGGCCAATTCTGTTTATGCATCCGTAATACAGGTTTTTGTTGGATTAGATTGCGTAAATATTTAAATGTGTCGTTAAACCCGCCACCACCCGACACCGCCAATTAGTAAGGGTTGTCACGGAAACAGAACGTGCCAATTCGTCACTAGTACAGCACACCGGTGTGTTGGAGAGAAAAGCCACAACATTTACCATCTGAGTACGGCGTTTCTATTTAAGCACCCTTTTTAAGGAAACTGGAGTGCCCATAAAATCCTCGGATACGTCGCATGAAGCACACGTACTTGACAACAAACATGCTCTGATAATAATACATGCATTGTCTTTTAAACGGATTGTCCTACGCAAGGGACAGCCTTTGGTATGTGCCTTTGCCTCACCAGCATCAGACCAGAGAGCGGATGCCTTTGTAAAAGGTATCTATTCGGTTGTTTGAATAACTTTTACACGTAAATCTTGACTTAAAGTTTTCGTGACTGCAGGAATTCATATTCTTTGGGGTCTTTCGGAAAAGTCACATAGATAGGTTAAAACCTATATATCTTAACACGTGTTTTTTTAATGCCAGAAAGTGGTAACACCTATTCTTATTTATACTCTTTGGTTCTTTCGGTAAAGTCACGTAGGTATAAAATAAAATAAATAAAATCACGACGTTTCGGGCGCAACACAAGCGTCCGTCATCAGGTGGGACAACCACAGCAAGAAACAATTGTCAAGTAAGGAAGGCCCACTTCAGCAATTGTTTATTGCTGTGGTTGTCCCACCTGATGACGGATGTTTGTGTTGCGCTCGAAACGTCGTGGTTATATTTATTTTATTTTATACCTACGTGACTTTACCGAAAGAACCAAAGAGTATGGATCCCTGCAGTCACGAAAACTTCAAATCTAGATTCTATTCTTATTTGTCATATTTTCTCCTTGGCTCTGCGCCAGTGGTTGTCAACCTTTGTTGGCGACTGTACACCCCTTGTAGAACTTTATTTCAACCGAGTACCCCCCTGACCGACCCAACATGGTTCTGAGAAATAAACGTCTGAATAATATAATCAACATCAGTATTTTAACCAGTTGTCCATAATAAAATATTTTATTATGTTTTCTTTTTATTATTTTATTACTTCCCTTCTACACGACTTTACCGAAAGAACCAAGAAGATGAATCTCTGCAGTCACGAAAGCTTTAAATCGAAATTCAGTTGTCCATTTTGTGAGGTATCCAAACTAGCTAGTAACTGCAAGCAAATTTAATTTTAAAAAAATTCAAAGGAAGCTCCGCATGCGTGACGCAATGTGTTCGCGCTCGCTGGTTACTCTTGGAAACCGCATTGTTTACGATCAACGAGTTTAGAAAGGGCCTTTCACATAGTTCTCGGTTACCATACGGATGCAAGCAAAGTTTTGTCGTAGTTATTTAACATTGGCAAATCCACAGGCGATTATTCACCGATGACTCTCATCATGAGTGATGCAATTTTATGAATCACCTCCCGCATCCCACTCGCACATTGCCACGTGTACCTCCCCCCTGCCCCCCTAACCAGGGGGGGGGGGGTCCACCGTACCCCCCCCCCCCCTTTGAGACCACCACTGATCTACAGTGCCACGCACTTGCTAGAGAGGGCGCTGTGAGGCTGAGTGGATGGAAGCGCTCCTCCGCCGCGTTCACGCTCCAGATATATTTACAGCCAAGCTGGACAGGGGGCCCATGCGTGACCAATCTCTGCCCGCCCGCCCGCTCTGTCTGCACGAACTGGAGGGGGGAGGAGAAGCACGGAGTATAACTCTCGTAAAAGATCATCCGACGCGAAGGGAAGTTTAGTTTGCGGTCGTTAGGCGGTTGTCCAAAACAGTGGAGGACGCGAGCCAGAGCGAATACGTGAAATTATTGCTGCGCCAATGTTGCCATGGCAAAAATGCAATTTTGCACTCACAAGTCAGCGCGTTGACTTCCGTGCCGCCAATGTGGCCATTCCCTTGGACAAGCTCAAGTTGGAGGAGCGTTCCGTAATCCATGCGTATGCAATTATTATTATTTTTATGAACCGGTGTCCGATTCCGCGTGATGCAGTCAACTTGTAACGTTCTGACCCCGTGCTCCTTACTGGACATCTGTGGAAAAAAGAGCTTTATTGCTCATCGGATTCCTCCAGTGTAAATACAGTATTCTGATTAAATAATCATTGGCGTCTGGGATGAAAACACACACAACGCATTGCACTTTAGATACTTCCCCTCCCCTACGACCCCCCCCCCCACATCCACCCTCTTTGTACCCCCAGCGAGAGTAAACAGAACCATCACGACCACTCTGAGCCGCCAAGTCAGCCCTCGGGCATTTGCGAAACATCTTGTTCCGAGTCTGACTCTTTCCCTCGGTGCAATGTATCCTCTCCTCTTACCGCTGTTTGTTTAAAGAAAAGTTAAGGGGGGAGTGGGAGGGGCGGGGTGAAGGTGGTGTGGTGGTTAGCGCACTGCGGTCGTGAGAAGCATTCCGAAAGCACGACACGATGCACTGTGCACACCATGCACGGCAGCATGGATAGTTTTGTGGCGACCGATCGTTTGGAAGTCTCTTGGCCAGCATATGCGGGGTTTTACCGTGAAGAGGGTGCCGATTTACTCGTTTTCGTCCGTGTATCGTTTTGCTTAAAAAATATAACACACGTTGACCGCTGGAAATACACCAGCACGGGTGTTACATATACAACATTTAAGATTTTCATTCATGGGAATGTTGTGAATGTTGGCAAAAGCCAGACCACGAATGAAAATGGCAGACCACACACGAAGCCTGTGCACATCAGAGATCACTGAACTGTTTGGGAAGAATGTGCTAGTCTGAGCCACCGTACAGCCCAGATCGAGCAGTCTCAAACTTTCATCTGCTGGGCCGTTTGAAGGATGGCTTTGACGGGCAGCATTAAAAAAAAAATTAACCCGTAAAAACAAAGTTTTTCACTCTAAATCCTTTATATGCGTGGCGGCTAGTCCTCTCGTCCTCTGGCTTGAGATGGCTGCCACCTATGGGTCAGATGATTGTCTGCCAGCATTAAGCAATTGGTAATTAAATATTTAAAAAATTTTCCCTAAACAGTGTAAAATTTTGGAATTTTTTTTCACGAAAATTAATTGTCACGCACAACGAGTCTGTGTGGAAAATGTCAGCTCGATTGGATCACGGGAAGTGGGTTAAAAAACGAACGAAAGATTTGCACAGTCGTAAGCAAGCAAGCAAGCACGCAAGCACGTAAGCAAGCAAGCGAACTTAATATAAAGGATTTAATGACACTGGCTTACACACAAGACGCAACACGGTTATGCGATGCTGATGAATCCTCACACGTTGATGGAATACTGCCCCTGATTTCACACTGGCACAATTGCATAGCACAAAAAAAATATACACAAAGGCACAGGCGCAGCCCTGCAATTGCTTGCTCAAGCCACTGCATGGGGAAGGGCCTAGACTGGGGAGAGCTCTAATAGAGTCCTTGCAGAGCGTATTTTGGCCTACAAATTTCAGCCTGGGCAAGACGCATCGGAAGAGAAGTCGGATTACCGACGCTTTACCCCACCACACGCGACTTGCTGATTGTCTACACGCGATGCACCCATGCGTACTAAATAGCAGGGGGATCTCAAATACTTAACCATTATTACAAAATAATAGAGACGGACGGGGCTTTATGACATTCCCAGTGAATTAACATGGGAAAGTTTTTTTTTATGATTAAAAGGACGGAAGAGTGTCAAAAGGGGGCATTGCTCGTAGGTTCAAACTTTTAAATCTTCGTTTTTGCTCCAACGTAGCATCAGCTTTTTCCACGGAGAACGCGCTGTCGCTTGGCACCACAACAGCTCGCTCCTGTAATTAAGCTGAATTCCCATGCAGGCGCAAGAGGAGAGAGCACGCGATATTTAATCTAAATGGATTTCCTCGGCAGCCCATGGCGTCAACCGAGGTGCATTACTTCTGGACAATATACGCGCCGTGTGCACCACGAGTGAGCGAGACGCACGTATAACGGGGTTTTTTGTCAAAAATATATATTTTCGGCAAACATTATACGGTTCGGTAAAATTAATCCGGGGCTCAATTACGCGCAATTACTGCGAGTTATATATCACACCTGAAAGCGGCTATTTTTGTTTGTTTGTTATAAACGCGACGCTCGCACGCGCCTCCACCATTTCATCGCGAATTAAAATTCACGGGAGGCGCTTCATAATTCCGCGCAGCTGGTTTTTTTTTGCGTGTAAATCTGTCAGCGCTTGGGACTAAAATGGAGATTGATTGTGTCGGCGAATGCTCTCACGTACGCGTCCCCGTGAAACATCTGCATGTCCACCGCGAAACGTTGGCTTCCCCTTTCGCTCAGGCCCAGAGGTCGGCAGACCTGTGTCTCCAGAGTCGCGGGCGGATCTCGCACCTGCCAACCCATTCGGTTTACCCGTATTCTTGTACGGGTAAATTTAGTTTTTTTTGTCTATTTGTTTTTGTTTCTCCCATGTGATGGGACTTTGTAGGATGAACGTTGAGATTTATGAGGGGCACGGAGGTGACCAATAAGGTCTGAATTGGGCTGTAAAAAGGTAGGGCACTGATAAGGGGTTGACAGGTGTGGGCTCTTTAAGGACTCCTTCGCGATGTCCTTGGCGTGCATAGCAGACCTCTTGAATTTTTAGAGTTGTTTTGACCGAATTCGAAAAAAGTGGCTCTGCTTGTTATTTTGGATGTCGTCCCCCCCCGCGCTCTGCCTCAGGCGTAACGGCACCTCTTGAGCGCCGTAGCCGTTCTGTGCTCGTTCAGCCCTCAACTACTTTGTGTTTAATGGCCTTGTAAGGGTTTCGGGTGGGCTTGCTGTCGTTGCACGTAATGAAGGGCCTGACGTGCGTTTCGAGGCGCTGTACGAAAAAAGTGGGGGACGTGTGTTACGTGCGGCAGGAGGCGCGTGGTGCCTAACCACTGCGTAAGGGTTTTTTTGTTGTTGTTCGCGGTTGTGCCTGTGTGGCTCGCTGACGTGTTGAAATTCCAGCCTTGTACCGCTTGTACAACCCAAACATGCCTCTGGAGCTAAGGGGGAATGCGTACTCTCTCTATCCTACGTTTTTTGAGAGGCGAAAGTCAGTCCATAGGCAGAGAAGAGTAAGGTCCTGAAACTGGATTTGAAGTCGACAGCACCGGTGGCTGTGGGAGGTTTATAACTGACTAGCGGTAAGTACCCGGCGTTGCTCGGGCGAAAAAGGCAGACACACACGTGGACTTACACACAGACATCGACCCACACACATAGAAACACATCGACTTAGACGCACACACACACACATGGTTTAACCCAGGATGGATCGTTAGTAGGCCAGCCTAAATGTTTCTAACCGGCGAAGATGTTCAATGAGGGGGGTGCACGCTTCGCAAGCGTAGAGAAGGGAGGGAATTTCCGTGGCCGAGAAGACCTGGAGCTTCGTGGGGAGCGAGAGACCAGGAAGCTTCCACACAGCGTAACGCAGCCGATGAAAAGATAATGGCGCTCGACTGATTTGGAGTGAGACCTCTGCTGTTAAACAGATTATGAGGGCAGCAGAAGAGAAGGAGCAACGTCCTACAAACCAATAGTTGACTTGCTGGAGTAGTCGCGCAGTGGATCGTGTAACCGCACTCACATGAACCCACTGAGCCGATTAACACATCCAGCCATGGCTCACATCAGCGGCTAACATCATTGGCGAGTGATATATGAACCGGGCCTGACCCCCCTCCCCACCCTTTTGACAAACCCACACCGACCAGCGTGGTAACGTACGACCCACAAACACCCCCTTGACCGTCACGGCATCATGGGGAGGCCATCAGCCAGAGGTGGATTGATAAGTTGTTATCATAAAGAGGTATCGGATGAGTGCGTGAAGCATGACTCATACAAACACGTGGATTACGTCTCAGCAACAACAATGAGACAAAGTCCTGGATGCGATGTGTTTGTGTCTTGCAAATACGTGAATATGACCCCGTAGTGGCTTTGTCAGTCGTGATTATATACATGTGACGATTGATTGATGGATTGACGTCATCTTCTTGGTTCTTTCGGTAAAGTCACGTAGAAGGGAAATAATAAAATAATAAAAGTAAACCATAATAAAATACAATTCTCACGACGTTTCGGCCACACCGTCAATTGTTTAGGCTCACGCACACATGAGATCGAGGTTTTAAGAATCGATGTTTTTAGTTTCCAATCTCCAGGTCCTGTGTGGTGGGGTAAAGTGTGGGTAACTCCCCCGCCTACCAAGACGTCTGGCCAGCGTGGGAAAACAAGACAGACCAACACTCCCTCCAGAGGAGCTTCCTTTCGCTCCCTCTTAGCAGAGGCCCTTCAGCTGGCAGTGGCTCGAGCAAGCACTTGCAGTGGCTGCGCCTTTATTTGTGCTTCGCTTGCACACGTGTTATGTAATGGGTTCGCAGGGGCTCACGTGACCCCTGTATACACGATCGGTAGCTGCATGCGCTCTGAAAGGGGAGAAGGATATTTTTTTATGCGCATATTTCTATTGGCAGTGATCTGTTTTGTTTATTGTGGGTCATAGTCCCGAGAATGTGTTGAGCAATTGACTTCTAAGCCTAATTGGCAGAGGCAGAGATGTGAAATCGCACCGTACAAACGCAGCTCTATGTTTGGACATGTTTGTGCGCGTGTCATGTGCCGCGTGTTATTTTTGCCTTTTAGGCCAATTCACGCACGCCCACTCCCCCCACACATGTGCGCGCTTAGCTCCGTTATAATCACAAATAATTGTACCCAGACCCGTAACCTGGGTTCGCACGCAATGCCTTTACGACAGAGAGAGAGAGCAGCTGCATCATATCGATCATTAAGATCATTCATTACAGTGTTCTGTGGGTTACGAGGCGTTCCGGAAAGTAAGACGCACCCCAAACGTGTGACCGGTGTCAATTAAGTTAAACAAATCTGATGACAAACACAGCCCCCCCCCCTCCCCGCGCTCAACTATTGCTTTAAATTGATGGTAACAGTGCGTCATAATCCGGAGAATACGAGAAGACAAAACAACATGTGATTGCATATGCAGGGAGTAGTGTCACTTCGGTTAGCACGCTGCATTATGCAACTGACAACTAATTTCTTTAGAACTGATTTTTCTGTGTGCTGAGTTCGTTGTCCTTCCCCTGCACCTTCGATTAGCACGCTTGGCTACGTACGGTGCGAAAGAAGCTCAGCATAGACGCGTGCAGACAAGTGGCCGACCAGTATTTGATTCCCGGCCACGGCTACCAAGAGCGGCGTGTGGCATCTGAACCGGTCCAGCCTCCACGCTTCTGCTCCCCCTTCAAAAGTCGAGAGTTATGGCCGAGCAAACCGCATGACCCACCACGGTGCGTGGGCGGCATTCACCCTCTAAGTGAATTGCCAACGGGGTCCTCATTTATTATCGATGCAAAATATTTACCCAGGAAAGCCTCTCTCGGGAGGATCCTTCATTAGCACGTTTGACCAATTATATTGTTCGTGGGAGGAGACCAGATAACGGTACCCAGAGGAACAGCCCACGCATGTGAGAGGGGTTAACACTTAACTCTGCAATAGTCAAGCACAAAATGTTTGCAGGCTATGCACGAATATTCACGTTACCCTAATGGAGTGGATGGGACAGAACGCAGCGGAAACATACGTGACGCACGGTACAGAATGTGGGATTCTGCCACGGTGCTCATGGTCCCCCGAAACGACCGCTGACATGACGGTGCGGGTTTCTCCAATGGCCCCCAGCAGTGTATGAATGGGTTCACCAAAATTGGACCGATGATCGACAGGTCGACAGGTCGCGGTGCTGTTGGGTACAATTCGGGGTACTCCCACCTCTTCCAAGGCTTCTTCTTGCCATCGTGGAAGAGGAGGCCACAGTAGCCGCTGCTGCACAGTAGGTACTCGCTTAACGCGTTTTCACGCGACGCGTTTTTTTTTATTCGGGAACACTTTTCGCGCGGCGCGGAACGCGCTCGTTATAACGTGGTTTTGGAGCGGTCAACGGCGTACTACCCTCTTGAGCTGCGCGGCTGAGCGATGTGTTACAGCACGTGGAACAATCCCAGTGTGCGGCGGCGTACCCTCATCACAGTTCTTTGTCTCGCAATGGGATGACTGCGGCACGCTGTGGTGCAAAATGCCATTCAGTCGTCGTGATTGCTCTCTGACCAAAGGTTTCGCTTCGCGCGGCACTTTTGTAAAACAAGACAACAAAGCATCGGTTCTGGGAAATGGTCACTGTTCTATGTTTAACAAGGAGATTAAATAAACCCATTTAGACGAGTGAAACATTGGCGGTTTTTGCTTTTTTTTTTTTGCAAGGGCGACCTGCGTGACATCAAGTTATCGTAATTGCACTGAGCATATAATACTACAAATTAAAACAAACTATTTCAACGTAACATCGAACGGTGGCAATTCATGAACACTGTGGTCTAGTGTGGGATAGACTTGCCCACAGCTGCAGCGCTATATTTGACGCGGCATTGAGCGCATATCTGAGCTGTCAAAAGTGACAAGTGGGTGTCTAAACCGAGGGCACCATGGGTCTCTTTTAAAGTGAGTGCCCTGCTGGGGGGATGGGGGGGGGGTTGAAGCAGCAATCGCAGCCGAGCTTGTGGGGTGATGCTGGCCAAGCAAGCACTCTGTGTGCATACTCTTAGTTCTTTCGGTAAAGTCACGTGACTTTACCGAAATAACTAAGAGTATGAATCCTTGCAGTCACGAAAGCTTCACTCTGTGTGCCTTACCCCACACCGCTCGTGTGGTGCTCATCTCAAGTTCGTCTTCTTCTTCGTCACGTCTCCCACCCGACCTTTCCCCAATATTATGCACAGGCCACCGCTTCTGGTGTTGGCATTGGCAAATCTTAAGGAGTGCATTGCAGTGCTGCAGGGGATCTCAGGAGATGATCCATGGTTTTGCTTCTTCTGACAAGCACATTTAACAGTTGTGTAGAAATCCCCCCGCATGAATTCACGAGGGTTGTATCTTAAGGAGTGCATTGCAGTGCTGCTGGGGATCTCAGGAGATGATCCATGGTTTTGCTTCTTCTGACAAGCACATTTAACAGTTGTGTAGAAGTCCCCCCGCATGAATTCATGAGGGTTGTATCTTAAGGAGTTCAGTGCAGTGCTGCTGGGGATCTCAGGAGATGATCCATGGTTTTGCTTCTTCTGACAAGCACATTTAACAGTTGTGTAGAAGTCCCCCCGCATGAATTCATGAATTCATGAGGCTTGTATCTTAAGGAGTGCATTGCAGTGCTGCTGGGGATCTCAGGAGATGATCCATGGTTTTGCTTCTTCTGACAAGCACATTTAACAGTTGTGTAGAAGTCCCCCCGCATGAATTCATGAATTCATGAGGGTTGTATCTTAAGGAGTGCACTGCAGTGCTGCTGGGGATCTCAGGAGATGATCCATGGTTTTGCTTCTTCTGACAAGCACATTTAACAGTTGTGTAGAAGTCCCCCCGCATGAATTCATGAATTCATGAGGGTTGTATCTTAAGGAGTGCATTGCAGTGCTGCTGGGGATCTCAGGAGATGATCCATGGTTTTGCTTCTTCTGACAAGCACATTTAACAGTTGTGTAGAAGTCCCACCCGCATGAATTCATGAGAGTTGTATCTTCCGAAGCCCACTCTTCAATCTGTTTAGGGTCCGCCGTGTGAGCCATTCGGAATTGTAGCCAGATGCGAGCTCCTCACTTGGGGGGTGGGGGGGGGGTGATTCCTCGCCGGCTACGTTCAGCGGCTTTGTCGCTTGCTTTGTTTCCCCATTGCCAGAGGGACGTTATGGCAGATTCCGGTCATCATCTCAAATGACGTTCAGCCAACCCGATAGAAATCCCAACACACGAGCCCCGTGAATAAGGACCCGTACTTCACGTGACGACAGACAGTGTGGTTATTGTTGGCATGTGCTGTGGGCGCCTTGATATGATCTGAAAGGCGTCATATAAGCTGTAATGCAGATTTTTGTTTTATTACATGTCAGAAATGTGACGTAAGAATATGTTCACAAACAAGATAGAAGTTGTTCCAAAAAGCGAAGATGTTTTTTTGTTGCTGTTGTTATTAAATTCTGCAGCTATACCTCTGTGCTCTGTGTCCAGAGGTTTCACTTTCATAATTGATTAGAAAAAAAATTGTGGCGGTTTATGGTGCTGACACATCATTGCAGTGTGGAACACTTTTTATTTATTCAATTTTACATGAAAGACGATTTCATCATGACACTTTTGGCAGCGAGCTTGCAAGTGATGGTGTGGGTGGTTGGTCGGTCGGTGGTGGTGCTGAGAGTATTTCGTCAACATAGCATTTCATTTTATCGTGGGAGCCCTCCAGAAACAGATGTGTGCGCCGCGCGTTACAAACCAAAGCACGCAGATGCAGTGTCGTTGTAGACGAACGCTCTTGGGTGCATGTCGAGGCACGTCAGAAAACATTGCGATTAGTTCGAACGCGTTTCTCTTCAATGTTTACCTTAATTTACTCCATCAGCAGAGCTTGGATTGGCGGAGCAGTCGCATTGGACGGGGGCTCCTCTTGTGCAGGGGGGACTTTGCAGGAGCTCTGTTGCTAGGGAAGAAGCGATGAGACTCGGGGAAGTATGGTTCAAATTGTACCAGTTAAAAGGGTAAAAACCTACTATTATATTTTGCCACTGGTAAAAAAGATCTCATAGTGTAAATGCTTACCCCGAGCTCTCAATACTCTGATATTGCACTGTGTTTGAGTTGTACGCCTTCTGGTGTCATCTGGCCCTACACCAATGGGGACTAGGCTCTAAAGAAAGCCGTCTCGGGTGTGGACCAATCAACTTCAAGGACAGTGCATATTATTATCATTATCAGAGTTGCTTCTTTTTGTTTGCATTTTTGATTACTTGAGTTGTGGTCATTGCAAACATGATGCCTTGAATAAAGGTGTCAGTTTTGTACCAGTTAAAAGGGTAAAAACCTACTATTAAGTATGGTTCTGTTGTAACTTGGGTTCAGCGTACTTGCTTGTTTTACTTTTTAACTGCAACAAAAACACACCGAGGCCGAATTATTGATATGCACATTAGGAATGTTTGCCGAAAACTTCAGTTGATTGTTCGCAGATTCCACGAATCTTATTTCTTTTTTTAACGAGAATTAGAATTGAAAACCCGTGCAGATAAATATGTGTTTACCAAGCAAAAAAGTTCTGGAAGAGTGCAGTTTGTGCATTCTGCGAAACTCGTGTAGAGTAGTTTTTTCTTTTTCTAAAACAAGTTTAGTTATAAACCACGTAAAGTAAAAAAATGTAATGAAAATAAACTTTAAATGAAACGTTTACAAAAAGAGTATAAAACATTAAAACGTCTGTTGGGATTTTCTAAATGTCGAAAATGTGTGGTTTATTCTCCCCACGTGTAACACCTAGGGTTGCACCAACACAGCAGTCGTAATTAAGAATAACTTTAAGCCCTTTCTCAAACTTGCATCAAGGCCTTCACCATGCAGCGTCAGTTATGGGGGTATGTTTGATCATACTTCACCGCACTTAGTCACTATGGGTTGGTAAAGAGGTTGGTTCAGCTGTCGCTCGCCACTATTAGCCGTGGCCGAGAATTGAACGGAGATCACCGGGTTCAGAGTGGGCAGCGTGCTGACACTTTGTGCGAATATTGAATTCCCACTTAGGTCGTTCGGTTGAATTTGAAGCTACATTGTAACTTTCTGTGTCTTCCCATCATCCACTGAGAGCAGAGGTAACACCGAGCCTCCCTCGTGGCCACGCAAAACATTCCAGGGGCCACATGCAGATCTGAGGGCTGTAATTTAAGAGCCCTGATCCCTGACTGCCCGAGCATCCCAGACCTCGCTGCTCTGTCTCCAACACCTCATTCCCCAGTCTCCCACTCCACACTCCCCTGTCTCCCACACCTCGCTCCCCATTCTCCCACACCGCACTCCCCAGCCTCTGACACCTCAATTATTTTGCCTCCCCTACCTAACTCACTTCCCCTTCTAACGTTACTTGACCGAATTTAAACACATAAAAAAAGTAATCCTCTTTACTTCGTTGGCCATGAGGTCACATGCTCCGTGCATGGATCCGATAATTATTGCACGTGACGAATCTCGCAATGTCAAGTGCTGTGGGACGTCGTCTCTGCTAGTTTTAGTACATTTCATGAGTGACCGAGGTTCGGGAGAAAAAAAAAACCAAAATGCAGAGAAAGGTGCGGAGGTGCTCAAGCTAAATTTCACTTAAGCCACTTTCGTCTCCTGGCCACTTCGCGGCACAGTGGTTTTGGCAACTTCACGAGTCTCTGTGTGACCCACCAACCCTCGTTCTAAGCTCTGGTCCACAGGCGCCCACTTTGCACCCAGATGTATATCGTGATTGCCAACCGTGCCGATTGAAGCGAGTAGGCTGCTAATTTTCAAAACCATTTCACTGCACGCTGATTTTGAAAGCAAAATTGGTCTAATATTTGTTCAGTGTTTTGCCGTACAAGTGGTACGATTATCTTTCAACGTCGGTATGTGGTATGAAGATTTTAACATCGGCAGCCTAACGCAAGTGTGCTATCTGCTCCTGTTCGTGCAGCTTAGGATGAGACGGGAGACCCGATTGTTGTTATGTGCATGGTGGTACGTGCGTGGTATATTGTGGTACGTGCGTGTCGAGTTCATTGAGGTGGTTCATTCTATGCGTGCAAGATGCCCTCACCGTGCTCGGCCTATAACTCATTCACCACGGCCACATTTTTGGTATCTATGCCCCTGACAACAAGGTAGACACCCTCCCCATACACATACAGACACGTATACAATGCCTAACCCTCAGTGTCACGCGGAGAAAATTGAAGGATGAAATTCAAACCTAAAAAAAAACCCAGAAATAAATTAATTACTCGTTTTATTTAAGTATGCCTCATATTAAAATAATGTCGAAACAGTCACATATTTGCCAATAAAGAAAACTGACGTATTATTGTTTTCATGGGCCGATCTGGATCTTGGACCGTGGATAAATATCCCTCCCCTCCCCCGGCTAAATCCAGGACACGATATTCAGCGCGCAACATAATATGTCTTCCACGAAGAAAAACAAACCCAATCTTCAATTGAGCGATAGTCTTGTTCATGAGATAGTGCATCTCAGTGGGCCCGCTGCTTCTTTTTTTAATTAGTTAAATAATTGATGAATTGATTTGACTACATCAATAGAGCCCGCGGGATGAAATGGAGCTCTTAGGTAAATGCAACGAGTGTGAAATAACAGTTCGGTTACCAAACGTCCCGGTTTAGCCTGGACAGGCCTGGTGGCAGTCAGAAGCTGTTGTGGAAATTAGGAGGATTTTGTCTCCGGTAATACAGTATATTTTTAATCTAGCGCCGTGCCACGCTCATGATGGTGGCAGAGGGCGGGGCTACGCGAGTAGTGGGCGGGGCGGAAGGGGGATGGGCTGCCAGCTCACAGTGTGTCCCAAATAATAATGTAATTAATACAAAATTAAATCCCTTTATGTATGTTGAACTTTTTCTTCTTGGTTCTTTCGGTAAAGTCACGTAGAAGGAAAGTAATAAAATAATAAAAAGAAAACATAATTATTATATTATTTTATTATCTTTTATTTTTATTATTTCATTACTTCCCTTCTACGTGACTTTACCGAAAGAATCAAGAAGATGAATCCCTGCAGTCACGAAAGCTTTAAATCGAAATTTATGTTGAACTTCTTTCACATTGTATGTAGCCAACCGTGCTAATTCGGAGATGCGGGGGAAGGACAAAAACTGAGCACAAGAAGCAGTTCTAAAGAATTAGTTTTCAATCTAGATATTAAAGTGCATAGGGGTCGTCCATAAATGACGTCACGTGATTTTGGACGATTTTTTACACCCCCCCCCCCCCCCCTTCGTCACACGGCGTCACAAAAAGTCAGACCCACCCTCAAATATGACACCACAAAGTTCTGCCCCCCCCCCCCAAAAAAGAATAAAACATGCTTCAAATCGCTTTAAACTATTGTCATTGTAGTGCGTATTTAATGTGGCGCTGCACTCTGATGTTGTAGGAGAAAACATTGATTAAGTAGAACGTGTTGTCTATATTTAAAGTTGCGCATTTTGATGTGACGTCACATTTCTCAAACACCCCCCCCCCTCTTCACACATCGTCACAAATGTCTGACCCCCCCCCCCCCTAGGTGCGTGACGTTATTTATGGACGGCACCATAGCTCCCAGTGGCTTCCTAATATCGTAAGAAATTGGCTGTAAAGTACAAAGTATAACTTATGAATTCCAACGTACATTGTAAACCCAGTGAATGACAGCTGTGGCAGTTGTGATGCAAGTTAACCTTCGGGTGCAGGAAGCAAGCCCAAGGTTGAGTCAGCTGTGCATGACATCACCCCCCCAGGTAAGACAACTCATACCCATAATACAGTACCTCGTGTCATGGCTATTACACAAGGCGACAACCTGCACAGTGGCTGGTATTGGTAGAACGTTAATCAATATCTTTAAGTGTGTAAACATACACCTTAAAAGACGCGCATCATTTTGAACTTTTAATAACTGCGCAACCTTCCTTGCGATTCAAACTGCCAACATCTTTGAAAAAAAAATTGAATGACACATCTTTCACGGAAAACGTTTAAACTGCTGCGTACCATCATAATAATAATCATCAAAATAATTTACGAAACTTTGTCAATCCACGACTGGATGAAGGACTCCCCAAGCTTATTTTATTTTTGCTTATGGCGATTTGTTCCGGAGATTAATGCCAATGTCGAGATCTGCTCGCCACGAGAGGGCTTCACGAGTTTCGAGTGTGTGTAGTTTTGCTGATCTTCCTCTTCCGTTGAAGGAGCGCAGGCCACGGTGGTTTTACTATATGGTCCATAGCTTGTGTTGCGTTGCCACAATCACACTCCATACTGTGTCGGTTATGAGCGTTGTCTGACCATACTCTTTGGGGTTTTTTCGGTAAAGTCACGTAGGTAAAACATTTATTTAAATAAAATCACGACGTTTCGGGCGCAACACAAGCGTCCTTTTTCAGGTGGGGACAACTTAGCGAAAAGCACACCGCTTAAGTGTGTGGACACACTTAGCGAAAGCACACCGCTTAAGACACACTTAAGCGGTGTGCTTTTGCTAAGTTGTCGCTTAAGACACACTTAAGCGGTTGTGCTTTTGCTAAGTTCCCCACCTGAAGAAGGATGCTTGTGTTGCGCCCGAAACGTCGTGATTTAATTTATTTTAATGTTTTACCTACGTGACTTCACCGAAAAAAACAAAGAGTATGAATCATTGCAGTCACGAAAACTTCACATCTAGAATTGTCTGACCATACTTCACCACACTGGTCAGTGCGAGTTAGTGAAAAACGGGGGTATGGCCTAGGAATTTAACTATTACAATAAATTATGGCCAAGATACAGCATCACGATGCACTTGCAACCTATATATATAAAACGTGCACGTAAAAAAGGCAGTGATATATGTGCGGCTTTGTATTCTTTGAATGACCCGTTCCCACGCACCGAGATACATTGCCCTAACACTCGTTCAGACCCCTTCTCCCCGTTCTGCTGCAACTGCTGCTATGCGTAACCCTGGCAGACACGCTTATCTGAACCGTGACAAATCCCCGTACGATTTCCTTGCGTCCAGATGCAATATCGAGTTGCATTCCCGATCGCTGAGTCGGGGTCATTGGTTTGAGACCCCATATCGCCTGTCCAGTAATTGGACAAAGCCTTAACATCCGGGCCTTAGATAGTCTCATTAGTTTGATGGCAAGCGGCAAATGTTCAACACACTTGTTGGACATGCCCCCCCCCCCCCCCCATGTTTTTTGTGGTGCACTCTTGCCAATAAAATAACAGCTGCCAATCCAGCCGCATCTTTAGAACGGATGTTTGTGTTTAGGTTGTTGTCCTTCTCCCGCACATTTGTTTAACAAGTGAGCTTGTACTGATGAGACCCAGAATATTGGTCTGGAAAGCCAATAGGCTGTGGACTGAAGCATATTTGTATTCATATGTGGAGAAACAGGATAGAGTTCTGCTTGTTTTAACATAAGTGCAGTTGGCCTGGGACAGAGCCCCATTTAGGTGGTGGTTCAATCGAGACATTTGTCCAGGGCTCAAAACTCCGAAAGGGACCACGAAAAAAATACATAAATTCTGTTGTTTTATTATTCAGAAAGAGGAACACATGAGTTTGAATGCACGCATATTATGGCACCATTCAGTTGCTGAATAAGCTCCAGGTGCATACCGTCGGAAATCCCACACCTCCGATTAGCACGGTGGGCTATGCGTGCATAGCGAAAGAAGTTAAACGTATGGTACAAACATCACGCCGAACAAGACGCGGTACAACCAGGACATCCCTTAGGTGTCCTCAAACTGGCAATAAACTCGATCGGGCTTGGGCAGGACACGTCGTGGCTGGAAGCGACGATGGCGAATGTTTGAGGAGCATGACAGAGTGGGCAGCTAAAGGTCGGAACGAGAAAACGTCAAGTCGAGGAGTACGGAGCAATGAAATCAGCTTGTGTGCCGGTACCAGAGGTCGCAACCGGGTACCCGATACCCGTACCCTACCCGATACCCGGCTACCCGTACCCGGCCGGGTACGGGTACGGGTAGCCGTTTGCGACCCTGGTGCGGCCGGGTACGGGTACGGGTAGGCCGTGAGTCACTGGTGAGTAGCCGTTTGTCACTCATTTCGGTAGGGTACGGGTACGAGTAGGGAACGGCTACCCGTACCCGGCCGGGTACGGGTACCCATTTGCGACCCTGGTGCAGCCGGGTACGGGTAAGGAATCAAAACCCGTTTGCGACCTCTGGCGGGTACGTAGCAGTTTCTCCCCGTGGTCGTGTGGATATTCTCCGGGTCATCCGGTTTCTCCCCCTAATACCTCCTCCTCTCCACATTTAGTATCCACATCACGCGTGTCGAGTATTTAGCTGCTATACATTTCCACGTGACGAGCCACTTCGTTGAGCTTTCATTGGTGGCCAGGTCGCTTCTGAGCTCGCAGTTTAGTGGGCCTTACCTGGTAAAACAAATGTGGTGGCTTACACTGGTCAACACACTTTTTCTGGCATAAGGTATTCCAATGGTTTTAAGGTAATTTTGAGGTGCTGATTCCAAATCTGGCATCAGTTTTTGTCTATCACATCAGGTTTTTGAGATATCAAATATTGCATTTTCAATAAAAACTGCAGAAGAAAAATATTAAATGTGGATATCTACATAAAATTATATTATAAACACACTATCCTAAAAATACAGCACCATATTTTAACACTAAAGCAGTCACTGACTCGCAACAACTTGCAATCATAAGTGACAGAGTTAATTTCGGGTAAAATCAATGAAAATGGGGTATGCCGATAGCCTAAAAATGAGATGCGATAGAGCAAATCTGAGATAAGATTTGGAATCAGCACCCTGAAATGAGTCTAAAACAGCTGCAAAAGTCCAGGCCAGAAAAAACATGTGTTTTTTTTTGTAGACCAGTGTTATCGCATCGCAGAATCGCGAGAGAAGGCAGCGGCTTGGCAAGGAGGCCTTCCTCCAGCAGTGGATTGAACAAGGCTGATGATAATTACAACGGCCAACATAGGTTATATTTCGATTTAAAGCTTTCGTGACTGCAGGGATTCATCTTCTTGGTTCATTCGGTAAAGTCACGTAGAAGGGAAATAATAAAATAATAAAAATAAAACATAATAAAATACAATTATCACGACGTTTCGGCCACAATGCAAGCAGCCGTCCTCAGGTGAAGAACAGGTCTGTCGGAAAGACAGCGTCTGAATGAGCACCACCACGCTTGGCAGCGTATATTTAAGCTGGGTTAGAGGGGAAAGGGCGCCTTGACAAAGTAATTTGCATATCAAGATGACGGCTGCTTGCGTTGTGGCCGAAACGTCGTGAGAATTGTATTTTATTATGTTTTATTTTTATTATTTTATTATTTCCCTTCAACGTAGGTTATGTTTATTCATATGATCGATTTAATATGAAAAAATATAAACAATACTTTACCATCTTTAAGTGTTAGGGTTTTCTGACTATTCCAGTGTGAGGGCCGCAACGCATTTGAAACCATTGGGGGTTTGACAGCAACACGATGATGGCGATGATCATGATTGGGGGGGGGGGTGTTTTCACTCTTTGTGTATCGCGGGTGCCGCATGTCTGGCGCCACACTAAAGGCCACCAGGGGTTGCTAGTGGCCCCGCGGGGCCTTGCAATGAAGACCACAGCTCTATTCTAATCTGATGTCCTGGGGGGCAAAGATACCTGACTCCGACGAGCTGTTGGCAATTTGATTCTGTTATTTTTGTTGTTGTAATTAAGTTAAATTACGATGCGTCGGTGTGATTGCCCCGGAGGTATAATTGCCTTGCCCTCAGAGCAAATCACTCTGGACGCGCCTGATCCCCATCGCTTTTCTCAGAAGCTAAGCAGGGCTGAGTTTTTGGTTATAATCTCGGAAGAACGTGTTCATGACCAGGGCATTGCCAGGTGCTGAGTTATCATTTGTGGCCAGGTCGCTGCTGAAAAAGAGGCTAATAGCTTAGTGGGCTCTAAATGGTAAAATAAAAATTGCTTTTTTGTTTGTGACATGCTTACATTTCCAATACTTTGCACTTCTATCGTGTTTTGCTTTAGTTCGCTGCTGTAACGTTCTGACCCGCCCCTACTGAACATCTTTCATAACGAGCTTTATAGATCGTCGGATTGCTCCAACACAAACGAGTAATCTGATTCTGTGGTCAGGAACTCTCAGCTCGTGATGGTGCAGTGCTGAGTGTCGTAATTTAGCTGTTGTTGCTGGCCACGCGGCGTTTTCAGCTATTCTTGGCTTTTGCTCATAACCGTAATAACAAACAAATCTTGTTTGATACATAATTGCTTTCTTCTGGGTTAGGTAGTGTAACAAAAAAAATGCAATAAACCCTCCTCCGCCCGACACAGCCAATTAATAAAAGTGTCCCCGTGAACCAAACGTGCGAAATGCATTGACTGCTTGGGCAAAGCCACCGGTGTGATGTTGGAGAGTAATCTCGCGACAATTATATGGCTACAATACGACGTTCCGCTGGAGGTTACGTTTATTTTACTTGCGACACGGACGATGGTCCCGTTAAGTCAGTCGCCCCCGATATTTTACAAAGGAGATCCGTGGTGCGTGGGCACACCAGCGACAGCATCACAAAGGCAAACACATCCGATATTGCAGAGAATGATTGCAGCAGGGTCCTTCGGAGATATTGCGCAGATAACAACAAGGGGTATTTATCTGTCGGGAATAAAAAAAAACAGTGCAAATATAATGGGAGCAAGAGGTGTGTTAAAATGATTGACACAATTTCAAAGAAGTATATTTCTCGATGGCAACAGGTTACAATTACACGAAAAGTTACAAACGGTTTAATGAGTTATCACGTTTTACTAACCATTTTATAAATGCTCTATGTGCCCTCCACCTGCTGTACGGACAACATCGAGACGATAGTTGAATTCGTCCCAAACGCCTCTCAAAGTGTCTTCTTCCACTGAAGTCACCGCTGCCGTGATTCTGTTTTTGAGGTCATCCAGATTAGTCGCTAATAATGGTGGCACAAAAACACCACGGGTCTTTGACGTATCCCCACAAGAAAAAGTGGCAGGGTGTGGTGATGTCTGGGGATCTTGGGGGCCAAGAGTGTAGCGCCAAGTCTTGGGGTCCCGTGCTACCTATCCAAAGTTGAGGCAGTGTGTCTTGCGAATGACTGAGGCTAGGGGCTGTCTGTGCGCTGGGAGAGGCATCTAACGATAATCATTTGAAACTCTATGCCCCGCCCTTTCAAGTGGTAAGAGTTTCATTCATGGACGGTTCGTGGTTGCAGAGATATAGCGATTTCAAATCGGGTACATCTTTTTAAACACCCTGTATATTCAGTTTTACCAGTGACACAAACACACACAATCGAAAAACAAAAATACGGAGCAAAAATGTGGGACGAAGAGGAACCAGACAAAAAGTTAGGTACAGGTGCAAGTAAGTGCTGTTTTTGGTGAAGTGGGGAAATAGATGGAGAGTGAAGAGAGAGGGAGGCAAGCTGTGGATGAGCAGCGAGGGGTTTCAGGAAACGTGGAGCAGCAACGCGGAAATATTTTTCACCAAAGTGTTTTTCTTCTCCAAAGTTACATCCAGCATCATGAGGTTGTTGACAGGAGCTCAGCTCTCGGAGGCTTTGAGACTCGGTGATAGGAAGAGGTGCCAGAAAGAAAAAAACTGTTAGGTACAGGTGGAAGCAAGCGCTGTTTTTTTGGTTAAGTGGGAAAATAGAGGGAGGGTGAAGAGAGAGGAAAGCTTGTGGATGAGCTGCAATGGCTTTGCAGAAACGTGGAGCAGCAAAAGCGGAAATTTTCTTCACCAAACAAAGTTTTTTTTTACCAAAGTTACATCCAGCATCATCAGGTTATTGACAGGAGCTCAGATCTCGGAGGCTTGAGACTTCCTGAAACTGTTGTTCCGATGTGTGGGTGGGGTGGAGGACGAGGGGGGGAGGGGTGTGTGGTTTAATTATCTTTAAAGAATGTGCGTAACAATACGTAAAACACGATGACACACACAAGCTCATTATCTTCTTTGCTTACTCTTTGAGCGCATTAAAGTTTGACGTTTACGCCCACAAGCTGTGTGTTCTTACTCATTGAGCGTCATTTCCTGGGGGTTTTCTGCGTGTGTGTGTCTGTGTGTGTTGCGGTGAGTTGCGAGTGGGGGCGGTGAAAGTTTATACAGAGCAGCAGCAGCAGAGGAGCTGAAGCAGCAGAGGAATAAAAAAAAGGCGAACAGGCGGAAACCCGACCTGCTTATCCAGCCAGAGCCGACGGACAGAAATCCTCGTTCAGCTCGGACACATCTCGTGAGACGACGACGATTTTGACGATGACTGCCACGTTCTTCTACTACCTCTTGGCGTACACGGCCATCACGTGCAACTCGCAAGAAGTCACGGGTGAGTGAGAGAGTCAAAAATGGTGCGGTGTGAAGTTTTTAAACGTGCTTCTGGCCGCTTGCTTGCGTACGATGGGTTTTTGTCGCGCGGTCATTGGCGACTGTCTGTCAACCCCGTGTGGCTGTTCGGCTCGATGTTCCGACGTTTCGCGCCACGTTGCCGGGGGAGCTTCTGCTGCAGCGCTCGAAATAATGGTCGGGGCGAGGTGGCCGGCCGGTATAGGGAGACGTTCGTGGGAAGAAACTCTCAGCTCGTGCGGCGAAACGTCGGACAATCGTGGCGAACAACAACAAGAGGCAGTAGAAACCACGCGTCACAACTCGAGAGTTGGTTCGACCAACTCTTTGTGCCGTGTTCTTTGTGGACGCGTGTCCGTCCCGACGTGCTTGCCTCTCTGTGCGTGCGTGTCTCTCTGTGCGTGCGTGTCGCGGTGTTTGTGTTTGTTGCGGTGGGCGCGTTTGCGTTACGGAACCCGGCGACCCGAGTTCGATTCCCTGCTCACAGACAACTTATCTGTACTGGTGCTGGGCCTCCCGTAGGTGGACTCGGCACTCAAATGAGAACCCGGGTGCCGTGCGTAAAACATCGACAGTGGGGAGACAAAGGCGGCCGGGCGTGGTGCTGACCACCAACCCCTCCCCCCCCCCCCCACGTGTGCCGTGCCGGCCTTCACAAGCGCTACTCGCTAACAGCACTTGCCCCAACAGTCTGTCCAAGGCTATACGGGGAGGGGGGGATCTTTGTCTTTGTGTGTCGTCTGGAAGTTGTGGAAATGGGAAGAGGGATTGAGAAAAACACGTGTTCTTCATCTTGTCAATTCTCTTTGCGAGGCAATGTATTGATTGTCGATGCGTCCGATGCGTTCTGGTTACGTGTGTGCGGTGTGTGTCGGTGTGTGCGGTGTGTCAGTGTGTGTGTGCAGTGCTTTGTTTATGGTGAGATGACTTTGAGAAATTATCAGAAGAAAAAAAACACGAGCATGTGTTTTTGATTCGTGCGAAGACTCATGGACAGTAATGTACATGCCTCATGTGGTGTCTGCGTGTGTGCTGGCATGTGTGTGTGTCTTTGTTTGTGCTGGTGAATGTGTCTTTGTGCGTGCTGGTATGTGTGTGTGTGTCTTTGTGTGTGCTGGTGTGTGTGTGTGTCTTTGTGTGTGCTGGCATGTGTGTGTGTCTTTGTGTATGCTGGGTGTGTGTGTGTCTTTGTGTGTGCTGGTGTGTGTGTGTGTCTGTGTGTGCTGGTGTGTGTGTGTGTCGTTGTGTGTGCTGGTTTGTGTGTGTGTGTCTGTGTGTGCTGGTGTGTGTGTGTGTGTCTTTGTGCGTGCTGGTGTGTGTGTCTTTGTGCGTGCTGGTATGTGTGTGTGTGCTGGTGTGTGTGCTGGTGTGTGTGCTGGCATGTGTGTGTGTCTTTGTGTGTGCTGGTGTGTGTGTGTCTTTGTGTGTGCTGGTGTGTGTGTCTTTGTGCGTGCTGGTGTGTGTCTTTGTGTGTGCTGGTGTGTGTGTCTTTGTGTGTGTCTTTGTGTGTGCTGGTGTGTGTGTGCGCTGGTGTGTGTGTTTGTGCTGGTGTGTGTGTGTGTCTTTATGTGTGTCTTTGTGTGTGCTGGTGTGTGTGTCTTTGTGTGTGTCTTTGTGTGTGCTGGTGTGTGTGTGTCTTTGTGTGTGCTGGTTTGTGTGTCTCTGTGTGTGCTGGTGTGTGTGTGTCTTTGTGTGCGCTGGTGTGTGTGTCTTTGTGTGCGCTGGTGTGTGTGTCTTTGTGCTGGTGTGTGTGTGTCTTTGTGTGTGCTGGTATGTGTGTGTGTCTTTGTGTGTGCTGGGTGTGTGTGTCTTTGTGCGTGCTGGTGTGTGTGTGTCTTTGTGCGTGCTGGTGTGTGTGTGTCTCTGTGTGTGTGCTGGTGTGTGTGTGTGTCTTTGTGTGTGCTGGTGTGTGTGTGTGTGCTGGCGTGTGGGTGTGTGTGCTGGTGTGTGTGTGTTTTTGTGCGTGCTGGTGTGTGTGTCTCTGTGTGTGTGCTGGTGTGTGTGTGTGTCTTTGTGTGTGCTGGTGTGTGTGTGTGTGCTGGCGTGTGGGTGTGTGTGCTGGTGTGTGTGTGTTTTTGTGCGTGCTGGTGAGTGTGTTCTGGTATGTGTGTGTGTCTTTGTGTGTGCTGGTGTGTGTGTCTCTGTGTGTGTGCTGGTGTGTGTGTGTGTCTTTGTGTTTGCTGGTGTGTGTGTGTCTCTCTGTGTGTGCTGGTGTGTGTCTTTGTGTGTGCTGGTGTGTGTGTGTGTGCTGGCGTGTGGGTGTGTGTGCTGGTGTGTGTGTGTCTCTGTGTGTGCTGGTGAGTGTGTGCTGGTATGTGTGTGTGTCTTTGTGTGTGCTGGTGTGTGTGTCTCTGTGTGTGTGCTGGTGTGTGTGTGTGTCTTTGTGTGTGCTGGTGTGTGTGTCTTTGTGTGTGTGCTGGTGTGTGTGTGTGTCTTTGTGTGTGCTGGTGTGTGTGTGTGTCTCTGTGTGTGTGCTGGTGTGTGTGTGTCTTTGTGTGTGTGCTGGTGTGTGTGTGTGTCTCTGTGTGTGTGCTGGTGTGTGTGTGTGTCTTTGTGCGTGCTGGTGTGTGTGCTGGTGTGTGTGTCTTGGTGTGTGTGTGCTGTTATGTGTGTGTGTCTCTGTGTGTGTGCTGGTGTGTGTGTGTGTCTTTGTGTGTGTGCTGGTGTGTGTGTGTGTCTCTGTGTGTGTGCTGGTGTGTGTGTGTGTCTTTGTGCGTGCTGGTGTGTGTGTGCTGGTGTGTGTGTCTTGGTGTGTGTGTGCTGTTATGTGTGTGTGTCTCTGTGTGCGTGCTGGTGTGTGTGTGTCTTTGTGCGTGCTCGGGAGCGGTGGCGCATTGGTTGTCGCACTGCGTCACGAACCCGGCAACCCGCGTTCGATTCCCGCTCGCGAACGATAAGAGTGGCGAATATTTGAACCGGTCCCTTGGATCCTTCCCGCTTAGATCGGCTGAGGCTTAAACGACTACCTGGTGCTGGTCTGTAAAACCAAAACAACAAATCAGCACTGGGGAGACAAAGGCGGTCGGGCGTGACCACCCCCCCCCCCCCCCCAATATTGGTGTGTATTTGCCTGCCTGAGTTCGTGTCCGCTATCAGCACTTGCCCTCGCAGTCTGCTGGAGACTGTACGGTGGGAATCTTCCTGAGAGAAGTCGTGCTGCACACCATGCCCCCCCCAGTGTCTTCTTTGTTGTGTTGAACGCCCGAGGCATGTGGAGGAGAGGGGAGCGGTGGCGCTGTGGTTAGCCGCTGGGGGGATGGGGGTGCTGTGTTGTGATTCCCGGCCCACGGCTCGCATCGGTGGCGAGTTGCGCCTGAACCGGTCCTGTGGGGGCATTCCCCCAAAACCCCCTCGATCGCTGCGGCGTCAAATTTGCTAGTCCGGTCCGAGTGTTGTTGTTGTTGTGAACCATCAGCACCGGGAAGACAAAGGCTGCCCGGGCGTGGAGATGACCACACCGCCTCCCCCCTCTTCCTATGAGCCTGGCGTGCCCTTAATAAGTGCTCGCAAACATAGGGGGTCCCTCCCCGCCACCGACCCCCGCGATAGTATGCGTGGATGTACGGGAGGAGGAGATGGGGGTCTTTGTGTGCAGTCTGCACCGTCGCGTTATTCATACGGCCAGATGGATGAAAGAGAGGGGGGGGGGGTGAACGTGTTCTCGATTGTGAGAAGACCGTTCGATAGTTTATTGTTCGCGCTGTGCACGTCTGCATGGTCTGTGCCACTGCGTTTGTTTCCGTGCTGCGATGAATTACCCGGAGGATTAATCCGAGTGGGATGTGCTCTCTTGCACGTGTGTACGTTGAACTTCTTTCGCACCGTACGTAGCCAATCGTGCTCATCGGATGTGCGCGGAAAAGGACCACAATCTGAACACAAAAGGCAACTAGTTCTAAATACAGTAAAACCTTGGATTGCGAGCATAATTCGTTCGGGAAACGTGCTTGTAATCCAAAGCACTCGTATATCAAAGCACTCGTATATCAGTTGTGATCACGTGACGCTCGGCAGACAAAGCGTATTCACGTGCTACTTGTATTGCAAGACCTCGCTCGTTTATGAAATTAATATTTATTAAAAAAAATTGCTCGTCTTGCAAAACACTCGCAGACCAAGTTACTCGCAATCCAAGGTTTTACTGTAAATGAGTTCTTCAGTTGCTATTAATCCATGTAATTTGACCCAGCAACTACGCAGTGGAAGCAACTGTCACAGTTTTGCTCATTGCCATCCAGGAATTGTTATAATGATAATCATCATAATCACTTTCAACCGGTCTCTATCCACTGCTGGCTGAACGCCTCCCCCACGCCGTCGCCATCGCCTCGCGGTTCCGCGAAGACGTCACGATCTTCCGCACTCCTGCACGTGAACCGATCTCTCATAGATTTGAAGCTTTCGTGACTGCAAGGATTCATATTCTTAGGTTTTTTTCGGTAAAGTCACGTAGGTAAAAAATTAAAATTAATAAAAGTAAAATAAAATAAATTAATTTAAATTTTTTACCTACGTGACTTTACCGAAAAAACCTAAGAATACGATCTCTCATCGCTGATATCATAATTCCATCTCTCCGGGCACAATCTCTCCTCTCCCTTGGGCTTGCCGTTGTCACCATTCTTGTCCGCCAGCAATCGTCCCTTCTGGTCACGTGATCTGCCTAATGCCAACTTAATGTTATTCTTTGTCAGCGTGGGAGTCTGATTTGTGTTCGGTCGCTGATGGATACGTGTGTTACACGTGTTCAGCTCCCTCTGCCCTTCTTTGGCTGCCATTCCATCACCATTGTACTATGTTGAACTTCTTTCGCACCGTACGCAAGCATTCTTCTCGAGATATGTCCTGCCCAAGCATCCCACTTATTCTAGATTTGAAGCTTTCGTGACTGCAAGAATTCATATTCTTAGGTTTTTTCGGTAAAGTCACGTAGGTAAAACATCAAGATTAATAAAAATAAAATAAAAATCACGACGTTTCGGAGGCAACACAAGTCTCCGTCATCAGGTGGCTGTGACGGTCCCACCTGATGACGGAGACTTGTGTTGCTTCCGAAACGTCGTGATTTTTATTTTATTTTATTTTTATTAATTTTGATGTTTTACCTACGTGACTTTACCGAAAAAACCTAAGAATATGCATCCCACTTACTTTTTCTCACTGTCCGTGTGACGCCTCTCATTTCCATTTGTTCCCCAATCCACGTACTCCTCCATCTCTTCCCTCCTTTGGCTCTCATTCCATCACCAGCCTCAATCGGCGGTCCAATGTCTCTTCAAAAATCCACTCGCATGCTTCTTTAGTCGATGTGCTTCGAATAATGTGCACGTTACGTGATCCATATACTCCCCTTGCTTATCGATGTAACTCCGATCGTGCTTCTTATGCGCACTCAGTGATCATTACGTTGCCACAATGATAGATGGCCTTTATTTCAGCAGGTGAGAGCCCATTGAGACCAGACCTGCGGGTCAATTACAATTGTAATTGTGTGATTGGTAATGCATTGCAATCGCTGTGAGTAATTGTAATTGTAGTTCCAGCTAACGACACTGCAATAAATATAATTAACATTGACCCCCAGGTTCGCTTGAGTTGACCCTCAGTCCGATTTCCATGGGTGACTGCGGGTAAACAAGTATAGACCGAACATATCCTGAAAGATTTATTGCACTGCATAGAGATATATATTTTTTTGCGGTTGTGATGTATAGGCTCTCTCCGATTATATTCTGGCTGGTACCGCAATTTTTGGTTGGGAATGAGGTCGAACATCATGCGTCAAGTGCCGGGAGCTTTTTCAGTTTGTCGGTGGGTTTTTTTTCGGTTGCGATTGAGCGTTGTGAATGTCCAAACAAACAAACAAAAATCAATTTCGTGACATCTGACGAAGCTCTCCGAGCATATGGAGCGAGATGCAATGAAAGTCGCACACACCCGCGTGGTTTTGTAGTTGCACCAAGCCGTTTGTTGTCTCTCCCGCAAATGAGCTTCCATGTTCACTTATATAACCGTGTAAAAGAACACGCAGAGTTTCTGTGTCGCCCAACACATTCTGGCCATTGGCACTGCCACGCACCACGTGGGTTACACAAATACACGGAGGGAGGCCATGGAACGTGCTTCGATTGGTATGCATGGCTGACACCACTTTCCATGCAACAACTTTGCCAAAGTTGAACTTTATCTCTGATCATTTGGCCTGAATATCCAATCCACTCCCCACTTGCCGTGTGTTTTTTATTTATTTCGGACGGGTTTTCATGAGGGCCGACGGGTGTTCTCTGGATGAATGTACGTTACATCACTTGTGCTTCATCACCTATACTCCTGCCCTTTTAACAGCGTGTTCGGATGGGTAAGATACATCCGCTGGCATCCCACTGGTTTGCTTAACGTTGTTTTTGCCAACGTAATATAACGCTGGCCGTAGAGCAGAGGTCGCAAACGGGTTTTGATTCCTTACCCGTACCCGTACCCGGCCGCACCAGGGTCGCAAATGGGTACCCGTACCCGTACCTGGCCGTACCCTACCCGTACCCGGCCGGGTACGGGTAGGGTACGGGTATCGGGTACCTGATTGCGACCTCTGGGATGTAGCCATGTTGCAGGCGTGGGTGGGTTGATTCTAGGAACTTGAATTGTGAGAAGAGACAAGACGTTGGGAAATGAGTGACAAACGGTTACTCACCAGTGACTCACGGCCTACCCGTACCCGGCCGCACCAGGGTCGAAAACGGGTACCCGTACCCGGCCGAGTACGCGTAGGGTACGGGTATCGGGTACCCGGTTGCGACCTCTGCCGTAGAGGGCAGTGGCAGCATTGGCTGTCACACTGCGCTGTGACTTCCTACACTGCCACCGTAATCCGTCTAACACCTGCATGTGAGCTAGGCTCATCCATCGCTCCAATCTCCATGGTGATTGTCCACTCCCGGTGGATTCCCTCCTTTAGCTGATACTCCGTCGTCAGTGCAGCGGATTGGCCGTCATCGTCCGCTGTAGCCATGATCAGTTCTGCACAAGCCCCGCTGCCTTCTTGGCTAGAGCTCTCAGCGTGATGGATCCAAGTTGTTGTGTTTGTTGTCCGATTTGTGCTTCCTCAAATCTGTCGTTGAGTCTAATTCCAAAGCCGCCTATTCAACTAAAAACTAAAACTAAACCTTCCACCCTCCGCCTGATCCCACAGTTGATGCACAGTCGACACATGACCTCCAATATCTGCCCTGACAGTAGAAACCAAAACGTATATAAAAAAAACATTTTTTATTTTACCAGGTAAGGTCCACTGAGCTATACAGCTCTTTTTCAGAAGCTACCTGGCCACAAATGATATCTCAATGAAGTGGCTTATCACGTGGAAATGTATAGCGGCCACATAATCTACGAAATGTACTGTCCTTTGGAAAACTCAATTATGTAGTGGAATGCAATATACCAATATTCATGAATAAAACACTTTCCAATAAGTCCATATACTTTTTCATCCTATTATGATGACATGGATCACACATGTCGCTCAGTAACATGATCAGTAACAAACAAAACATTTACAAAAAAATCTACGCATGGATGCACGGAGATACAACGTTTGGAATTATATTGAGAGACAGAAATAGGAACACGTGGATTAGAGAATATGTGCAGTTTTAAGACAATTATAACTGTGAAGAATGGCAGGCAGGGTTGGGCAGGACACGTCGTTAGAAATGGATGATGGCCGATGGTCCTGAATGATGATGGAGCGGCAGCCAAAGAACGGAACGTGTCCAAGCGGGCGTTCAGTGCGGAGACGGAGCGATGGAATCGGCTTGTGAGCAGGTGGCAGGTACTAGATGGATCCTCACATCGCAGGACCATGAGAGACGGTGACAGCCTGTGTTGAGGAGGCCTTGATCCAGCAGTGGATTGATCATGGCTGATGATGACGACGACATATCAATTTGAAATATGGGCTCTGACAAAGGCTGAAATGTGCACAAAAGAAGAAACGGAGCGATGCAGGAGGCCCCTGTGAGTTACGCACTGCTTTTTACGGTCGTGCTCGTGATGATTTAAAAATACACGCAACTTATCGGGATGAGGAGGTCATGTGCTGCTAGGTTATAGTACTGGTAATGCAATTTTAATACCCGCCGGTCTCATTATTTATTGTTCATAAACCTCACGTGCAATCGGGGGACCCGGTGAATTGTGTTTTTTTTTTGTGCGTGGGCGTAATTCATCTTGCATTCTAAAATACATCGTGACCGGGGCTTCTAGGGAGGGAGAGAAGAGAGAGAACGGTTCCAAAGGTTTAAAGTTCCGCGTTGGGAATTTAAAAACGGGCGTATTTCTCCCGTGTCTTTTTTTTTTCTCTCTCACCGCTTGCACAGCGTGACTATTCGGGCGCCGAAGTTTCAACCCGCGTCCCGTGAGCTTCATCTACAAGAACTGACGGAGCAGCTCGCGGGCGCGGTCTCTCTCAGCTACGTCGTCGCCGTTATGCCGCTGATGATGTTTGGTGTCGACCGGCCGATGTCCGCCGTTAGCTTCGTCACACGTGTGGCACACAAGCTGGTCGCTTGTGTATATGTTGTGATACCTGGGAAAGTTATCTTGTAGGGGTCCCTTGCCGATACAAGTTTCAGCTGTTCACCAGCATTGGTTCGAGCAAGCATGACTCTGCTGATGAGACGCTGAATATCAAAACTGCTCCATTGTTTGCTTGCAAGGCCGTAATTATAATATATAATTGCTCAAAATGTTCCCCCCAATATATCGCTATAAAATAGATTTCTGTTTATATGATTGTGGTTATGGTTGTACTTTATGAATCCCTAATCTCTGCCATTACATACAATGAAACAAGAAAAAGTAAAACAGAAAAAACAGATCAATGTAATACAATACACTATTAGACATTATTGTAAAAAATAAATAAAACGTCCATCCCATGTGTTAGTGAATTTTTTTTATATTTTAGACAGGAAATGAGTTTACAAATTTAGATTTTTTTTCTGGGTTGGGACTCCCAGACCCCCTGGAAGATTTGGTCCCCCCCAATGTTGACTCCGTGGCTACGGCCGTGTTTGCTTGTATCGAACAGTGCTGCTGATAAGATGCGATCCCAGAAGGCCGTGCAGCCAATGGGATGTAGGAAAATTAAAAAATAAAACATTTTGTGAAGAGGCAAATATGAGAAAGAGGCATTCTTTCTCCCATGCATGCCAGGGTGATGCACCTCTATATAATCGAGGGAGAACATGAAACTATGCCCAATCAGTTCCTGAAGAAGCTCCCAGCAAATGGAGAAAAAACGTCGGACATCACACTGAACAGCATGGGGCCCAACCTGAAAACACGAGTGAGACCCCTGACAGCACAACCCTCAAAAAGCTCCATGGTGGTTATCTTACGTGCATGTTTAATCAACCCTTAGCCATGTTTCACACTCCACCTAGTTATTTATTTGACATTTTAGCTTCGCCTATAAAACACGAGGGGGGGGGGGGTGATCGTATTCACCGACCTTATAAATAAGCGCCGAGTTCGTGACAACACGTTACGTAATGTTTAAAAATAAGAATATTTAATGGCATAGTTATAAACCATTTGAGTTAACCGTCCAACTGAATTTGTTGGCTGTACATGGTGGAGAGTGCTCTAAAACGACCTGTGAAACGGACCGCTGTAGATTTAAGAGGGGGAAACGGCATTGAAATAAAACCAAACGTGCAAGTGAAGGTTATTTAAAATGTCACGCTGCGCCTAAGAGTTTATATTGCGCCCCTTGACCCTTCCAAGGGCAAGTCGGTGTCGTGGAACAAGTGTGACACACACCTTATCAAATTTTTGTTTTTTTTGCGAAAAGTTGCGCTCATCGTTATTATGACGATGACGGTAAAACACGGATTGTATGTGAAAAATGTAAAACGTTAGCGAATATTAAATTACCAACTCCTTATCAAATGTTTGTTTTATTGCAAAAGTTTGCTCATTATTATTATGATGATGATGGCAAACATTGCTTTCGTTTGTCCGCGCACACGTTTTTTCTCGAAAAATGCTGAAACATTCGTGATTAATAAATGAAGAACAAAAACCCTCCACTCCTCAGGGCCAGTACAAGTACATTATAAAACAATGACAACTATTGATGAGATACGAGCGTGCAGACGCGGATGGTTATGTCGACAATATTGAAGTGTCCTTGGTTTCTGTCAAGGGTATAAAGTCAGCGGAGGGAGCGTTCACGCATTGGCTGGTGCACTGTACTACGAACCGAGTGACCTGAGTTCGATTGCCTCACACGGCAAAGACACGCGGTAGCGAGTGATGTCAACTGCTTCTGGCCCCCCTCCATAGCTTCACCAAGCCCGCTGCTCTCACGACACCGTGGCGCAGCATGGTCAAACGAATCCACACGACAAACGTGTATTGGGGAGACCTTCGTCCCGCAGTGGATTGATAAAGGAACCGTAAGTTATTACGAGTTTAACCCTGCCAATTTCCCGATCTTAAGACCTGCGATTAAGGGAAAGATTAACGCGGACAAGGCTGCGCATGAACGCAAACGCTAAGAGTGGCCGCTCGTGTTGGGAACGACCCCTCGGCCGCCACGTTCCACGCGGCGGGCCGCTGAGACCTCTTGGCGTTTCGGCCACGGCGAGCGGTGCGTCGGAGCCCCCCCCCTCGCCCCCCCTCCGGCACACTCTGCCCTCCTCTCCATGAGACATCGGTGTGTGGGGCAGCCTTGAGAGCGGTGAACGGCTGGACGACTACGGGGCAGGGGACGCTCTGTGGTGCTGAGATTTGGCACCGGCTGGTGGGAAAGCTCACTCGTGATGGAGGGTTTTTTTGGGGTTAGATCTCGTAAAATAGATAAATGTGTGCTGATAAATGTGACGAATTAACACGTTCTGTTTACGTGACAACCCTTACTAGTTGGTTGTGCGGGTGGTGGCGGGTTTTAACGACACATTTATATATTTACGCGATATAACCCAAAAAAAACTCTATTGTGGATGATATTGGTCGCGAAAGCCTACGTGTTAAACTGGGAAGCTCTACTGTCCATCGTGATGAACACGAGCGTAATGTTGCGAATGAACTTTTTTCGCAAGCCGTTGAGACGGCTCTTTGGGGATTTCGCCATTGATGCCTCTCTTCTCTCTAATGCGCGTCAACCGAAATGAACTCGCTAACTGGGTTGCTTTGACTAAAAATCACATTACAAGAATAATAACGTCGAGGGTTTTTTTATACTCTAATAATACTAATACACGCATGGCAGCGTGAAGTCTATGAAGCATGAGTTTGCATCCTCATTAGCCATGTGCGTTTTTGGATATTAGGCAACATGCAGTTGTATATTGCGATAGTTATGTGCAAACAAATAACAGAGCTAATTCATTAAGGAATGTAGCAGTTTTACACCATTTAAATTGTTATGGTGTTTTTATTGTTGTTGCAAATATATTACGTGAAAGCTATCGGGAGGTTTTTTTTTAATGAAGCAGCAGTATTACATTTCAAGCTTTCAAATGGGGCGCAGCGATATTTAAGATGTCGGTGTGCATACAATATATCCCGTGGTAGACATTATAACCCCTCCAAGCGTGGCTCGCAAGCTCTTAGTTTGGAGAGAAAACAATTACATTTGTCAGATGAGAAGCTGATACAAAATTAGTTTTACCTCTTGTTTCGATTGAAAATGCGCGGTTTCAATTTGCCAAATGTTGGTCAAGACTTGCAAAAAATAATGCACATACATATTGTATCCTTCAAATTACTATAATATGCTCCAGCGAGTAAGATGCCCCCCAAACTTGTGCTCTGTGTCAATAATGTTATTTAAATCGGGTCGCACACACACGCACACGCACGCACACACACACACACGCATGCAAAAATCCTGAGAATGCGGCGACTCTCACAGGCGTATGATCTTAAAAGTCAAATTATCGTCCGTTGAACTCAAAGACACACATGGAGAGAAAATATGTTGTTACACTGCTGCCGATTTTGTTGAAACATGTTTGTGCGTCATTCCACAATGAACTTGAGCAATGAAGTAATTTATGGATGAGCCTTCGCGATAGCTCAAAGAATGGCGTGAATACCGCACTTTTTTTTAAACACAGAGGCTGAGCATTGGCCCAAAACGTCAAAACGGCCAGCAACCAACAGCACTTGTCAAAATTGTAATAAATACTTGCTTAACGTGTTTTTTCAATTGAGCAAGGCCAATCATTATTTAAAACAAAAGTTCGGCAAAAGAGACGATGGTGGAAGGAGGGAATTCCGCAGTCGAGCACTGCCAGGGAAGAAGCAGAAAGAGAAGCAGCATCTTGACCTGCATGGGTGACTGAGTGGCTGGGCGGGTGATCTTGTTGTTGTGGCTTGCGGCATTGTGATTGAACACGACATTGATGAGACAAATATGTACGGTGCATGAGCCGTCGTTTTTACGACGGAGTTAAGTGCCGAGGTGCCACAGTGGTTAGAATGGTGCCGCGGTGGCTATGAGATGCTAGCGAGCTCACCTGGTATACAGGAGGTCATGGGTTCGATCCCGATCCCGACCCTGACGCCTGCTGCTGTATATTTGAAATTTGCAGTCTAGAATCAACGTGCATTTGTAGAATATTCGGCTGCCATGAACTTCCACGTGATAAGCCACTTCGTTACGCTATCATTTGTGGCGGCCAGGTCGCGTCTGAAAAAGAGCTATTCAGCTCGGTGGGCCTTGACTCCGATTATCACGGTTGGCTACGCACGGTTCGAAAGAAGTTATAGGGTCCTCCTCGTTCTCCCTGCAGGCGATGAGAGCGAGGAGGAGCTGTCCATGCGCGCCATCTGCACGATGGACAGCGAGATTGGGCCCTGCCGGGCCCTCATCCCGCGCTTCTTCTACAACCGCTACACGCAGCGCTGCCAGGAGTTCGACTTTGGCGGCTGCAACGGCAACGCCAACAACTTCGAGACGTACAAGGAGTGCCGCATGGCCTGCAGGACAGTGCAGAGTAGGTGCCCGCACCCACCACGCCACCGTCACCGCCGCCGGCAGCTATCGAGGGCAACGAGCGCACAAGCAGTGTGTTGTCCTTCCCCCGCACAATCCGATTAGCGGGGTCAGTTACGAACGGCGCGAAAGAAGTTCAACGTAGAGTACGTACGTAACCCCCGGTGGCCTCACGTGCCGGAGGGCCCCACATGCCGAAGGGCCCCACGTGCCAGGGCGAGATATTGTGTTGTTTCTAATCCCATAGAATTTGGCCCCCGGGGTCAGAATACTATATCTTATATGAACCTTGGGATACATGGGATATGTTCACCCCCCCCCCCCCTGTCAGCCCCCCCCCTCGTCCTCACCTCCTGCACCTCCCCCTGGGTTGAGTTTACTATGTTGGGTTAGGGTCTCTGCTCATGGTTTCTCACAAAGCTTGTTCAGTTTGGCTTTTGTCAGCATTAATGCGCAACTCCTAAATGAGCCGTATGCCCCAAAATAATTGCAGCTGTGAGAAAAGTGGCGAGTGGGTTGAAGGACCACGGGGAGGGTGCGGTTCTAATAATAATTATTTACAGTGTCCTGACTCCCAAGGTCAGAAATCTACAGGGGTCTAAACGCTCTCTCACACCGGGCTATGAAGAGGGGGGGGGGGGAGGCAGACAGATTACCCTAATTGGTAAGGCCCAGCTCCTTTTCAGAAGTTATAGCTCAACAAGGTGGCTTAACATGTGGACATTTATAGCAGCCAAATACTCAAAATTAATGTTTTTTTAAAATGTGGAGGGAAAAACCGGATGACCCGGAGAAAAATCAAGGCGACCACAGGAAGAGAGAGACGTGCAAACTCCAAATGTACAGGTGTCAGGGTCGAGAACGAATCCACGACCTCCTGCACACCAGGCGAGGGATTTAACATCTCGCCACCGCGAACCGACTGCAGTGCAAGGATGAGCCCCCCTGAGCACGTGGTTGTGGTGAGAACGCCCGCTTGTCACCAGCGCTATTTATGTATGTATGTTGAACTTGTTTCACACTGTACGTAGCCAACTGTGGTAATCAGAGGTGCGGGGAAAGGACAACAAACTAAACACAAAAAGCAGTTCTAGGTCCATTGGCTTACTAATATGGGACAGAAGAGCATTCCAGACGGCTGCATCTGAAAGCGTGTGATGCGGTGACCGTCTTTGTTTGCCAAAATCCGCTGCGAGGATGATCGGAGTTCACGTGATGGTTTATGCTCCTTGACGAGATCAGCGAGGTATTGTGGTTCTTTTTTGGCGAGCACTTCATGCGTAACGAGTGCGACCTCCTCATGTATTTGTTCGTCCACCAGAAACCAAAGCAGCTCGGGCGAGCACTGAACGTCCGATCTTGCAGTACCCATCACGACACACGCCAGAGAATTTAGTCCCGCGGCGACATTCATCCGCACGCCCCACCATCGTCATCGCCCTTGCACGTCGGTGTTTAAACTCCCCGCCGTACCTCCCCCTCACCCCCCCCCCCCCCCCCCCGTCGCAGGGGTGGCCAAGAAGTGCCGCTTGGAGCCGGAGACTGGCCGCTGCCGGGCCGCCATCACGCGTCACTTCTACAACATGACCACGGGCCAGTGCGAGAGCTTCGTCTTCGGCGGCTGCGGAGGCAACGACAACAACTTCCGCACCACCGAGGAGTGCGTGGAGAGCTGCAGGCGCCCCAAGACCAGAGGTCCGTGCGCCGCTGGGCCTACGCGTGATGCGTGCGGCACCCTCTGGGGCACGCCGTGCGGGTGGCTGGCCTCACGGAGCTTCGACGCGTTTTAAGATACGTACGGCCCAGGAGATGCCCTGCGGCATTTTAGAAAAAATAATCGCGGTGCTCACCGTCACGCGGCGGGGGGAGGGGAGGTGACGTGTGGTACGAGCTTTATGTTTATTATTTTATTATTTCCCTTCTACGTAACTTTACCGAAAGAACCAAGAAGATGCGGTACTCTTTTTTTGAGTGCGTTTTTTTTTTTTACTCCTCCGTTGCAGCAAGGCGACGTAAATGCCGATTGCGCTGCCGATGGATCCCTACCGTTCACGGGGGAGCCCACAACCAGCCGGGGTTAGTACCGAGTCAATGGCCAGGAGTTGCCGTAGGTTGAATACGGTTGGAGTTGCGGCAGAACTCCTCTTGTCCGTGACGAAGCGAGGGTGGGGCCAACTTCACCGGAACCTATCTGGAATCTAACCGATAACCACGGGGAAGCGTTCACGAGTAGGACACCCCCCCCCCCAACTCCCACCGTGGGACTGCGCCCCTGGCCAGTGAGCATGCGCTGGTGCACGGTGGAGAATCGATAAGGTCGGGAGGGGGGGGGGGTTAGGATCACGGCAATCAATTTCGATCAACGGGAAACTGCACCGCACGTGATTAGTTAGGTGCGCGGCACCGAGGGGAACGGAAAAGGAGACGACTACAAATCGGAAGAGTTGACCCCAAGTTCGAACCACCGCATTTGTGCACGCCGCGGGCGTGCGAGGTTTTTCACCGTCACGCGGCGGGGGGCGGGGAGGTGACGTGTGGTACGAGCTTGCGCGTGCACATTGATGCTTTTGCAAGGCCATGAGGCAAAAGCAGCTGCGCTCTTTGGAGCGTGCGTGGAGGGTGGGAGAGGGCCACGCGTTGGGGTGGTCTCCACTACGTGACGGCGGCGATCGAGGGGAAAACTAAAGAGCACATGGCGCGAGGAAGGGGGGGGGGCTCCTCGGTGGCGAGATGTTAACTCCCTCGCCTGGTATGCAGGAGATCGTGGGTTTGATTCCGACACTAACGCCTGCCTGTATATATTTGGAGTTTAAATTTCGATTTAAAGCTTTCGTGACAGCAGGGATTCATCTTCTTGGTTCTTTCGGTAAAGTCACGTAGAAGGGAAATAATAAAGACAGCGTCTTTCCGACAGACCTGTTCTTCACTTGAGGACGGCTGCTTGCGTTGTGGCCGAAACGTCGTGAGAATGATTTTATTATGTTTTATTTTTTTATTATTTCCCTTCTATTTGGAGTTTGCTTGTCTCTCTCCCTGTGGTCGTGTGGATATTTTTCCGGCTCCTCCGATTTTTCCCTCCACATTTAGAATCGACATCACGCATTTCGAGTATTTGGTTGCTATACATTTCCATGCGATAAGCCGATTCGTCGAGCTATCATTTGTGGCGGCTAGGTCGCTTCTTAAAGCTCGGTGGGCCTTACCTGGTAAAATAGAAAATAGTTTAAAGTTTTTAGTTTCTCCTGTCAGGGCAGATATTGGAGGTCACGCGTCGACTGTGCATCAGCGTTGGGATCAGGCGCAGGGTGGAAGGTGCTGGTGATGAGGTGCGGTGGCGGCTGTGGTGGTGGCATCGATGGCTTTGGCCACGATGACCTCTAGATGTTGACGATGAGGCCGCGTGGAATCGATGATTCTACTTGGTATTCTCTCCACTGTTCCGCTGAAGAGGAGCGGTGGGTTCGATAGACACCGATGCACTGCTCAGAGCGAAGTGTTCTATCTCGTTCGGACAACGCTGCAGCGGCCCTTTGACTGGGCGTCTGTGAAAAGAGCTTCATAGCTCTTTGTATTTCTCCAGTTTAAATAAATATTCTGATTCTGATGGTTTTTTTTTCCTCCGCCCCCCCTCCCCCCCCCCCCTTTTTTCTTCTCATAAGCCACACGGTCGGTTGGTCAGGTTGGCACTGTTACTGTTTGAACGGGCAGAAAAATATCCGAAAACCCTGCCGGTAATTTTTTACCGTTCCGTACGAACCGCATGCTGATCGGGTTTGTTTGGGCACGTGTTTAAGTTAAAACAGGGCGGCTTCATTTCGGCCAGAGCTGTCCTGGGCTAAGTTACAGAAAATACTTCCCTGCTCCCCCCACCTCTTCCTCAGGGTGGTGGGGGTGGTACAAGGGAGGCGGGGAGGGAGTTTTGTGGGTCCTCACAAAATATGAAAATATTTTGTGAGAAATCAAGCCCCGTATGTGGCATTGGGAAGTTCCTTCTGGTGCAGGGAATCAAATCCTCGGTGCAAGGAATGGTGCCACGGTGGCGAGATGTTTATTGCCACGCCTGGTATGCAGGGGAGTCATGGGTTGGATCCCGACCCTGACGCCTGCTGTATATTTGGAGTTAGCGTGTCTCTCTCCCCGTGATCGCGTGGATTTTGTCCGGGTCGTCCAATTTTTCCCTCCGCATTTAGAATCAACGTGCATTCAGATTAGCTGTTTTTGACGGTTTGCCAGATGCAATCGATGTCATATCCTGAGAGAAAAGTGGTCGAACTGCTTCCCCTGGGTCTGCCAGAGAATTTTAGTGGCTGCATTCACGCCAATAAATTGTCACCATCTGGGTTTGGACACTATTTGGTAGGGATGTAATGATTTGTTTCGCCGGTTAAAATCCCGTGCGACCGTTTACGATTGATAGAAATTATATGGATGTTGTAATAGTCCGCACACTGGATGTGCAATGCAGAGATCGCCTTTTTACATTTGAACTCCCGGCGCAGCAGTTGAAACGACGGTGCAAGTTTCCTCAATATCCCCGCCTCTTCTTCTTGGTTCTTTCGGTAAAGTCACGTAGAATGGAAATAATAAAATAATAAAAATAAAACATAATAAAATAATTCTCACGACGTTTCGGCCACAACGCAAGCAGCCGTCCATTGTACGTCACTTTACCGAAAGAAGCAAGAAGATGAATCCCTGCAGTCATGAAAGCTTCAAATCGAAATCCCCGCCTCTGTTTACCCAGCGGTACAAACGGGTACACCACAGTTGATCAATCAGCAGGTCACGTGTGTGGATGGAGGGAATCGCGAGTACTACCGCATCTTCTACGGCCATCTGGCCAGCGTGGAAGTGTAGGCCCATGTACCGTCCAGGACAGGGCTCAGTACCCTGCGGCTCCGGAGACGAACGCGGCTCTTTAAGGGGCTGCTGCGTCGTGACGTTTATTAAGGAACCTACCGTCTCGTATTCACGTCGCGTTGCGGCTCTTGAAATATCGAGTTGTCTTTTTTTTATCGAATTTTGATTGCCGACCCCTGGTCTAGGAGGACTCTCTAGAGCTTCCTCTAACCGGAGGGCCTTCTGCCAGCAGTGGCATGAGCAAGCAATTGCGGAGCTGCACCTTTACCTTTTTTAACGTAATTTACTAAAGCTTCAAATCAAGAATATGCTGATGATTTGCAAACGTTATTTGGAGGCTCATGGAAGTGAATGAGATGGAGCAAAACGAAACGAAACTTTCGACGAAGATAGTACGCGCGAGACGTTGCAGACCAGGCAAACAGAAAAATAATAATCGATTCCTGAATTAAATTGCGACGCTCACATGTGACAGTTCATCAGTATTGTTGCTTAGCATGTAAACTGAACCTCCTTAAAGGCGCGCGTCCGTGTTTTGCTTCATCGATTGCTTCGGTGAAAGCCGCCACACAAATTCCTCTCCCGCACGGCTCCTGCAAAAAAATGTATATTCCTGCCAAGAGAAAGATTGTGAAGAGAGACGTGAAAGCTTACTGTGTGACGGCTGTTTTTACGCAGAGCAAAGAGATGCAATGTGACAAGATGGTCTCGGGTTAATGCGCCCTCTGGGGTTAATGCGCCCTCTGCCACAGACAGCTGTCCTATATTTGCAAATTCTTCCCCCCCCCACCCCATAGGGTTTTTTCCCCCATTGCGTTCCATTTTAAACTCCTTATTTTGTTTTCGGGTGAAAGTGCGGCCACTCCCAACTCCTTCGAGGAGTTTTTCGACGGGGTGGGAAGAGCTGGCCCAAGATTCCCCTCTTAAGAGTGGGAGGCCCTTCCGCCAACTGTGGCGTGCAGGGGCGCCAGACCTTGCAGGGCTGCGCCTCATATTTTTCACCTGTTTCAGGTCAAAAAGTCCCAAGTCACTTCAAATCTCCCGTGTACAGTCCTGAGCCAGTGGTTGGAAAATCCACATTCTTATGGCGGGGGATGGCGAGTCTATCCCGGTGTTATTCACTAATTTTCAGGGTGGGGGGGGGGGCACTTTTGCCGAGAAGACATCAGTGCGAGGGCCGCCACGCCTCCTGCGAGGGGGTGTTTTTCACATTTGTGTGTTGTCGGGGGGGGGGGGGGGGGTGGCCCACACATCAGGGGCTGCACTAAAGGCCACCAGGGCAGAGGTCGCAACCGGGTACCCGATACCCGTACCCTACCCGATACCCGGCGACCCGTACCCAGCCGGGTACGGGTACCCGTTTGCGACTCTGGTGTGGCGGGGTACGGGTAGGCCGTGAGTCACTGGTGAGTAACCGTTAGTCACTCATTTCCCAACGTCTTGTCTCTTCTCACAATTAAAGTTGCTAGAATCAACCCACCCGCGCCTGCAACATGGCTTCATCCCAGAGGTCGCAATCAGGTACCCGATACCCGGCCGGGTACGGGTAGGGTACGGGTACGGCCGGGTACGGGTACGGGTACCCGTTTGCGACCCTGGTGCGGCCGGGTACGGGTACGGGTAAGGAATCAAAACCCGTTTGCGACCTCTGCACCAGGGTCTACCAGCAGCCCGTGGGCCTTGCAATGAAGAACACTGGTCCAGCCGTGGTACACCCACCGTTGACCGAACCGCGATCCGATTCTCTTGGCAATGTCGTCGGACAGGGATCCCCAAGATCTGCCTGTGGCCGGCTGCGCGGGGCAACTGCGAGGACAATAAGCCGCGCTACTTCTACAACGTGGAGAAGCAAGCGTGCGAGACCTTTCACTACAGCGGCTGCGACGGCAACGACAACAACTTTGCAAACGAGGAAACGTGCAAGCATGTCTGCTCCAAGGGTGAGCGACAAGGCAGTAGGTGGGGCGGGTAGGGACACACAGGGGTATCTCGTAGCGCCAGGCGAGCACAGGGAGTTGGCGACTGAAATACAGGAGACTCTCCATTATCCGCGTGCGGTTTATCCGATTTTGAGGATTGACCGCGCGCCTGGAATTTTGCCGTAAATTAATAACTTGCGGATTTTCCCTTCGAGACCAAATTAACGATCTAGACACATTTCGATTTAAAGCTTTCGTGACTGCAGGGATTCATCTTCTTGGTTCTTTCGGTAAAGTCACGTAGAATGGAAATAATAAACGACGTTTCGGCCACAACGCAAGCAGCCGTCCTCAGGTGAAGACGCTGTCTCCCCGACAGACCTGGTCTCCACCTGAGGACGGCTGCTTGCGTTGTGGCCGAAACGTCGTGAGAATTATTTTATTATGGTTTATTTTTATTATTTTATTATTTCCGATCTAGACACAGTTGTGCATTGTTATTCTTGAAAACGTTCGTGACAAGTCACGTGCTTAAGCCGAACAAACAAGTGCTCCGGTTGATCCGAAATCCACGTGACCACCCCTGCAGTACAGGAGTTGCCAGATCTTTACAAGGGTGGGAGGAGTTTGATTGATGTTGCTTGGCGTGGCTCTGCTATCCACTTAGTGGGCGGACTCTTCTACGGGGGAGCAGGAAAGTGTTATCACTGAGCACGTGCATCCATCGGTGATTTATTCCTATGTAATAATTGTCTTGGAGACGACTTTTGGAATCGGTCCTTTTATTGACTCCAGTTCACATTTACTCCAGTTCACATTTACTCCCCGCTGCTGGTAGGCAACGGAAAGTGGACAGACAGACCACGAGAGACGCACAGCCACGTGGCACTCGGAGCCCCGCTCGCGCGTGGCCCCTTCCTTCCTTCCTTCGTTCCTCGTCTGACCACGTGTCGTTCATCTCTCCCCTTATTTAATGCCTGGGTCACGTGGTACGCTCCAGCCAATCCTTGGTAGCCTGCACCGAATCTTCTAGATTCCCCATCAACTCCCGGGACCACGCCCCTGACTTATCTTACCATTGGCTGAGGCCAAAGCCAGCAGAACCAATCACCCTAGCTGGCACCTCTCGATCACGCCAGGGCCATGCTCCCAGGCTTCCTCCCCATTGGCTGTAAAGCAGCACCGGCAGAGCCGATCACCACGTGAGCCGGACATAGGCTCATATTACACCTATATTCGTGGTGTTTGGCATAGATAATCCACGGAAAATGGTTATATTTTTTGATTATCCGCGATTTTTTTTTTCATCCGCGGCCGTCCTCCTCGTCATTAGCGTGGATGATCGAGAGCCTCCTGTATCAGAATCAGAATGATTGTTTGTACTGGAGGAATCCAATGAGCTATAAAGCTCTTTTTCACAGATGTCCAGCAGGGGTACAGGGCCAGAATGTTACAACAACAAACGCAATACACGATAGAAGTCCAACGTGTAGGAAAGGTAAGCAAATCACAAAACAAGAATAAAACTAGACGATTCTAGATTTGAAGTTTTCGTGATTGCAAGGATCCATACTCTTTGGTTTTTTCGGTAAAGTCACGTAGGTGAAAAAATAAAACTAATAAATTAAATCACGACGTTTCGAGGGCAACACAAGCTTCCTCCCTGACTTTGCTGAAAAAACCAAAGAGTATGAAGACGGAAGCTTGTGTTGCCTCCGAAACGTCGTGATTTAATTTTTATTTTTTATTTTTTTACCTACGTGACTTTACCGAAAAAACCAAAGCGTATGAAAACTAGCCTATTTTATTTTAGCAGATAACGCCCACTGACCTATTGGCTTCCTTTTCAGAAGTGGATTGACCAAATGCACCTTGATATGTAGAGGACCCACAGAGCTTGGGCGATTGTTAGTAGGCACCGGCTCAGCGCTTGGCTGCCTTCCTGCGCCCTCCTGAGTCGTCTTCGAGAGTGAGTGCAACTCTGTGCGGTGCATGACAAGTTGAAACTAATACATTTTATATTATCAACTTAAGGTCGAGCTAACCTATTGGAAGCCTGGGCCAAGAAGGCTTCGTGCCACATGGCAAGGTATTCTTAGGAATCGGAGTACCGAGTCAACACCGCTCAGATCCTAGATTCGTTTCCCGGTTTCACCCGCTTCTGAATGAACCGATTGTTTGTCATTGTCCGTGTTGCTGACTTGTTAGTTCATTAGCAGAGCATATGCAATGATTGAATGTTCCTGATTTATAACTGCGGGTGTAATAACCGTGACAATACTACGCGCCGTCATATATCCCTTGACGTCATTCACAAGAGTAGGCCATTGTGTGTGCTGGCGTCAGGGTCCAAATTTGCCAAAGTCGAAAATTGCAACGCCAAATGAGTCAGTTGGGACTAAACACACACAACAAATGAATGTCCCAGGTCACTCTTGCAAATGGAACTTATTCTGGCCTAAATTTCGATTTAAAGCTTTCGTGACTGCAGGGATTCATATCCTTGGTTCTTTCGAAAAAGTCACGTAGAAGGGAAATAATAAAATAATAAAAATAAAAACATAATAAATAAAATTCTCACGACGTTTCGACCACAACACAAGCAGCCGTCCTCAGGTGAAGAACAGAGCTGTAGGAAAGACATTGAGACGCTGTCTTTCTGACAGCTCTGTTCTTCACCTGAGGACGGCTGCTTGTGTTGTGGTCGAAACGTCGTGAGAATTGTATTTTATTACGTTTTATTTTTATTATTTTCTTATTTTTATTATTCTGGCCTCTTGAAATGTCACACGGTTAAACACGAAATAAGATTAACACTTTTTCTTTAAGCACTTACATAAAAATGCATGGTCTCGGCCCAGTCCCTATTGACTGCACAAAACACCATTACATTAAATTAGTTTGTTTTTACTTAGTCTGGCTTATTCCAGCCCTGATAAGGGATGTTTTCAGTTTGACATGCGAAACTTTGCACAAAGAATATAAACGACCAGTGCGATCCCAGTGTGCATTAAGGCGCTCAATGGAGCGACTTCAGAAATAGTTCTGTGATCTCATCTTCTGGGGCCCATTGTCAGCCAGGGCGGTAACCGTGCGAGCGGAGAGAATACTAAAACGGAATTTTCTTCATCTATTAACGCAATGCACATTAAATTAATTCACACGTGGATCATCTGGTTTGCGGTGCTCTCATCGGTGTGCCGAGTCACTGTACGCACGATAAACAAATAAAGGCGCAGCCCTGCAATTGCTCGCTGACACCACTGCTGGCGGAAGGTCCGCCACTGGAGGGAGCCCTAGACAATCACTCTGGAGGATATTGTGACCTACTCTTGCACGCTCGCCAGATGTCTTGGAACAGGAGGGAGTACCCACACTTTACCCCACCGCGTGCGACCTGCCAAACGCGACTGTGGTTTATCTGCTTATACTGCTGAGTGGACAGCGTCGGGGGGGGGGGGCGGATTCAAGATGCTGGCACCGTTGTGTCCACTGCACGCATCGAACCAGTGACCTCGCGCAAGGGGGCCAACTAACTACATTCACAAAAAACACCGTTCGCCACTAAGTGGCGGTGACATCCCCACGTCGCTTGTGCCAGTGCGCGGTGCACCTTGAGGCCACGTGAAGTGTTGGAAGGCTCGCAAGCAGGAGGTCGCGGAACAGACCCCGGTGCCGTGGGTTGACTGGTCGAGATGACTTGCTGATGCACACTACACTACAACAAAGATCCCCCGTGTAGCTCTAACAGACTCTTTGGTGCAAGTGCCGTTAGCGAGCACCTATGAAGGCCGGCATGGCACACGAGGGGGTGGGTGGCTAGCACCATGCCCGGCCTCCTTTGTCTCCCCAGTGGCGATGTTTGCACACCGCAGCAGGTGCTCATTTGAGGCTGAGTCGACCTAGGGTTGGCTCAGGACCGGTTCGTATAATCGTCACTGGTGTTGGCCGTGAGCGGGAATCGAATCCGGGTCGCCAGGTTCGTAGCGCAGCGTAGCGCTAACCGCTCTACCACCGCTCCCCACACACGCACGCAAACTCATACGTACACACGTGCGCGTGGATTATTGATTTAACCTCAATGTTTTCTGTTTCTTTCCTTCCCCCACCTCCCCCGAAGACATGAGAGCCTCAACTTCGATGATCCAACCCAGAGGCAAACCATTCGCCAGCCGGATGAGAGCGGGCATGAGGACCAGGGAGTGGAGGATAAAGCAAAAACAACTTCGGAAGAACGGCGAACGAGCTGACCGCACGGAGCATCGAGGGCAGAACTGACAAGAGTAGACGATCGCAGCGCCGTCTGTAGTCGCGAGGTCGCTTGGGTTTCATAGCAAGAGGCACCGACCGTATAATTGACGTACTTACTTTTTTTATTAACCCTCTTCACCACTTTCGGATGCGCCGGCCTAACTCAACGGAAACGAATGTGGCTGCGTGTGAAAGGAAGTGACTTGCATCGAGGTGGGGTCACCGATGTTGATGGTTCAGGCGGCGGCGGCTCTCCGGTTAACTACATTTTAAAAGTCACGCGCCCGTTCTTATTAAACGCAACGCACCTATCCCTCGCATCGGCATCTGCCGTCTCCTGCGCAATTCTTACTCGCAGTATGCGCATACTTAGTTGTTATTTTCAACCCCCGCCCTCCCCCGATATCATTACAAATTAGTGCTGTCGGTTATCGTGTGTCGCGAGTCAAAAACAACATCCATTTGGAAATCTTGCGGAGCAGAGAAGCATCCCTGAGAACGGCTGCTGTGGAAGAGATTTTTGAAGGCGCCTTTTAATTCTCTATGCGCAGCCGGGGGGGGACGCACTGTCCAGCACGCTCGGCCACGCAAGTCAGACCCCCGTATGTTTCATTCTCAGCGCCTGGGAATTTTGCCAAATTGAGTGCAACACCTTATTTGACGCGATGTGTTATTTGTGCGGTCATTCGTTACTGGGTCCAGACTCTCAACTTGCGAGCGCTGAATAAGTACCCGGTTAATCACGGATGTGTGAAACCCTGGATTTGAACCCAGGTTCTCAGCATTGCTTGCTTAGTGCTTTGACCTCTGACCAACTGGCAACGTGAAAAAATAGTCATCAAGTTAGAGGTGCAGCCCTGCAAATCCTTGCTCATGCCACTGCTGGCATTGGGGCCTCCCCTAGAGAACGTTCCGGAGGGGACAGAATTTGGCCTACTCTTCCATGCTCACCAGATGTCTTGGAAGCAGCGGGGAGTACCCACACTTGCGCCATTGTTTCGACCGCCAAAACCGAGAGGTCAAATCGAACCGGTGACCTCTGGATATGCGAGTGCGGTGTGCTAACCGCTACATCACAGGAGTGGGTTTGGTGTTTTCATAGCATGCATAGCTGGTTTAAACACCGCCTTCCAGTGGACTGTAATTGGTTCGTACAGCGACCTGAGCGAGGGACCCCCCCCCCCCTTGTGCTCTTTTGCGGCCAGCGACGGAATGTATCGCGATTGATCTGGCAAAATGTTTTTTTTAAAGGTCTAACCCGGCGCTGGCCACTATCATCGACACTCGCGTAACCTCCGTCCCGTCCGCCGTTCGTTGTTACGCAAAAAAAGAAACGGAACTGAGCATAAACATGACGCAAACGAGCGGAGGCTCGGCTTTGGAGATGGACATTATTTTGTTAAATCGATTTAAATCAAGTGTAATTGAGTTTTATCGCCTAAATTAGCATTTCCAGACGGACTGAGAATGTAGGCTCTTGTTGCGTGCGGTTATGCACTGCGACCTAATTAAGCCATCAACAGGCATGATATTTGCAACCGTTACCACGCGGTGTACGATAGGTGTTAGAAGTCTTTAAATCAGCGGTTCTTAACCCATCTGGGGGTGGGGGGGGGGGGCTGTGTGGACAAGGGGTCTCCCTCCACTTGGGGGACCCGCCGGAACCCAACAAGAAGAGTCGGGCAACTTACCGGGGTGATTGGTTTCAGAATGCGTTTCCACCAAATTTCAGTTGAATCTTTCCAACTCTGACAAATCGAACCTAGCAAAAAGTGACTTTCGTGCAAGTTGTCCGCATCGCCAGCGACCGGTGTCGCGACGCAACGCTGGTCAGGAAAAAGCCATCCTGGTGTCGCTGCCCCGTTAGGAGACCTCCAAAACAAAAGAGGCTCATCGCATTCCTCGGGTCTAAAGGGAAAGCTTTTCGGATCCTGAGCAAATTCCCCCATCGCACGGTTCGCCCGGCGTCGCGCCTGCCGGGCTCACGTCCGAGCGAGAGCGCCATTCCCCGCGGCAGCTCTCTCCAATAAAACGTTCGACGTTCTGCGTCAAACGGCGGCGGCGGCGGCGACGACGACGCGACCGTGGGATGACGGGGGCCGGGGCGACGGCGGCATCCTGACCCCGTGTTCACGTGCAACGACGGTTCGCGTCGCATTGCTCCCACGCCGTGAGTCACCCTCATCTCATATCCAATTCCGCAGCTCTGATTGCCGTTGTGGGATTACGCCGCTACGGAGCGATTTATTCATCGCCGCGCTCAATTTTTGCGGAATCGCATTCCGTCGTGGCCGCTGCTGCCACCACCATTGCTCCGTCCATCAATTGGACGTCAGCTTCTCGCCGCCATTGATCAAAGGTGGCGAGGTTAAAGGCGCAGCCCTGCAATGTCTTTGCTCGCTCCACTGCTGGCGGAAGGGCCCTCCTCCAGAGAGAGAGCTCTCGAGGGGCCCCGCAAGACTTACAGTGATTCTGCGACTCCAGTCTCATTTAGAAGACTCACCTGGGTGACCAATTATGCCAGAGAGGATTAAAATAAAATACACTCCAGGGGGGCGCTATAGAGACCGCCCTCTGGAGGATATTTTACCGACTCCTCCACGCTAAGATGTCCCGAAAGAAGAGGGAGTACCCACAATTAACCCCACCACACGCAAACCTGCTGAACGCCTAATATGTTTCCATTGCCATGACTCTGCTCTTTCTTTCCGGTGGGTGCGGTTCCCATTAGATCATCGGCGCCGGCTGCGTTAACAGGAAAAACGTTATAATAGACCAACGCAAAATGCGAGCGGCGCTCCGATGTGCTTTCTCGGAGTTGTGCCGCACGCTCCGCACGATGTTCCAAACTTTTCGCCCCACGTGCTGCGAGCTTCCTCCGGGAACTCACCGTGCCGAACATTACGCGCGGCACAACCCGAAAACACATTGGAGAGCTGTGCCGCGCAACCGCGAAAAACCTACGCGCACAGTCGTAAATGCGGCCGTGGGTTTTTCCAATAAACACAAACACACACAGATCGACGAACACGCTGTGATTTTGCGATGTCCTCGTGCTATTAATGTGCCTGTCAGTGGACGTAGCGTGGTTGGTATGGGCCCTTGTGCAAGGGAGGGAATGCCCCCAACCCCCACTTCCACCCCCGTTGCCCACTTAGATTTGCCCCCCCCCCCTCTTCACAGCCCAGCACCCGAGCCACTCTGGCCTGTTGGTCTCAGTGCAGTTGTACCGCCTGCACCGCTTCTCACAGCCGCGCCGCTGGTGCCCATGTTTTTGGGGGGTGGCGGGTAATTCCTCTGTGCGGTAGAAGAATTTGAATAAGAAGACTCGTAGACACCGCGGGTGTGTGCATGTTTGCGGTGTTCGCTGTGAAGTTGCGTGTACGCTCACTAATTGTTTTTCTAAGTACCAATGACGGTGCTTGTTGGGTACTTCCCCGCGAAGGGAACCAGACGATTGTGAATGTATATGTAAATGTACAGCGGCGTATAGCAAATCGGGACGTTATTACATTGAATTCGGTTCGGGGTTAATTTGTTTAACCGGGTGACAACTCAAGATACCAGGAGAGAGCCTCGTTAGCAAGTGATCCGGGTCACCAATATTGTGCAAAGGGACTAAAACTAAATTCGGTCAGGAGATATAAAGCAAAAAAATCGGGGTAGAACAACCACGTTACAGGCAAAATAAAAAACATACTGCACATATATACTTATATATTACAATATAAAATTAACTTAAACTACAAGTAGCATAAGCTGGCTTGGTTAAACGATTATTCATGACCCAATCCTCATTCACTATCAAAATAAAACTGATACTGTGCAGTCGCCCTTCGATTCAATGCGCTGCAAGAAGCCTTACCCTCCCCCTTCCCCCACGCCACGTCGATCATGAGAGTTGTTTGACCATTGGGTTGTTGCAGTGGCCGGTCAGTGCGTGTTGGCGAGGTGGAGCAGAGGTGGCCCAGCACTGGCTACATGCGTCACCCCCCCCACCATCGACGTTAGCCACGTGGCAGACGTTGAACTGTCGGATGTGTGCTGGGGTTTGGAGGGCAGCGCGTGACACCACTGGGGTCAATGCCTCTCGGGTCACAGTCAAGCGTTGAGATGGACGTCGATTGGAGCGTTGGGTGTGTGCGTCGCGCGGAAAGAGTTTGTTGGGATTTGGAGAAAGTAAAAAAAAGACAAGTGCATTCATTTTGGAGCTGCGGGAGCCACTCCTCTGAGGGAGCGCCTTCCGATGACAGCCCGCAAGGCCAACAGATGGGGCGTTGTGGTGGGCACGGCGCCCGGGCTGTCTTCGTCAGGTCGTGTTGTCTTCTTGGTTCTTTCGGTAAAGTCACGTAGAATGGAAATAATAAAATAAAAAAAATAAAACATAATAAAATAATTCTCACGACGTTTCGGCCACAACGCAAGCAGCCGTCCTCAGGTGAAGAACAGGTCTGTCGATAAGACGTGACTTTACCGAAAGAACCAAGAAGATGAATCCCTGCAGTCACGAAAGCTTTAAATCGAAAAAGGTCGTGTTGTGTTGTCGAGCGGTCGCTTCATCTTGTGAGGACCCTCTTCCTCCCTTGCAGTATGAGACGCTGCGGCATGCAAGACACGCACCAAAACGTGTGCCCTGCGTCAATGTGTGTACTCGTCCGATCAATTACACGCTCACACCTCTGCACGCGGATTACAAGATGCACGTAACACGTTTTGCTTCAAAAATACCGATTAAAAAAATATATAGTGCGTCTTATAATCCAGATAGAATATACGGCAGTGGTGATCTTAACCGTGGCAGAATTAGTGTTGTTTTATCGTCTGTCATGGTCACCAAACACTATGGCTTAACGGCACGACGAGTATAACTCACGTCGTATTTTGTTCGTCGTGTTCGTCTCACTAAAGAAAAGTTGTAACGTGATTTTGTTGTTTTTGTTGTTAAACGCTTGCAAAAATATATATTTTATTTTCACACTTCAGTAATCGATGCACTACATTTTTCTTCTTATAGAGAAACAAACAAAAAAATCCGAGTCATGTTCACCATGTAAATAATAAAGGGCACTTCACCAAAAACGCCGGGCAGCACCACGTGTCGTTGCACGTACGGGCCAGCGGTGTCTGTGACGTAGTCAACGGCAATGCTGTGGCCACGCTTCTCGTACGCGCGTGGGTCTTTTTTTACTTTCTCCTGCTCAATAGCCGCGCTCACGTGCGGTGTGACCCCGGTGTGACCCGAGGTCCCAGAGCGATGTGGTTCGCAATCGCAACGCTGCCAGTCGAATCCTGGTTTGGTGGGTCCGGGGGGTGTGAGATGGGGGTTGACTCGGCTAATCATCCCGCTCTCTAGAGTCGACTAAATGAGTACCCACGTGGAGGAGAGGTCAACAGTCGTCCTGTGGATGTGCTCGCCCGCCGCCGCCGCCATATGAACGCGGAATTTCCACCGCCGGCTTACGCCTGTAAACAGAAGAGGAGTAGCTGTCCTCCAAGCTCGTCTGAAAAGGAAATTCCTTCGACTCGAGATTTTTAGTCTCGGTCTGTTTATAGCTAATCCCCAGTGTCCAAAACATGCCATCAATACAGCGAGATTGAAAGCGTGAACGTTAATTTGTGTATGCTAATTTTGTCTCATTAGCTGCAGCGGTTTTTTTTTTGTGGTAGGCGTCAGCGCCAACGTAAGTAAACACTCTTTTTCTAAAGCATGATTGGGGAAATAAATGCGTTTTAATTTTAAACACGTGATTGTTGCAATCCACTGCTGGATGGAGTTGAACAGCGATGACGGTGGTTGGGGCGCCACGGTGGCGAGATGTTAACTACCTCGCCTGGTATGCAGGTGGTCGTGGGTTCTATACCAACCATGACGCCTGTATATGTTGAGTTTGCGTGTCTCTCTCTCTCCTGGTCGAGTAGATTTTTCTCTGCTTCCTCCGGTTTTTCTCTCCACACTTAGAATCAACATCACGCATTAGGAGTATTTGTCTGCTAAACATTTGCACATAATGAGCCACTTCATTCAGATATAATTTGTGACCGGGTCGCTTCTGAAAAAACATCTATATAGCTCAGTAGGCCTCACCTGGTAAAAAAAAAACAAGTGAATAGTTTTATAGATGTTATTTTGATTATTTTTTACCACGCTGGCGAGATCAGAATCTATATTTAGACTGGAGGAATTCAATGAGCTTATGAAGCTCTTTTTTCACAGATGTCCAGTGTAGATGTCGTGTAAGAGGGCGGGAAGCACCCACGCTTTACCCTCCGCCGCACGTGACCCACCGTTCGACTCGCTCTGGAGTGACCCGTTCACACTGTTCGCTGCGCCATGCAGAAGAGGCGCAGAGGAGATTTTAAGAAACTCAAAAGTTCCAGCTGCCACGCTGGGAGATGGAATCGAACTGGTCCCCTCGGCATCGGAAGTAGTCCGGCGCGCTGACCGTCACACCACAAGGTGAAGCAAAATTGAATACAAAAACGTTATGTAAAACGGTGGAAAAATACAGCAGCATTTCACCAACCAATCAATCACACGCACGTACACACACAGATAAATATCCCCTCGCATAGCAAGTTCTGTGAGCGAGCAGCACTTATGATGGTGGCAAGGCACACGAGGGATGGGGTGGCCAGCACCACGCCCGGCCACCTTTGTCTCCCGATTGGGGATGTTTACGCACCGCACCAGGTACCCATTTGAGGCTGAGTCAATCTAGGGGAGGCCCAGGACCGGTTTAAATATTCGCCATGGTTATCGGTGGTAATGCAGCGCGCTAACCGCTGCACCACCACTCCCCACACGCACACACAAAAATACAAAGATCCCCCGTATAGCCTTAACGGACTGTTGGGGCAAGTGCTGTTAGCGAACACCTACCAAAAAGACAAAGATCCCCCGTATAGCCTTAACATACTGTTGGGGCAAGTGCTGTTAGCGAGCACCTCCACAAAAAAGACAAAAATCCCCCGTATAACTTTAACAGACTGTTGGGGCAAGTGCTGTTAGGGAGCACCTACACAAAAAAGACAAAAATCCCCCGTATAGCCTTAACATACTGTTGGGGCAAGTGCTGTTAGCGAGCACCTACACAAAAAAGACAAAAACCCCCCGTATAGCCTTAACATATTGTTGGGGCAAGTGCTGTTCGCGAGCACCTTCACAAAAAAAGACAAAAATCCCCCGTATAGCCTTAACATACTGTTGGGGCAAGTGCTGTTAGCGAGCACCTACACAAAAATATAAAAATCCCCCGTATAGCCTTAACATACTGTTGGGGCAAGTGCTGTTCGCGAGCACCTACACAAAAAAAGACAAAGATCCCCCGTATAGCCTTAACATTCTGTTGGGGCAAGTGCTGTTAGCGAGCACCTTCACAAAAAAAAGACAAAAACCCCCCGTATAGCCTTAACATACTGTTGGGGCAAGTGCTGTTCGCGAGCACCTACCCAAAAAAGACAGAAATCCCCCGTATAGCCTTAACATACTGTTGGGGCAAGTGCTGTTAGCGAGCACCTTCACAAAAAAGACAAAACCCCCCGTATAGCCTCAACATACTGTTGGGGCAAGTGCTGTTATCGAGCACATACACGCGCGCGCGCATGACTGCTCGGGTGTGCATCGCGTGGCATATTTTGTTGGGCTGGCGCCTTCTCGGTCGGCCGTCTTGTTCCCTTCTCTGATAAGGTGAAAGAGCACGTTAAGTTCTCCAACCATTACAAAAGCTGCTCCATCCAGATGCCCTTCAAAAAAACAAGTGGGGAAACACCCCTAAGGGGGGTGGGGTGGGGGGGTGGTGGGGGGGTCTGCCTCCGGCTGATAGAGGCTCTTGCTTGCGGGGGTTATTTTTCCGTCCCCCACCCCTCCGGAGGCGAACGCCGTTGCTATATTCTCATGGGAACGTATCCCCCCCTTGTGGGTTCATGCGTGGGGGAGCGATGGGATGGGAGGGGTTGGGGAATGCCTCTTCTGGATTAGCGAGATGTCCTTTTGCCATTGTTTTACGTCCGCGCGCCTCCGCGTGCATTCGAGAAGCTGCTCTCGCTTTGAGCGATGGCGAGGGGTGGAAGTCTTTTGTTTGTTTGTTGTGGGGTGGGGGGGGTTTCGTTGTCATCTGCGTCGCATTAAATTAACCCCCCCCCCACACACACACCACCCCCGCCCCCCGGGGGAGCCGTTTGCTGTATTCTCTTGTAGTCGTGCCCACGTTTTGCTTTCAAGCAGAGTTTGTTTTTATTTCGTTTTGTTTCGTTCTATATATCGCCGCACACATTGGAGGGAGTGGGTGGGCTGCCGGGGGATAGAGGGGGAGTGGGTGGGGTGGGGTTAAAACAACAAAAATCCCACACACACACAATGATTGTTGCGTCTTGTTTACCCGGTGCGGCAAAGTGTCAATGACCCGAAAGGTCGTCGATGCGATCCGTGACACCGGCGTCGCTTGGGGGGGGTGGGAGCTTGTCGGTTCTAACCTCGCGTGAACCCCCAGATTAAAATGTTCAAGGCGTAGCCCTTTTAGCCAGCCCTACGACTGGCAAAAGGGCCTCGACTGCAGGGAGATACAGAGAGACTCGCTAAGGTGGGGGGGGGGGAGCATTTGGCCCTACTGCTGCTGCTGTTTAAACATTACTTCAACACGCTGCTTGGTAATAGTTGGGGAGATATTCTTAGGTTTTTTCGGTAAAGTCACGTAGGTAAAAATGTTTAATTAAAAGACGGAAGCTTGTGTTGCCTCCGAAACGTCGTGATTTTTATTTTATTTTTATTTTACTTTTATTAATTTTAATTTTAATGTTTTACCTACGTGACTTTACCGAAAAAACCTAAGAAAATGAATCCTTGCAGTCACGAAAGCTTCAAATCTAGTTGGAGAGATAAATGTTTTTTTTTTTAAACCGATTCAGCTCGCCGCTGATGCTGTTCGCTGAAGCCACGTCGAGTACATCAGCCGTAAAATATTGGAACAAAATTTGGTCGGGACACTTTTAGCTGCTGTTTAAACAGCGTGCCGTTTTAATAAACGATGTTTTGACAGTTGGATGTTGGCACTGCCATTAATAATGCGTGGTGCACGGAAGCCCTGCTTACATTCCTGTGGCCGGTGATGAAACATTAGGGTGCAGAGACAATGTATGCCACTGTGGCTTTGAATGAGGATCAGAATCTTTATTTATACTGGAGGAATCCGATGAGTTATCAAGCTCTTTTTTCACAGGTGTCCAGTAGGTATTGGGTCAGAAAGTTACAACTACAAACAACACAAAAGGCCACCGAGCTGTGAGCTTATTTTTCAGGAGCGACCTGGCAATCACAAATGACAGCTCAACGAAGTAGCTTATCGTCACGTGGACATGCATAGAAGCCAAATACTCTAAATAACATAAACTCATGATTGCGTGATAAGCTCACACTCCGGAGTTCTTGTATACGGGTGGCATTCTAGAGTTGATGTTTTCGTGACTGCAAGGATCCATACTCTTGGTTCTTTCAGCAGACTTTACCGAAAGAACCAGGACTATATACGGGTGGCAGTCGGTTTTGTCAAGTGTGTTTTTTTTAAATAATGTATTTTAGAAACTGATCCCAATAATAGAATGGGATTGTTTGGCTTTTGAAGACGATGCTTGCCACAGCGGTGTGAACGGTAAGCGGTGCACTGGTTCGGTTTGATCTTCCGGTGCGGCAATTTGAAAGAGTGGGGAACTTTTTATTACCCCCCCCCAGCCCCCACCGCTTCTACCCACCCAGCAGTATAAATGGGTTCACCGAAATGTGTTGATGAGCAGGGATCATGTGTGGTGGGGTAAAGTGTGGGTACCCCGACCTCTCCCAAGACATCTGGCTTGAACAAGTATCTTTCTAAAGGGGTTCCCTTAGGGTTTCCCGCGAGTGGAGGGCCCTTCTGCCGGCAGTGATCTGAGCGAGAATTGCCAGGGCTTTGCACCTTTACCGTTTAATTTTTTCATTATTTTAGAAACGCTTGTCATTGTGCTACCAGCACCCGGGTCAGATTGCATCGCTGTGTCCATCGCTGGAACTGCTGCTTCTATCAATAAAGTGCATTCCTGTCTGGCTGGGAACATTCTCAAGACTTGGGGAACTGGCAGGCTTGCATCTAGTCACTCAGTCAGTGGTCTCCTTTGTCTGCCGCTACAGAGGGGGCACTTACAACTGCAGGTTCAAGCGCTTAGCTCCGATGCGTATTCGGCTTGTAATCGCGTGTCACTTGGCACGATGTACGACGTTTCGCTGAACATGCTGGGAGCTTCTTCAGTTCGTAAACTTTAGTTCACCAAAAGAGAAGCTCACTTCCCGATAAAACCTCCCAGTGAGTTCGTGCCGCAAATCTGCGCAGTTCGGCACGCTGTCCGACGTTTCACTGCACGTGTTGGGGAGCTTCTTGAGGAACTTGCGCTTCTTCAGGAGCTGAACTGAACTTACAGCAACTAGAAAGGTCGTCGGGACCCAACGGAATGAGGTACAGCCCGAGTACACGTCACGGAGCTTGCCAGTTGCAACTACCGCCGCGAGACGTGGACCAGGAGGAGAGAGCTCTCGCTCGAGGGAGGCTCCCACCCCGCACTGCGTGAGATGTCACGGTGTGCGGTCAGTGCCGGCACTGAATTATGCTCGACACCGGAAGTACATTCGCCTTTGGTGGACGGTGACGAAGATCAGAGAGCGAGGGAGAGAGAGAAAAATCGTCGCAGCACATCCGCGCGAAGTTGTGCAAAAAGCGAATGTCGATTTCCCCAGCGTTGCATCTTCACAATGTTTGTACCACCGGAGCTGCGAGTTGCCCAAATCAAGTGCAAACAACAATTTTGCTATGGGGGGGGGGGGGGTTGTTGGGGGGGGGGCTAGTGTGAGTAAAGGTTTGTGTAATCGTCGTGATTGGAGCTGAAGCCATCCCAACCGTTATTCAGCGGGGATTTGTACCAATTTAAACCTTGGTCCCAAGATCGCACGTGTGCTGGCTTGGCACGATGGCGTTCGGGGAAAAGCCAAGACGCCGATCATGAATAAACACCCAGGGTGAGAGGGAGAAAGCTCAGATGTTGACGTTCGTTTTTCTGCAGAAATCCCTGAGAAAAAAGTTAAACTATAAACAAAATTAAAATAATGTGTTTTTATTTTACCAGGTAATGCCCACTGAGCTGTATAGCTCTGTTTCAGAAGCGACCTGCCCACAAATGATAGCGCAACAAAGTGGCTTACCACGTGGAAATTTATAGCAGCCGAATACTCTAAACGCGTGGGGATGTTGATTCTAAATGTGGAGGGAGAAACCAGAGGACCCAGAGAAAAAGCCCACGTGACTTCGGAAACAGAGACACGCAAACTCCAAATATACAGCAGCAGGTGTCAGGGTCGGGATCGAACCCACGACCTCCTGTATACCAAACGAGGTAGTTAACATCTCCTAGCCACCGTGATGATGATGAGAGAGAGAGACGCAAACTCCAAATATACAGCAGCAGGCGTCAGGGTCGGGATCGAACCCACGACCTCCTGTATACCAAACGAGGTAGTTAACATCTCCTAGCCACCGTGATGATGATGAGAGAGAGAGACGCAAACTCCAAATATACAGCAGCAGGCGTCAGGGTCGGGATCGAACCCACGACCTCCTGTATACCAGACGAGGTAGTTAACATCCCGCAACACCGTTGTTTATTCTATTTAACATTTCACACCTGAACACAGCATCGTGTGTAGTGACGGAGGTGCCTGGGTGGAGCGGTGGCGCAATAGTTAGCGGCGCTGTGTGCCAATGAACCCGATGACCCGAGTTTGATTCCCACAGACGACCAAACTCACGGCAGTGGCGAGTGATATCGACACTCATCCTTAGAGCCCTCCTTAAAAGCACCGACCCGCACTGACCAGCGCGGTGAAGTATGGTCAAACAACACCCATGACCCACACTGCGAGGAGGAGGCCTTCCTCCATCCTGCGGTGGATTGACCAAGTGACGTAACAGAAATGTACTACACTTGCCTGTATGTATGCTGAACTTCTTTCTCACCGTACGTAGCCAGCCGTGCTCATCGGAAGTGCGGGGGAAGGACAACAACACTAAACACACAAAAAAACTGTTCTAAAGATATTCGTTGTCAAATTATCCAGCAGTGGAGTTGCAATGAAATTCATGGCCAGGGTGCGTATTCTTTGTGTAACTCCGTGTGTATCTCCCTGTCTGTCTCTGTGCAACGTTCTTACCAATACCAATCCCCGCCATTCGCCACCAAGTGACGGCGCCTGTGCCAGGCTAGGTGCATTTTGAGGGCCACGTGAAGTGTCGAAGGCTCGCTGGCAGGAGGTCACGGGACAGACTCATCAGGTGCCATGGGTTGGCTGACTGAGATGACCGGTAGATGCACCACCAGCTGTACCCCCCACTGTGCCAGGCTAGGTGCAGGAGGTCACGGGACAGACTCATCAGGTGCCATGGGTTGGCTGACTGAGATGACTGGTAGATGCACCACCAGCTGTACCCCCCACTGTGCCAGGCTAGGTGCAGGAGGTCACGGGACAGACTCATCAGGTGCCATGGGTTGGCTGACTGAGATGACCGGTAGATGCACCACCAGCTGTACCCCCCACTGTGCCAGGCTAGGTGCAGGAGGTCTCGGGACAAAACCTGCAGGTGCCATGGGTTGGCTGACTGAGATGACCGGTAGATGCACCACCAGCTGTACCCCGCATTGTGCCAACCCCCCTATTGTGCCAACCCGTTTTATTTTAGCCGCCCGGCGCTCCGCTCACAACAACGTTCTTACCAGCCCCTATTGGATACCTGTGAAGCGGAGCTTCATGGCTCACCGGAGTCTCCCAGTATAAATACAAATTCTGATTATCTCTCGATGCCGTTACGTGTTTTGCTATACACCTGCCAATTGGGCACCACCGATACCCGTGCAAACGAGATGTCCCATCTCAGGGGGTTTTCTTTTTTCCCACGTGAAATAATGTTATGGAAATAAACTCTCAATCAGCAAATGTTTTGTTTCGCATCACCGTCTCTCGATCTCAGAATCTTCGTCCAGTATCTCCACGTCGCTGTGTATCTCCCTATCTCTCGGTGGTCTCCGTAAATGTGAGCGTATCTACGTCCCTGTTAAGCTCCGTGTCCCTCGATGTCTGTCTGTGTGTGTATCTTCGTATCGGTGCACAATATATCCGTGTCTGTGTGTGTACATCTGTGCCTCTGTGTATCTCTGAATATCTCCATATGTGTCTGTGTCTCTCTGTAATTCCGTGTCTATGTGTGACTCTGTGTCTCTGTATATCTCCGTTTCTCTCTGCGTATATTCATGGGTCTCTGTCTATCTCCCGATGTGTCTGTGTGTGTTTTATCTCTGTGTCTCTCTGTGTATTTCCGTGTTCTATCTGGTGTTTAACCCGAGTCAAAACCTTGGACGCGTCTAACTCAATGCTTTTCAACAGCCATGTCCAGGAGTTCAGGGTCTTCATTCAAAGCCACGATCTCCGTGACCTTGTCTTAACCGCGACTGATGATGATGGTGATGAGAATTTCTAGTTTTGTTTAAATCATCGGGCTCCACTTTGCAAGTGGCACGCGATTGTGCTGTCCCAAACACGTCAGCTTTAATCAACACGGATCTGCATCCCATCCACCCATGGGAAAAGGTCAAACAGGCGTTTGACCTTTTCACTCGGCCGACACGGAGCATCCCCTACGCATGCCAATTAGCGTGTCGTTCAAAGCGCCCAACGTTGCCATCTTGTGGGAAAATGGAGAAGTGCGTTTAACAACGAAGTCGGCTTTCGCGACCAATATTTATTATCCATGTATAATATAATTTTTTTTTGGGGTTAGCTCGCGTTAAATATAAATGTGTCGTTAAACCCGCCACCACCCGACACGCCCAATTAATAAGGTTTGCACGTTAACAAAACGTGGCGACGAAATAATCGACTGCACGAGGTGAAACGACTGCCTTGCTCATACCACGCAAACACACACACAGAGATACACAAAGTTCAACAAATGCCTTGGTCACACCACGCAAAACACACACACACACGGATACACAACATTAAAATAATTGCCTTATGAACACCGCGTTGGCAAGAGGCGTGGACACGTGATCTCTCCGGGGCTTAAGTGACCTCATTTGTGTCGTTCAGGTTAAGGGGGGAACGGGAGGGATCATTTATGCGCGTGGCGCAATGGATTTAAATTCTACAAAGTTGATTCGCGATCGATGCTTGCTTTTGCAAAGGGATATACGCTAAATTTCGATTTAGAGCTTTCGTGACTTGTAGGGATTCATCTTCTTGGTTCTTTCGGTAAAGTCACGTAGAAGGGAAATAATAAGATCATAAAAATTAAACATAAAAAAATAATTCTCACGACGTTTCGGCCACAACGCAAGCAGCAATTTTTCACCTGAGGACGGCTGCTTGCGTTGTGGCCGAAACGTCGTGAGAATTATTTTATTATGTTTTATTTTTAGTATTTTATTATTTCCCTTCTACGTGACTTTACCGAAATAACCAAGAGGATATACGTTAGTCGACAGCTGACGCGTACATTTTAAATATACAGATGAAGCAAAACAATACCAAATAAACTGGTCACCTTGAGTCATTCACGTATAGCCTTCTCTCTCAAAGCTGTTTGAGTCTTGTGTTACAAGGGAGGGTGTGAACACCTTTAATACGCGAAATGAAATTCGCGAGAGACACCCCGAGGCTTTGAAATAAAATGGTGTTTTATTCTACAAGTCCTCACTCTTATTTTAGTGGGGTGTCTATTATAAATGTATCAGCCTGTATAAAGTCAGTGAACTTTCAGACAATGGCCCTCCTTCAGAACAGAGAGAGAGGGAGAGCAGAGATATTCACTGACTTGTAGTGGCAGGTTACATAAAAAAATACTGGGGGAATTATACTACTATAAAAAATTATCTATGGCCTAGAGTTTCCTAGCTGGCTGCTGGCTGGGCTACTCTCCACCGCAATAGGGGCCGCTGCGGGCCGTTTCCATCGAAACTAGCTAGCTGCAATGGATTATTCCGTGTAACAAATAAACAGTAGTAGAATTTAAATTGAAATGCCGGAAAAAGTTCGAAGGACATTATAGATGGCGAGACCGAAGAGTTGAGAGTAATGGTTACAGAAGATTCTAGATTTGAAGCTTTCGTGACTGCAATGATTCATATTCTCAGGTTTTTTCGGTAAAGTCACGCAGGTAAAAACATTAAAAGTAATGAAAGTAAAATAAAACAAAACAAAAATAAAAATAAAATTCACGACGTTTCGGAGGCAACACAAGTCTCCGTCATCAGGTGGGACCGTCACAGCCAGATTAGCTGCATCAAGTGAAGCAATGATTCAAAATGTAATCCCTTATAAGCAAGTTGAAGGGGGGGAGGAGAGGGGGGGGGAGTTCATCAGAATGTGGTAGCCAATGAATGGAACGTATCGGGAGGGAGGGGGGTGGGAGGGGGAGGGAGCCAACAAAACATTTGGCGACGGCTTGGACGCGGCTGCTGCGCACGCCAACACAATGGGCAGAAAGGGGGGAGGGGAGGTCTGATACACATGATAGAACAAAGGAACGAAAATGCCCATGTTTATACCAATGCAGGCTGAAAAATGAAGAGAGTACTGTTAAAAATAACTGGGGATGTTAACACTCGGTGAAGTAAATTAAAATAGTGCCTGTCAGATAAGATGGTCCAAAAAGTGTAATTAAGTCTTTTTTGCGTGGTTAATAACATCTTTCCAGTGATTACTGAGTTACAGAAGACTGGCGCAGTTGATTTCAATTGCTCTAACTTTTCAATTTGTGCTCCTATTAATGCATTTTGTCGGGAGCATTTAAAAAAGAACTTCTAGTTTGTATAGAAATAAAAGCCTCGATATACATATTATCTTGCCATTGTATTACACAAAAACAGATTACGTACAGTTATCCGAGTAGAGGGGGAATTGTGAAAAGAGTGTGAAAATGACAGCTCAATTTTATTTTCCTTTGCAGAGCAGCTGGTTCGCTACTGATTTCTATATTTTTTTCGAAATGCCTACAAACCATGTTCAATTGACGCGCCAACCGCAGTGTTCCTGTTAGTACACAACACCTGGTACCAGGCGGCCCCTTCATAAGTCACGTGTATGAACGTTGAACTTCTTTCTATATGTATTTTGAACTTATTTCCGTAGTTATGTTGAACTTCTTTCACACCGTACGTAGCCAGCAGTGCGAATCGGGGGTGGGTGGGGGGGAAGGACAAAAAAAAACTAAACACACAAAAAGCGGTTCTAAAGAAATGAGTTTTCAATCTTGATGATGATGATTTAAAAGTGCATCGCTACAGTGGCTTCCTAATATCGGCAGGAAGAGCGTTCCAGACGGCCGTTGAAGCGATGACCACCGCCGTTTTTGTTCAATGGCGAGCCAAAAGCTGCTTCTGCTGCGAGGATGAACGGAGTTGGCGCGATGAAGGTTTACACTTCTCCTTGACGAGAACACCGAGGCACTGTGTTCCTTCATTTGTCGCGAGCGCTTTGTGTGTGCAACGAGTGCGTGTGAAGAAGAGGAGTCCGAATACCCTCGAGAGGGAATCTCTCTCGAGCTCCCTGCGGCGTGCGCGAGCAAGCGACGTGCTCAGAATCAGCATCTGTATTTATCCTGGAGAAATCCGATAAGCTGTGAAGCTCTTTTATTTCACAGATGTACAATGTGATCCGCGACTAACGCCGCTAAATTTTGTTGTCGCGTAATAAACAACAACGACAACGCAGCGAATGAAGTACACATTTTAACACATCGATGCCACTGGTAGTGTCTATTGCAGAGTTCTCGAGTGAATATCATGGACAGAGATGAATGGAAGGACATTATTGCCGACTGGCATACAGAGACAGAGAGATAATACGTCTGTGGAAGGCAATCATCCAGCAGTTGCTTTGTATCACGGCTCATAACGCTGCCGCTGTTGGGGCTGATGGCAAAGCAGAGACAGAGAGAGCGCTCAGGCTGGAGATCGAATTGTGGAAACCCGTTCCTTGCACCATGTGTGCCTAAGTGAATGAATGATTGACCGATCAACGAATGTTAAGAACGCCTATTTCTGGACGTGCGATTCAAATCAAGCGGCCTCGGTGTCAATCTTCAGCAATGAGGAAGCTGGAGATGCGACGACTTAAGGGTGATCCATCATCATCATCATCGTGGTGGTGGTGAACCACACGCGTTGACAGTTTTTGTTGTTGTACTTTTTAGATCCCCAGCCGTTAGGGACAAAATTTCCCAATGAGCGCAGCCCACCATTCTCGATATCTGTCAGAAGTGCCAGCCATCCTTTTCCTCCTGTCACACGCACATCATCTCAGTGATCCCACGTTAGCGATATCATAATGACGATGATAATCATGTCAGTGCCAGACTCCTTACCCCTACAATCTGTTAAAGGCTCTGACCAGATTTTTGTATGTAATGATAATACCCATTGTTTATCCACTAAAATGTGAGTCTCAGGAGGGTGCGGCTAAACCGAAAATGTGTGAGCAATACCACAACTGAGTGTGTTTGGCTTGATGTGGCAGAAATCCTGCAGATAATCCGGGGACAACCCACCACGGATATGTACGAGGGAGTTACATGAGATGTGTTTTTGGGTTACATCTCGTAAATATAAATGTGCCGTTACACCCACCACCACCCGAAACAGCCAATTCGTCAGGTTTGTCACGTAAACAAAACATGCCAATTCGTGACCAGTACAGCACACCGGTGTGTTGGAGAGTAAACCCACAACATTTACATGCCTACAACACCTGGCAGGTCCTGACAGTCGCCCATTTACTTTACTAACCAGGGCTGACTCTAATTAGGGCCACGTGCATCAACATGGATTAATTGGTTGGCATGGACGGCTGGGCTCTACCTGGGATAGCTATGTGCCTTCGTAACCAGATATCATCTGATTCGGTGCAGTAAGTCTCTCTTGTTCAGTGGGAAGAAGTGAGGATGTGTACGCTGAGAATTGTAGCTGGGAAGAAAATATGTTAAAGACTTTGGAAAAGTGTTTTATTTTATTTTTTTATGCGGCATATATTTTAAATGAATGAAAAATAATTGCATTCCTATGTTGTGTGTCATTCACAACAACTTTGTAATTTTCACTGCTGGGCAATGCTATCATTATAAGTGGGATATCTATACATAGATTGCCCTGCTGCGTTATTCAATAATTGACTCAAATTAATGCGCCGCGCGTCTTATCCATTGAACTGACGTGCAGCACCTGTAGGAGGGCCAACTCGTGAAATCATTTAACAGGCAAACGTTGCTTCAGCTGGGCTTGGCAGCTGTTGACACTCCCAGTCAACCTGTGCGGTACATCGCGAGTGAACGACGTTGCACGAGAGACGGGTTAAAGCTGCAGCCCTGCAATTGTCCGCTGAACCTCAACTGCTTTGGCGGATGGGGGACTCGATAGAATGAGCGCCGGAGAAGTGAACCTTTGACCTGCTCCTCCACGCTCTAATTTTGTTTTAATTATTCTCTCAAACACGTTGGAGCTGGGCAAAGACCCACACTTTACCCCACCACACGCGAACTGCCGGCCGACTGCGGTGCACCCATTGTTGTTGTTTTTTTAATCCGCTCCCTTCGGTGGCCTGCGGCGAAGGTGTATTCGAGAAAGCTTGCCGATTGTTCCAACCGTCCGCGCCGTGAGATCGAAGCGAATCTCCGGACACCTCCGGATTGCAGGTGCAGTGTCGCGGGCATCGCTCGACTACAGCTCTACGCGCTGTGCACGAACGCATTGGCGATTGTTGCAAGCGTCCAACGCGACCAAGATAGAGATGGATCGAACGGCGATGTTCTTTCTCCGCCTGCGCGGCACGTGGCATCAAGCATTGGCGACGATCAATCCACTGCTGGATGAAAGCCTCCTCCCACTCCTCCCCCCCTCCCCGGCGCCAGCTCTCACCAACTCCGGTAGGACACACGAAAGGTGGAGATTGCTCCCCGTGTCGACTTAACAGACAATATTTTTGGGGCAGCACCAGTGCCGGATTATCCCAGTAGCAAAAGTATTTACATATGTATTAGCTACATACGTAGTAGCTACGGGACCCGCACTAAACGCTTTCAAGCTATCAATTCCGGTTCAGTGATTCTGCACTTGCTCTATTACTATAGTACTATACTGCCTTCAACTTTGATGAACGACTGGGTGTTTAAGGTTAGCAATTTGTCGTATTATCTGGCTGTATAGCAAATGAAAAAATACAATTATTTTACTATGAAATTAACAAAAAATGTGTTTTAATATTAATGTTTTTTAATGTAGGGCCCCTTTATAACATATGCTACAGGCCCTGCACTAGCTTAATCCGGCCCTGGGCAGCACCTATGAAGGTCTGCACGGTAACGTCACAGTTAATATTTACGAACGGATACGTCTGATATGTAGGATATATGATTCGTAGTGTTCGTCATATGCGCGTGTAATGTGGAGAGCGATGACACAATGCTTTGAGACCTGCTCTTAGATTCCCGGCCACGGTTAACATCAGTGGTCCTTCCATCGGCTGGCTACGCACGGCGGCGAAATACGTTCAGCCATCTATACAAGCGGCGAGTAGTTATCACACCCTGTTTTGGGGGCTTCCCTTAGATTTACACTATGAGACTTCCTTTACCAGTGGCAAAATATAGTAATAGGGTTTTACCCTTTCAACTGGTAAAAAAACAACTGACACCTTTATACAAGGGATCATGTTTGCAATAACCACAACACAAGCAGTCAAAATGCAAACAAAAATACACAACTCTGCTAATGATAATGATATGCACTGTCCTTGAAGTTGATTGGTCCACACCCGAGACAGCTTTTCTTAGAGCCTTTTGGCGTTATCTGGTCCAACACCAATGGAGACTAGGCTCTAAGAAAAGCTGTCTCGGGTATGGACCAATCAACTTCAAGGACAGTGCATATCATTATCATTATCAGAGTTGTTTCTTTTTGTTTGCATTTTGACTGCTTGTGTTGTGGTTATTGCAAACATGATCCCTTGTATAAAGGTGTCAGTTTTGTACCAGTTGAAAGGGTAAACAACTATTACTATGGCTTCCCTTAGGTCAAGTCAGCCTTTTTGTTCATCATAAATGGGCGCCTGGTGCAGTGTATGAACACCCACACTGGGAAAACACTGGCGGCCCGGATGCGGTATTGTGGCTGGTCTCGAAGCCGGTGTATCGACGCCACAGCAACTTCGAGAATAGTCGCTTGCTGACAAGGCCTTGCCCTACCTACACCAGAGGTCGGTAACCTGCTTGCGCCAGCGGCTCTTTAAAAGGACCGCTTCGTGACGGTTATTTATTAAAGACCACCAGCGTCTTGTGTTCGCATTGCATTGCGGCTCTTTAAATGTTGAGTGGGGGTTTTTTTTACCGAATTCTAACAAAAATGCCTCTCGTTTTATTTTGGATGCCGACCTCTTGGGCCTAATCTAACGGTCTATAAAACGAAACTTGATATCTTATATCTTTTGATTTGTGTACAAAACAATTCGTTTAACCGCAGCGTGCTGTAAGAAAATGGTCATTATTACATAAGAGGTAACAAATCATATATTTTAATCAAAACTCCATCCTGTCTCTCCACATATCAACGTTAATACGTCCCAGTCCAATGTTATTGAGCAGCCTTTACATCAGCGACTTGTGTGATACAATGCGGTTGTTATTTATGGCCTCGTGATGTTTGCGCGTATGCTACATGATCCAATTGTGAATTTAATATTCGGTATACATGTTCGCCTGCTCATAAATGTTACAGATATTGAACACAATTGCATTATTGTATACACTCTATTTTACTGCGATGCATGTTGGCTTTAATAGACTCGTCATCATGGCTATTATAATGAGCCATGGTTATTCCACTGCTGGATGAGAGCCATCGCCATCTCTAAAGAGTCCTGAAAATGACACGATCCGTTTCAAAGCCCGCACAAGGGATGATTTAATCGCTTCGTCTCCGCGGTTTCAATCGTAGAGATAATGATAATTGTGGGTGCCACGGTGGCGAGAGGTTACTGTAACTGCCTCGCCTGGTATACAGGAGGCAGTGGCTTCGTTCCTGACACCTGATGTATATTTGGAGTTTGCGTGTATTTCTCCCCGTGGTCGCGTAGATTTTTCTCCGGGTCCTCCGGTTTTCCCCTCCACATTTAGAAACATTCCTTTAGAGTATCTGGCTGCTTTAAATTTCCACGTGATAAGACACATCGCTGAGATTTGTGACCAGGTCGCTTCTGAAAAAAGAGCTATATAGCTCAACGTGCATTACCTGGTAAAATAAAAAAGAAAGTGTTTAAAGTTTATAGTGTAGTTTTGAAGTTGTTAAAGGCTGTCATCGCTGGCGTGTTCTTTCCCGCGTTTGGCTGCCGTTCCGTGAGCAGTCTCGTCCACGGAGCGTAATCACAATCGCCATGTCTTCTAATCGCGATTACGTGCCCTCCCCTCCAAACCCACTCCCTCTTCTCGGAGGTCCAACATAATGCGCACTAATTTGCTCCGCGTGCGCCTCGATCAGGAGCGTAACGAGCGTGGGGGCAGGCACGACGGGATGCCTTGCCCCACCCTCGGTGGCCAAAGCTACGAGTTGGGGGGGGGGATGCCCTTAACAAGCACCATGAGAGATGTTTTCAACAACAGTGTAAAAGAACCAAAAACGTATTTAAAACGGGGTTAAATACTCACTGGTTCTTTCGGTAAAGTCACGTAGATATAAACAATAATAATAAAAGAACACGACGTTTCGGTCGCAACACAAGCTTCAAATCAGGATTGAACGGGGTTACATATATTTTTTATTTTTTAAGAAAAAATTTTCATTGACGTTCCAAGTTTTATTTTAATCTAATTAGAGCAATATTGGGAGCCGCACCTAACCGCTTGGCGCAACACCTGAGCTGATAATAATGCCGTGAGCTCCGCCACTGGTCACAACCCTCGTACGGATCTGTGACATTTCCACCGTGCGTGCGTCTCTCCCTCCATCCTTCGTGAACGCTTCGTGCATTTGCGAGTCAGAATAATTGTTCATTCGGTCATTTTGTCTGTGAATAAAAAGTAAGCGGTGCTTCGGGGGGGGGGGGGGGGGGGTAGGGCACGTCGCTCTCTAGACGGGAACGATGTCCGATGGACGAATGGCAGTCGAAGGGAGGGTGCAGATCCGCGGAGATGAAGCGATGGGACCAAGCTCAACGAGCAGAAGCCAGAGGGAGTGTGGCATTGCAGGATCGTCAGAGAAGGAGACGATTTGGGGAAGACTTCATTCAGCAGTTGATTGATCATGGCTGACGACGATTTGCAGTATACGCCTGCTGCTATACGTACAGTACAAGCACGGGTGCTCCTTGCCACAGCGCCACGTGCAGCAGTCGGTTAGGAGGGGTAACGACGCGTCGATCAATCGATGATGATGGTTATTGTGTCTCGCTCCAAAGTTGCACCCTTCAGCCAACAACGCATCGATTAATTGATGATGATGTATTTCACTCCAAAACTACACCCTTATACCCAACGACCCATCGATTATTGAGTGATTGTATCTTTCACTCGAACGTGACATACACCCTTATACACAACGAGCCCTCAATGAATCAATGTTGATGTATATCACTACAATGCTGCACCCGTATATATCCCCAGCGACGCATCGATTAATCCACGATCATTATGACGATGATGCCTTTTCGTACCAACGCTGCGCGTTTATGCAATGACTCATTGATGAATCGACGCATTCGTTTTTCCCTCCAAAGTTGCACCTTTACATATTCCCAACTACTCATCGATAAATCCACAATGATGATGATGATGACAACGACGATGATAACCACGGTGATGACATTATAACCTTATACGTAAATGATAACTGCTGAAGTGTGCGCGCGATCGTGCGTTCGTGCGTGCATCCCGTCCAGTTCCCGTGCCACGAGAGATAAAGGGCTACTCTGATGCCCTTGCGTTGGTCGCAGCGGAGACGCGAGCTATATATTTTTTGTGGGCACGCACTTAAAAACCGCGAAGGCGAACCGACAGCAAACGAAACCCCCCCGCCCCCCCCAAAAAAAACTGACACGTGGCGTCGCGCGCACAGCGCCCGTGGGACTACACCGCTAAAGATCTCACAGATCTCTCGTGGCGGATGACGTCCGTCGCCCCCGCTGCTTGTCCGTCGAGCTTAGTGTCGAGAGAGACGACGTGAGAGAGAGAGAGCGGCGGGGGGGGGGGTACGCAACGAAGGGACAGCCCCGTGCGTTGCCCGCGTTGCGGCCAGGGAAAAAGATCACCCGTGTAGCCTGTAACATTAGACTGTTGGGGCAGGTGCTGTTTGCGAGCACCTAATGAAGGCCTAGTGGCGATGTTTACACACTGCACCAGGTACGCATTTGAGGCTGAGTCGACCTAGGAGTGGTCCAGGACCGATTCAGATAATCGTCGACCGGTGTTGGCCGCGAGCGGGAATCGAACCCGGGTCGCCAGGTTCGTAGTGCACGAACCGCTACACTACCGCTCCCAGTGTGGCCAGGGATGGACACACACAGACACACACACAGACCCACACTGCATCGACTTCCCCCGATGACTGTCGCTTTGATGGAGCCACTGCCAACACGACCGCTATCGCTTCGTCCCAGTGGCTCGTGCCTCTCGCTCTCTCCTCGCTCTTCTCCAGCACTCGCGTGCGCGCTGCGGAGTATAGGACGGCACGGCTAATCACCCGTGTGCCATCTCGACAGCTACAGCTCCGTACGGTGCGAAGGAAGTTCTACATGCAACACATTCCTGCGGAGGGAGCTGGTAGGAACGTTGGGTTGCTCGGTCAATGGCCAGGGTCAACGGCGGCGTGGTGTATTCCGCAAATATGCCCGACTGTGAGGGCGGGCACAAGCCGGCGTGAGTAGGTTAAACGTTGAGTTTTATAAGGGCACCACGGGGTGACCAGCCCCTCCCCACCCAGCCCCTCCCCATGCTCCCCACCCAGCCCCTCCCCACCCTCTTCTCCCCACCCAGCCCCTCCCCACCCTCCCCACCCAGCTCCTCCCCACCCTCCCCTCCCCACCCAGCCCCTCCCTGCACGACGGACGGACGGACACAATAATCCCCTGTGGGCTGGTGTAACCAGGAGTCAGTTATTATAATTATCATCATCATCGGCTACCATCCCTGCGAGCGGAGTAATTTCTCACTTGATATTTTCCGGAACGCTTCTAGGCTGGCTTAGAGCCGGGACCATCGGCGCAAGCACTCCCAAGGGTACGGTAATTCTATCCGTGATAATTTTATGTTATTTTGTGCTCAACATTCCTGTCATCCCGACGAACAGATTTATACATTTTAGACGGGACAGAATATCGCGAAATGGATGTTGGCACGGTTCAAAAATAAATCCTGGAGCAGCGTTCTGGACTTCTCCGGATGAAATGACTCACTGAATATCGCGCTGTGCTCCTTCTCTATAGCGTCCCCTTCAAAAAGCCTTCCGCTAACCAGAGGTGTGGACTCGAGTCATGTGACTTGGACTCGAGTCAGACTCGAGTCATGAATTTGATGACTTGCGACTCGACTTGGACTTGCATAACAATGACTTTGTCCCACCTATGAGATGTGGACTCGAGTCATGTGACTTGGACTCGAGTCAGACTCGAGTCATGAATTTGATGACTTGCGACTCGACTTGGACTTGCATAACAATGACTTTGTCCCACCTATGAGATGTGGACTCGAGTCATGTGACTTGGACTCGAGTCAGACTCGAGTCATGAATTTGATGACTTGCGACTCGACTTGGACTTGCATAACAATGACTTTGTCCCACCTATGAGATGTGGACTCGAGTCATGTGACTTGGACTCGAGTCAGACTCGAGTCATGAATTTGATGACTTGCGACTCGACTTGGACTTGCATAACAATGACTTTGTCCCACCTATGAGATGTGGACTCGAGTCATGTGACTTGGACTCGAGTCAGACTCGAGTCATGAATTTGATGACTTGCGACTCGACTTGGACTTGCATAACAATGACTTTGTCCCACCTCTGCCGCTAACGCACAGCTGTCTTTTTCTTCCCGCGACCGTCGGCCCATAATGCCCGTCTCTACAGCCACCTGTCTAACGAACGTGCGCGCCTATTGATCAGAGAAGACGAGAGGTGAGGGGATGGTGGTCGTGGCGGCGAAGCGACGGCCTGTTCGGGGAAAGGGAGAGACTGAGAGGTGGGGCACACGCCACGGAGACACAGACAAAGATCCCCCGTATAGCCTGTAATATATTGTTGGGGCAAGTACTGATAGCGAGCACCTATGAAGGCCGGCACGGTACACGAGGAGGCGGGTGTCCAGCAAGCACGCCCGGCCGCCTTTGTCTCCCCAGTGGCGATGCTTACACAGCGCACCAGGTACTCATTTGACGCTGAGACGACCTAGGAGAGGCCCAGGACCGGTTCGGATACTCGCCATCACTGGTGGTGGCCGTGAGCGGGAATCGAACTCGGCTCCCCGGGTTCGTAGCGCAGCGCGCTGACCGCTATAGACGCGCGCGCACACGCAGCCCCATGCGTTTAAATGCGCACACCTCCGCTCGTTTCCGGGCGGCGTATAAATTCGCGAACGAGTGTTAAGTGGATGTGCCCAACGCTGTCCGCTATTGTGCGCGGAGCATAAGCTACGTGGCCCCACGCTCTCTCGCTCGCTCTCTCTCTCTCTGGCTCTCGCTGGCTCTCCTACCGGTCACGCCATCCTTAGCCCAGACCATTGCCACAATCCCAGCTCCAACCTCCCCCCCCACCACCACCACCCCCCACTCCACCCTCCCCTAAAGCCAAACCCCTCTAGCCCCGTCCGCAGAGCGCGGCGACACGAGACCCAACCGGAGCCACCGCTGCTACCACCGCCGCTACTGCTGTCAAAATGCGCAGGGACATCCTCCTGCGGGTTGCCTGTCAGATGTGTCCGCGCATCGGACACTAAATATAACGTGAGAACATTTCTCTACCGGCACGCACACACACACACATGCGTACGTACATACACGTGTGTGTGTGTACGTGTGCGGTTGGTGGGTTTGGGGGGGGGGGTCATAGTTCGTGTTGCGCGGTACCGTCGTCCGTATCTGCGTAAAGCCGATTTGGAGTCCCGGCTCTGGATTTACGCGCGAGGAAGGGGATGGATGGCCAAGGATCGGATCTGAGCGCGCTGCGGTGAGTAAAGCTGATGCGTGGTGGCGCTCGCATTCATACAGCCAGCCGGCGTAAGGAGGGTAGCATACGCGTCTCTATGTGTGTGCGCGCGCGTGTGTGTCTGTGTCTGTCTGTTCGCGTGTGTATATCTCTGTGCGCGTGTGTATCTGCTTGTCTCACTTTGTCTCGTCTCTTTGTGCGTGTATGTGTTTGTCTCTCTCGCTCTGCGCGTGTGTGTGTCTGTCTGTCTCTGTGCGCATGTCTCTCTCTCTCTCTCTGCGTCTCTCTGTGCGCGTGTGTGTGTGTCTGTGCGCGTGTGTATCTGCTTGTCTCACTCTGTCTCGTCTCTTTGTGCGTGTGTGTGTTTGTCTCTCTCTCGCTCTGCGCGTGTGTGTGTCTGTCTATCTCTGTGCGCATGTCTCTCTCTCGCTCTCTCTGCGTCTCTCTGTGCGCGTGTGTGTGTCTCTCTGTGTGCTCGTTTATGGATTGGTGTCTCTATCTTTGCGCGCGTGTGTGTGTGTGTGTCTCTCTTCGTGACTCTGTGTGTATGCGTGTCTGTGCACGTGTGTGTCTCTCTCTGGGCGTTGTTCTCGGTGTCCCTCTGTGTGTGTCTCTCTGTGCCTCTCGATCTATCCCTGTAAACGCGTATCTCGCGCTCTCCCTTCTCTCTCTTGCTCTCTACATGCGCGCGCTCGTGTCTATCTGCGTGTAAGTGTATCTCTCTCTCTCTCTGTGTGCCCGTGCGCGCGTAGCTGGGTGCATGTCACTGCGTCTCTCTGTGCGCTTGCGTGTCTTTCTCTCTCTCTGAGTGCACGCGTCTCTCTCTCTCTCTGTCTGAATGCACGCGTCTGTCTATGCGCGTGTCTGTTTGTCCGTCTCTCCTTGTGCTCGCTTGTGTGTGTCCCTCTGCCTCTCTGTGCTGGCGTGTGTACGCGTGTGCGTGTCGTTCTGGGGAGCGGAAGTGAAGCGGTTATCGCACTGCGCTGTGCTCCAAACCCGGCGACCCGAGTTCGAATCCCGCTCACGGTCAACACCAATGACGATTTTCTGAACCGGTCCTGGGCCTCCCCTAGGTCGACTCAGCCTCAGATGAGTACCTGGTGCGGTGTGTAAACATCGCTACTAGGGAGACAAAGGCGGCCGGGCGTTGTGCTGGCCACCCACCCCCTTGTGTGCCGTGCCGGCCTTCATAGGTGCTCGCTAACAACACTTGCCCCAACGGTCTGTCAAGGCTATACGGGGGATCTTCGTCTTTGTCTGTTGTGTGGAGTGGTAGTGTAGCGGTTAGCGCGTTGCGCGATGAACCTGGCGGCTCGGGTTCGATTCCCGCTCACGGCCACGACCAATGACGACTATCTGAACCGGTCCTCGGCCTCCCCCTAGGTCGACTCAGCCTCAAATAAGTACGTGGTGCGGTGTGTAAACATCGCCACTGGGGAGACAAAGGCGGTCGGGCGTGGTTGCTTGTTTACCCACCCGCTCGTGTACCGTTACGGCCTTCATATGTGCTCGCAAACAGCACTTGACCCCAACAGTCTGTGAAGGATCTAATGTAGGACCTTCGTCTTTGTGTGTGTCACTCTGTTGTCACTCTCTGCGCTCGCTTGTGTTGTGCCTCTGGCCCCCTGTTGTTGCGTGGCCGCGTGAATCCACCGCGAGTGTACACGAAGCGTTGGATGCTTCACATAATCTGTCATCGAAATAATGAGGCCGACGGGCATTCTTTATCCTTACAAAGCACAGGCGCGCGCGGCATGTTTTAGTTATTTTTTTCTTTAAAGCGAGAGCGTGCGTGCGCGCGTGCACGCATGCGTGCATGCGTGCGCGCGTGCGTTCACTGGCAAGAATACGTCGGAGAACACGAAGACAGGAACGTCATAGTATCCGTCTGGAGACGCCGTGCGTCTCTCCTCGGGAGCGGGGACATGAATAATAGATCACGTGTTTGTTTCAATTATTCATACTATTACTATTGTCGTGTTATGCACTTCTCTGCATGGAGCGGTGGCGCGGCGGTTAGCGCGCCCGCCGCTACGACCGCGAAGCCGGCGGCGCGAGTTTCGTTCCCCGAGTGACCTTCGGGTCCCGAGTCGCACACCGCTTCCGAGTGAATGATACAATCCACCGATCGCCTGCACGTAGACGTGATTTAAAGCGACACCCATCTATATCCATTCATCCGTACATCGATATCCATCTTCTTCGTTGACGTCCTCTCGTTGACGCGTTCTATCCATTGGCTGCCATTCCATTATTACTCTCGCCCATCCGTTATCATCATCATCACAATCATCATACCTAACAGCGGCATGTCGTGCCCAAGCCACACTCGCTGTTCTTAACATTTTGAATGATGTCAATTACCCCTGCTATGTATGTTCTCCAATCCAAATGTGCTCCTCTCTCTGCGACCACGTCATTGCCGTGTCTACGAGAACGCTTGCGGTAGACTGTGCATCTTGTGATGTTAATCGCATGCGATCGAACGCCTTAGAGTTCGCTGCCCGGAGTAGCCCTAAGTCCCGTGCCGTGATGAATGTTCCGTGAATAGAAAGCCAAGATTGAACGGGAGCTCAGAGTGAGAATAGCGGGAGCGATCGGAGCAGATTTACCCCGAGAATGCGTGCAGCTCTTTGAGTCAATCTACTGCTGGATGAAGACCTCGATCACCATGCCGGTCTGGGTCGTGCAGGTTTCTTGCAACATACTTCACCACGCTGGTCAATGCGGTTCGGTGTTGTCGCACGAGAAAAAATTAACTAACACGACATTGGTCATTTGTTTATATCCGTTTAGAGCGACGCGCCGATGCAAATGATCAGCTCAATTAGCTCCACGCGTAACCGTGGATTTGCGCATCACGTGTGTGTCTATGTGGGGGGGGGGGGTGGCCTCCCCGAGGTCAACTCAGCCTCAAAATGAGTTCTCGACCTGGGACGGTGTGTCAACGCGAGCACTGGGGAGACAAATGCGGCCGTGCGTGTGGCTGGCCGCGCTACCTTACCCGTTGCGCGGCGATGGCCTTAATAGGTGCTCACTAACAGAGCTTTGCCCCTGGGTTCGCTCAGCCTTAAATGAGTATGCCTTGAACGGCGTGTAAACATCAGTGCTGCGGAGAGAGAGAGCGTGTTACGAGCCACGCCAGCCTTTGCCGCCCTTAATCGATGCCCATTCTAAGCACTTGCCCCAACAGTTTGTTCAATGTTATACCGGGGGGGGAGGGGGGCTCTTTTTCATTGCGGCTTACCAATGATGACCTGCGTTTATTCACGAAAACGTGAGTCTCAAGAGCTTGCTAAGGAGGGTCCTGCTACAACTGGTCACGTGTTGGCCACAGTGCCACAAAATGAGCAGTGCCCGGAGAAATTCCAGCGCGCATTCGAGAATAACTCTGGAAGCTCCGCACAGATGGATTCAATAAATAGATATCCCCACATAGAGTAGTGACCATCAGCCATGGGGTCAATCCACTGCTGGATGAAGGCCCTCTTAAAAAAGCCGCCGATACCCTGGACGATCCTGCGATGTCATTGGAGTGATCCAACCTAAGGCACACGGCAAAAAAAAAACCCTCCACGATTTTCATCACTCGCGCCATCCCAAATCCATCGCTCCGTCTCCCTTTGCGTTCCGTCGCCCGGGCGCTCCTCGGCGTCCAGATCTTTTAACCGCCGGCGTTTCCAGACGTTGTTTTTTTCCCTTCACCCCCCCCCCGCTCGCTCTCCTCGTTCTAATTTCACACTCAAGCAGGAACTACCAGCCCGCTCGCTCTTGGCCAGGCGGGCGGGTGGTGGGGGCGAGGTGGATTAACACGGTCCGCGTGCCGCCTGGGATGGAGATAACGGCTCCTGTGAATCCACAGAAGCGGCCGTGCGTGCTTTTTGATAAGCAATAAGAAATTCGCGGAAGTTCCCCGCAAGATGTTGCATATTTCTTTTTGCATCGTCGTCGACCTATTCTTTATTCTCTCCTTTTTGTAAGCAATGTCGCGGGCACGGGGCTTTCTTTTTAGTTTTTTTTTACATCTTCCAGGGCACAGCTGGGCCCGCCGATGGGATGCGTTCCCGTCTCAGATGCTTGTTCGGTGGAGGTTGCATTAGAAATAACGCGATTGCAATGGGGGGGGGGGGGGGGGATGGTTTGCGAACTGAACAAACGGCGTGGCGTCTGGTGGAGCTCTCCCGGCCACAGCAGCCTGAAAATACAAACGACCCGCATTTTGTTTTTTGACATGGGGTTTCAGATGTACGCACACGAAGTCGAACACGCTGCTGTAGTAGTAGCAGTAGGAGTAGTAACCACACCTTTCCCATGTCTGTGTCAGTCACGTGGATTGTTTTTGTTTGTTTGTTGTTTGTGACCATACTTTTCCACGCGCGTTAACAACAATACACGGTTGGCGAGTTGGTTGATGCCATCACTCGCCACTGAATCGGACTCAGGTTGGCGGGTTCGCATCACTGCCGTTGTGTGTGTGTTATATACTGTATATAATGGGGAGCGGTAGTGTAGTGGTTAGCGCACTGCACTACGAACTTGGCGACCCGGGTTCGATTCCCGCTCACGGCAAACACCAGTGACGATTATCTGAACCGGTCCTGGGCCTCCCCTAGGTCGACTCAGCCTCAAATGAGTACCTGGTGCGGTGTGTAAACATCGCCGCTAGGGAGACAAAGGCGGTCGGGCGTGGTGCTGGCCACCCACCCCCTCGTGTGCCGTTCTGGCCTTCATAGGTGCTCGCTAACAGCACTTGCCCCTACAGTCTGTTAAGGCTATACGGGGGATCTTTATACTGTATATATAGACGACTACATGTGCTAATGCACGGTTGTAGATAACCCGAAGAGATTGTGTGGTGGTGGTGGTGGTTTATTATTGAAAACGTTGTTTGACAGTTTCAGATTTTATAGCCAGGCGCCCTAAAGATCAAAATGCGTTTGTGTGTTTTGTTGTTGTTGCTGTTGTGCTGAGTGCGATCCAATTGTAGATACCCCACCGATTTGTAGTGGACGCGTGATTGTGCTCTTCTCGGCAAACCTATTTGGATACTGTGCTTGTGAAAGCCATGGTATCACATCTTACTGAGGAGAGAGTTAAACGATTGAATTACGTGGTGGGACTCGTGTTGAGGAGGCTTTGAAATAAGAGGTGTTTTTCTCTCTATATACACACAGTACTGTCATTTATCCTTATTTATGTTATTGGGGTGTCTATAAATGGGTCACTTTGTTTTAACTGATTCCGCTTTTATAATAGGGTGTTCCTGCCACACACAACATCAGGGTATCCAGCAAAAAAGAAATCTTTCTAAAAAGCCAGATTCTGCTGATGAGACCCAGAAGGTCGAAACCAGTCCAGAGTTTGCTTGCTTTAAACAAACTGCTTCATGTATAGCGATCTCTAAAGCGCGATTGACTAAAACCTATACATTCATCATTATCTTCAGCATCGCTGTGAACGTGATGATCATCGCAGTTGTATGATCCATTACCGCTCACGGCCAACGCCAGTGGCGATTATCTGAACCGGTCCTGGGCATCTTCTAGGTCGACTCAGTGTTAAAATGGAGAGACAAAGGCGGCCGGTCGTAGCGCAAGCAACACCAGCCCCGCGTGTGCCGTTCCGGCCTTCGTAGGCGCTCGCAAACAGCACTTGCCTCCAACAGTCCATTGAGTCTATGTATGTAAAGGATTCCCTAATGGTCGGCTATCGTACATTTATTACAGAGCCGTAATTACACCGTGCGTTCGTTTTGAACTGCGCGATTGACTATCGGCAGTAAAGATGAAGTGTTTGCCCCCCAAAAAAAACCCAAAAAAGATCGAGTGATCTGCAACAGCCCGTAGCAGATTCGTTCTCGACAACCACGCTCAGCATACACTTGGGGACTCTTACATCTCAACCAGTGGCGCAGCAACTGCACCATCAGCTCAGGGGGATGCGCCAATCGGTCACGTGGGGCTCCCAATACTGCTCTAATCAAAATTAAAAGAACGTAAACGTAAGTTATTTCATTAAAGAAACTAATTTGAAACCGTGTTTGAAAAATGTTTTCGTTCTTTTACGCTGTTGTTGAAAACATATCTCGTGGCGGTTGTCAAGGGGGCCCCAACTGGTAGCTTTAGCCACCATCAGGGGGGTGGGTGGCGGGGCAAGGCACCCCATGCCCCCCCACGCGCGTTGCGCTACCGGCTGGCAGTGTGTGTCGCGCGTGGAGTCACGTGATAACATCTTTCCACGCTTGCACGCGCGTGCGTGCGCGTGTTAGTGTGCACAGCAGTATCAGCCTACGCGTATACTTGGTTCATTCAAACTGCTGTCTGTCATTCTTCAATAATGGATGGCGTGTTGTGCTCCCGTGGGTGCGATGGTTCGTCGACGAGACCTGCAATCCAGAGTTCGCCGGTTCGATCTCTCGCTCTGGCAGTTGAAAGAAGATTCGTGAACCCCACTCTCTCCTTTCGTGTGTAGTAAAGTATGGGTATTCCGACCTCTTCCAAAACGTTTGTTCACGGCGTGAAAGTGAATAGGCGAAAATAACCCACGGAGAAGCGTTCTTCGCTAGTTTTCAGATGGAGGGGGGCAACTTTCGCCGATAAGACATCATCGGTGCGAGGGCCGCCACACATTTGAAACCATTGGGGGTTTGACAGCGGCACGATGATGATGATGATGGGTGTGTGAATTGTTGAGGGGTCTGCACATTAGGGGGCCGCTCTAAAGGCCACCAGGGGCCGCCTGTGCCCCCCGCGGGGCCTCGCAATAAAGATAACTGTTATGGAGCGTCTCTCTAGCGGGGAGGCCCTTCCGTCAATTGTGGTGTGAGAGAACAGTTGCAGGGCTGCGCTTCTACCTCTGCGTTTTTAGCAATGACAAACATCCCGTATCATAATGCTCGTAAGTGAGCTGTGTGCGCAAATACAACCCCCCTTTGCGAATTGGAGACAATACAATGGTTGAATGTGGTGATTTAATTATCCTCTCCCACGGTTATACTGCAAATTGTACTCAAGGGTGACCTGTCATTATGGCGAAGGAGAAATGTCATAATAGTGCTCGTAAACTGTGAGCGCAAATACAATATCCCTTTGCGAAATGGAGGTAATACAGTGGTTGGATGTATATATTCACCTCGCCTCTCCCACGTTGTATCGCAAATTATACTCATGCGGATGACCTGCCATTATGGGAAAGGATGAATGTCAAATTAACCATCGTAGAGTTGTGCACTGGCCGTGTGTTCGAGGGCCGGTCTCATGAAAGGCGCAAAGGTCTTGTATCACAGAGATGCATCCGAGAGCCTATTCAATGACCGCATTATACCGAGTATTAGATGCTCAAAGAAAGTAACAAAAACAAATCAGCGCATCCCTCATTTATCCCTATGTGGCCTGAACAGGAAATGTATATAAGAGGTGAAGTTTCAGGCAATGTCCCTTCTTCATAGCACTTACATAGAGAGGCCAGAAAGGTAGGCTGGATAATGAGATACTCAAGAAAAGAACTGTAAGACGCAATCCGAATTACACCTTGCACGCTGTGAATAAAGCCACGAACCAACCTGATTATAAGACGCACCTGCATATGTTACTTTAAAACGCAGGACGAAGGGTTAGGACGGTGGGGGGGGGGGTATTTGGGTTAAAGGTGGAGGGGTTACCAGCCCCTCGCACCCATCCAGGGCCCCCTTTGGCCGCTGTGATGGCTCCAAACGCCACGAGTTGAATGGCCAATCGATATTGGTCTTCCCTCCGTGGCGCTGCTCACCACATCGTTACCGTCTGGCACCACCGAGGAGGTATGGGGGGGAGGTGTTTTGCCCGGGGGGGAGGGAGGGGGGGGGGTCGTGGTGCGTCTTATAATCCGGATAATACGGTATCAGAGAGAGCTGCTGTGGCCCCTTTTCAATGAGCAAAGGGCGACAGCAGCAGCAGGCACGGCTCCCCTGCAATGCTGAACTGAACCGCCTATGGGCGCTGACGATCGAGGCGGGCGGCGCATTCGCGTAACGAGTGTGGGGGGGAGCAAGGGGGGTGCCTTGCCCCCCCCCCCCCACACCACCACCACCACCCTGGTGGCCAAAGATCCGAGTTAGGACCCCCGCATTGACAACCACTGTGATATGTATTTTCAACAACCGGTGTCAAAAAACCAAAAAAAAAGTTTGGGAACGACTCTTGACTTAAAGCTTTCGTGACTGCAGGAATTCATATTCTTTGCGTCTTTCGGTAAAGTCACGTCGATTGGTTCAAAGAAAATAAATATTTTTTTTTATTTTTTGTTATTTTCTTTGAACCCATCTACGTGACTTTACCGAAAGACCCACAGAATATGTGAATGATGTGATCAGGCAAGAGGAGCCACGAGATATAGAGCCTAGTTGCGACCATGTGAGACAAATCAACTATTAGGGCCCCTACATGGCCGATGTCTGCACCCCCTGAGCTGATAATGTCGTCACTACGCCACTGCACGAGTATGAAGTCAGTCGGATGAGTCTCCCTGTTGTCACCACAGCAGCAGCAGCAACAACAACAACACAGCCGCCATTCGCCACTAAGTTGCGTTGAAGTCTCCACGGCGCCTGTGCCAGGCCAGGTGCACTTTGAGGCCACGTGAAGTGTCGAAGGCTCGCTGACAACAGGCCACGGGAACAGACCCAGGTGCCCAGATGGTCGAGATGAATTGCAGATGCACACCACTAGCCTTGTAGCCTTAACAGACTGCTGGGATAATTGCTGTTAGCAGGTAGCATTTAAATTTCGATTTAAAGCTTTCGTGACTGCAGGGATTCATCTTCTTGGTTCTTTCGGTAAAGTCACGTAGAAGGGAAATAATAAAATAATAAAATTAAAACTTAATAAAATAATTCTCACTATGTTTCGGCCACAACGCAAGCAGCCGTCCTCAGATGAAGAACAGGTCTGTCGGGAAGACAGCGTCTAAATGAAACACCACCACGCTTGGAGCGTATATTTAAGCTGGGTTGGAGGGGGAAAAGCGCCTTGACAAAATAATTATTTTATTATGTTTTATTTTTATTATTTTATTATTTCCCTTCTACGTGATTTTACCGAAAGAACCAAGAAGAAGTAGCATTTAATGAAGGCCGGCACGGCACACAAAGCGGGTGGGTGGCCAACACCACGCCCGGCCACCTTTGTCTCCCGACTGGTCGACGTTTACAACACCGCACCGGGTACTCATTTGAGGCCGAGTCGACCGAGGTTGACCGACTCGTATGACCGTCAGCAACGAACGGAGTCTCACACACGTGTCGCATTGTGCGCGAGGCAGAACACGAAAATCGAACCTCTACGGGCGGCGAACAGCGACCGCAATTTTCCTGCTGATTTTTGGTTGTTGTTGTTATAATCGCTATCGACAGTGTCGGCGTTTAACGCGGCGAATGGTTGTGCTCATTATTTCGTGGCGTTTGTTGTGAGTGAGTGTGTGCGTGCGAAAGATTGCGAGCGGTGGGTGCAGTGGTTAGCGCACTGGAATAAGAAAACCGGCGGCCTCGGTTCGATTAATCGTAAGAAGCGGTCCGAGGTCGACTCAGACTTTAAAAAAAACTAACGATTACCCAGGTGCGGTGTGTAAACGTCGGCACTTGGGAAAAACAAAGGCGGTCGTGTGCGGTGACAATCGAACCACCTCCGTGAGTGGTGAGCTGTGCCAGCTTTTCATAGGTGCTGCTCGCTTAGGGCACTTGCCCCAACAAGCCCGTGGAGGCTACTCGGGAGAGCTTTGTCTTTATTTGAAAATCTGAAATCAGAAGAAAAAAAAATTAACTCCTGAAACTCATCCCATATTGAGCTTGGATTAGAACAGCGTGTGAATGTGTGCTGTGGCACCTGAGTCAAGAATACATCATCCCCTCGACTGCAAGGCAGTGAAGTGCACTAGTGGGCACAGAGTCCACAGAGAGAGAGAGCCTCGGGCTGACATTATTGCGCAGTTGGGTGCATTGATGTTAAGGGCTTGAATTGCTCTTTAATTTAGGTTCCGTGAAAACAAACGCTTTGTGTTAAAGGAACCGTGTACGGCAATCGCCTCTGCTGCCCTAACGTTTTCCAGCCGGGTGGCCACTGCTTCCTAAGAGGCCACCAGTGTTTCACCACTGGCTTGCACGTTTATTGAACGCCATTGCTGAACACGAGCCCCCAAACGGCCGACGTGTCGAGCGGCCAGCAACAAGCAGCACTAACCAATGCATCCAAAATTTTACTTAAAACTTTCGCGACTGCAGGAATTCATATTCTCTGGTTCTTTCGGTAAAGTCACGTAGATGGAAAAAATACAATAAAAATTAAGTGAATAAAAATATCACGACGTTTCGATTGTGCTGCGATCGAAACGTCGTGATATTTTTATTCACTTTTTTTTCTATCTACGTGACTTTACCAATAGCATCCACTTTATTTACCATGCTAGTGGGAAGGCGGGGGGGGTGATAGACCGATTCATTGAAATCGTGGACTGGTGCTTGAACCAGTGGCGTATTGGGTGGTTTGGCAAGGGCACTGGGGCAACGAATTTTGAAATGGGCACTCCCCACCCCTCTCCCATCTTCGTAGCCCAGATGCTAGGGCCCTTCTTGCCTGGTGGGCGCTCGGTGCCGTTGTAATGGCTGCACACTCGATTGCTATGCCACTGGGAAAGGGTCCCCCATAGATATGAACATTGTGAATCGGGAACATCACTTACCATATTGCTTTTTTTACTACTACTACTATTACATCCTGCCTTCTATCGTGCTTCTCATATACCTAAAATGCATCATAAATACGGCGTACGTGTAAAATATATCAGCCCGCTATTCATATATTAAAAGGTGTCCCTTTTAAAATGTGCATGAATAGGAGGGATTATGAGGATGTTTGCGCAGCAGGATGGGGACATCGCTCACGGATTCGTGTTTACGCATTTTTTTCACATCATGGCTCCCAACAACGGTGACGTTTTTTTTCACTTCTGGATTCTGCATCATCAACGTGAATAAATAATGAGCAACATTGTTAGGACTCAATGAATTACTCAACACGAAGCATCCAATCGCTAATAACCATCAATAAATAATATTGTCACCATCAATTAATCAACGTCATACTCATTAAGTCATCATCATCATAAATTATCATGCCAATTTTTTATTCATCGTTATAAATCATCATTCAACCAATCATCACGATTCTCATCAATGCATCATCAATCAATCGTCAAGATTATCATCATCATCCTCTCAATATAATCATCATATTGATCGAAATAAATCATCAATCGTCGTAATAATTCAATCGTCAATCACCACCATGAATAGTTCAAGTTTCAAATGTATTTTCTTTAACCAGGTGAGAATTCAATACACCAGGATAAGCCTCATTTGCAAGAGTGACCTTTTCGTGTAAATAATCCCGTATAGGGGAAGTGGACGGTTGGCCGTGGCACGCGTTTCTATCCCGTCTACTCGATTCATCCACCGAGGCAACGATCTCAGTGTTGGGCTCCTTGTAAGAGTTGAGCGAGTGAGTGTGTGTGAGTGTATGTATTGTGAGTGAGTGTGTATGTATTACGAGTGAGTGTGTGTGTGAGTGTATGTATTGTGAGTGAGTGTGTATGTATTACGAGTGAGTGAGTGTATGTATTACGAGTGTGTGTGAGTGTATGTATTACGAGTGAGTGAGTGTGTATGTATTACGAGTGTGTGTGAGTGTATGTATTACGAGTGTGTGTGTGTGTATGTATTACGAGTGAGTGAGTGTGTGTGTATGTATTACGAGTGAGTGAGTGTATGTATTACGAGTGTGTGTGTGTGTATGTATTACGAGTGAGTGAGTGTGTGTGTATGTATTACGAGTGAGTGTGTGTGAGTGTATGTATTGTGAGTGAGTGTGTATGTATTACGAGTGAGTGAGTGTGTATGTATTACGAGTGAGTGAGTGTATGTATTACGAGTGAGTGTGTGTGAGTGTATGTATTGTGAGTGAGTGTGTATGTATTACGAGTGAGTGAGTGTGTATGTATTACGAGTGAGTGAGTGTGTATGTATTACGAGTGAGTGAGTGTGTATGTATTACGAGTGAGTGTGTATGTATTACGAGTGAGTGAGTGTATGTATTACGAGTGAGTGAGTGTGTATGTATTACGAGTGAGTGTGTGTGTATGTATTACGAGTGAGTGAGTGTGTATGTATTACGAGTGAGTGAGTGTATGTATTACGAGTGAGTGAGTGTGTATGTATTACGAGTGTGTGAGTGTATGTATTACGAGTGAGTTAGTGTGTATGTATTACGAGTGAGTGAGTGTATGTATTACGAGTGAGTGTGTGTGTGTGTATTTATTATGAGTGAGTGTGTGTGTGTGTATGTATTACGAGTGTGTGTGTGTATGTATTACGTTGCACTTCTATCGCACCGTACGTAGCCAACCGCGCAAATCGTATGTGCACAGGGGGAGGACAACCAACTGAACGCAAAGATCAGTTCTAAAGAAATGAGTTTTCAATCCAGATGATTTAAAAGTGCATAGCTTCCAGTGCCTTCCTAATATCGGAAAGGAAGAGCGTTCCATACCGCTGCAGAAGCGCATCTGAAAGCGCCACGCGATGCGGTGACCACCGTCTTTGCTCGATGGCGAGCAGTCAAAAGACCACCGGAGTTCGTGTGAAGGAGCAGCCAGTCCGCCGTGCCTAAGAGTGGACGTTCGTTCGACTCCACCGCCTGCCAATCGCACATTTAATGCCATCGAGAGCCCAGCCGTTGTTCAGAACAGCAGCGCGGTTGAAGGAGAAAAAACGGATTAGCTCACTTGTCCTCTTGAAATTAAAACGGCACTTAAAGGCCAACGGCGCACCTGCCCTAATATGGGACATTTGCTAAGGGACCACGCGACAAGGGGCACGTTAGCAGTGACACCACTGGCTGCGTTTCAGCTCCTTTGGATGTTGTAATGTTACGCCCGGTGCGTCATCTCATTTTAGCCACATGTAGGATTTTTTTTTTTACATCCCAAATTTATTCAGATTCTTTTGAGATGCTGCCACCGTGGTGTGATGGTTAGGACGCCTCGGTCCAACCAGCAGTATAAATTAATAATAAATTGGTACACCACAATTGCTCGGTGGAACTTTTGCTTTAATTCTCAGAGCTGACATTTATCCAAATTAAGCGGAACCCCAAAAAAACCACTGAATGTTTTGGGTTTTTCTTTTTTATGTGCAGCTATTAGTAGGCCAGGCCGAGTCCATCAGCTCACCGCACTTAAGAATCCAGTTTACTCGCGAGCTCTTCATAAACACCGAGATTCAAACCTCGGATCTCAACAGCGCCGGATCCCCTCTCTGAATGCTTGGCCGCCTCCTCGAGGATGAACCTTGGATATGACACAGAAATGCTGACATTAAACTAAACTCTTTTTTATTTTATCTTACTAGCTAAGGCCCACTTGAGCCACATTTGTCTTTTTCAAAAGCGACCTGGCTATCACAAATGATAGCTCAACGAAAGTGGCTTCTCATCACGTGGAAATGTATCGCAGCCAAATACTCTAAAGGCGTAATATTGATTATAAACGTGGAAGGAACGACCAGAGGACCCGGAGAAAATTCCCCACGACTACGGAGATAGAGAGAGACATGCAAACTCCAAATATACAGCAGGCGTCAGGGGTCGGAATTGAACCCACGGATTCCTGTATACCAGGCAAGGTAGTCAACATCTCACCACCGTGGTGCCCCATTCTGCCGCTGCTGCTGCTAACGCTGACCGAGGGAGTGTCTCATCTCTCTCCTCGTGCCAGATTAAGCTAGTGCGGGACCTGCAGCATATGTTATAAAGGGGCCATAACAAACTAAAAGAGTAAAGTAATTGTATGTTTTCATTTGCTATGCAGCCAGATAATACGACAAATCGCTAACCTTAAACACCCGGTCGTTCATAAAAGTTGAAGGCAGTATAGTACTATAGTAATAGAGCAAGTGCAGAATCACTGCACCGGAATTGATAGCTTGAAAGTATCTTCTTGGTTCTTTCGGTAAAGTCACGTAGAAGGGAAGTAATAAAATAATAAAAATAAAACATAATAAAATAATTCTCACGACGTTTCGGCTACAACACAAGCAGCCGTCTGAAGACGTTTCGGCTACAACGCAAGCAGCCGTCTGAAGACGGCTGCTTGCGTCGTCTGAAGACGGCTGCTTGCGTTGTAGCCGAAACGTCGTGAGAATTATTTTATTGTGTTTTATTTTTATTATTTTATTACTTCCCTTCTACGTGACTTTACCGAAAGAACCAAGAAGATGAATCCCTGCAGTCACGAAAGCTTTAAATCGAAATTTTATTATGTTTTATTTGTATTATTTTATTATTTCCCTTCTACATGACTTTACCGAAAGAATCAAGAAGATGAATCCCTGCAGTCACGAAAGCTTTAAATCGAAATTTTATTATGTTTTATTTTTATTATTTTATTATTTCCATTCCACGTGACTTTACCGAAAGAACCAAGAAGATGAATCCCTGCAGTCACGAAAGCTTTAAATCGAAGCTTGAAAGTATTTAGCGCGGGGCCCTTGACAGTGCGGTGCCCATAGCATATGTAGCTACTTTTGCTACTAGGATAATTCGGCACTGCCCCCCCCCTCCCCACAATATCCGAACGAGGTCTCATGTCTCCTGTTAATGGGCCCGCCTGTGGCTGCTGCCGCCAGGGGTGCAGGAGGAGGGTGACTGCGTGTCCGATGGAACGGAATGCGTGAAAAGTCGGCACGGTTTATTTTTGCTGAAGCTGCGCGCTCCGGCGTGTGTGTGCCGACTCCGGGCGCCTTGTTTACACGGCTCTCTGGCACATCAGACGGCCACCGCGCTTGTACATCGAAGGCGAATCGCTGTCACTTGCAGGAAAACAATCTGGGAGCTGGGAAATAAATGGATACATTTTCCACTATTTTTGTAGGGAAACGTTGAGCTTTTTGAAGGTCTGTGCATTCGCGCGTTTGATAAATCGATGGGCCAGTGCTGCGTTTGTTTGTTGCTCTCAGTTGTGGCTTTGTGGAGTCTCAAGCAGCAGCGACTAAACATTGTCTCTTCAACCTCTTTTTTTTTCTCTACTGCCGAACCAGCCCAGCCCGGCACGGGTCAGGAGGTGCCTGGTCGATTTTTTTAGTGGCAGAAATCGAGTCCTGCCACTGACGTCTCACGCAATGAACTGACGAAGGCGCGTGTCGATGATGACTTGTTTTTTGTCTGAAGAGGTGTCCTGTATTTGGGTGTTCTGACGTATCTGCTCGTGAGAGTTTTGCACACGTGAGGCCGTACACAGACCAACATCCACGCGTATGAGGCAGACACACTCTGAGCACTCCAAAGATGGATTCAGGAATGCAACGCTGTACTGCTAAACTGCTGACCACCTCTCAGTCTTAATTCTCCAGCACCGGTTACATGTGAAGGTAGTCTCACATTGCCAAGTACTCAACCAAGGCCCTCTGGGAACCTGAGATCCGGGGAGATCACGAGATCGTTGTGCGTTCACAGTGATTAATTCATCGTCATGTTTTTTTTTTACAAACTCGAAGGCTTTTCTTCTGTTATTTAAATTGGGATTCTGTCAAAACTAATGGCACTTCAGATGCCATTAGCCTGAATATATTACTTCCGTGAACAATTATAGGCACTTATAGATTTTGGGCTCATGGTTACATAAAGAGGTTCTCAAGTGTGATGCGATGGGGGTGTAATGGCGTTTATTTTTAAGATCTAAGTTTCCGTGATGTATCTTCACGTCACCGTCCGGCTGCGCGCTTAAAGATGTTAAAATGGAAATCGGCGGAGTAACAATTTGGTTAACGCCACGCAGCCCAACCGTGCGATGTAAGCGATCGCAGCAAATAGCAGGCACAATCTGTTCTCCTGTAACGCTGTGTGTGTTCGTGACGCGAATTGGATATAACGCGATGAATGTATTAGCAAATGCATTTTTTATAACGCGGATGCGAATTGAGATTTAACGCGATCGAGTGAACGAAACTCCATCACGCGAGTAGCTATAAGCGGTTGTACGGCTGCCTCGGCCGAAGCATCACACAAGGCATTGGGATGCTGCTGGATGCTTCTAGATGCTACCCACGTGACTCAGCCTTTGTTCAGCCCTGCGTACACATCTCCCGTTTTATCGCGGACTGTGCTTTGCCCCCTTCATTTTACATTATTTATTATAACGCAATTTTTCCACAATGCGGTGTTCTTTGAGCACGCGACTACTACCACGTTATAGGAGAACAGAGACCGTACATTCTGCTGAGATGGCAATTGGGACGAGTGTCAACTGCAATGGGAACTGAACAATTTTCCAGGTGTATGTATTATTTTTTGTCGGGATGCTGCCGTGGGGTGACCGTTAACCCACTGGACTTGCAGTCCCAGAAGTTATCGGTGCTATCTTTCAGTGCGGCAGTTTCCTTAACCCCCCGCTTCTTCCCTATTGTAAATGGGTTCGCCCAAGCCTTGATTTTTTTCACGTAATATTTTATTTGACCTCCGACCTCCATCCCTCCTAGGCGGAGGGGGGGGGGGAGTGGGGGTATATTTTCTGGATTTCGACCCCGGACAGCTACAGGCTGAAATTAATCCGTGGATCCTAACCCATGTGTGTTGCGTGCAGTTGAAAAAAGTGTGGGTAACTCCCAGCCTCCAAGACGAAAAGCCAAATACCCTCTAGGGTAACTCTCCAGATCTGTCTCTATTGGAGGCCCTCCTGGCAGCAGTCGCTTAAGCAAGAAATTGCGGGGCTACACCTTTTTACCTTGCACTTTCTCATCTGTATTTGTTAATCGACGTCACGCTGAGTTTATCCCGTTTCGTGTGAGCTACCCCGGAGATGAAATCCATCGTTAACTGACAAAGCGTGCCAGCATCTGCCTGCACATAAACCCTTGCTGTCCATTGTCCCCTCTCTCTCTCTCTGGGTATACAGCAGCCACCGCGTCCGAGAGCGAGCAACGTTGTTGTGAGTTCACGGACGAGGCGGTGGGGGGGGGGGCGGGTGGGAAAACGTGGAAATGTAAATCATTCAATTAAGCCGCGTGGCGGAGAGCCGACAGCACGGTGAGAGGACAGCTCGAGTCCCCCCCCCTTGAGCATTGCAGGGTTTCAAAACAATCTCGTTCTTATTCCGGCGCTTTCTTTCATTAATGTCAGGGAAAGAAGGATGCCGGCCGGCGTAATTGCGTTCTCATTCATGTTTTGTGTCTTCCGAGGACAGCCGCTGCCTCTGCCCCCGCCCCACCATCCACACACCCGCCCCCCCTCCCCGCGCCAGGAGCGATATTGAGACGAGGCGTTACGTCTTCTCTCGCTTCAAAACATAGCGCCACTCTCCTGGTCCCCAGGTGATGGAAAGAGCGCCGGCTTGCACCGAGGGGACGAGCTATGTGCATTGCGCGTGTGCCGTCTCTCCGGCACGGCAGGACACGTCTGCTCAACGCGCGTGCGTGCGCGCGTGCGCGTGCGAGAAGTTTTCGTTTGTAAACATCAGAGCATTTATTTAGACTGGAGGAATCCGATGAGCTTATGAAGCTCTTTTTTCACAGATGTCCAGTGTAGGTGTCGTGTAAGAGGACGGGAAGCACCCACGCTTTACCCTCCGCCGCACGTGACCCACCGTTCGACTCGCTCTGGAGTGACCCGTTCACACTGCTCGGTGCGCCATGCAGCAGAGGCAGAGGTCGCAAACAGGTTTTGATTCCTTACCCGTACCCGGCCGTACCAGGGTCGTACCCGTACCCGGCCGCACCAGGGTTGCAAATGGGTACCCGTGCCCGTACCCGTACCCGGCCGGGTACGGGTACCCGTTCCCTACCCGTACCCTACCTGAAACAAGTGACAAACGGTTACTCACCAGTGACTCACAAACGGCTACCCGTATATCGGGTAGGGTACGGGTATCGGGTACCCGGTTGCGACCTCTGAGCAGAGGCGCGGAAGGGATTTTAAGAAAGTCAACAATTGTTCCAGCTGCCACGCTGGGAGATGGAATCGAACTGTCCATTAGGGGCAAATTAGCAACGGCTTAGAGACAAAATCACCCTGAAATGGATCCGATCCCATCGCATCTCAGAAGCTCAGCAAGGTTGAGCTTGGCTAGTGCCTGGATGGGTGGCCACCATTCCCCAGAGACAGGTGTCATTATCGGCGTTGTGGGACCCTAAAAGAGATCAGTGCAGCAGGCAAAAACAATTGTTGTTCTGTTCTACCTTCACCAGCGTGGTGCCGTACGGTCAGATCATCTCTTGCCGCCATGCGTGCCAGGTGTGAGAGAGGCCCTCATCCAGCAGTGGAGTAATAAAGCAAACGGGCCTTGCATTGTGCTGCTCGAAACGTACGAATAAAAACCGCGCGATGTGGTGGAAACAAACGCCCAGAAGTGAAAACGACCGACGGTTCGCAGCATCGTTTCCAATGGGGGCCTTGCACGGAGCCGCCACTCCGAATGATCGCCTATTGAGTTCCAGGCTTAAATAGAAGGCATCTACTTCCATAATTTACCTTCGTGAGTTGTTTTTTTTAGGGGTGGGGAGAAAATGGAGGCGGTGGGGGGGGTGTATGAGTGAAACGGTGCCTCTTTCAAAAATGATCCCCATCGGCCACTTCGCTGGAAATGCCTGGAGAGGCGCCTGGCAAGCTTCGCCCGACGTGAGCGTGCACGGTGTGTGCTTGCTGCGCACGTGTGTGTGGGTGTGTGGGTGCGTGTGTGGGTGGGTGGGTGCGTGTGTGCGTGCGTGGGTGCGTGGGTAGGTTCGTGCGTGGGTGGGTGCGTGGGTGGGTGGGTGCGTGCGTGGGTGCGTAGGTGGGTGCGTGGGTGGGGGCGTGGGTGGGTGCGTACGTGCGTGGGTGGGTGCTTGGGTGGGTGCTTGGGTGGGTGCGTGGGTGGGTGCGTGGGTGGGTGCGTTGGTGGGTGCGTTGGTGCGTGGGTGTGTGCGTGTGTGGGTGCGTGTGTGGGTGCGTGGGTGTACCTGTGGACTGGGCAGCGGTGTTGGGGTGCAGCGGTGGGCGCGCTGCCCTACAAACCTACAAACCTACGAACCTACGAACCCGACGGCCCGAGGTTCGACCAACCGCTCTCATGGGGCCAACATTGGTGACAATGAACCGGTGCTGGGCTTTTCCCCTAGGTCGACTCGGCCTTAAACGGGTGTCAGGTGCGGCGTGGTAAAACGTCGTCGTTGGAGAGACAAAGGCGGCTGGGAGTGGTGCCGATCACTCATCCACTTCGTGTGCCGTGCCGGCCTGCATAGGTGCTCGATAACAGCACTTGCTCCAAAAGTTCGTTCAGGCTATACGGTGGATCTTTGTCTTGTACCCGTGGGTGTGTGTGTCCATGTGCAGTATCGTGGGGAGTGGTCGTGCCGTGGCTCAGTGCACCGTACTGCCAAACCCAGCGACCCGGGTTCGATTCCCACTCGCAGGGCCAACGAATACCTGAGCCGATCATGGGCTTCCCCTTGGTCAACTCGGCCTCAAATGAGTACCTTGGCCCGATGTGTGCGACCATCAGCGAGACAAAGGCAGCCGCGTGCGGTGCTGACCTCATCATTTGAGGTTCCGTGTCGACCCTCAGTGGGTGCTCGCTAACAGCCCCGGCAGCGTACAACGTCTTTGTGCACGTGTTTAGGTGATGCATCGTGATGTAAGATGTAATTGCAAGCGGTGTTCATTCGTGACTTTTGCATCGCACACACGTTTTCAATGTCAAGGCTCGTGGAAATCACTAACATTTTTTCCATTTGGTAAAGGGACTGCATATTTTTTGCCAAATTCAAAGCCTTTGTAAACAGTAAGTGATCATGTTGACAACTTTTGCATGTTTATGCGTTTTTCGGGTTGCTGCCACGACTCGGATTTTAGTGTTGAACTACGCGCGTGTTTGTGCGCTTATGTGTGCATACAATGTGTAGATCTGTTAGGTGTGTGTTTACATGTGTGTAGGTGCGTGTATGTGTGTGTAGTGGGGAGCGGTAATGTAGCGGTCAGCGCGCTGCGCTATGAACCCGACGATCTGGGTTCAATTCCCGCTCACGGTCAACACCGGTGACGAATATCTGAACCGGTCCTGGGCCTCCCCTAGGTCGACTCAACCTCAAATTAGGTCGACTCAGCCTGAAATTAGTACCTGATGTGATGTGTAAACATCACCACTAGGGAGACAAAGGCAGCCGAGCATGGGGCTGGCCACCCCCCCCCACCCCCTTGTGTACCGTGCCGTTCTTCAAAAGGTGCTCGCTAAATGTTCTTGTGCCAACAGTCTGTGAAGGCCACACGGTTTCTCTTTTTCTTTGTGAGCCTGAGCGGTAAAGAAGCATTAGGGACAATTTATTTAAGGACGCCAGTGGATAAAGAGTTCAAGTCTTTTTTTTAGGGAAGAACAATTCGGTCAGACCCTGCTGTCTTTTTGGATTTACCCGATCGATACTCACCGCTTCCCTGAGTGAAGACGTACTTTGTTTTATCTCTTTTATTTTTTATAGACTTATTCTCTGCTCGCCGCCCACCCCTCCACCGCGAACAAGTGAGCCACTTTCTCCGCGCTGGTTCTGGCCCAATACTCAGCCAGACGTCGCTTCCCCTTTGATGGAAAAGTCCCGATTTCCATCGACGCCCGTCGGTAGCCGCGACAGTTGGCGCAAAACAGCTTTAAGAGAAAAATAAATAAACCAAATTGACGTTCTCCACGCTCGAATATTTCAAATCGCAGCAGCGTTTCTACGATTTGTTGTTGTTGTTTTCGTCAGCCTGCAATTTCCCGCTGCTGGTCAAAGGTCTCTCCCCCTGTTCTCTTCTACTCCTTCCTTTCCCCAGCTGATCGTGTCCGGTAGTGGCCTCCATCTCTTCTGCTGCCTCTCCTTTGCTTCGCTCCCCTACCCCCCTCTCTCCCAGTCGCCACTCTGGAATTGCTTCTGTCTAAAACGACGAAACTATTTTTTTTATTTTACCAGGTAAGGCCCACTGAGCTATGTAGCTCTTTTTCAGAAGCGGCCTGGGCCACAAATGGACACCTCAACGAAGTGGCTGATCACCGGTAAATTTACAACAGCAGCCAAATACTCCGAATGCACGACGTTGATTCTAAATGTGGAGGGAAAAACTGGAGGACCCGGAGGAAAAATCCAAAGTGGCTACGGGGAGAGAGAGAGACACCGCAAACTCCCAATATACAGGCGACAGGGTCGGGATTACACGCATGATCTCCTGTATACGAGGCAAGGTAGTTAACATCTCGCCACCGTGGTGCTCCTCTCATAAGTCGTTGTAATGATGTGCATGCCTTGCATATAATTACAGGAACAGGGTAGATGTGCAGCTCTTTTGGTCAATCCACTGCTGGATTATGGCCTTCGACGCCAAATGGATCATGTTGGTTATTTTACCACACTTTGCCGTGCTGGTGAGTTTGGGTTGATACTCCTTGGTTCTTTCTGTAAAGTCACGAAAGAACCAAAGAGTATGGATTCCTGCAGTCACGAAAGCTTCAAATCAAGATTTTAGTTTCGGTTGGTGAAGGCTGGGAGCATAGACGTGGGAAGAAAGAAGTACAGAACAACAACGGAGTTTGATGCGTTCGTCCCTAACGCCGACATCATAGCATTAGAACACAGTGCAATAGTAAATAAATGTAACACATTCATCAATAATGCTGTGTGGCCTCAAAATAAAGCTTAAATATATATCAAATGGGCAACATTTAAAAAACAAATGGCCCTCCGTCAAAGCCCAATTGTGCTTGTGCATCACTGCCAGCGTAGCACCGCCATGCAATTAGTTCAACGGAAAGTATTTAAATCGTGGTGAAAAAGTTGGAAACGAGTTTCGAAATCTCAGGACAACGACCGCTGCCCACCCCCCCCCCCCCCCCCATGAGAATGCTCGTGGAGCAATTGCCCCAAGCGCGTCACAGCCGTCGCGTTTCTCGATCGGCACGGCGGCGGGAGCGGGGGACCTCCGCTGGCGCGCCGCGGTTTTGCGCGGCCCACCGGCCCGGGAGGGGGGGGGGGCCGCTTCACCGGCGCGTTCGTCACCCAGGCGGGGAATCCTTCAGCCGCACCACCTCTACATAACAAAAGGCTCAGTCCCATTTATATGCACCTTCACATCAGCCGCACCTTAACAACTCTTGGAACCATATTCTTAGGTTTTTTCGGTAAAGTCACGTAGGTAAAACATCAAAATTAATGAAAATAAAATAAAATAAAAAACAAAAATCACGAATTTGTTTTTTATTTAATTTTATTTTCATTAATTTTGATGTTTTACCTACGTGACTTTACCGAAAAAACCTAAGAATATGATTCCTTGCAGTCACGAAAGCTTCAAATCTAGAACTCTTGGAACCTCCGAGTTCAACCCATCTACACAACAAAGGCTCATTCCTAACAGTGTGCTTCAGCCGCACCGAACCTCACAATAATAATATCAAGGGCCTACTTGGCTCCTCCCACCCTCAACCAGTATATATACAAGGACTGTTTTCTTGGAATTTCTCTTACTTGATACAGCTATCGTGCTGTGACGGTTCCACCTGAAGACGGAAGCTTGTGTTGCCTCCGAAACGTCGTGATTTTTATTTTATTTTACTTTTATTAATTTACAAATTTTACCTACGTGACTTTACCGAAAAACCCTAAGAATATGAATAGGGAATCCTTCCTCGAGGAAATAAACAAGAGATGCGCTGTGGGCTCCGAGCCCGGTGACCGTATCGCCGCATCAGCGGAGCGTGCACGCGACTCTCCCGAGGTTGGATTATTAGCGAGCCCCGCGCTCGTCTGTCAGCAGCCACGTGGTGACGAGATCCTGGCGGCGGTAGTGGCGCGTTTTTCTTTTTTTGCCGCTCGTTGCCTCGGAGGTGTTTTGCGGTTCGTACTCCCCGCGGTCACCCTGGTTAGTGGCCGCGAGTGCGGTTAACGGTGAAACTAAGCGTTTTTCTTTCTCGTGTCCGCTTCACGGTGGCCGTTACAAATCGCGTGAGGTTATTTCAGATATGTCTCCGGAGACACGCGTGTTGATGTCGCGAGGCAAATGTGGCAAATTTTGAAAATGACACCGTAGAGTAATACTCGAGTTGAGTTCATAACCACACGGTGACATCGCCTCCCACTGGCCGACTATACCTGTCTGTGAAACATCGCGTATTCACGATCGCCTCGGCCTACATCGGTCGTTCCCAACCCTTTGTGTCTCGTATCCTGCCCACCTGGCCTATCAATCGTCCACGGACCCCGACCGGCATATGCTGCGAATCATTAAACACATTGATTGTTAAATGTGAAATTAATGTGAAAAGCGAGAGTGAGCGAGGTGAGAGACCGATAGCACTAACAGAGTGCTTGGAAGGCAAAAAGCGATCAAGCACAGAGTTTCGCCAAATCCAATAAAATAATTCGACAGCCTTCTCGTTGATGTGGTGCATACACCACGCGGCACTCCTCAGTAGCCCCGAGTGACCATCGCCGCTACACGATTTGTCTCGCGTACCCCCCCCCACCTCCCCATCCCTACAAATACCCCCAAGAGGACGCACACCACAGGTTTGGTAACCACGGTGCCATATAATTGCCGCGTAAAAAAAAAACTATAAACAAAATGTGACATACTGCCTGCATGAGATTATGATTGTCATGGTAAAATCACGCGGGATAACACCCGCACAACGATGCGCAAGCTTCAGGTCAGAAAACCACCGCATTCCTCTCTCAAGCACTGCCACGCGTCTTCTGCGTTGGCAACAGCCCCACAGAAGGCGAGCTGTTTTAGTTAGGGTGCCGCGGTGGCGAGATGTTAGCTACCTCGCCGTGTATGCAGAAGGTCGTGGGTTCTATCCCGACCCTGACGCCCGCTGTATATTTGGAGTTTGCGTGTCTTTCTCCCCGTGGTCACCTGGATATTTCTCCAGGTCCTCGGGTATCCCCCCCCACCTCCACATTTAGAAACGTGCATCTAGAGTATTTGTCCGTGATACATTTCCACGTGATAAGGCACTTCGTTGAGCTATCATTTGTTGCCAGGTCGCTTCTGAATAAAAAATATTCAAAAATATATTTTTTAAAAACATGTTTTAATGAAATGTACTGTCCGAGCTGCCCATCCCCCTGCCCCCATCGCCCCTCCCCTCCTTCCACATCCCCCGCCCCTGGGCGTGGCTCCCCGTGGCTTGCCGTGACGTAAGGGACCACGTGGTGATTGACAGGCAACGTCAGTTGAGCGTCGACAATTAGGGCCGTTAACGTGGACAATTAGAGCCGTAAAAAATATCGTTTAAAAATACATATTTTAAATTTTCAATGATAGAATATAGTATTGTCATCAGTATTACACACCTATACCAAGTTTGCAGTCGATACGACATTGGGAATACGGTTGAAATTGAGTTACAAGAGTTTAGGATACGACAATACATACAGTAAGTTAAATAAAATAGTGTAAAAAGTTTAAAAATATGTTTTGGAATTTTTATGATAGAATATCGTGTTGTCATCAGTATGACATACCTATACGAAGTTTGCAGTCGATAGCACGTTGAAAAGTGTGTAAAAATTGAGTTACAAGATTTCTTTTTTGAGGATACAACAGACGAAGTGAGTTAAATAAAAGCGTGTAAAAAGGACCTTACGTGGTAAAAATAAATAAAAAGAATTGTCGCGACGAATGGACGACGATGTTTTATCTCTCTCTGGACGCCATCAGTACACGCGGCAGAACCTTTTTAAAGGAACGGCTTTGGGTCGTCGTTTGATTTATTTCTGTCCTATCTCTGTAAACACTTGCGCAGCGCTCCAAAGCCCTATTTTCCAGGGTTTTGTGCGACAACAGGGCCCAGATTTTTCGATTTAAAGCTTTCGTGACTGCAGGGATTCATCTTCTTGGTTCTATCGGTAAAGTCACGTAGAATGGAAATAATAAAATAATAAAAATAAAACATAATAAAATAAAGTCACGTAGAATGGAAATAATAAAGTAATAAAAATAAAACATAATAAAAGAATGTTTTATTTTTTATTATTTTATTATTTCCATTCTACGTGACTTTACCGAAAGAACCAAGAAGAAGGGCCCAGATTGTCCAAGGATTCCGACGCGCGGCACGGAGATTGCGTGGCCACAGCCCGTCTCGAGTTACCGGCGCCTACCGACGTCTTCCGTACGGAGCCGTGCGTGCGAGAAGGCCCACGTGTTGGAGAAGAAAGCGGGGGGGGGGCAGGCAACCGGCCTCATGTAGAAATAAAGCTACGATCCGTGTTGCTTGTTTTTTTTCGTTTTCTTTATTTTTCTGCTGTAATTTTACAACCGCTTGCCGGGTCTGGTGTGTGCGCACAGTGTGCGTGAATCGGTTATTAGGGGTAACTAGATGTCCTCAAGGACGGTACGTAGGAAAGTAAGCCGCAACAATGTAGGATTATTACGGACAGGCACACCCTTGTATTCTCATGGGAGTGCCTGATTCCAATTTTGCCAAGAAATGTGCATCACGTATTCATGATCGAATAATGAAAAATCTACCAAATTATAATAAAAACATTTCAATAGTTCCGACCTGCAATTGGCGTTCCGGAAAAAAAAACCCCATGGAGGTGAGAAATGAAGCCCTGCGTATACGAATGCGCAGCGTCGAAAATTTCGGGCGTCGTGCCGAACAGCACGAGGTCACGACCCCAGGAGCACGCCCCAGAGAGAGCGGCGTGGCACAGCCGAGCGACGCGTCAAACCCCCGGCACGCTGCGCTATGATGTTTACCACATTATAGGGCTGATGATTACCATGGTGGTGAAAGGCCTTTATTGTTTTAGTGTTGGTCGATAGGCCGTGCTCCGAGTGTAATGGTACACCTTTCCACCTAATGCAGACAAAAAGGCCCTTTCAGCTGAATGGCAGTAATCCGATTCTGTCCCGAGATGGAAATGCGACGTCGATGTCCACACTGGAGGCGTGTATGTTGAACTTCTTTTGCACCGTACGCAGCCAACTATGGTAATCTGACCTAAACTATTTATTTTAACCAGGTGAGGCCCACTGAGCTCTATCCCGTAGCTCTGTTTTTTCAGAAGGGAACCTGGCCACAAATGATAGCTCAACGAAACGGGCTTATCGCGTGGAAATTGATAGCGGCCAAATTATCTAAATTGACGTTGATTCTAAAAGTGGAGGGGGGAAAAAAGCCGGAGGACCTGGAGAAATGTTCGCGTGACCACAGCGAGAGAGGGAGACATGCAGACTCCAAATACACAAGTGCCGCCGTCGGGATCAAACGCGCGACCTCCTGCATACCATTCATAATCAACGTTTTTGGGTTAGATCGCGTTATTTATAAACGTGTCGTAACCCTCCACCACCCGACACGGCCAATCAGCAAAAAAGTGTCACGTTGACAAAAGACAAATAGTTCACTACTTTATCCCACCGGTGTGTTGAAGCGTGAAACCACAACATTTACAATTTTTGAGTACGACGTTTCGCTGGTCATTGCATCCAGCATCATCGGGCAATTCGCCAGAGGCGGTTGACATTTCGCCACCTCGACACCCCCAGGAGGAGCCACGGCTCAGGCACAACCCTCGAGATGCCAAACCGCGAGTCTCCGGTGACTCGCGCCGGTGACCCGGCGGTAGAGCGAGCCGGCTCGCGCAACCGAAATGCCACCGGTTGTGGTGGGGGCGTCGCTTGACTCGATCAATCATCCCTCTGGGGTTCATAAAATTAGTACAGCTTTGTGGAGAAAGTCAAGAGTGGTTAGACCCCCACCCCCCACCACCACCCCACTGCCATGGAAATGTTGAATATCTCGTGTGAGCCAGACATCACTTTGGCTTTTATTATTACCGACGCTTTGATTTCACTCCCGTGGTGGTGAGGTCGCCAATTCGATTCGATCTCCCGGCACGCCAGTTTGAAACCACGGATAAAGACGCCGCCGCGTCCAGTGGAATGGTCAGCGCACTGCACTTGCAATCCAGAGGTCACCGGCTCGATCTCCCGGCGCGGCAAAATGCCACGAAGGGCAAGCTTCTTGGAATTCCCCCCTCCCCCCCCATGCCTACACATCAGTAATAAACGGGTAGACCACGGTTAACGCGGTGAGGTGTAGTGTGCGGGTAACTTTCCTGCCTCTTACGAGACATCTGGCCAGCATGCAGAAACGCACGCCAAAAATACCGCCAAGAGGGAGGGGAGGTCCTTCCGTCAGCAGTGTCATGAGCAGAGCAATTGCAGGGTTGCACCTTTAGTTTTTTCTGCTGCTGTGCGCACAGACACACACCGCACGGCTGATTTAGAAGCGTTCACCCGGTATTTTAGCGGGGAGTTGCCGGGGAAGGTAATTGGCACGCTAGTGCCGTCTACCACTGTGAATTCCTCACAAGACAGATTTTTATCAAAATCCATAACGTACCATTTACGCGCGAGTCTCGTGGTGCGTCTACTCTGCTGTGCTCTGCGCGCCGCTGTTTTACGTTGTTGCCGTGTACACGGTTGTGCTCGTCTGTTTTGAGCATTCCTTAAACGGGAACCCGCGGGTTTTCGAGGTGCAAACGTACAAGGGGAGGGAACCGACGTTTTCGTCTTCTTTTCTTGTGTGTTATAATTTTTTACTCAATTTTCCGTCGCACGGCACACACTTCCAACGGTAGACATACCATATTCTTAGATTTGAAGCTTTCGTGACTGCAAGGATTCATATTCTTAGGTTTTTTCGGTAAAGTCACGAAGGTAAAAATTTTGAATTAATAAAAGAAACGTCGTGATTTTTATTTTTTATTTTATTTTAATTTTACTTTTATTACTTTTTATTTTTTACCTATGTGACTTTACCGAAAAAACCTAAGAATATGAATCCTTGCAGTCACGAAAGCTTCAAATCTAGAGGTAGACCTACCGCACGGCGTTACAGGTCCTCCAGCGTCCTCGTGTGCAGAGCACACAAGGTTGGCCGTTTTAACTTCGGATTCCTACGGGACTGACACCCATTTTTTTTCAGAGAATTCACTTTTTTGAGATTTTTATTACCAATTGCAATGCGTCTGATTTGTTTTTATTCGTTATCGGACTTATGCCTTAGGGTGAATACGATGTTCTTTTTACTGAAACGCCTACGGTCAGGTCGAATGTTTACGCGACGAAATCGACCTGTCCTGCAAAAATAAAAGTAACACGAGAGAGACTTCCTCACAGAGGAAATGAATTAAATAAGTCACCTTCCATTCGGTTATCTCCACACATCAAAATGATCATTCAGCCTTGCGGCAAAAAATGGCCTTCCAGATTTATGTCGAGCCGGCCAAAGCATTTGCTTCAACTGCGAACTCTGAGACCGGTTTCGCCTTCTTGAGGCTCGTCTGCAGTCCGACTGCGGCGTCGAACGATTGGGAAAACAATTGGAAATGATATCGGAGAACAACAACGGCACGAACATGAGTGAGGACATCGTAACGAGCTATGGGAGCGCGGAGGCAACAGTCGTTTTATTGAGTTTAACAAACGAGTCACTTCCATCGGCTTCGATTGCCAACAAGATAACTGGGATAAATTTTGCCAACAAGATAACTGGGATAAATTTTGCCAACAAGATAACTGGGATAAATTTTGCCAACAAGATAACTGGGATAAATTTTGCCAACAAGATAACTGGGATAAATTTTGCCAACAAGATAACTGGGATAAATTTTGCCAACAAGATAACTGGGATAAATTTTGCCAACAAGATAACTGGGATAAATTTTGCCAACAAGATAACTGGGATAAATTTTGCCAACAAGATAACTGGAATAAATTTTGCCAACAAGATAACTGGGATAAATTTTGCCAACAAGATAACTGGGATAAATTTTGCCAACAAGAAAACTGGGATAAATTTTGCCAACAAGATAACTGGCTTGAATTTTGATTTAAAGCTTTTTGTGACTGAAACGTCGTGAGAATTTTATTATTTTTATGTTATTTTATTGTTTCCCTTCTACGTGACTTTACAGAAAGAACCAAGAATACGGGATAGGCTTAAATATAAACGCATTTTACGTTAATATATATTCTGTCTCTGCTCTGAGGGGCGGTCATTGACTGAAATTTCGCTTAACTTAAAAAATAAAACCTTTAAGGGACAATGTTATTGATCAATGTGTTGCGTTTGTATGTAAACTCAAGACTCCAATGGATGAATGCCCCCCCCCCCCACGCCTTCCATGTGATATCCGTTGTTTTTTTTACCATACTTCACCACCCTGGTCAGTGCAGATTGGCGGATTAGGGGGAATTTAACCCAGGACTGGTTCTGATATCGCTCGCCACGTATGTAAGCCGTAGCCGGGAGCTGAAATGATTTCAATGTTTCATTATTATTATTTTCCACGCAGTCGTTGCTGACCAGGCTGGGTTCATCCGCACCACCGCATAGTTCCCCGGAGAAACCGGCTTCAATGACGAGAGGCGGCTGCCTGGATGCGAGTCCGGGGATTTCAGCGCTGCTAAAACTCGCCGCTCCCACCGCAATCATCGGCTCCCCCGGGGTCAGCCCGGGGTCGTCTCTTAACCGTGAAATATAAAACGTGACCACGAGAGAGGCGCCGCCCGCCACACGGTTACCGCCGCGACGATAACCGCGCAGTCGTGAGCGCACCGCTGACGTTGACGTGGGCACGGCGGAGTGGTCAGGCACGCAACGCACGCACGGTCGGTGACGAAGGGCAAGAGGGGGGGGCACCGTTGCAGAGGATTCGCGGTTTCGAGCCACGTTAAAAATAATAATAATGCACTATGAGACATCTCCTTTACCAGTGTCAAAAATAGTAGTAGGTTTTTACCCTTTCAACTGGTACAAAAACTGACACCTTTATACAAGGCATCATGTTTGCAATAACCGCAACACAAGCAGTCAAAATGCAAACAAAAAGAAACAACTCTGATAATGGTAATGATATGCACTGTCCTTGAAGTTGATTGGTCCACACCCGAGACAGCTTTCCTTAGAGCCTAGTCTCCATTGGTGTTGGACCAGATGACGCCAAAATGCAAACATGATGCCTTGTATAAAGGTGTCAGTTTTGTACCAGTTTAAAGGGTAAAAACCTACTACAATAATAATGCAATTTATAACGCGCGCAAATTTGCGGACGTAATGGCCGCAACTCAGAGGCGCGGAGCCAAGCTCAGAGTCGCTCGAAAGCACGTGGTTGTAGAGGTGAGTTTTTAAGTGTCTCTTGAAGGAGGCGATTGAGGTGATGCTGCGAATATGCAAAGTCCCATTAGCAGCAGCCACACTTTAACAACTCTGGCACCTCCCAGCTCAACCAGTCTACATAACAAAGGCTCAGTCCTAGCAGCAGCCTCAGCCGCACCAACCTTACCATAATAAAAAAAAAAACTCCGATCCAGGGGCCTACCCTGGCTCCTCCCCCCTCAACCAGTATATATACAAGGTCGGGTCTCTTGGAATTTCTCTTTACTTGATACAGCAATCGTGCTGTGACGGTTCCACCTGAAGACGGAAGCTTGTGTGGCCTTAATTTTATTTTTTACCTACGTGACTTTGCCGAAAAAACCTAAGAGTAATATGCAGAGGGATGGCGTTCCAGACTTTTGGGGCTGCCACCAAGAAGCGGCGCATAGACGTGACCATCCTGGATCTTGGTATCAATAGGAAGTCGTGAGTCGCGCTGCGCAGGCATCTGCCGTGTGCTGAGCTGCAAGTTGTCAATAATGACGAAAGGTACGGCGGGCAGGCAGATGTGAAAGCAGTCACCTTCGCTCACTAAGTTTCCGCTGCGCACTCAAGACTCGCTTATTGTCGCGAGCTCACTCCAATCTCCCTCTCGTAACCACCACCGTTACTTTTTTCCCTCTTCATATTCTCATTGTACGGCTTTCGCTCATTCGCCATTCATTCGATCCGTTCACCATCATTTACTGCCAACGATTTCGCTTTCGCCGAATTCGCGCATCATCGCAGATTTGCCCCCATCGCTTCCTCTCATCAACTTCATTCACCTCATCCCACACCATTACATCCATACGTACCGTCGTTAATTCTGTGTAAAGCGCCTTCGATAAGGCGCTATATACATTCCTTTAATGATAAGATTGGGAGCTAAGGCCCCCTCCCCTCCCCCCCGCAGCCATCCCACCGGTTAATGCCAGGGGTGTGTTCACAACAACAAAACCATGTTGCATGGCCTGGTGCACGGTGGTCAATAAAATATCCCGTGGCCCGGCATCGTGGCCCCGTTATTTTTTACAAACTTGAAGACCACTCACAAATTACCTAGCATAGCAACAATGCCCCCCCCCCTCCCTATATGAAACTACTTGCAGGCTGAAGTCATCTTGAAACACCAACGCCTTCCCTTCGTGGTGGCCTCGCCGCTGTAAGGATAACGTGAAACCCAAATCTACTTTTCATTGATTCGATTTAAAACTTGAAAGGACAGTGTTCAGGCTGTTCTATATGCAGCTATATATATTTGTTTTTACTTTCAGAGGAATAAAAGCAAAACCTAAGAAGGACACAGTGGGTGGTTCGTGCACTGCGCTATGAACCCAGAAACCTGATTTTTTTATTCCCAGCCGTGTGTGTTGAACTTCTTCCGCACCGTACGTAGCCAACCGCGCGAATCGGAGGTGCGGGGGAAGGACAACGACACGAAACATAAAAATGACTTGAAAAGAAATTAGTTTTCAATCTAGATTTGAAAGTGCATATCTCCAGTGGTTTCCTAATATCGGAAGAAAGAGCGTTCCAGACGGCCACAGAAGCGCATCTGAAAGTGCGCGATGCAGTGACCGTCTTTGTTCGATGGCCAGCAGCCAAACAACCGCTGCTGTGAGGATGCCCCGAGTTCGCGTGATGATGGTTTGTGTCTCTTGACGAGATCAGCAAGTTATTTTGGTTAATTTATGGCAAGCACTTTGTGTGTATGTTCAACCTATCCTGAGTTTACATTTAAATCCACTGCTGGATGAGGGCCTCCCCACGCCACGTTGGGTGACGGTGGTTACTTAAGCAAATAATGAATTCCTGCAGTCACGAAAGCTTTAAGTCAAGATTTACTTCAGCATACGTCCTGACCTCGCTGGTCAGTACTATACAGACTTGCAGACTCGTTCCGGTTTGCGAGCTGACGAGACGGCGCGCTGAGCAGTGGCAGGCGGGGAGCACACAGCATCGCAGCATCACGCCCCACTCCCACCTATTCCTCGGCCTGCACAGCTTGGGCACCTATCGCAAAGGGAGAGGGAAGGAAGGTTGGCGATGCTAACATCAGCTTCATTAACTCCATCGACCGCAGTTAATCCGTCTCGATTTCTAATTACGTCGCAATCACCGTGCCCCATTTTTTTTTAGTTTTTTTTAATGATCGGCCCTCGAGCAGCAAGGACGACGCCCGCGGAGCGCTAATGAGAACCCGAGGGTGATTTGCGAAGTTGCCGACTATCCAGTCGGCGTAAATCAGCGGCGAGCCTGCTACTGGGATTCAAATTCCCCGCAGCAGCAGGTGCGTGCGCGCGCGCGCGCGCGTGTGGACAGTCGGCGAGCGCGCACGGCGGTTTGACGAGATCGCAAAGGCCACGCTCTAATTACCGCTATTTAACACTGGTGGCCTGCGGTGTGGTGGGTGGGGGGGGGCAGTGCCCCCCTCCACCACCCTCCAACAAGTGGGAAAAATCCAGCCAGAGTCTTGAGTCACGCCGCGGTACCGGCGCGATTGGCTGCTGCTGCTGATGATGATGATGATGCTCGGGTGCGCTAGATCGAGCCGCATTTTGTTGTTGTTGAGATTCTCGGTGTGTTTACCGCCCCTGGGTCAATTTTTGTTCTCGCTCTTATGCGCCGTGTGTGCGTGTGTTGAACTTCTTGCGGGACCGTGCGTAGCCCAGCCGTGCTAATCGGAGGTGCGGGTTGTGCCACAGGCGTCGCGTCACGGGTCAGTGCAGGTTTGTGAAGTTTAGAAATCACTCACCACTGTTGTTAGCCATGGCCCACGAATCTAACTCAGGTTGCCAGGTTCCTATTACAGTGGGTCCAGCACTGGTTTAGTATCACTCGCCACCGATGCTATTCTTGTCTATGTATTGAATTCAACTTTTCGGGAATCCATGGAATCGTGGGGTCAGGACCGCGCCAGATGTACGTATGTTGAACTTCTTTCGCACTGTACATAGCCAACCGTGCTAATCGGAGGTGCGGGTTGTGCCACAGGCGTCGCGTCACGAGCAAAATAATCCCTTCGGATGTCCCGCAGAGCAGTGCACGACCATTTGCATTCGAGAACGGTCCGCGGAAGGGGATATCACAGAGCTTCCTTTGAAATCCCGTCTTCCGGTGACCTCCGGTGCACACGATACAGGTCTGAACTTGTGCATAAGGGAGGAAAGTTAATCGCATGAGAAGCCAGACTGATATTTCCAATTTAACACGTAGGAGGCTTTCGCGACCAATATCATCCATAATAGAGTTTTTTTGGGTTAGATCGCGTAAAAATTTAAATGTGTCATTAAAACCCGCCACCACCCGACACAGCCAACTAGTAAGGGTTGTTTACGTGTCGGAGATGGATTTGATCCAGGATAGGTGCAAAACGAAATTTAATGTCAAGGTCTTTTTTTTAAATCAGCGATTAGTAACTGGACTGAGGCTTGTCGATAAGTGTATATTTTAAAGCAATGGTTCGTAACCTCGGGTGCTCGCTTTCCCTGGGGGTGCGAGATATGCCAGATATTTGTAGAAACGAAATCATTGAAACACAAATTAAACACGGGCACGTAAGTACAACTTACCGTGTTTCATCAAACCTTTGAATTTATTCACATAAAAAATACAATTGAGAACCAAAGGTGTGCAAGGCTGCAGTAAAGGTTAAGAACCACTGGCTTAGAGGAAGAATCAAGGAACAAAAAACAACACGTATGACAGAGCCCTTTATATTGGGCGCTGGTCTGACGTCCATTTCACAATCACAGTGCCATGAGTGTGGCAATGTTCATGATACACACACATGGGGAGCGGCGGTGTGGTGGTTAGCGCTACGCTGCACTACGAACCTGGCCACCCGAGTTCGAATCCCGCTCACGGCCAACACCGGTGACGATTATTTGAACCGGTCCTGGGCCTTGCCTAGGTCGACTCAGTCTCAACTGAGTACCTGGTGCGGTGTTTAAACATCGCCACTAGGGAGACAAAGACGGTCGGCTGTGTTGGCCACCCACCCACTCGTGTGCCGCCCTTCATAGGTGCTCGCTAACAGTACTTGCCCCAACACTCTTTTAAGGCTACATGGAGAATATCTGTCCTCATACACGCGTGTCATTATTTTTTGTAACGTTGCTGGGGGAATAAACTCCAAGATTATAATGAATTGCCCAAGACCAGAATAGGATCAATTAGGGCAAGGCTCAATTGTGTGCACTCGGTCTAATGCTGCACTTCTCAAACCGCGGGTCTCAGGGGCTCGGGAGAGCGAGTGGGGGAGATGGGCAGAAGACGGCATAGAGAGCTCGAAGGAGCGATTTTTGAAAGTTCTCAGGAAAAAAAGTCTGCGCTAGGTTGTGGTGAACAAAACAGCCTAATGCACAACGCCAAGATACACGTCTTACCGACACAAAGTACTCTCGTAATAATGGTGTTTGGGTTAGATCACCCAAGTATAAATGTGTGGTAACCCTCCACCACCGGACAGAGCCAGGAAGGTTTGTCATGTAAACAACGCGCCAATTAGTTACTAGTGTAGTGTATAGTGTAGTTACTATTTCAGCCCACCAGTGTGTTGGAGAGTAAATCCACAAAATTTACAATTTTAATTTGCCTTTACTATTCTGGCAAATCGTCCGATGATGCTGGATGTAATTACCAGCGAAACGTCGTACAACTCAAATTGTAAACGTTGTGGATGTACTCTCCAACACACCGGTGGGCTGAAGTAGTAACCAATTGGCGTTTTGTTTACGTGACGAACCTTACTGGCTGTGTCGGGTGGTGGAGGGTTACGACACATTTATACTTACGCGATCTAACCCCAAAAACCATCGTTATGAATAATATTGGTCGCGAAAGCCTACGTGTTTAAACCGGCAAAGCACACCGTTACACACAGCATTGAAACTTATGCCTTACGAACACAAAAACACACGAACGTACGGCGTTAAACAGAGGCCTTGACCAACACCGCGTCGGTGAGAGGCCTTGAACATCATCTCTTTGTATGTCTTGCCCTGAGTAACCCGGAGGAGGTTGGCGAGTGAGCGACTCGGGGAGATGTTGGTGGGCATAGAAACAAATCAAGATACCAGAGCAGTTAAGAGCCGCTGGTGTAATCTTTATGCGTGGGGTTTTTTTTTTGCTCGTCTTCACTGCACTTTTGGTATGTACACGTAGGTTGAACTTATTTCGCACAGTGCGTAGCCAACCGTGCTAATCGGAGATGCGGGGGGAAGGACAACAAACTAAACAGAAAAAATCAGTCCTAAAGAAATGAAATGAATCGAGATGATTTAAAAGTGCATAACTCCCAGTGGCTTCCTAATATCGGAAGGAAGAGCGTTCCAGACGGCCGCAGAACCGCATCTGAAAGCGCGCGATGCAAGTGACCGTCTTTGTTGGATGGTTAGCCTAAAGCCCCGGCGAGGATGACCGGAGTTCACGTGGCGAATATCAGCAAGGCCATAGTGGTTCATTTGTGCCAATAAACACTTTGTGTGCAATGAATGCGACCTTGACCTCACCTCTTTGCCCTCGCGTTCTGCTAGGCCGTGACATCTTCAGAAGAACCGACCCGATCGACACTTCTCTCGTACCCTCTCGGCGTCACGTTGTGCGGCGATCGCGTGGGTGCCGCGTGCCAAGGATGGGGAGAATGCTCCACTCAAATTGCTAATGGCACGACCCTGTTGTGAATTATGGTCTCACATCCCCCCAGTGACCCCTTTCACACATTGACTCAGACTTTATTATTTCAGCCGGTAACGCCCATTGAGCTAAGCAGCTCGTTCACAAAAGGGTGATTACAGCCCGAGACTGTCGGCGGTTGAGCGGGAGGGACGTGGAAGGATGTTGTTTGATATTCTTTTGGAAGGCTATTTTCATCGGTGAAACTCACAAGGAAGGATGTATTGTCGGAATCCCAGCGATAACCTCTTTTGTGGAAGCGTCTGGAGACCCTTGGGGTATTTTGACATCGCACGGAAGCGAATTTGCGTTGGAATAATGTGCCGCGTTATAGTCACGGGTCGCAGATTTCCAAATGGATTTTTTCCCAATGTCAACCTCGGCCACTTCACGGCACGATAATTATTGGTCTGGCTATCAGCGGCATAATGGGGGCACTGCAGTTAGACGGTCGGCAAGTCCCGCGTGGTGGGCTAAAGTGTGGGTAGCTGGCACCTCTTCCGAGATGGCTAGCCAGCATAGAAAAGTAGGATAAATGCCCCTTTTTTGGAGGTGCTCTATTTAAAAAAAACTATTTTTTATTTTACCATGTAAGGCCCACTGAGCTGTATAGATATTTTTCAGAAGCGACCTGACCACAAATTATTGCTCAACGAAGTGAGTTCTCATCACGTGGATATTTACAGCAGCCAAATCCTCTCTCGGCGCATGTTGATTCTTAATGTAGAGGGAAAAACCGGAGGACCCGGAGAAAAATCCACGCGGCCACGGGGAGAACATGCACACTCCAAATATACGACAGACGTCAGGGTTGGTATTGAACCCCACGACCTCCTACATACCAGGCAGTGGCGTGGGAAAGCAATTGCAGGGCCGCGCATTTACCCTATTACAGATCACGACGGTCAGTGCTGCTGCAAGCGAGTCGTTTAGAAAAAAGCTTTCGCCCACCCTGGCAATGCTCCTCTCTCTCTCTCATCATCGTCGCTTCCAGAGAGCTTATCTCAAATTAATTACGCTGGGTTTGAGCGATCGTGGTGGTTGGTGGTGGTGACCCAACGGCGACATGTAGGCTACACTGCGCGCCAAGGTGGTGAGATGGTAACTACCTCGCCTGGTATACAGGAGGTCGTGGGTTCAATCCCGACCTTGACGCCTGCTGTCTATTCGGAGTTTGCATGTTCGCTCTCCACGTGGTCGCGTGGATTTTTCTCCGGGTCCTCCAGTTTTTCCCTCCACATTTAGAATCAATGTGCGTTTAGAGAGTATTCGGCTGCTATACATTTCCACGCGATAAGCCACTTTCATTGGGCTATCATTTGTGGCCAGGTCGCTTCTGAAAAAACGCGTTATAGCTCAGTGGGCCTTACCTGGTAAAATTAAAAAAATTGTAATTTTTTTTGACATTGAGCATTCTCCCCTTAATTGCTCCCTTGAAAGTAAATTGTTAGTGTCTAGTGGAGGCGGGTGTACATTTTCCTGATGTGTAAAGGCGTGACAGTCAATGCTCAGATAGTGCCCCCCCCCAACAACTTCTGGGTCGTGGCGACGTTTTGCTCCCCCGTGTTCGGAGCTTCTTCAGGAAGACGAAACAGTTCCCAAAGGAGCTCCCAGCACGTGGAGCGAAACGTCGGACATCACGCCACGCAGTGCTTCCGTAAAAACCTACACAGTCGTAATACTCAGATCCTCCACAACCTCGCCACCACCTACCCTCTCTCTCTCATCGCTATCTCCTCCCCTTCACAGATAGCTAAAAGTTATAATTTTCCATCGTTGCGGAGAATATAAACAACCAAATGGATAAGCAGCAGAGGATATCTCCTTCATAAATCTGCCACTACACGTAACAAAGACAATATACAGTACAAGCATTCCGTCAACCGAAAGACCTTCTTAGAGTGCACAACAGCACTCTCCTTCAGTTGATCTCTGCTCCAGAAATCGATGTCTTCCTTTAGAGAATCCCAGAGTCAGCCTCTGCTCAGCGGGGAGGCTGCTCTGTATGTATGTGTGTGTGTTGAATTTCCTTCACACCGTACGTAGCCAACCGTGCTAATTGGATGCGCGTGACAAGGACAACAAACTAAACAGAAAAAAAAATCAGTCATAAAGAAATGAGTTTTCAATCGAGATGACTTGAAAGTGCACAGCTCCCATTCGCTTCCTAACATCGGAAGGAAGCACGTTGCAGACGGGGCCGCAGTAGCGCATCTGAAAGCCCCGCCCCCCTCCCTCCCGATACGTTCTACGTAGCACTTCATGCCTTCTTTTAGCCCCGCCCCCCTCCCTCCCGATACGTTCCATTCATTGGCTACCACATTCTGATAAGCTCCCCCCCCTCCTCCCCCTTAACTTGTATTTAAGAACTTGCATCTTGAATCTCTGCCTCACTTGATGCAGCAAATCTGGCTGTGACGGTCCCACCTGATGACGGAGACTTGTGTTGCCTCCGAAACGTCGTGATTTTATTGCTTTATTTTTATTAATTTTAATTTCATTTTTTACCTACGTGACTTTACCGAAATAACTAAGAGTATGCATCTGAAAGCTCCGTGCGAAGCGGTGACCACCGTCTTTGCTCGAAGACTCTCTCCGTCTCTCTCTCTCTTGCTTTGCTGCAGCTCCCCAAGTTGTCTGTAAATCCGTCTCCCGCTGGTGGTCCACACTCCGGGGTTCCCTCTCCCCTCCCTTTCGATTCCAGATTAGTTTCCTCTTTCTACTGCCAATGTCGATCTCTCTCTCGTTTTTCTCTCTCTCCGAGGTGTCTTCATTTTCACCTCTACTGCAGTGTTGTCCACCCGTTCCTTGTTCAATCTTTCCTGTACAAATCCCTCTCCCCCCCCCAAAAGTAGTTCAATCAGTGCCCAAACATCTCTCTCTCTCTCTCTCGCTCTCACTTCAATCAGTTCACAGCTAGTGGTGGGTCCCTGGCCAATGCGGGCGGGGGGGTTAACCACTGCGTCGATACCATTGGCAAGCGACCCATATATATAGTAAAAGGGGCCGTCCATAAGTGACGTCACGCGATTTTGGACGATTTTTAACCCCCCCCCCTAGTCACACGGCGTCACAAAAAGTCAGACCCCCCCCCTCAAATATGACGTCACAAAGCTCTGCCCCCTCCCCCCAACCATATTTCCATTTTGGAAATAAAACATGCTTCAAATCGCTTTAAACTATTGTCATTGTAGTGCGTATTTAATGTGGCGCTGCACTCTGATGTTGTAGGAGTGTTGTTGTAACAATTGGTGTTGTTATAACAATTCTATATTTATTTAAAGTTGCGTATTTTGATGTGACGTCACATTTCTGAACCCCCCCCCCCCCCAATCGTCACATATGTCTGAACCCCCCCCCCTAGGTGCGTGACGTCATTTGTGGACGGCCCCTAATATCTGCACGATTGTTTTATTAAATGTATCGTTTTCCGAGAGACCCCCACGCCCGCCTTTCGACTTAATTCAAGTCGAGTGAGATGATAGAAAAGATATGGACGGGGGATATTCGATGTAAAGTGACGTCAGAGAAATGTAACCGCGGAGAGATGCAGTGAGGTGACGTCACGCAAGTAGACGCGATCCCCAGTGACGTCATACTTTGGCGTAAAATCCGAAAAACGTGGGGCCCACATTTTTCGCGCGGTGTGTTTGTTTTTACACGCTTTTATTTAACTCACTCTGTTGTTGTAACTCAATTTTAACCCACTTCCCAATGTGGTATAGACTGCAAACTTGGTATATTTATGTCATACTGATGACAATACCATATTCTTATTCTTGGTTCTTTCGGTAAAGTCGCGTAGAAGGGAAATCACACCTGATGATGATTGCTTGTGTTGCAGTCGAAACGTCGTGAGAATATTATTGTTTTATATTTATATTATTTTTTTATTTCCCTGCTACGTGACTTTACCGAAAGAACCAAGAATATGAATCCCTGCAGTCACGAAAGCTTTAAATCAAAATACTATATTCTATCATAAAAAATAAATATTTTTAAACATTCTTTTTTATATGTCATGTTTCGGCTTGGGTCACATTGGCCAGGGTCAACTAACGTTGGCTGTAATTGCCCACGGTCCCTTATGTTATGCCCCTCGCTTTTATTTTTAGTCAGTTAAAACAACAGTATATTAAACATATATAATGCGAAGTACTTGAACAGAAATAAAATATTTTTACCTTTTTTGTACATTTAATGAAGGCTTTAAAAAAAAAGTGTAAAAAAATAAAATACAATATATATTATTTCTTGTGTGTATTCGCCTTGAAAATGCGTTTAAAAAAAAAGAGAACTCCCAGGATTTACTCGCTCCTATGTTTGCTTGCGGAGCGCGGATGCCAAAGGGTTGCAACAGTTTTGAGTCTCAAGCGCCTCTCCGAGGCAAGGCGAATTAGCGAAGCGGCTGAGAAAGCAAAACGAGGAAGCGTTTAGCGCTGCCACGACGACGCCGATTGGCGCTGACCTCCAGAGAAGGAACGTGTTCTTGGTTCTTTCGGTAAAGTCACGTAGAAGGGAAATAATAAAATAATAAAAATTAAACATAATAAGTGAGAATTGAATTTTATTATGTTTTATTTTTTTATTTTATTATTTCCCTTCTACGTGACTTTACCGAAAGAACCAATAAGATGAATCCTTGCAGTCACGAAAGCTTTAAATCGAAATTTGATCAAATGTAGTTTAGCACGCAGGCTTTTGCGACCAATATCATCTATAATAAAGGTTTTTTTGGGGGGGTTAGATCGCATAAATAGAAATGTGTTGTTAAACCCGCCACCACCAGACACAGCCAACGAGTAAGGTTTGTCACGTGAACAGAACGTGCCAATTCGTTACTATTATTGACGTGATCTAAAAATGTAGCTGGCACATTGCATTGTGGGAAGATTTGTTCTTGGGAGCACAAGGCACAGTCCACTTTAGCGGCGCATTCCTGGTCCTGATTGCCATTTCAACAAAAGGAATGTAAAACTGTTCGGCATTCCTCAGAAATAAAAACGTGAGGTACACATAGGGATGATGTGTACCAAGCGCTCATTAATAAAGCTGTTTTGTAAGCGTATGATAAGACGTAACACCAACTTTTGTTTTAAATGCAGACTAAAGCGTGCGTCTTTTCACGCGGGGGAATATGATAAGTATCCGTTTCTCGAGCCTGCGAAACATCAAGCGGTTCAAGTAGTCCAGCTGGAGTAAGTCTATAATGCGTATGCACAACGATAGGAATTGAGTTTGTAAAATGACACTGTGGCCCAGACATTTCCCGAACGAAAACAAACCCCAACTTAATCGGTTCAAGTGAAATAAATAAATAACATCCACACATTATGTCATTGTATTCGATTACTATAAACACTGTCTACTGTTCGTAGCAGAAAGTGACGTTTTTATGTTAACACAATTCTTTGGGAAATTCGTCTTGTTAAATGGCATTCATGTCAGTGTCGAGTGAACTTCAGTTGAATTTCAATGGTACGATAATTGCGTGAAATCTGTAGAATGTAATACCGTGCAAATTTTTTTGTCCCATGTGTTGTTTCAAAAGATGTATCAGCTAAAAAAAGTGTTTTACATTCATTTCACACCTCTCAACTATCAAACAGTATTTTGATATGTCGAATTCCCTTGGACACCATATTTTTCTGAATGGAATGAGTATCCCTGTACTGTTAGATATAAATCATATCCCACATTGATATATATTCCCCTTTAACCCAAGCCCATGGAGCTTTCTCCCACGATATGTCAAGGTATCTCTGAGTCTGCGGTCATTTTAAAGCTCATCTGAAATATTATCTACACACTGCCGTTTATTCAACGTTGAGCTAATTCAGCAAATGCGTGTCTCGAATTGGTGCTGCTGAAATGATGCGCTTCTCAGAAGGCCTGTGCGTCTGGCGGGGTTGTGTAATAAATCAAAACACATTCCTGCGGAGGGAGCTGGTAGGAACGTTGGGTTGCTCGGTCAATGGCCAGAGTCAACGGCGGCGTGGTGTATTCCGCAAACATGCCCGACTGTGAGGGCGGGCACAAGCCGGCATGAGTAGGTTAAACGTTGAGTTTTATAAGGGCACCACGGGGTGACCAGCCCCTCCCCTCCCCACCCAGCCCCACCCATCCAGCCCCTCCCCACCCTCCCCTCCCCACCCAGCCCCAACCTCCCCACTCAGCCCCTCCCTCCCCACCCAGCCCCTCCCCACTCTCCCCTCTCCACCCAGCCCCACCCCTCCCATTTTTGGATCCACGACGAACGGACGGACACAATAATCCCCTGTGGGCTGGTGGAACCAGTGGGTTCCTACCAGTATAATTTGTTTTCATGCGGACTGATGGATATGTGACGGAGACGTTATCTGTTTAATTATTCTGCTAATGTTTCATGATGTTCTCGAACAAACAAACAACAACAACATTTCAGGTCAACCTTCTAAGACACCTTTTTAATGAGGCTGTTTAAAAGGCACTTCGAGCATAGACGAGTCACCGTTGCCTGTTTACTGATGTGTAGGGTAGACTTTTCTACAGAGCAGACTTCACCCCCCTCCCCGTATTAAATACAACTCAACCGCTTTTTAAATCCTTTATATTAAGTTCGCGTGCTTGCTTGCTTGCTTGCGTGCTTGCTTGCTTGCTTAGGACCGTGAAAATCTTTCGGTCGTTTTTTAACCCACTTCCCGTGATCCAATCGAGCTGACATTTTCCACACAGACTCGTTGTGCCAGACAATTATTGTTCGTGAAAATAAATTCCCAAAATTTTACACTTTTTAGGCAAAATTTTTTTATTTTACATATATTCAAATATAACGCATTCATGGCTTTGGCTGAACGTCAGAGTGTAAGAGCCCAGAGCGTAACTCCTCCACCGGCCGTGGCGGAGTAGCGCAGTTGGTAGCGCCCTCGCTTCCCATGCCAAAGGTCGCGGGATCGATCCCCGCGTCCTCCACAGGCGAATATATTTTTAAATCCTTTATATTAAGTTCGCTGCCACGCATATAAAGGATTTATAGTGAAAAACTTTGTTTTTACGGGTTATACTTATTCGTTCTAATGAGAAATCTAACCGACACCAAGTGTTGATTACGAAGCTTATTTGTTTGATTTTGATACCAATTTCCCAGGTGCGATTAAAACGTCCCCCCCCCCCACCTCTTTCTCAAGATTGAGGAAGCTATTTTAGAACAAACGACCGCAAGCTATCTTCGTTGCCTCTTGTGTTGGCAGACGGTTCGCGGTTCCAAATCCAGCGTTCGCCCTGGTTAATACTGCGGCGTGTCCTGCATTCCCCAAAACGATACGCCGCCGTCTGATTCGCAGCTAATGGCAGAGATCCCGTGACGGTGTTCGAAACAGAGCAAGGGACGCGTGTGCCAACGGCGTTACAATCCGGGTTTATGGCAAATTTTAAGAAGAAAAGAATTCCCTGCAAATGACCTAATTGGACAAAAGCACAAAAGATAATCCGCTCCTGGCAGACCTATTACCCGTCTGTGAAAAAAAAGCGCCCTTCGTGATGAACTTGTGCGATAAGAGCAGCTTAGATACCAAATCTACGCATTGTGTGTGTTTTTTTTACCAGATTATAAAACATTTGCGTCGCCCGTGCCCTTATAAGGAGGCCCTCTGAAGTAATCTGCGGGTGGTTTTTCAAATTAGGTTCATTTGAATCGGGACACCGGTACACATGGACTACTATATATATGTAAATAACGTCACGGCATCTTTAACGTCCGTTGTGAAGCAGAAGGCGTTACGTATTTACTGTTAATACTGAAACTAAACTATATTTTTTTATCTTCTTGGTTCTTTCGGTAAAGTCACGTAGAAGGGAAACAATAAAATAATAAAAATAAAACACAATAAAATAGTGTACCAGCTAATGCCCACTTGGCTAAATAGCTCCTTTTCAGAAGCGACATGGCCAAAAACGATACCTCAACGAAGTGGCTTATCGCGTGGAAATTGATAGCAGCCGAAAATGCCCTAAACGCACGTCGTTTCTAAATGTGGAGGAGCAAAATTCCACGCGACCACGGCGAGAGAGACACCCAAATATACAGCAGGAGTCAGGGCCCGGGGTCGAACCCACAACTTCCTGCACACCAGGCGAGGTAGTTAACATCTCGCCACCACGGCAGTATTATCATTACCCAGGGCGGCCCCTGCCATCGAACCACGATACCCCTTCTACGAAACACCCCTGCGAGAAACGCGTGGCTATACATCCCAGGGTCTCCGTGGATTTGTGGTGGGTGAGGGGGGGGTTAGGAGTGGTCCGGGAAGACCCCCCGTTTACTTCACTGCGGCCAGCGAGATTTCGCGTAACGCTCCCTGGCTCTCGCACATCGCATTCCTGCGAGAGGTGCAGAGGGGGCGCTCCGGAGGTGGGGGGAGGGAGGGAGTTGGGATGGGGGGTAGTTGGTGGCAGGAAGGGGGTGGTGGGGGTGCAACGGTATCCTTTGATTTGATGCAAAAAGAACAGAGGTGGTTGTTGGTTCAATGCAAGCCGAAGCGAGGCGAGCTGAGAGCAGATGATGGCGGGGAGGGGTGGTAACAAAATAGGAGCGTGCCAATTCGCATTCCCTCCGACCCCTCCCCCAACTCTTCTTGATATGATGAATTGCATCGATTTCGGGGGACGGGATTCGAGAATGAAATATTTTTTCATGTTTTTTTTTTTTAAAGTAATATGGTGAATGTAGCGGTCTCTTATGGCTGGAGGGGTCACGTGAACCGTGTTACGACCAATGTAAACAAATCATCATCGGTCATGTTCAATCCACTGTTGCATGATGGCCTGCCCAAGCAGCCGCCGCCACCTCCTGCGACGTAGCAGTCAGTCCACTTAGTCCCATACACAACGAAATTATTTCATGGCTCCATCCCCTCAGTGGAAATCCTCCTTGGATACCGCCCGGCCGCCTTTGTCTCCCCATTGTTGATGGTTACGCACTGCACCGGGTGCTCATTTGAGGCTGAGTTGACCTGGGGGGGGGGGGTGTGCAGGACCGGTTCAGATAAGTTTCAAGTTTTGTTTTGTTTAAGCGGCTTGATAATTAAGTCAAGAGTTCCCCGCATGTCCGATTCGCGCAGTTGGCTACGTACGGTGCAAACGAAGTTCAACATACACACACATACATACTCCATTATTATTATTGATCATCGTTCATTATTCCATCTGGCAAACGTGTCCTGCCCAAGCCCACTTCACGTTTCCCAACAGTTTGAATTACGCCTTTCACCTGTGCACATTCCCTAAGTGAAACAAATAATAGATTTTAAAAAATGCCGATTCTTACACACACACACATTCTACGCGTGATTTGTGAATCTCAAGATCGATAGACATATATCGATGTAATCGAAACATATACACTTCTAGAAACAACTGCTCCGAACCCCAGCTCCCAAGGCAGCTGTCGTTAACCGCATATACATACATCGGTTAAATATAAGTTGGATGTATTTGTTTATTTTACTTCTGTCTTGGTTAATATTAGAGGGACGCTGCCGTGGCATGATGGTTAGCACACCGCACTTTCAATCTAAAGGTCGCCAGGAGATTGAATCGACCCGAGCCAGACAAGACGAAACAACGGCACGAGCATCTTGAAATCCCACCCACTGCCTCTGTCCACCCCACACAGCGGTACGAATGGATTCGTGCTAGACGCGCGTGGTGGGGTGAAGTGTGGGTAGCTCCTACCCAGCAGCGTAGTAACGACTTCAGCTCAGGGGGTGCGGAAATCGATCAGGTGCCGAGCCCCAAAAACATTGGTAATTTTCATTTAAAAAAATTTAACTGAGTTTTAAATAAATTTGTTTTTATTCTTTAACACTGTTGTTGAATACATATCTCAAGGCGGTTCTCAAAGGGGTCCCAACTCGCAGCTTTGGTCACTATATGGGGGGAGAGGGCAAGGCACCCCTTGCCCCCAAGCTGCTAATCTCAGCTCGTTACCTGTATAAAAGACACCTGGGAGCCAGAAACCTTTCTGATTGAGAGGGGGTCAAATACTTATTTCCCTCATTAAAATGCAAATCAATTAAATTTTTGACATGCGTTTTTCTAGATTTTTTTGTTGTTATTCTGTCTCTCACTGTTCAAATAAACCTATCATTAAAATTATAGACTGATCATTTCTTTGTCAGTGGGCAAACGTACAAAATCAGCAGGGGATCAAATACTTTTTTCCCTCACTGTAGTTGGGCCCTCCAGAGCTCCCCTCTTAGTGAAGGCCCCCTTCCGCCAGCAGTAGCGGGAATCGGGCAATTGCAAGGCTGCGCCTTTGCCGAATAGTTCAACATTCTGCCTCGCTTTCTTTGGATCTTTTTTTTTTAAATCACGCCCTGCTCCGTGATGTTTGGTGACGACACAAAGTCTTTCTTGAAGACGTTAGTCTCGATGGGCACTCACACCAGGTTTCAAGTAACGATTCAATTTGATCGATGGGAAAGTCTAATGTTTACAAGAAGAGACGCCCTATGTCCCCTAACCCCCCCACCCCCTCTCTGCTAATGCTACCACCCCACAGCTGTTGACCATGTGGTGTTTTTTGGGCGAGAAATTGTGACCAAATCTCTGCCAGACGCCTTGCGAAAATTATCTACAAAACTCTTTATCGCCTTGCTGACTAACACATCTCTCTACTGTTGACCTTTTAGTTTATTTCTCAACAATTGTTCTAATTGCATCTTCCTATTCATAATATCGTTTTTTTGGGTTAGATCGCCTAAATATAAATGTGTCTTTAAACCCGCCACCATCCGCCACAGCCAATAAGTAAGGTTTGTCACGGAAACAAAACATGTAAATGCGTTACTGATTCAGCACACGGGTGTATTGGAGAGTAAACCCACAACATTTACAATTCGAGTACGACGTTTCGCCAGTAATTACAACCAGCCTCATCAGGCGACAGCCAGAGTTGTGGAGCAATCCTCCTGCTGCGGTCTTATCCTCCAATTGTATCCCGACGGCGTGCCGCAAGCGACACGAGATGAACAATCCACTCGGATCTCTCGCGGAAGCAGTGCGACCCTTTGCGTTGGAGAAACGGTCCGCGGAAGCGAACATCTGAGCGCTACCTCCGAGATCCCGTCGAGTGACCTCCTTGTCCACACAGTAGAACCGCAGCACTTTCCGGTCCGCTCCGCATTTGAGAGTAATGCTCGTCACGTGACAACATTGACTATGATTGTTGTCAATGAGATGTTGTGTTTGTTGAGACTTTAGGAACGTGATGTTAAACACAGGGACATGCGCTCAACCCGTGGATGTCGCCCATCCAAGCACTGTTAAGGGCTCGACGCCTGCTTAGCATCTGATGAGATCGAGCGCTTTCCCGGGGGTGGTTTGGTCATTAGGCTCCGCATGCATGCGTTGTACACACGACTCAAACACAAGTTACTCTCACACGCGCGCGCCATTCCTGCGAAGAGCTTCGTGGCGGATAATTGGAGGCCTACCGGGCCAGCGTCTCCACCGAACTGCAATCCTCAGATTTGTTTCATGTCATTCTAATTCCAATCAGGCCAGGGTCACCTAGCGATTAGAGCAAGCGGTTCGCAATCGAAAGGTTTGCGAGTTCAAAACCCAGTCACGGGGCTTTAATAGCAACGATAAATCACGTCCGTGTCGAACTACTCCAAGGCACATTCACAATGGGGCTGTGCGTCATACATCATCATACCGCATTGACATATTAATCGTAGATTAAGGTCGAGGGTTCAATATCCCGGCGCAGCAGTGGACGCAGTGGCGCAAGTTTCTTGAATCGCCCGCGCCGCCTCTGCCCATCCGGTGATGCACGGACCTGCCGATCGCGTGGTCGATCGGCAGGTCGTGTGTGGTGGCGTAAAGTGTTGGTACTCTTCCAAGTCGTGTCGCGAGTTGAGGTTCTTCCGACAACGGTGGCAGGGTCTGCTCTTAACACGTACATTATACATTGAGCCCATGTCAAACACGCATTGCCATCGTGATAATTGGTTTTTTACCCTTCTATCTGGCAACAAAACTGACACCTTTTTACAAGGAGTCATGTTTGCATAGACCGCAATACCTGCAGTCATAATACAAACAAAAGACATAACTCTGATAATGTGTGCACTGTCCTTGAAGTTGATTGGTCCACACCCGAGACAGCTTTCCTTAGAGCCTAGTCTCACATGGGTTGGACCAGATGACGCCAAAAGGCGCACAACTCAAAGACAATGCACCATCAGAGTATGAGAGCTCGGGATAAGCATCTACACTATGGGAACCTTTTATCATATTTTTACTGGCAAATAAGGTTCCCTAAACGCATTGCCATCGTCATTTTTTTTTAGACACGGTACATCTGCTGCTGGACGAATGCCCTCCACCTAGCCGCCACCATCTCTCACGACGCTGTCCATCTGAACACAAGAGACTCCGATAGAGCATCTGTAGAAACCCACAGACAAACGATTGAAGCGGGGGAGTGGTTGTTATTTATACTTAAGTGATGAGTTGATGAGTTAATGATGACGTCACCCTGCTGCTGCTGCTGCTCTATATAAGAACGGGAGACAGAGCAGAGCCTCACCATTCTGGCGAATTGCCCGATGTTGCTGGATGCAATTACCAGCGAAACGTCGTACTAAAAAATTGAAAATGTTGTGGTTTCACGCTTCAACACACCGGTGGGCTAAAGCAGTGAACTATTTGTCTTTTGTCAACGTGACACTTTTTTACTGATTGGCCGTGTCGGGTGGTGGAGGGTTACGACACATTTATAAATAACGCGATCTAAACCCAAAAACGTTGATTATGTATACTTAAGTGGTCCACGCTTTCACATTGGCCACTGCGGTCAACCCCCGTGGGCTGTTGCTTAATCGTCCGTCGGTGTAGGATTGGAGAGCAGCGTCTGCCGTGCGATGATGCTGCTGCTGCTGCTGCGATGGGGGTCAACGCGGACTCGGTTGTTTGCACAGGTTGGAAACGAACCCTTCGAGAAGCTGTCACGCGCGCCGCGCGTTCACCCCTGCCGTGGGAATGGAGAATTGCCACCAAATGGCCCACAGGCCTGTAAACAGGCAATTAACGCCACCCTCCCCGCTGCGAGTGTTGTGTGAGCGGGGGAACTGCTGCCCGTTTTGGAGTCGCAAATTTCAGCGTTCGGAGTAAGTGGCGCCCTGACCACGCGGTCAGGTGTCGTCATGGTCCCTAACGTTGCCTTCTACCCCACCCCCAGCACCCACCCCATTTACCATAGGGGTGGGTGCTGGCCAATTGCAGGGGGGGGGAGGCTGAGCAGAATGAACTTTTTTTTGGGTGGGGGGGGCATAGATTTATAAACTCCCAAATGAGATGACAAACGAGATAGAAATGGAGCGAGATGAGAGAAGAGATGGGCAGATGAGAGAGAGAGAGAGAGTTCCACACTTGAGATGTGAGATGTAGATAACATGTGTGGAGTTTGAAGAGAGAGGAGGGGAATTTAGAAGTTTTTTGGCAGTTCAATTATCGCCGGTGTTAGGTTCATTCCAATTCTTTGGACGTTATTAAATTATCTTCGTCTGCGTCTTGAATGGTTAATTTTATCTCGTCGCAGTCGGCAACGCTTTGGCCTGTCGTAGGTTCTGTCGCTGTGGTCACTGTCGCCCTCGATGATTCTCATCCACTTTTGGTCACCGTCAGCTAAAATAAAATGAAAATAAAACACACACTTTGTGGACGAAAATTTCCCTCGCCGATTTCGTGAACACGATTGAGAATGAGAATATGTATTGACATAGCCACTTCCGTGCCTTCTAATCTCTCACATTAACATCATGCTATTCTCTCACATTAACATAGCCACTTCCGTGCCCTCTAATTTCTCACATTAACATCATGCTATTCTCTCACATTAACATAGCCACTTCCATGCCCTCTAATTTCTCACATTAACATCATGCTAATCTCTCACATTAACAAAGCCACTTCCGTGCCCTCGTCGAAGAGGCCGCTCTCCTATCTTACAGTTACATGCTAATTTTTCACATTAACATCACTAGCCCCGGCCATTTCTTTATAACCCTTGAGCTACACCCATTTCAAACCTTTTAAAACAGTCTGCCTCAGCAGCAGGACCACGCTTTCCCACCTGATGTGTCGCGCCCGAAACGTCGTGATCTGTTTTATTTTATACCCACGTGACTTTACCGAAAGAACCAAAGAGTATAGAATATGTATTTATATGAGAGGAATCCGATGAGCTACAAAGCTCTTTATTTCACAGATGTCCACCGCCGAGTCGTCCCCCCCCCCCTGCCCCGTAGCAGTCAACCCCTTATCAGTGCCCACCCTATTACAGACCCTATTGGTCACCCCGTGCCTTATAAATCTCAGCGTTCATCCTACAAAGTCCCATCAACAAGGGAGAAACACAAACAAATATACACAATTATTTTTTGCCCGTATTGAAACGGCTATACGCCGTATGGACCTGCAAACTAAATTTCCCCTGTACAAGAATACGGGGTAAAACCGTATGGGTTGACAGCTATAGCCGCTATCCCCCCCCCCCTTCTCTCTCTCCGCGACGTGGCAAAGGCAATGCCGCGCACCTGTGAAGGCTCGCGAGAAAACCCCGTCAACAGCATCTGAAAGCGGTTAAGGGATCCCGCGGGCATGGCAACGTAGACACACCGCTCCATGTGCAGCATCCATTATCAATCGCGCGGAATTCCTGCGTCAGATTTGTTTTTACTTTTAATGCCCACCGCTGGCTCGCAAGCCACTGTGCACTGTGGTAGGACCTCGGTGGGGTTGATTTCCTGCCATGGGGAGTGAGCTATTTGTGTTTTATTTTATTGTCCTTCCACGCGAACCTCCGATTAGCACGGTTGGCTATGTACGTTGCAAAAGAAGTTCAACATACATGGTTGATTTCCTGCCATGGGGAGTGAGCTATTTGTGTTTTATTTTATTGTCCTTCCACGCGAACCTCCGATTAACACGGTTGGCTATGTACGGTGCAAAAGAAGTTCAACATACATGGTTGATTTCCTGCCATGGGGAGTGAGATATTTGTGTTTTATTTTATTGTCCTTCCACGCGAACCTCCGATTAGCACGGTTGGCTATGTGCGGTGCGAAAGAAGTTCAACACTCGTCCACCTGAACCGACGATTCCATGGATCCCCAGAAAGTTGAATTCGATACATGGACAAGAATAACACCAGTGGCGAGTGATAGCTAAACCAGTCCTGGACCTACTGTGGTAGGAACCTAGCAACCCGAGTTAGAATCGTGGACCACGGCTGACATCAGTGGTGAGTGATTTCTAAGCCGCTCTTTGGCCGCCACCTTAACAAATCTGCGCTGACCTGCACGGTGAAGTATAATCAGACAACCCACGTGACTGACTTGGCGTGGGATGGCCTACAACCTGCAATTGGTTGACAAACAGCTGCAGTTATTGTTATTGTGGTTTCAAAAGTATTTGTTATTATCATCGCACACTAATAATTCTAATTTTTGCATCGGCATTGTGCTATTTCACTATCGATTGTCAGGTTATAAACAAACACAAATTCGGGTTTATATTATTTTTTACTGTTCAAACATTCGTTATTCATTTTAGTTTCACGATGCATTGTGGCTCATTTCCATCGTGGTTTCAAAGAAACAATCACGTTCGCAAAGAGCAAAGCTTGGCAAAGGGCAACAGTTTTATCTTCAACAAATCCACGCTCTCGCGTGAGACAGGTGCGTGCGCATTAAAAGGACCCCCTTTGAAATGCTCCGCACTGCAGACACCGACCGTGGAAGGTCACAAGGCCTTAGCTATTGTTAAAGTGGCGTAAAGGTAAAGACGCGGCGTTGCAATTTATTGCTCGCGCCGCGGTGGCGAGATGTTAACTCCCTCGCCTGGTACGCAGGAGGTCGTCGATTCGATCCCGACGATGACCCCTGCTGTATGCTTGGAGTTTGCGTGTCTCTCTCTCCTCTCCCACCCCCCCTGGTCGCGTGGACTTTACTCTGGGTCCTCTGGTGTTTTCCCTCCACATTTCGAATCAACAACACGCGGTGAGAGTATCTGGTTGCTATACATTTCCACGTGATGAGCCACTTCGTTGAGCTATCATTTGTGGCCAGGTGACTTCTGAAAAAGAGCTATACAGCTCAGTGGCCCCGACCTTGTACAATAAAAATGTGTTTAGTTTTAGTTTAGTGGAAGGACGTTCACGAGAGAAAACTCTTAAGAGCCCCTCTATAAGCTAAGGGGCCTACTCTTCAACGCTGGTCTTGTTCGAGGTGGGAGTACCACCACTTTACCCCCGTCCCCCCTTTGTTTTACTGCTGAGTGGACAGAGGCAGGGAGCGGATTTGAGAAACTTTGCACCATTGTTTCAACTGCCCACGATGGGTGGGAGATCAGATCGAACAATTCAAAAACACGGCAGAAATCTTTATATTCCATAAGACACGTTTCACAATCCAACTCGCCCAGCTTACAGTAAGTGAGGCGACGAAGGAGGGTGGAAGACAATCATCTTTTTTTTTCCTTCAAAATAATTGTTTATGAATAGGAACAATTTGCCCCGATTGCTGTTCTGCTTGTCCTATTGGCTTCGTGCATCGAGATGGAATGAAGGCCGTCAGAAAAAAAGCTTAAAGAACGCTGCACCCAAGTGTCAAGTGGGCCTTATTAATCTGGTACGCGGGAGCGGTTTGATTTTCCCAACCCTCTGAGATTGTCCCAACCCTCTGAGATTGTCAAGGCCATTATTTTATCAGAGCTGTCATTCGACCAAATTAAGTGTAAAAGTACATTTCATGAGGTGGTGTTCTTGTGTGTGCAATCATTGCACCCCAGCCACTGTGCTACCTGATCATAGGAGATGATTGAGGAATACTCGAGATCCCATTTTTTTGAATTGTATCCAGATAATGTTTTTCTGTATCTTGAAAAAATGTCACTTTTATTCCAAAAGTATGCCAGTTGTGCTATCAGCAGCATGTTACAAGATGAAGAATCCTCTCACAGAGCAGTGCATGGCCCTTTGACTTATAGAACTGCCCACAAACGGATATTGCATGTACTGCAACCGTGATAACCGTGATATCCGCTTCTGCGATTTCTTAAGAGTTGACCTCTGGTTCACAAAGTAGAACGAAGCACCTTTCCACCCGCTCTACATGTGACAGTGATGTTCCGTCGCATTACAGGCAGGCCGGTGCTTCGATTTCTCATAGCTCGCATTTATCCAAATTAAGTGCCAGAGCCAATTTAATGTCGTTGGGGGTGGAGGGGTGGGTGGGAGGGGTGTTCATGGTGAGGACCAAGACCATCAACTCATCCCACTTGAGAACCCCAATTTATCTTCTTGGTTCTTTCGGTAAAGTCATGTAGAATGGAAATAATAAAATAATAAAAATAAAACATAATAAATATTTCCATTTTACGTGACTTTACCGAAAGAACCAAGACGATGAATCCCTGCAGTCACGAAAGTTTTAAATCGAAATTTAACCCCAATTTAATCACAAGCCGCCTGCATTGGGGACCCGGGGTTCGGAGCAGATGCGCCACGACCTCTGAGCCACCGTGGCCACTTCTTGGGAGCGCCTCAATGAGGCACATTCTCATCCGCTGTCAGGTTCACTGTTGCACGCGACAGTGGCGGGCGAGGCTGCTTATTATTCAGCGCTCCACTGCAGTTCCGCCTGAATCCTTACGAGCTGCTGGTACATCGACCCAAAGCGGTGGCATCGGGGCCGTCCAAAATGACGTCACGCACATGGGGCGGGGGGGGGGTCAGACATTTGTGACGATGTGTGAGGAGGTGGGGGGGGGGGTTGAGAAATGTGACTTCACATCAAAATGCGCAACTTTAAATAAATATAGACAACACGTTCTACTTAATTAAATATACTTTTTTAATAAATGTTTTCTCCTACAACATCAGCGCCACATTAAATACGCGCTACAACGACAATAGTTTAAAGCCCCCTAGGTGCGTGACGTCATTTATGGACGGCCCCAGAGATGTTTTTAGTCGAGATTTGAAGATTTGTAGTGTCTCTGAAGTCCTAATCTCTCAATATTCGTTTCCCTTCATGGTGCAGCAGCATTACGTAGTTAGGCTGCTTAATAGCCGTATTTAATTAATGTGCTGCGTTGTGGGAAGCGATTGTCTTTAATGACGCTATGTAAAATTAAATATCGATTTAAAGCTTTCGTGACTGCAGGGATTCATCTTCTTGGTTCTTTCGGTAAAGTCACGTAGAAGAGAAATAATAAAAATAATAAAATAATAATATCATATTTTAAAATAATAATATTATATTATTCTTTTATTATAAAATAATAATACAATATTATTTTCTTATGTTTCATTTTTATTATTGTATTATTTCCCTTCTACGTGACTTTACCCTACGCGTCACGCCATGGGATGAAACGCCTCTCCGGAGACCTCGGAGAGCAGTCATTAAGACCAGGAAGTTGTGATACAGTACTCATTTTCCATTGCAATCTTGAGTGTGCACTGCCGTGTGTGTACGATTGATGTGCGTGTGTGCACTACTAATTCTAAAGCTGATTTTACAGCGAGCACGCGTCCGTTGTATGGAATCGAATCCATAATTTGAATGCCCCCCCCCCACTCATCCCAGAGGTCGCAAACGGGTTTTAATTAATTAATACCCTACCCGATACCCGGCCGGGTATCGGGTAGGGTACGGGTACGAGTACCCGATTGCGACCTCTGGGATGAAGCCATGTTGCAGGCGCGGGTGGGTTGATTCTAGGAACTTGAATTGTGAGAAGAGACAAGACGTTGGGAAATGAGTGACAAACGGTTACTCACCAGTGACTCACGGTCTACCCGTACCCGGCCGCACCAGGGTCGCAAACGGGTACCCGTACCCGTACCCGGCCAGGTACGGGTAGCCGGGTATCGGGTAGGGTACGGGTAGGGTACCCGATTGCGACCTCTGACTCATCCCCACGTGGTCTGCTTTAAAAGCCCTCCTCGGGTCTTTGCCACCTATTGCATCAAGGTGATGGTGACCGATTAAACTGTGCGATACGTGGAGTGATTTTTTGTTTGTTTTGAAAGTAGTGTTGTCACATTCTTTGGTTCTTTCGGTAAAGTTACGTAGTCAGAAACAATAAAGTAATACAAGTGAGCGTATTGGCAGTCTATAATGTAGACTGTAGCAATGGTTATTAAACTGAACCTGAGTGAGCGTACTGGCAGTCTATAATGTAGACTGTAGCCTGGTTTTAAAGCTGGTGAGCGTATTGGCAGTCTATAATGTAGAATGTAGCAATGGTTATTAAACTGAACCTGAGTGAGCGTACTGGCAGTCTATAATGTAGACTGTAGCCTGGTTTTAAAGCTGGTGAGCGTATTGGCAGTCTATAATGTAGACTGTAGCAATGGTTATTAAACTGAACCTGAGTGAGCATACTGGCAGTCTATAATGGAGACCTATTCTGGTCCTTTCAGTAATACAAATAAAATAAATAGTGTTGTCTAACGTGAATTGCGTTTCGTATTTAGTTGTTTGAACTTAACTTATTACACGTTCAATATAAATGGATCAGCGTGTGGTGTTTTGTTGTTGCCTTGTGCGTCGCTGCGCTCACACTTTTGGAGGCTGATGTCTTCATTCAGCAGTGGATAGATCATGGCGGATGTGAATAAGTTTAATATAATTGGTTCACATTGACCCCTGTAGCCACTCGGCGCCTCAACGTTTACCACCCAGTGGTTCAACCATTGCTGCTACTGCTGCTGATGACAATGTAAACGTGCTCTGTTAATGTTTGATGTCTAGGTTCATTGGAGGGTTAGTTACCTTCGAGTGGCGACGGTTTAAGGACACCACAGAGCCAGTGGATTGCTCTTGGTTGATGTATGTGTACCGTATGTAGAACTTCTTTCGCACCGTATGTAGCCAACCGTGCTAATCGGAGGTGCGGGGGAAATGATGACTGATGGTGGTGATGGTGATGGTGATTTCAGGTAGCCCGCATCTTCCTCCTTGCTCCAAATTCCAGACGTGCCGAGTTAATATTAACAACCGTCTCCACCTTCAGAAGGACATCTTGCCATGAGGGTCACGCACACTGACTGTGGCAAGGGTCCATTGATCCAGGCAAACACGAGCAGAGTTTAACGGACAAGAGGCATTCCTGCAACGCACAGTAATCCAGTGGTGTGGCGACTTGACATTTAACATAGGGGCAGGTGCTGGGGAAGAGGCATGAGCAGAAGGGAGGGCCCCCTATAGATTAATAACTCCCAAGTGAGATGACAGACGAGTTACAGACGTGATAGAAATGGAGCGAGATGAGAGAAGAGACAGACAGATGAGAGAGATCTGCACTTGAGATGAGAGAGATGTAGATAGCATATGTGGAGTTACAAGAGAGATATCGACAAGATGGGAATTAAGGTGTTTTTTGGAAGTTCAATTCTAGCCGGTGTTTGGTTCATTCCAATTCTTTGTTTCACTGAGTCCTAACGACGTTATAAAATTATCTTGATTGGTAAATGTTGTCTCGTCACAGTCGGTTCTGTAGTTGTGGTCACTGTCGCCCTTGATGATTCTCATCCACTTATGCCTACCGTGAGCCAAAATAAAACACACACATTTTGTGGACGAAAATTTCCCTCACCAATTTAATTCACACGATTCAGAATCAGAATATGTATTTATGCAGGATGTTTGAAAATTATGGACCCAATTTCAAAGCAGTATATTTCTCGATGGCAACACGTTACAATTACACAAAAAGTTACAAACGGTTTAATGAGTTATCACGTTTTATTAACCATTTTATAAATGCTCTATGTGCCCTCCACCTGCTGTACGGACAACATCGAGACGATAGTTGAATTCGTCCTAAACGCCTCTCAAAGTGTCTTCTTCCACTGAAGTCACCGCTGCCGTGATTCTGTTTTTGAGGTCATCCAGATTAGTCGCTAATAATGGTGGCACAAAAACACCACGGGTCTTTGACGTATCCCCACAAGAAAAAGTGGCAGGGTGTGGTGATGTCTGGGGATCTTGGGGGCCAAGAGTGTAGCGCCAAGTCTTGGGGTCCCGTGCTACCTATCCAAAGTTGAGGCAGTTTGTCTTGCGAATGACTGAGGCTAGGGGCTGTTTGTGCGCTGGGAGAGGCATCGATTGGTAATCATTTGAAACTCTATGCCCCGCCCTTTCAAGTGGTAAGAGTTTCATTCATGATCGGTTCGTGGTTGCAGAGATATAGCGATTTCAAATCGGGTCCTTCGTTTTAAAACACCCTGTATTAGAGGAATTCAGTGAGCTATAAAGCTTTTTTACAAAGATGTTCAGTAGGGGCGGGTCAGAGCGCTACAACAACAAACAGTACAAAACACTTTAACACGTAGGCTTTCGCGACCAATATTGTTCATAATCAACGATTTTTGGGTTTAGATCGCGTTATTTATAAATGTGTCGTAACCCTCCACCACCCGACACGGCCAATTGCCCGATGATGCTGGATGCAATTACCAGCGAAACGTCGTACTCAAATTGTAAATGTTGTGGTTTCACGCTTCAACACACCGGTGGGCTAAAGCAGTGAACTATTTGTCTTTTGTCAACGTGACACTTTTTTTACTGATTGGCCGTGTCGGGTGGTGGAGGGTTACGACACATTTATAAATAACGCGATCTAAACCCAAAAATCGTTGATTATGAGTACAAAACACGACAGGAGTGGAAATTATAGTAAAGGTAAACGCTATCGCCTCGACAGACCTGGTTTTCACTTGAAGACGGCTGCTTGCGTTGTGGCCGAAACGTCGTGAGAATTGTTTTATTATGTTTTATTTTAATTATGTTATTACTTCCCTTCTACGTGACTTTACCGAAAGAACCAAGAAGATGAATCCCTGCAGTCACGAAAGCTTTAAATCGAAAAGTAAACAAATCACTTCAAAAAAATTACAAATAAAACTCAACAATGGTTTATCTTACCAGGTAAAGCCCACTGAGCTATTCACTTATTTTTTTAGGAGCGACCTGACCACAAATGATAGCTCCACAAAGTGGCTTATCACGTGGAAATGTACAGCAGCCAAATAATCCAGATGAATGTTTCTAAATTAACACCGCTCTAAAGCCACGATTACTACGCTCGGCTTCCAACCTGAATGAGAGATGTTCAAGCAACGACATTGGCTGCATTTGTTCAATTATAGTGCACATATGGCAACCTCATCTTGGAGTTTCCTACACTTGACCCCACTGCACGTGACCTGCCGATTGAATAACTGTAGTTGTATCCTGGGGTGTTGGATGAGGAGGTCGGGGGGTGGGGGGCGAATTCAATAAACTTGGGTCATTGTTTCTTCTGCCTTGCCGGTCGATTCCATTCGATCTCCCGGCGACCTTTGGAATGCAAGTCCGGTGTGCTAACCGTTACCGCCCGCTGTCGCGTCTCCGAGCAGGAGGATACCTGTCAAAATATGTGCGATTGCGAGGTCACAGAAAAAAGGACAAATGAAGTAAACGTTTCGTTGCCTTCATTAATACACCAACATAGACACAAAAAAATAGGAAAACTGCAGCTCCTATTTGGGGTAAATCGGTAGCGATGAACCCCAGATGCGACTCCCAAAGGGTGATTGGGGTCAATGGAGAGATTCATATTCTTAGGTTTTGTCGGTAAAGTCAAGTAGATAAAAAAAAAAATTACTTGATACAGCTATCGTGCTGTGACGGTTCCACCTGAAGACGGAAGCTTGTGTTGCCTCCGAAACGTCGTGATTTTTATTTTTTATTTTACTCTTTATTAATTTTCATTTTTCATCTACGTGATTTTACCGAAAAAACCTAAGAATATGAATCCTTGCAGTCACGAAAGCTTCAAATCTAGAATGGAGAGATTGTCAAACATGGGATGGCACACATTTAACAATACTATAATAATAATAACCTCTAATTTTATAAAGCGTCTTCCTGTATTGAAAGTGTCTCAAACCAGCTAGAACGTAAAACAAATAAAACTAGTCGAGATAAAATCGAAGCGAAATAGGAAGCTGGTCATTTCCCATCGTTCTCTCTCTCTCTCTCCCTGTGACACGCAGGGCATGGGCGGGCCTGAGTAGGTGTCACGCTCATTTCGAGGCACCTTTCTCACGTCTAAACCTCTTGGATTTGCGAACCATTTAATCAAACTAGTTTTTATTTTACTAGGTAAGGCCCACGGAGTAATATAGCTCTTTTTTAAATCCTTTATATTTTAAGTTCACTTGCTTGCTTGCTTGCTCGCTTCCCATGATCCAATCGAGCTGACATTTTGCACACAGACTCGTTGTGCGTGACAATTTATTTTTGTGAAAAAAAAATTCCAAAATTTTCCAGTTTTTAGGAATTTTTTTTTTCATATTTCATTTAAAATACCAATGTGATAAAAATGAAACTCTTACTCAAGAAAAACAGAAATGAATAATAAATAAAACCGATGCCACGCATATTAAGGATTTATAGTGAAAAACTTTGCTTTTACGGGTTAATTTTTTCAGAATCAACCTGGCCACAAATGATCGCCCAATGAAGTGGCTTATCACGTGGACATTTATAGCAAGCAAATACTCTTGAGTGCATGTTTCTAAATGTGGAGGGGGAAACACCGAAGGACCCGGAGAAAAATCCACGCAACCATGGGGAGAACATGTAAACTCAAAATACAGGCATCAGGGCTGGGATCGAACCCACGACTTCCTGCATACCAGGCGAGGTAGTTAACATCTCGCCACTGCGATGCAAGGCGGTGGCATCCTCTCCCGATGACACCACCCGCCTGCCCGCCTCTGTCCACGCAGTGGTGCACAGTATTCCTTTCTTATCCGCGAGGGAATATCTAAAAAAAGATGTTCCGGAGATGCTCGGGATTAGCACATTTCGTGAGTGATGGTACCACATTTCGTGAGTGATGGTGCCACATTTCGTGAGTGATGGTGCCACATTTCGTGAGTGATGGTGCCACATTTCGTGAGTGATGGTGCCACATTTCGTGAGTGATGGTGCCACATTTCGTGAGTGATGGTACCACATTTCGTGAGTGATGGTGCCACATTTCGTGAGTGATGGTGCCACATTTCGTGAGTGATGGTACCACATTTCGTGAGTGATGGTACCACATTTCGTGAGTGATGGTGCCACATTTCGTGAGTGATGGTACCACATTTCGTGAGTGATGGTGCCACATTTCGTGAGTGATGGTGCCACATTTCGTGAGTGATGGTGCCACATTTCGTGAGTGATGGTGCCACATTTCGTGAGTGATGGTGCCACATTTCGTGAGTGATGGTGCCACATTTCGTGAGTGATGGTGCCACATTTCGTGAGTGATGGTACCACATTTCGTGAGTGATGGTGCCACATTTCGTGAGTGATGGTGCCACATTTCGTGAGTGATGGTGCCACATTTCGTGAGTGATGGTGCCACATTTCGTGAGTGATGGTGCCACATTTCGTGAGTGATGGTGCCACATTTCGTGAGTGATGGTGCCACATTTCGTGAGTGATGGTGCCACATTTCGTGAGTGATGGTGCCACATTTCGTGAGTGATGGTGCCACATTTCGTGAGTGATGGTGCCACATTTCGTGAGTGATGGTGCCACATTTCGTGAGTGATGGTGCCACATTTCGTGAGTGATGGTACCACATTTCGTGAGTGATGGTGCCACATTTCGTGAGTGATGGTGCCACATTTCGTGAGTGATGGTGCCACATTTCGTGAGTGATGGTGCCACATTTCGTGAGTGATGGTGCCACATTTCGTGAGTGATGGTGCCACATTTCGTGAGTGATGGTGCCACATTTCGTGAGTGATGGTGCCACATTTCGTGAGTGATGGTACCACATTTCGTGAGTGATGGTACCACATTTCGTGAGTGATGGTACCACATTTCGTGAGTGATGGTACCACATTTCGTGAGTGATGGTACCACATTTCGTGAGTGATGGTACCACATTTCGTGAGTGATGGTACCACATTTCGTGAGTGATGGTACCACTCACGAGATTAATTACCTTAAATAAACACAGACATACACTATTGAGTACAGGTTGATCACCCTATAGAGGGGCTCTCTAGAGCTGCCTCGAGTGGAGGCTCTTTAGCCAACAGCATCGTGAGTAAGTAATTGCAGGGCTGCACCTTTGCCTTCACGTGACATCATCGTGGCCGTGATCGAGCTGGCTGGCGGATGAAGTTTTGCCAAAGTGAAAGTGCCGTAACACCTTTTTGGGTTTCTGCCAAATGTTTTTTTTTCACGATAGGATTTAAAATGTCACGATATGACACATTGTGACATCAGTTTCCGTTCATTCATTAATTGTATTTCACATTTTATCGTGTTCCCTTTTGTGCTTTTACCTACTTAAAGTTTTCTTCAAAGTAATGCAACAGCAGTTAATTCTCCCGAAGCCTGCCATCCAATAATCTAATAATACATTTTGACTTAAAACTTTTGTGACTGCAGGAATTCATATTCTTTGGTTCTTTCGGTAAAGTCACGTAGATTTAAAAAAAAAAACTCACGACGTTTCGATCGCAACACAAGCGGTTGTCATCAGGCGGAGAGAAAAAGGAGGAGGGGTAATCCTCTAAATGCAACTGTTCATAAAGGTTTAAAATGGGCGTAGCCCAAGTGTCAGAAGGAGTGGGGGACAATAACTCGTCCAATCAGGCTGCTTCGTGCCACTTGTCCCCCACTCCTCCTGACACTTGGGCCACGCCCATTTTAAACCTTTATGAACAGTTGCATTTAGAGGCTTACCCCCCTTTTCTCTCCGTCTGATGATGACCGCTTGTGTTGCGATCGAAATGTCGTGTTTTTTTTTTTAAATCTACGTGACTTGATCGAAAGAACCAAAGAAAATGTAATCATAATTTTACAAAAAAATGCTTATAACTCACAGGCTGTCAGAGAATTATGTTGTCATGATGACATCAACCATTATGCTCATATGGAAAACTCAATCTCCTCAAGCTTATTCTTAATGGTTAACTATGTGTTTTTAGATACTTGATTATTTGCCTATTGTGAATGGTAATTGTATAACTTCAGAAATATTTGTCCTGAAATGTTCACAATTTTGAGTTCATTCACCAAAAGTAAAATGAGCAATGATAACCACAACTTCGGGGTGGAGTCGGTGGCGGCAGTGTTTAGCACACTTTCCCCACGCTCCTGGTCACCTGAGTTCGAATCCCGGTCATTGGTAACACAAGTCACGAGAGATTATATCTGCAACCGGTTCCAACGCCCTCTCCGGCCCGTTCACCCTCTTCATCTACCCACCCTGACCAGGATGGTGACGTACGGTCAAGACAGCAACCGTGACGGTCGGTGGCTTTGCGGAGACCTTCATCCGGCAGAAGATTGGCAAAATGGCTGTGAATTAATTTCATATTGTGCACTTCAGTTGGCGGATCGCCGTTCGAAGTGAACTGCGACCCTCAAATGAATGGTGCCGGCCCCCCCGTGGACACCCCACCCCGACGTGATCCATGGATCAAACAAATCACTCAAAACGCCAGTGTATGGCAACCAAAAGCAGTTGATGTGAATTCTGCAAGAGGTTACACGTTTGGCGCAACAGTCCTTCGCTGACTCTGCGCGATGAATTAATTAATCTCACATTTCCAATTTAAATGGAATGATATTCAGTAAAACAGACGTTACGATTGTCATCCACCTCGTATCGTGTGATACATCGTCGTATCGACATGTTACGACAACCCTAGAAATGCTCCCCCCCCCCGCCCCCGCCAAGTGGCTTTTCTGTTTTTTTTTTTTTATACAGCCGACATGGATGGACCGGCAAGTACGGTCATGTCAGGAGAGGCACGGAGTGGCCTTCTAATTCATGGGCTCGGAGCCTGCGAACCCGCCGACCTCCAAATAAGTAACAAAATTAACCCGTGGGATCGGATGGGACAGCAAATCATTGCCAAGGGGGGGGGGGATTTAAAAAAAATAATTTTGGACATTAAAACAAATTAAATAGCATTATTGCATTTTGCAGCCCACGGTATGCTAATATCTCCGCATCTACAGAGTTCGGACATACATAAATGGCATGTAATTACTCTGCTTGCGAGCATAATGGATTCGATAAGTGATCTCGTGCTGCGAGGCTGTCGGGACAAGACAGCGCTATAAACATTTGCTTCTGATTGCGACTGAACGGATTGCTGCCGTGGTGTAATGGTTATCGCGCTGGACGTGCAAATCCGAAGCTTCAATCTCCCGGCACAGCGGGTGAAACAATCTACAGATATTTCTTAAGTCGCCCGCCTCTGTCCGCCTAGCAGTGCGAATGGGTGATGCAATGAGACTACTGACGGCGTGGCAGCCAAGGGGTGGGACGCATCCGGAGAGAACGTCCACCGGTGAGACGGAGTGGTTCGACTGGGCCATCGTCTCGCGGCAAATCGATCGCGGCTGATGATCGTTTTAAACCAGTTCACATACACCATAAGGCTCCCTTACGTTCAACGCAACGTTTTAACAACAAGAAAGAAGCGTGTCCTTGTATCGCATGACGAGCTGAGATTTCTTGTGTTGAACTTCTTGCCACGCCGTCGGATGTGCCCGGATTAGAGAGGACAACGAACCTGAAAACAAAAATCAGTTTCTGCCGAGTGAATTCTGTTGGCGGCGTACCTTTCGGCGCCGCGGCGGACTGAAGAATTTGAATGTCACATTGTTTCGGTCCACTTTTGCAACATAAATATTGCATCTCAGTGGGCGTTTTCCTGCTGGTTTAAAAATAAAGTCTCGATAAATAAATAAAAAATGGGCTTGCTCAACAAGTCAAGGGCCCCAGAACCAATAAACAAGTCTCACATGTCAAGATGGAGGTGATCCGGAGGAGCGGTCAAAGCGAGCCGCGCGACTAACCCGGCGAGCCGAGTTCCATTTCCGTCGGGATAAGTGGCTTATCTTGTTGAAATGTATAGCAGCCAAATACTCGTTACGCATGTTTCTACATGTAGAGGGAAAAACCGGAGGACGCGGAGAAAAATCCACGCGACCACGGGGAGAGAGACATGGCAACTCCAAATTGACAGCAGGCGTCGGGGTCAGGATCAAATCCACGACCTCCTGTATACCAGGCGATGTAGCAAACATCTCAGCACCGTGGTGCCCTCCAAATTGACGTACAGCGTTGTGGGATGCTGTTGGCATGAATCACGCTATATAAAATGAAAGTGTTGCGAAGGAGAGCCGACACAAGGTTGCAGGGGGTTAGTCTTTTATTGCTTCCCCCAGTCCACACTAGTCCCCAGCCTTCTCTGCCTGTTTTCCCGCCAGCTCTCCCCCTTTCCCGCCAATGATCCATCTTTTCCCGCCACTTTCCCCCATTTCCCACTAAATATCCCTCTTCCACCACCAGTTCCACCCTTTTCCCGCCAAATTTCCATATTTTCCCACCAAATTACCCCTTTTCCCACCAGCTCTCCCTCATTTCCCGATAATTTCACCCCTTTTCCCACTGGTTCTCCATTTCCACGTCAGTTTCCCCCTTTTTCCCACTAATTTTTCCGCTGGTTATCCATTTTCACGTCAGTTTTCCCACTGGTAATCAATTTTCCCGCCGGGTTTTCCCCTTTTCCTGCCACTTTCCCCCCTTTTCCCACTGGTTATCAATTTTCCCGCCAGTTTTCCCCCTTTTCCCACTGGTTATCCATTTTCCCGCCAGTTCTCCCTCTTTTCCCGCCAGTTCTCCCTCTTCTATCTCTTCGCCTGCTCCTCCCCTTTGCACTGTCCCCCTCCTATTGGTGGGAATCCTTCCCCTGACATCCCTGACAGTATTAACATTAGATACAGTACACATCAGACCCTTCGGGTACAGATGTGTAGGCGGATATGTGAAGAGGTCGCATAAGCAAATATATAAAATCACAATACTGGACCAAAAAAAAAGCACACCGCTTTGCACGTGGGGGCACATACTTCGCCGATCTCGAGAAGTGGGGCGAATGTACGCGAGATTAATAGCGCATTGCTGCGCGTGAAATGGTCGGTGTTTTGTGCGAAACACCTACCGAAAAATGTTAGTTTCACCATGCGCAAATACTGCAAAGCTGCACGTTAGTGGTGAAAGGGGTCTGCGTAGGAACGTATTCCCTTGCGAGTGACGAATGCAAGTTTCGTAAAAACGTGGAGCAAGCCGTCAGTCTCGCTGGATTGGTCTCAATTAAAATGTGGTTTAAATTGTTGAGGGGGGGAGCCCCTGTTCTCAATCAATGTCGTTGTGGAATTGACCAACACGACCGCAGCTCACAGCGTACCGAACCAGGTGGACTGCATTTCGTTTGGTCACTTTGGAAAAGAAAGAAAAAAAACCCACAGGGAGATGGATTGAGGTAATTTTTAGACCATTTTTGTCTTTGATGAGTTTGTTTGTGTTATAAATTCCACTTATCTTCAAAGGACGAACGCAACTATGCGCATTAGATGTGCTAATTCACGTGTGTTTTATGTCCGTAATTTGGAGCGGCAATTAGCAATTACCCCATCGCTGATTATTTTGTTTGCATGCCCGTAACATATGTGCAATTAAAAAAATCCACTGATAACCAGCACAAATATATATTAATGCTCTTTAATAAATGCATAAATGTAAGCGCACTTTTTAAACTCATGACGTTGCCCCTTGGCTGCCTCCATCATAATGTTGTTGGTTGAGTGCACGTATTTCTGAACAATGTTTTTGTTTTAAAGTATACTTTTTGTTTTTTTCTTTGTATCTATATTGAACTTCTTTTACATGAAGCACGTTTGAATTTGCCAACAAATATTTAGATAAGGGGCCGTCCATAAATTACGTCACGCACCTAGGGGGGGGGGTCAGACATTTGTGACGATGTGTGACGATGGGGGGGGGGGGTGAGAAATGTGACGTCACGTCAAAATGCGCAACTTTAAAAAATATATAGACAACATGTTCTACTTAATTAAATATACTTTTTAATAAATGTTTCTCAACATCAGAGTGCAGCGCTACATTAAATACGCACCACAATGACAATAGTTTAAAGCGATTTGAAGCATGTTTTATTTGGGGGGGGGGGGCAGAGCTTTGTGACGTCATATTTGCGGGTGCGGTCTGACTTTTGTGACGCCGTGTGACGAAAGGGGGGGGGGGGGTCGAAAATCGTCCAAACTCGCATAACGTCATTTTGGACGGTCCCTAAGCCTGAAATCTCTCACTGCTGAACAAAGGGCTGCTCCACTATGTTCCATCGTGTCTTCCACTCCCGATACGCCGCTCCAGTCAAGCAGCGGCCTCCGAATTCTTCAGCTACCGCCGTCTCGTTCCGCCGTCTCCCACTGCTTCTCTCGTCCTCCACTCCGTAGTTTCTTTCGTCCGTCTCCCATCGGTTGTTCCCATAATTTCGTTTTCAAAACGGCAAGGTGGGGGCGGGGGGCGGGGAGGACTCGCCCGAGCGCCGCGAAAATTATTTCGCCAAATCATTGAAAAATTTTTTTTATAAAAAAAAAACAATTTCGCTAAGACTTTATGAACATTCGCAGCGAGCGGAGAGAGCAACGATGTGTACGAGCGATCACGTGCGTGTTGTGGGTCTCGCAAAAAGTCTGACATTGACAGTGGTGCAGCTTGGCCGCACTGATAAAAGCGTCGAGAACAGCGTGAATGCTGTTATGCGCCTTCTCCCAGTTGCGCCTTGTTGTTGATACTGTGCTGTTTCCCTTTGACGCCGACAAAAAAACGAAATGCGTTTCTCTTGGCTCGGGCTGAGTTCGTGGTAATCTGTAGATGCGCGAGTGAAAAAAAACAAATAGCTTTCATATTTGCGCACCCCCGTATACGGATCGGTACAAAAAAAGAAATTAACTACAAAGTAAACTACTTTTTATTTGAACAGCTAAGGCCCACGGAGCAATAGAGCTCTTTTTTTTCAGATGCAACCTGGTCTCAGATGATAGCTCAACGAAGTGGCTCATCATGTGGAAATGTATAGCAGCCGAATACTCTAAACGCGTGTTGATTCTAAATGTGCAGTTTGGAACCGTACAACGTCGCATTTTCAACTCGCCGGGTGGACAGAATGTATAGGTGTACGTGTGAAAAGGACAAATATGTGAACAGCTGAGAGTAAAATCACAATTACACCACTGTACACAAAGAGGTTACTAATTTTGATGTAAAGCTTTCGTGACTGCAGGGATTCATATTCTTGGTTCTTTCTGTAAAGTTTACGTGACTTTACCGAAAGAACCAATAATAAAGAGGTTACTGGCAAGAATAAGAGCAATCTGCTTTTAAATCACGGAGGAGATGCTCGACTGTGATTTCGTCGTGAGCTGTTAAAAGTTGAATTAAAATGCGTCTCCCTCTGTGTGTGTGTGTAAAAACGCCGTAATTGTGAACTATCTATAGACTGCGGCAGTTTTACTCCGTGTTAAAATATCGCACTGGGCGTGGGCAGTTAATTGGTTGGGGTGGATATCACGGGACGGGATACGCGACGTTGAACTGCATTTGGATGATATAATTAATGCGAGTCGTAACGCTATCCCAACACGAGGCGATTACAAGCAGAATTCCATTCTGTGTCTCCCAATGTAAATTTAATTATTTTTGTAGCTCATCAGTCTGTTGGGAATTCCGGACCGATATTATCGAGCAGCTTTGCTCAAGCAACCTCTGGACCCGTTCCGACCCTCTGGGTGTCATCAGCGGAGTCGAGGCTTGCGGTAGCAATTTGGATTTGCGGAGACACAGCAGAGCCTCACCATTCTGGCGAATTGCCCGATGATGCTGGATGCAATTACCAGCGAAACGTCGTACTCAAATTGTAAATTGTTGTGGTTTCACGCTTCAACACACCGGTGGGCTAATGCAGTGAACTAATTGTCTTTTATCAACGTGACACTTTTTTTTACTAATTGGCCGTGTCGGGTGGTGGAGGGTTACGACACATTTATAAATAACGCGATCTAAACCCAAAAACGTTGATTATGAATAATATTGGTCGCGAAAGCCTACGTGTTAAACTGTAATCGCGTGTCAAAGACGCTGTAACAAAAAATATTTGGGTCGCACCAACTTCTTCCGGAATGAACGTACGTGCAAACTCCTTGTCCGCATATTTACACAATAAGTAGGTAATCAGCAGTCATTTTGTTCCAATAAAAAAACTGTGCCTCTTTTTTCTGCCCCATTATGTCTCTGCAAAGAAACAGATGGGGAAGGTGTCTCACCAACGCTGAGTCATGAGTATTAATTCAAGCCAGTGCTGTTCTATTTTAGAATTTATAAATATTAAGAGATGTTTTGTTCTTCGTGTAAATTAATCGGTTTTTTTTTCAAGCAGCCCTGACTCCCAGTTAGTTTTTTTTTTCATTCGAAATTCACATTTTAATGAAGAATTTCCTCTGGGTAAAAAAAAAAATAGCGGTGGCGTGAGGTTTAATGGCATTCAACTGTGACCCTGGCAACCCGAGTTCAATTGCTGACCATGTCTCGCATCAGTTGGCGAGCGACATCCGAACCGGCTCTGGGTCCCCCCCCCTTCACCAACGTGCACTGACCAGAATGGGTCAAGTTTGGTCAGACAACCCCCTCCCATGACCAACCTGCCACGAGGAAGCATTCAAATGTCTGTCAATGAACATTGTTGTTTCATGATGAAATATTCCACCAAAAGTTCACTCGCAATAAAAACAATAATTACCGAGCGAAACAAAATTACAGTGGTGACATCCTTTAAAGGGCCATTTCGCGAAACATCACCGCATTTAAATGCATGTATATTTTAGCGTATATTGTTGACTGATGAATGCGTTGAGCAGTTGCTAAACGTGCCCCCTGCTGCACTGCTGGCAAAAGCAGTACCACAAAACAAAACATTTTAAGGTACAGGGGTGAATCTTCTTGGTTCTTTCGGTAAAGTCACGTAGAATTGACAGGCCTGTTCTCCACCTGAGGACGGCTGCTTGCGTTGTGGCCGAAACGTCGTGAGAATTATTTTATTATGTTTTATTTTTTTATTATTTTATTATTTCAATTCTACGTGACTTTACCGAAAGAACCAAGCAAATGAATCCCTGCAGTCACGAAAGCTTTAAATCGAAAGGTGCAGGGGTTGTTCCTGCCCATCAAGCCATGTGGATCACACCTGATGCACGAGTAACACTATACACTGCTTTTTTATTTGACCAGGTAAGGCCCACTGAACTATATGGCTTTTTTCAGAAGCGACCTGGCCACAAATGATAGCTCAACAAAGCGGACCTATCGTGTGTAAATTTGAAACGGCCAAATGCAGTACTCTGAACGCAAGTTGATTCTAAATGCGGGGGGGGGGGGGGGAAACGGAGAACTCGGCAGAAAAATCAACGCGACCGCCTCGAGAGAGAGAGAGAGAGACGCGTCAACTCCATTTCCTAAAGACGACTCACGCCGTGCGGGGGGAACTTGGAACCTCGTGCGACGGGACGTCTCGTCGTCCCTCGCATTTGCTTGCTGCCGGCGGGATGGCGGAACGTTCAATTCCGCGTTCGACGATTGCCCTTGAGCGGCTCTCCAAACTCCAGCCAGCCCTCGTTAATGTTGCTGTTTCCAACACGACGGCGGAAGAAGACTACGTTTTATAATCTTCTTGTGTCGTGTGACACGGCGGGCATGCCGCACGACCCCTGACCCACGGTGGCATGACCCCTGAGCCACTGGCAGAATGGACACGTGATCACATCATGAGATAGCCATCGAACAAAGACGGTCACCACATCGCGTGGTTTCAGATGCGACTTCTGTCGCTCGCCATCGAACAAAGACGGGCAATGCATCGCGTGCTTTTCAGATGTGCTTCTGTGGCCGTCTGGAACGTTCTCGGTATTAGGAAGACACTGGAGATTTGCACTCTAAATCATCTATTCAAAACGTATTTCTTTCAAACTGCTTTTTATGTTTAGTTTGTTGTCCTTCCCCCGCACCTCAGATTAACACGGTTGGCTACGTATGGTGCGAAAGAAGTTCAACGTACGTACATGAGATCCTTGCTTCATCACACCTGCTATTTATAATGATGGTGCACCTATTATTTCCCAGGTGGAACTCTGTCCGAGTTTACGTGCCACTGAGCAATCGAAGGGAGGTTTATGTAACGCCCCTGACAGTGTCCCATCGATCACGATACTTGCACGTTTTGAGACATGAATGCGTGTGCCGTCATGGGGAGTTTTGTGTTTGTTGTCACTCAGGTCCGGTCGTGACGTTTTGAGATGTTCGTTTTCGGTTTTATGAAAGCAGCAAACTAAAGGTTGCATCGCGTTTTACATCAAGTTAGAATTGCCGTATTCTCCAGATTATAAGATGCAGTTTAATTTCCCTGTCTTTCATGCCAAAATGTCAGGGTGCGTCTTGCATAATTTATTCGACGTCGGTGTATGTGACCGGATTTTTACAACTTTTGTGATACCCGGCACACGTTTGGGACGCGTATTACCATACTCTTAGTTCTTTCGGTAAAGTCACGTAGGTAAAAAAATTAAATTAAAATTAATAAAATAAAACAATAAAATAACGACGTTTCGGAGGAAACACAAGCTTCCGTCTTCAGGTGAAACTGTCACAGCAAAATATCTGTATCAAAAATATCTGTATCAAGATACAAATATCTGTATCAAGATACAGATATTTTGCTGTGACAGTTTCACCTGAAGACGGAAGCTTGTGTTGCCTCCGAAACGTCGTGATTTTATTGTTTTATTTTATTAATTTTAATTAATTTTTTTACCTACGTGACTTTACCGAAAGAACTAAGAGTATGAATCCTTGCAGTCACGAAAGCTTCAAATCTAGAATGCGTATTACCTTCTGGAATTTCTTATAATCCGGAGAACGCTCTATCAATTATTTACAGCCCTTCATCGATCCGTTGCTGAATGAGGGGCTACCCACGCTGTTTCCGTTGTAGGGGTTTGTCAACCCATACTTCATACTGGGCAGCGTGGGTTGGGCGAAGGTGGCGGAGATCAGTACCGGCTCAGATATCACTCGCCAACGATGTCAGCCGTGGCCGGGAATGGAAGTGAGGTCTCCTACGTGTTCACAGCGCAGGGCACGAACCATTGACCTCCGCTCCCCTCCCTCTAAAAAATGTTGTGATTCGGAACTAACACGTTGACTTGACTTTTGTGTTTGTCGATGTTTGCGCTGTCAGCGTTGCATTTGGCTGATTTTATTGTTATTTTTTTCTGACGAAGAATGTTATGTCTCTGGTCTGTGCAGGCTGATCTAGACCCGTAAACATCCAGCAAAAACCTCATCATGGAACACAGACTCGCCTTCCTCAATTTCATCATACTCATCAGCAAGGTATGGTCCACATTTCATTTCTTACGAGAGTGACTGAGTGGTTTACCAGAGTGACCTACGTACATTTTTCATCGGTAATATTTTGGATCTTTCGGTAAAGAACCAAAGAGTATGGATCCTTGCAGTCACGAAAACTTCAAATCTAGAATAGTTTTTTGGAGTAAACATTTTTTTTAAATTTCCAACTGCGCTCTCGGCATCGTGTCATGAGATCGAGTTTAGTTTATTTATTTTTTCTCACCCGTGGTAGTAGTGCCCATTGGGTCAAAGGGTTGTTTTGTTCAAGGGGAGACGCCTCCCCCGAATGGGGCAGCGGTGGACAGGGGTACAAGGGAAAGTTGGGGAGAACGCAACATTGAAAACCAGAAACTATTACGGCGGACAAATTGAAAAGTAAAACCCACCGCAGCAGCAGCAGGCACCTTAAAACGTAAAACCGCCCAAGCCTGGCCGTGTCGATCTCTGGGGGCTTTTTGCTTGTGGAATGTTCGGCTCCCCCACACCCCCCCCCCCTTCTTGTTTTGTAATCGGTGCTGTGTACCGGGCAAACCGTTGAGTTGAGCTAAATACAAACAATTTCAACAGCCAGAAGAAGAATCCATTCGGAAAGCCACAGAGATGTGCTGCACCTCAGGTGGCAAGTGGCCTTGTTGTCATGGACACGGGAGGCATCCCGTTCAACTCATCTGATATGAGAAATGTTGCATCGCAGTCAAAGCGAAACGTCGTACTCAAATTGTACGCTTGGATTTACTCTCCAACTCACCAATGGACTAAAGAAATAACAGATTGGCACGTTTCGTTTACGTGACAAACCTTACTTACATTTATGCTCACGCCATCTAACCCAAAAACCTTTATTATGAATAATATCGGTCGCGAAAGCCTACGTGTTAAACACATTATTTTAATTATCAGAGAAAACTAATATCTTGAATTAAAATTTACGTCGGTTTTTTTGGACGTTTAAACATTGGTTAGTGGACTGAGACCATCGCCTCACTGCAAATGGATAGCCCAGATTATTCACAGATGGCTGAAACAATTTGGCTTCAAACTCGGGGTATCAGCGACGCTGGCTCGGGTGTTATTAGAACTCCAAGCGACCCGGCCACACTGCTACTGATATGAATTATGATCGTGTTTCGAAATGGCGAACAAAGTTGAAACGAGGCACAATCGCAGTGGGGACCCCCTACTCTAGAACAATCCTAAAAGCCACAGTCTTAGGAATTGGTCCCCTCAAATATGAATCCACACCAGAGGTGATTTGGTTTCACAAACAGGGAAGGGTTCTGTCTAAAGTTATCTATTGCTCTAATTATCGTGCTGATCACTTCGATGTATATGTCAATATTAACTAATAAGGAAATATTTTTTCTCACGTAGAGTATGACGCTAAATTGAAAGAAAAAGCAATCAAAGTAGGATCATATTAACTCGTTTATCAGTTTAACACGCAGGCTTTCGTGACCAATATCATCCATAATGTACTCAGATTGTAAATGTTGTGGCTTGGTTCTCCAACACACCGGTGTGCTGTACTAGTAACGAATTGGCTGTGTCGGGTGGTGGCGGGTTTAACGACACATTTATTTTACGCGATCTAACCCAAAAAAAACTATATTATTGATTACTTGTGTATATTGCCAAACACACACATACCGGTCGGGACTATTTACAAAAGCAAAAACAGTCATGGAAAAGCACAAAAAAAAGAAAATGGCGCCCATGCCGTCGGCTTCAACTTTGTAATTCCTCGTTGCGATGAATCCCAGTCCGCTGTCCAACCGCGTTTATTAAAACCACAAATAAGAGCGACAAACGGGGGACTCCTTCGGGGAGTGGAGGTGCGGCAGTTTCTCACGTCCGTATCGTCACGCATCCGTTTTTTTCTTAATGAACGCAGGGAAACGTGTGTGTGTGCGTGTTATCGACCCGGGTTCGATTCCCGCTCACGGCCAACACCAGTGACGATTATCTGAACCGGTCCCGGGCTTCCCCTAGGTCGACTCTGCCTCAAATTAATACCTGGTGCGATGTGTAAACATTGCCACTAGGGAGACAAAGGCGGTCGGGCGTGGTGCTGGCCACCCACCCCCTCGTGTACCGTTCCGGCCTTCATAGGTGCTCGCTAACAGCACTTGCCCCTACAGTCTATTAAGGCTATACGGGGGATCTTTGTGTTATCGACCCAGGTTTGATTCCCGCTCACGGCCAACACCAGTGACGATTATCTGAACCGGTCCCGGGCCTCCCCTAGGTCGACTCAGCCTCAAATGAATACCTGGTGCGATGTGTAAACATTGCCACTAGGGAGACAAAGGCGGTCGGGCGTGGTGCTGGCCACCCACCCCCTCGTGTACCGTTCCGGCCTTCATAGGTGCTCGCTAACAGCACTTGCCCCTACAGTCTATTAAGGCTATACGGGGGATCTTTGTGTTATCGACCCAGGTTTGATTCCCGCTCACGGCCAACACCAGTGACGATTATCTGAACCGGTCCCGGGCCTCCCCTAGGTCGACTCAGCCTCAAATGAATACCTGGTGCGATGTGTAAACATTGCCACTAGGGAGACAAAGGCGGTCGGGCGTGGTGCTGGCCACCCAACCCCTCGTGTACCGTTCCGGCCTTCATAGGTGCTCGCTAACAGCACTTGCCCCTACAGTCTGTTAAGGCTATACGGGGGATCTTTGTCTTTGTTAAGGGTTTTTTAAATTATTGAAAATAAATCTCATTAATACAGAGGAAGGTGCTAATTTGGACGCAAGTTGCACGTTTGGCTTTGTTTAGGCATGCCCGACGCTGCTCGGCATCGCGCTCCGACGTGTGGCCGTGATTATTGTGTCGTCTTTGTCGTTGTCGTTGTTGTCATCTCTGTGGTTGTTATCCTTGTTGTTGTTATTGTTGTCGTTGTTGCATGTTATTTTTGTTGTTACGGTTTGTTGATCATTTTGACGAGCGATGCCCTGTGTTCCTGAGTCTACAAGAGGCAAGGGTAGCACAGCCGGCAAACGTAATTCTCAGTGGAATTGTAAACGAACAAAAAAAAAGTTTGACCGTAAATATAGGAAACCCAGAACCGAGTTCTGCTTAGAAATGAGTTTACCCATGATGCTCCACAGTAACGTGTGATGAGTTAAATTTCGATTTAAAGCTTTCGTGACCGCTGGGATTCATCTTCTTGGTTCTTTCGGTAAAGTCACGTAGAAGGGAAATAATAATTCTCACGACGTTTCGGCCACAACACAAGCAGCCGTCCTCAGGTGAAGAACAGGTCTGTCGAGAAGACAGAGTTTATATACAATTTCGATTTTATATATGTGCACTTTTTATTTTTAAGACGGTGTTAATGACCAATGTGTTGAGTGTATTTTTTATTTTAAAAAAATTGCCGTACACTATTGCTTCTTGCGTTGTATTTTAAAGTGGAATATTCTCGCCAACAACGGCATTTGTTGAACAAAACCTGACTGCTGCTGATGAGACACAGAAGGTCAAAACCAGCCAGGAGTTGTTATCGCCTTCACAAATGCTGCTGGACAATGTGGGTCTGGATAAACAAGAGTTCTGCTTGCATGTGTCTTTAATAAAACTTCTGTCCAGCTTATAAGCGTATCGCGAGTTTAAATTACTTAAAGCCGCCTCCACCCACCCATGCCGCCCCACGTCAGATAATTTTGCATGGGAGTTTTTGCCACTAGCCCCATACGCGTACGCATGCCGCCGCCTTACCAAGCAGACATACGTAATCTTACCACGGACACGTTATGTTACCACATACACACATAATCTTAACACGGACAAACGTAATCTTACCAGGATACAAATAATCTTACTCCAGACACGTAATCTTACCACAAACACACACAATCTTATCACAGACACACATAATCTTATCACAGACACACACAATCATACCACAAACACACAATCTTACCACAGACTTACTTAATCTTACCACAGACACACACAATCTTTCCACAGACACACACACAATCTTACCACAGACACACACACACACAATCGTACCACAGACACACACAATCTTACCACAGACACACAATCTTACCACAGACACACAATCTTACCACAGACACACACAATCTTACCACAGACACACACACAATCGTACCGTGACACCAAATTGACCGAATAGGGAATCATCGTTCCGGGCGGCCGTCTCTCCATTAAACTTATATATTCCATCACGGTCCTGAAGATCTTCCGATCTCCAACTGCTCAGCACTCCCAGGTCTTTTGGTGATCCGGGCTCTTGTTAGCATGGCACCATAGCCGTGGAACGCCTTGCCACTTGAAATCAGGGCAATCGGAGTCAGTAGATGTATTTAAGTCTGGATTTGAAGCTTTCGTGACTGCAAGGATTCATACTCTTAGATTTTTTCGGTAAAGTCACGTAGGTAAAAAATTAAATTAAAAGTTAATAAAAGTAATAATGGAAATAAAATAAAATAAAAAATAATTTTAGCTGTGACGGTCCCACCTGATGACGGAGACTTGTGTTGCCTCCGAAAACGTCGTGATTTATTATTTTATTTTATTTCCATTATTACTTTTATTGACTTTTAATTTTATTTTTTACCTACGTGACTTTTCCGAAAAAACCTAAGAGTACGTATTTAAGTCTGCTTTGAAAACCCGTCTTTTTTAAAGTGACCTTCCCTCTTTAGTTTGGCCGGTTGCCCTGGTTCTGTTTTTTTTGTTTCCTGCTTTTCGTGCATTGCGCATTGGGATCCTAGGATGGAATGCTGCATGACACATTTTAATTATTATTTAGAGACGTCAATGAAAGCTACAGGCAGACGGACACTTGGCCGAGAGGTAGTGGCGGTGACGTGAACGGCGACAGTCTGAAGGCTGTGATAGCTCTGCTCACTCGTGTGTGTGTGTGTGCGTGGGGGGGTTTGTTTTTGTTAACTTACAGATTCGAATCTTTTTGTCAATCGGTGCTGCCCTCTTACAAGGGTCACAGCTGGGGGAAGGGGAGGGTCAGGGGACGGGGGGAGGGGAATGGAAAATAAGTGAAAGTGGTTTCACGATGAGCACGGCATCGTGATTCTCTCCCATTCGGGGTGGCTCTGAGCCATTGGTGGAAATTCCACGTTCCACTCCCTCACTTACTAACCGACTCACTCATCCATCAACACACTCACTCACTGACCGACTCACTCATCCACCAACTCACTCACTGACCGACTGACTCACTCATCTACCAACTCACTCACTCACCGAATCACTCATCCACTACAGGTGAATCACTTCCCTTTCGGCGTCTTCCCTCGCACTGCTCGACTTTGGAGTTGCCTCCCACCGCTGTCTCTTATCTATCACACCTTTAAGAGTGCTGGCTATCGCTGGCCACTCGGTGCCCTGGGCCTCTGGGCCTGTGCTCGGCAAGCGTGGTGTAATAAATTCAAGATACTGCCGAGCATTAAACACAGTGCTTGCGACACCCCAGATCCTCATATCAGCTGTGCTTGCGAGCGTGACAGATGCCCTCTATTCGGATGCACAAGCCCACACTTAGGATGTGTCGGTGAAAGCAATTTGCATGTCCACACCTGTGCATTCATCCGCCAGCTCTATTGCGCGCGAAACTCCACTATACGGCAGCAAGTTCATACATTCTCACGTGCGCCCGAAGGCACTGTGTTGTTCAGCAATCTTTCATTCTTGTACCCAGCATCGGCACGGGATGTCATCTCACCTCGGCAAAAATTCGGCACCAAAATGTTCTCCCGTTTGGTCCCGGTGACGCCCATTGACGTGACTGCACGTGCCTCCGACTGTCTCCCCTCTCGGCATTTTCCGACCCTGTACGTCACACCACCACTGCTGCCACCATCATCACCAAAAGACAAAAAAACATCCCTCGTGTAGCCTTCATAAACTGTTGGGGCAAGCGCTGTTAGTGAGCATCTATGAAGGCCGGCACGGCACACGAGCGGGGTGGGTGGCCAGCACCACGGTCGGCTGTCTTTGTCTCCCAAGTGGCGATGTTTACACACCGTACCAGGTACTCATTTGAGGCTGAGTCGACCGAAGGAAGGGCTCAGGATCAGGTTCAGATAATTATCTGAACCGGTGACGATTATAATCGCCGCTGGTTTTGGCCGTGAGTGGGAATCAGATCAGACTGGGGTTGCCGGATTCGTTTGTATTTAGTTTGTTGTCCTTCCCCCACACCTCTGATTATCACGGTTGGCTACGTACCGTGCTAATGAAGTTCAACGTACATACATCTGAATCGGTCCTGAACCAACATACTTACACGTATAACACAGCGCGCTAACCGTTACGCTACCGCTCTCCCCACCATCACCACCACCACCACATCTACCTGCCCCATCCTCACCCGTGCTTTCTTTCTGCACAACCTGCCCGGATTGCTCGCGAACGACGCAGTGGCCACCGGGCTCGGAGGCCCTGAACGGGAGCCGGCTGGCGACGCCGCCGGCGGTGGCGGTCGTGCCGGAGGAGGAGACGGAGGCGGCGATGGCGATGGTGCCCGTGGGCGAGGAGCAGTACATCGTGAAGGCGCAGTACGAGTGCTACATGAAGATCCTGCGTGACCCTCCCTACAACGGCAGCGGTGAGCGACGTGGGGTTGTTTTTTCGTTGAACTTTTTTTGGAGGTGCGTGTGTGCGTGGTAGTGCAGCGGTTAGCGCTACTCTGCGCTAAGAACCTGGCGAGCCGAGTTCGACTCCCGCTCACGGCCAACATTGGTGACGATTATCTGAACCGGTCCTGGGCCTCCCCTAGGTCGACTCAGCCTCAATTGAGTGTTTGGTGCTGTGCGTAAAAATATCGCCACTGGGGAAACAAATGCGGCCGGGTGTGGTGCTGGCCACCCACCCCCTCGTGTGCCGTGCCGGCCTTCATTGGTGCTCGCTAACAGCACTTGCCTCAACAGTTTGTTAAGGCTATATGGGGGATATTTGTCTTTGTCTATATATAAGTACAGTATTCCCTCGCGAACTTGCTCTCCGCGATGTTTGGCCATCCGCAAGTCGCATCTGGAACTCGACACGACTGCATCGAGAGAGAGAGAGAGACAAAGTGATGAGCGAGAAAGCGTATTTACATATTATTGTTAAGGTTATTCATTCAGTTTTTCGTCGGCCAAATATCATTCTCCGCGAAACTTGATATTCATGGGCATCTCCGGAACGTGTCCCTCGCGAATAACGAAGGGAAACGCTGTTATCTCGATGGATGCTGCCTCGGTTGTAATGGGATAGAGGAAAACTCGCTGGATTTGCATCACGGGAGGGCGGTGAAACAAAAGGAACGTTGATTGCAAGCCCCCACCCAGCCCACGCACCTCTGCCCGCATCTCGGCAGTGTGTAAATGGGCAACACTGGAATTTAAAGTCGATTGGCAGGTCGCGTGGTGGTGGGGAGTATATTGTGGGCGCTCCCACCTCTTCCAAGACGCTTGGCCGGCGCCGTGGAAGAGTAGGCCTCTTGGAGGGGGCTCTCAAGAGCTCCCTCGAGTGGAGGCTCAATTGCAGAGCCGGCCCAGCCACTAAGCGACCCTTGCCATTGCAAAGGGCCCCGTGGCCAGCAGAGGGCCCCCTAGAGTCACTGCTAGCTAGTGGGTGAATAAAATCATACATCAAAGGGGCCTCCAACCAAATTTTGCTTAGGGCCCCCAAAGGTCTAGGGCCGGTTCTGCTCATTTGAGGAAACGAGAGTATACAGGGGCGCCACGGTTCCGAGATGTTAACTGGCTCGCCTGGTGTATACAGGAGGTCGTGGGTTCGATCCCGACCGTGACGCCTGCTGCATGTGTTCTCTCTCTCTCTCTCCCTGTGTTTTTCTCCGGATCCTCCGTTTTTTCCCTCCACAATTAGAAACATGCGCTTCGAGTGTTTGGCTGCTATACATTTCCACGTGATGAAACGACACTTCGTTGAGCTTACTCATTGGTTCTTTCGGTAAAGTCACGTAGAAATAAAATAAAAAATAGAATACCACGTTTCGATTGCAACACAAGTAACCGTCATCAGGTATGAATGAATGAGAAAACGAACCTAGTAAACTTAGAAATGTAATGCAATGCAACACAGAAAGTCGGCTAACACAACAGTTAACACTTTACCTGGTTGATTACGTTCTTCCAAAGATTGCTAAATTTGAAGTGAAGTGTGAGAGAGAGACAAACACAGACACGGAGAGAGACACATACACAGAGAGAGAGACACACAGAGAGAGAGACACATACGCAGATAGAGACAAACACAGAGAGACACACACATGGGGGAGAGACACATAGAGAGACACACAAGCAGACAGAGACACACAGAGATAGACACACAGAGACACACAGAGAGACACACACATAGACACACACAGAAACAACGACTCTGTGACGAGGCATTATATATAGAGAGAGAGGGGTGGGGGGCAGAGAAATTAGCATGTCGTTGAGCTTATCATTTGCGGCCAGGTCGCTTCCGACAAAAAGCTATAAAGCTTAGTGGGCCTTACCTGGTAAAATGAATGTAGTTTAAGTTTAGTTTACATGGTGAAGCTGGGGTTGCCAACCATCTTGGATTTTCACGGAATTTTCCTCTTGTTGAGGAAGCTAAGCTACTGTCCCGGGAAATCCGTATATCTTCCCGAGACATTAAAAGTCCCGATAATTGTCACTTGCGAAATACACGTAATAATCATAAATATAACATTAATACACCATTCTAGACGATGCATTAACATGTAGCTCTTTCCTATTCCGGATCTGTGAGATCATTCTGCTTCTTGCCGTGATATGTCCCTGTTTTCAGTACCTCGGAGGTGGCAACCCTAGGCCAAACCCCCCCACACAAACAACAATGAAGCAAACACTCACACATTTGTAACAGTCATAACACTACTCTTTGGTTTTTTCGGTAAAGTCACGTAGGTAACACCTGATGAAGGAAGCTTGTGTTGCCTCCGAAACGTCGTGATTTAATTTAGTTGTTTTCATTTATTTTATTGTATTGATTGTTTTACCTACGTGACTTTACCGAACAAAACAAAGAGTATGAATCCTTGCAGTCACGAAAGCTTCAAATCTAGAAGTCATAACACTACTTTACATACGTCCAGCTACATTCGACATGACGCAGTATAAAAAATACACACCGTGCAACATTCGTTGTTCATCAAGAACGTTATGCCTGTCACGAGGACACTTGTAAAGGAACTTCATATTGTCTTATTATTTATTCAGAGCCGGAGGGACATTTTGGGTATGGTTTTTTTTTGTACATCCGCGTTAACAACCAGCCACGTGTTAACACATCATCGTGAAACTTACTTTCGGGAGAAAAAAAAATTGCAGTCACGCCACCTTGGGCTCAGTGAGGTGGATTCCACAACATCAGAAAAAAATGCATCTGCAATCGATTTAGACGTATTCGGGGAAGAATTACTTATTTATTTGCTTGCCTTTCCTGCAGTAACTTATTTATATGCAAAATACACTTTGAAACGTTCATTCGGTAGCAGAGCTTCCATCTCTTGCCTCTCAATGAGTCATTCTAAATTCCCCTTCAATTATACAATTCAGAATCAGAATCTCTATCCTGGATAAATCTTATGAACTATGACGCTCTTTTTTCCCACAGATGTCCAGTAGGGGGCACGGGGATTAGACAGTTAGGACAGACAAGAACCGATACAACAAAAAGCAGCGATAGGAATGCAAAGTACAAGATATTTCATGCACGGCATCGTGGATAAAATAATAGATGGGAAGTTGGAATGGGTTGGGATGCTTGTGTAGGATTGAGGAAAGAGAGGAATAGCTTACAGAGACGGTCATTGGACTGGCACCCAGAGATCAGTTACCAACAAAAAGGAGAAGACCTAAAGCCATCGATTCTTTTTTTGGGGCTCAGCCATTGAACAAAGACGGTCACTGCATCGCGTGGCGCTTTCAGATGCGCTTCTGCGGCCGTCTGGAACGCTCTTCCTTCCGATATCAGGAGGCCACTGGGAGCTATGCACTTTTATACTGGTAGGAACCTCCTGGTTACACCAGCCCACAGGGGATTATTGTGTCCGTCTGTCGTGCAGGGAGGGGCTGGGTGGTTGGGGAAGGGCTGGGTGGGGAGGGGCTGGGTGGGGAGGGGCTGGGTGGGGAGGGGCTGGGTGGGGAGTGGCTGGGTGGGCAGGGTGGGGAGGGGCTGGGTGGGGAGGGTGGGGCTGGGTGGGAGGGGTGGGGCTGGGTGGGGAGGGGCTGATCACCCCGTGGTGCCCTTATAAAACTCAACGTTTAACCTACTCACGCCGGCTTGTGCCCGCCCTCACAGTCGGGCATATTTGCGGAATACACCACGCCGCCGTTGACTCTGGCCATTGACCGAGCAACCCAACGTTCCTACCAGCTCCCTCCGCAGGAATGCGTTATCATCGAGATTGAAAACTCATTTCTTGAGAACTGCTTTTGTTTTTAGTGTGTCGTCCTTTCCCCGTATCTCTGATTAGCACGGTTGGCTACGTACAATGCTAAATAAGTTGAACACATATACAGTATATACATACAGAAGACAGAGAGTACGAGGTGCCGTGGTATCAGTGGCATTGACTCTGATGACCTCTTGACCTTTATTGTTCGACTTGTCTCCCTTGATAAATATTAGCGGTTGAACGATGCATTGATTTCGTTGATCAATATTGATCCTTAAGCTCACGATAAACGCATCGGAAACCTCCCGTGTAAGAATCGATGTTTGCTGATTCGTATGTGTGGGTAATAATAGGCATGGCTACGGCATATGTCAGTAACTTTTAGTGCAATTCACAGCTGAGGGTGAGGGGATGTAGCGGCGTGGGGGGGGGGGGGGAAATCGATAAAATCACGCGCGGCATTAGTTGAAAATAAGAAAGATTAAAAAAAGTGCCTCGATCTTGACGCGACTTCACGAGCGTCGTTCAAACTCGGGCAATCCGCGACCTCCGTGCCGGAATCGCGACCGTACTAATGGGGTTCGTATGCTTATACTCTTAGTTCTTTCGGTAAAGTGAAGTAGGTAAAAAATGAAATTAATAAAAAAAATAATCACGACGTTTCGGAGGCAAAACGTCGTGATTTAATTTTTTTTATTTTATTTTTATTAATTTTATTTTCATTTTTTACCTACGTGACTTTACCGAAAGAACTAAGAGTATGAATCCTTGCAGTCACGAAAGCTTCAAATTTAGAATTCGTATGCTTAACCCTCCCAGCCATTACAATTGTTGTTGTTCTTGTTGTTAAAATCAAACCCAATCGTCAGTGACTGGCATCAGGGGCAAATCATCGAATCGCGAGTGCTTTGGCGCGAGTTGCTCGCACCGATTAATGCCGCAACGTTTCAGTTACGTCATTGAGCATGTGTGCACTTTGAGGCCATTGGAGGGGGATTGGGGTTGAGGCGCTATTACTTTCTTTCCATTTCCTTGGAAGCCTCAAAATTGTTTCCACGAACCCCCTATCAGCGCACAGAAGGGATGACTGCTACCACCTGGGGCGAGGCTTTGTTTAAATCGTCACAAGAGAGAACATTGACGGTCCATTTGTTAGTCAGCTGCCGGATGAAGACCTCCCCCCGCGCGGCGTTGTTGGACCGTACTTCACAGTCGCCGCGCAGCGTGCGGGGTTGGTGAATGGCGGGCTGCCCAACAACGTTGGGTCCTGACGTCGCTCACCGCTGATGTTAGCCGTGGCCACGGGGGGGTGGGGGAGGAATCGAATGGACTGTTTTTCGTAGCGGCATCTGATTCCGGGACGTTTGGGCGATGTATTTTTATTTTGTTGTTGTTGAGTATTTTTCCACATGGGCAGGAAGCAACAGGGTCGAACGAAAACCCACCCGCGTGCTGGGATGACACTCAAACCCCCCGCAAATGTAAAGGTAGCGTTGCTACAAAACATACTTGCTGCACTGCCTTCTTCTTTACAGGCACCAACAACAACACTGCTCCCGAGTTGGTCGCCATCCAGCCTCCTAGTTTACAAGATTAGTTCATCATATTCATTATGACCAGCAGGAATTGATTATCTACTCATCCTACCAGTAGTTTGAATTGTCTCCATTAAAGGCCACAGTTTGATTCAGTGTTAAATTCCCATCAGACACGTTTTTACTTTCTCACTTGGACTGTTTCGTGCTGTTGTTGTCTCTCACATTCCTGTTCACTCCATTAGCCTCAACGCTACATGAGCGATATAATTCACGTTTTAAAAAAATTCACTGGACTTGGTCACGAATCGACTTTTTCTGCACAAGCGCGTTCCAGTGTCTGTTTAATGAGCGCGAGAACGGACCGTTAGTGAGTGGGAAGCCCAGCGAACCACGGTTTATTTTCACGTTTTTTTTCTAACTGAAGTTTTTATGCAACAACTCACTCGCGGGCCCCCCGTGCTGTTCCATGCTGGAGGATCTCCCGTCGCGAAAGAAGGCGATCGCGGCGACGCAACTTGAGCCGTCTACCGGAAAGGATTGGGGGGGGGGGTTGAGAATTAAAGGGACGGATCGAAGGGGGTTATGGGTCCCCTGTCCCAACAGGTGGGGCTGTTAAAACGGGTGGTGAGGTGGCGGCATTTTGTCCATGAAGCCATCCAGATATGCAAACATAGACGTAACTTCAACCGAGATGATGGATTCAAATTGAGCAATCATTGGAAGGATGTAATTAACCAAATTAAACTTTAGCTGCTGTGCAGTTTACTACGAAACAACCAGTTTAGATTTAATTTTCATAAACATATCCATTTTCCCAGTCTGTTACCCCCAGTTTCACACACTACCATCACCATTACCACACGCTGTTTTTTGGTCTTTTTTAGCTTGTCCGTCTCCAATTCACCCCATCGGCAGCGTAACAAAAGGCTGCGTAATCCTTGCTTGCTCATCTACTTCCACCATCTGCATCACAAAGCTTCAGTGACTATATAATTCCTCGTCACAGCCATCTTTGAGACATACCTAAGCGGTTGTGCTTTCGACTACGTTGTCCCCACCTGAAGAAGGACGCTTGTGTTGTGCCCAAAACGTCGTGATTTAATTTAGTTGTTTTCATTGTAAAAATGTTTTACCTACGTGACTTTACCGAAAAAAACAAAGAGTATGACGTTACATTCTAGATTTGAAGCTTTCGTGACTGCAAGGATTCATATTCTTAGGTTTTTTCGGTAAAGTCACGTAGGTAAAAAATAATAATTAATAAAAGTTAAATAAAATAAAAATAAAAATCACGACGTTTCGATTGCAACACAAGCAATCATCATCAGGTATAAATGAAATAGCAACAAAAAATTCTAACCAGAAAAACTATAGACAGACATATAAGCAGACAGATATCACCAAGATACATAGAGAGAGAGAGTAACACAGGTACAGAGAGGGAGATCGTCTCTGTGGAGTGGCCTTAAATAGGCAGAGAGGGCGGGGGCAGAGAGATGGAGGGGGTTAGATAAAAAATTAACATGTCAATGAGTGCGGGAAACGCGTAGTAAAGTAAGCAAGTTTGAACGCTCGGCAGAACGAGTTGAACGACACCGCGGACTTCCAGCCTTTCACCTCTTCTCTACGCGTTCTACTCCGCTTCTGTCACCCGCTGGTGTTCGCGAAGAGACGGCTGCCCGCCGGCTCGTGTTAATGCCGTGACGCGGCGGGTTTTAGTGCTGGATGCAGCGGTCGCAGATGCGAATGTGATGTTTAACTTTGATCCTGACACCTGTGTATCGATAGTTCAATGGCTCAGTTGTTTAACACATGTAGGGGGGTTTCTGCCACCAATATTGTCCATGATACAGGTTCGCGTAAAATCATATACGCGTATTATGTAGTTCAATGCTCGCGTTCCATTTTATTGTGGGACCACTTTGTGTTATTGTCTTGGTGCGGTCTGCGGCCGTTTTGTTGTTGTTGCTGCCTTGCCCGATCTTGATAAATCGAAATTATATAATTATTGTATTTATCATGTATTTCTATTTATATCTATGGGACCTTTTTTTGCCAGTATCAAAGTATGAAAAATAATATTAGGGTTTTACCCTTTTCTGGCAATAAAACTGGAGGTATTACGGTTTCTAGACACCAAACGGATACCTTAGACAAGGAATCAAGTCTACACTAACCACACGTCATTGTGGTGAACATACAAACAAAGCATGCTCTGATAATGTATGCATTACATTTTGATTTAAAGCTTTCGTAACTGCAGGGATTCATCTTCTTGGTTCTTTCGGTAAAGTCACGTAGAAGGCAAATAATAAAATAATAATAATTAAACATAATAAAATACAATTCTCACGACGTTTCGGCCACAGCGCAAGCAGCCGTTCTCAGGTGAAGAACAGGTCTGTCGGAAAGTCTTTCCGACAGACCTGTTCTTCGTCTGAAGACGCTGTCTTTCCGACAGACCTGTTCTTCACCTGAGGACGGCTGCTTGCGTTGTGGCCGAAACGTCGTGAGAATTGTATTTTATTATGTTTTATTTTTTATTATTTTATTATTTCCCTTCTACGTGACTTTACCGAAAGAACCAAGAAAATGTATGCATTGTCTTTTAAACTGAAGAAGGCTGTCTCGTGTAGGCCAATCAGTTTCAAAGACAATGCATATATTATCAGCATGTTCACCACAAGTACGTATGCTCTATGCAAGACGTGATTCCTTGAAAAAGGTATTTGTTTGGTGTTTATTTCTATTTAGCGACTTGCTTACCATTTTCTCTGCTTTGCACTCCTATCGAGTTTGATGTCGTAAACTTGCTGACCCTCCCATACTGGACGTCTGTGAAAAGAGCTTCATAGCTCATCGGATTCCTCCCGCAGTCTGATTCTGACGCTGATGGCTTGTGTATGTGTGTATCTGTGTGTGCATGCTCAGGACCTTACTGTAATCGCACGTGGGATGGCTGGCGCTGCTGGGACGACACGCTAGCAGGCACCGAGGTCTCACAGAAATGTCCCGACTATTTCGAAGACTTTGACCCGTCTGGTAAGACGCACAGACCCACTCATTCGTTTATTTATGTCTTTGTATGTGTGTTTTAGTGGTAGTGTAACGGTTAGCGCGCTGCGCTATGAACCCGGCAACCGGAGTTTGACTCCCGCTCACGCCCAATGCCGGTGACGATTATTTGAACCGGTTCTGGGCCTCCCCTAGGTCGACTCTGCCTCAAATGAGTACCTGGTGCTGTGTGTAAAAACATCGCCACTAGGGAGACAAAGGCGGCCGGGCGTGGTGCTGACCACCCACCCCCTCGTGTGCTGTGCCGGCCTTCATAGGTGCTCGCTAACAGCACTTGCCCTAACAATCTGTTAAAGGCTATATGGGGAATATGTGTGTGTGTGTGACATCTGGACAGGTGCTTCTCTGTTTCGAGCACTTGACTCACAGTCGGAAAGGTCGTGAGTTCAAATTTCGGACGGGGGTCAACTCAGCTCGTCATCGCTGCTCGTTCTACTTTTGTCATGTCCACTGTTCCTTACTTTGAGATCCATGTACTCGCAGGCCGTAGACTTAGCATAGTTAGCCATATGCCTTAATTCTAGATTTGAAGCTTTCGTGACTGCAAAGATCCATACTCTTTGTTTTTTTCGGTAAAGTCACGTAGGTGAAACAATCAATCAAATAAACGAAATGAAAACAACTAAAGCCATATGCCTACATAGATTTAAATAGATACCTATAGATGCAAATCGATAGGTAGACCCATAGAGTGATCCACGATACACATAGCAAACAAAAAATTGTGTTTAGTTTGTTGTCCTTCCTCCGCAACCTCTGATTAGCACGGTTGGCTGCGTATGGTGCAAAAGAAGTTCAACATAAATACAACATACTCTTTGTTTTTTTCGGTGAAGTCACGTAGGTTAGACAAGAAAACAAATCAATTAAATCCCGACGTTTCAAGTCACTTGATACAGTAATTTTGCTGTGACGGTTCCACCTGAAGACGGAGGCTTGTGTTGCCTCCGAAACGTCGTGATTTAATTTATTTGTTTTCTTGTTTTATTTTTTAACCTACGTGTCTTTACCGAAAAAACCAAAGAGTATGGATCCTTGCAGTCACAAAAGCTTCAAATCTAGAATAAATACAACACACCGTTCAAAACCAAACATCCCATTTTTGCTTGCGGTCGGCGGCACGGATATCCTTTCTCCCCGTACCCCTCCTCTGTACCTCTTCTCAAGCCACGTCCACTGGTCCTCATCCTCATCTCCTAGAATTTAATTGCTCACTGCACCACTGGTAGGCTGGAGTGGATACACGACGAGTAGACGTAGCCACCACAGCGAGAGGTGTACCGGACGTGGTGCGCTGGCTGCGTGGACATTCACAGGGTCGCTCGCTCAGGCAGACCCACCTCAAATGAGGACCTGCCCGTCGCGTTCCACTGCATCCTCCCGCATCCTCCCGTTCTCCCCCTTGGCTTCCCCCCTCCCCCTTCTCGTCATTCTGCCCTGCACCGGTGGCACCTCCCATAGCTCTGCTCATCTGTGGGTTTCCGTGTGAGTCTGTGGGTCTCTCTGTGAGTCTGTGGGTCTTTCTTTGAGTCTGTGGGTCTCTGTGTGAGTCTGTGGGTATGTATGTGAGTCTGGGTCTCTGTGAGTCAGTGCGTCTCTATGTGAGGCTTTGGGTCTCTGTGTGAGTCTTTGGATTTTTGTGTGAGTCAGTGGGTTCTTTGTGTGAGTCTGTGGGTCTCTCTTTGAGGCTTTTGGTCTCTATGTCAGCCTGTGGGTCTCTATGTGAGTCTTTGTTTGAGCCTATGCATCTCTATGTGAGTATGTGGGTATCTATGTGAGGCTGGGTCTTTGTGAGTTTGTGCGTCTCTATGTGAGGCTTTGGGTCTCTGTGCGAGTCTTTTGATTTTTGTGTGAGTCGGTGGGTCTCTGTGTAAATCTGTGGGTCTCTATTTGAGGCTTTGGGTCTCTATGTGAGCCTGTGGGTTTCTATGTGGGTCTGTGGGTATCTATGCGAGTCTGGGTCTCTGTGAGTCTGTGAGTCTCTATGTGAGGTTTTTGGTGACTGTGCGAGTCTACGGGTCTATTCTCAATAACCCCCTCTCAATGCATCTTCTTTGTCTCATCTCAACACGTGTCCAAACCCGTGTCGCCTCCGTCACCTACTCGAGAATATCAGCAACCCCAGCTTGAGGCCTCTAAACTTCTTCATTCCACCTCCGTTCCTTTGCAGATATTCCCAGGAGCCTCCATTTTGCAGGAGGGCTTTGTTTGCAATTTTTGTGCTGCAAATCGCGGCGTGACGTGCGTGGCTTTCGAGCGCCCGCACGCAAAGGAAGCCGAGGTGTAAATGAAATCACCTTCTCTCGAGCCGTGCTTCCCCCCCCACCCCCCACCCACCGTGTGCATGCATGCTCTGCCTGCTGAGTGGGAGCCATTCCAGCGGGAGGAGGCGACTCGCCCCTCCGAGTGTGTGTACCCTTTTTCCAGAGCTGACATTTTTCGCCCCGGGCCGGCGTTTTCTACGAAATTCGTGGACAAATGACGATGGCCAAAGCGTCCGGAACGTCTCATGGCCGGGAGTAGCTGCGAGAACACACTAGAACCTCATTTGCCAGTAAATACTCTGATGGTGCATTGTCCTTGAGTTGTGCGCCTTTTGGCGTCATCTGGTCCAACCCATGTGAGACTAGGCTCTAAGGAAAGCTGTCTCGGGTGTGGACCAATCAACTTCAAGGACAGTGCACATTATCAGAGTTGTGTTTTTTGTTTGCATTATGACTGCAGGTATTGTGGTCTATGCAAACATGACTCCTTGTAAAAAGGTGTCAGTTTTGTTGCCAGATAGAAGGGTAAAAAACCAATTATCAGTAGCTGCGAGGTTTTCGGGTGTTTTGCGCCGTGAACTTGCGATTTGCTTCGGTTCGTGTTTATTTAGAGATTGGAGAAATTAAGCGGCGGGGGTTGCCTGTGTGTGTGTGCGAGAAAGAGGAGGAGGAGTGCACGGTCAACACGAGTGACAATTATTCGAAACGGTCCTTGGTCTCCTCTAGTTTGACTCGGCCTCAAATAACTACCTGGTGCCATGTGCAAACATCGCCACCAGGGAGACAAAGGCGGCCGGGGAGTGGTGCTGGCTACCCACCCCCTCGTGTGCCGTTCACTTGCCCCGACAGTCTGTTAAGGCTACACGGAGGGGGGGGTGTTCTTTGTCTTCTGAAAGAGAGAGAGCAAACGAATGGTCGTTCGATACAAAGGACGCAATGATCGTAACGTGAGAGACAACAAACTGTTCGGCCTACCTGCTCCGGCGAATAAATGCCCGTCGCACTCAGCATAATGAGGCTCTCGCAGTTTCCCAGATGGTGGATCATTACATCGTAGGATTGTGAGAAATGGCATCATCCAGCAGTGGATTAATCATGGATAATGATGATTTTGAATAATTAGTAGCCATAATAATAATAATTTAGTGCATTCAGTATTCTCATCATTCACTTACACGGACGCATATAGTTGCTATGCGGTTTTACCTAATTAAGTAAATGTGTGGGTCTGAAACGCCTGCTGTGAAGCGGATGGCGTGTAGTATTTACGGTGATTACACCCGCAGTGTTAACCAGAGCGACCGCTGGGCATGAATCCTGAATCTCAGCAACAAACACTTCCGTCATTGATTAATGAAAGGGTGAAGTGTCGAATTTTGCAGCTTCTCAGTCGTGGTTTTCCCCATTAAAAACAACAACAGCCCGAATGCGCTCGTGTTAATATCTTTTCGACCTGTCTCCTGAATCAAAAACCCCCCTATCAGATACATCCGCAGCCCCCAAATCCTGTTCATCGCAAACCGCGAGTTGCGCCGTGGGCCACAGCAGCACAGCAGGGGGAAAACTGGGGCTACAAAAGCGCAAACGGAGCTTGTCGTAGTTTTTTTACGTTTCGTCCGCTGTATTTTTTGTTTGGGGAGGGGAATTGCTCGTCCCGGGGGGTTAAACGCTCAGCCATAGTAATCTGAGCCGGGCACGGCCCCCCCCCTCCCCCCCCCCCCGCGGGCATCTTTGAACTCGATCGATGGAATCCCAGAATGCATCCCGGGGCACCACCGTGCCAGCTATCAAAGTCCTGGCACCAGTTGTAGGGGTAAGGGGGGTGGTGGTGGGGGAATGAAACACTGGCAGCGTGTTAACGCGCAATTCCCTGCAGCGCGCTTAAAGAAATATGCGTACGATAGCGCGAGGCTGTCAGCGGGCGCGCTGGGGTCTGTTGTTTCACGGCCTGTGGGGGATTTGCACATTTACAGGAAACCGACCGCGCTCCGGTTTTTTCACGACCGAGCGTGAAGGTTAGCCACAATACGAGTGACGTTGGCGGCGTGCCTCAACCGACGCCAAGCTTCTGGGAAACCCGCCTCACGGTTTACATCATCTTCTTGGTTCTTTTCACGTGGAAGAGAAGTAATAAAATAATAAACATAAAACATGATAAAGTACAATTCTCACGACGTTTCGGCCACAACGCAAGCAGCCGTTCTCAGGTGAAGAACAGGTCTGTCGGAAAGACACAGACCTGTTCTTCATTCAGACGCTGTTTTTCCGATAGACCTGTTCTTCACCTGAGGACGGCTGCTTGCGTTGTGGCCGAAACGTCGTGAGAATTGAATTTTATTATGTTATATTTTTATTAATTTATTATTTCCCTTCTACGTGACTTTACCGAAAGAACAAAAAAGATGAATCCGTGCCGTCACGAAAGCTTTAAATCGAGGTTTACATCATCTTAACGTGCCTGCCGGGGTTGGTGGGCAGGTTGCGGAGGGGGTTAACACGAGATGAAAACTACGATGCGTATCTCGCTCCCCTTCCCCGCCACGTTCCACAAGGCAAGAGACATTCGCCTTCTCTATCCCACGCTACGATTGAACGACGCTTTAACATCACCACCGCCACCATCATCATCATTAGCCATGGCCGCCGCCGCCACCACCTCTCACGGTCGTGCGACGCGATGACGCTCTGCACTTTTATCCTCTTCCACGCAGACTCCGAGAACACAGAGCCTCGAACGCGAGCGAGTCGATAACCGTACACTCTTATCAGTCACGGATTAGATATTGAAATAGTTGCAGGCACCTTCTTCCTACATTTTAAATCTTTTACGTCGTGGGATTTTAGTCTTCTAAGCCACTGCCATTTATTTTTATTTCTTGTGTTTCCTGACACAAAGCTTGGCTTGTTTCCATGGTCTCTTATTTATTTTTCTTTGTTTATTTTTGCTCTTTCTCTCTCTCTCTGCACGGCTTGCATTGGCCCTTTATTGTGCTGCCAGATCTCCTTTTTGAAGTGGAACAAGTCTTTGCCGATCGCCACCTGGGTTAAATGAAGCAAACGACTAAAAATATAGACGGTTTTTATTACTTTTTTCTTGAAGCGAACTCAAAAAATGTCTTCACAACGTTCTCTTTGGAAGTGTCTTCCTGTAAATGGTCTTGCTTTGTCAATTATTAGCATGAAGTTAGATTGTATATTTTCCGTGCCCCTTTATTTCGAACGTTCAGAAACTCACAGTTGGGTAATTTTTTTCCCCCCGGTTCATTTCCCGTCGTGGCGACAATTGCTTATTTGACGTTGAGCAAACATCGACGCTTTCTGTGCAAGAAGCTTTGTAAAAAAAATAGGAAAAGATCAGCGATGATGATGATGACATTGGCCAGAATGTCGACGATTATTATTCTATCATCATTGTCGTTATTGCTCAATTTACTTTGTTAAGGACTGCACTCTCGTGTGCAAAGGTTAAAATACAATGAACAACATTTTGAAAATCTCAAGTATGATTCTGAGTTGTGTTCCTTGGAGTGGGAAAAGCAGGTGTAATTAGAGGTCACATTAAGACATGTGGTGGCAAAATTGCACGAGCGCGTGACATCACCAGGGTTTCAGAGATTAGCGGGCACACGCTTTTAGGCAATTGCCACCTTGGCGATATACAATGTGGGGGAGAGAGAGAGATCTACGTTTGTTGAGTCTATATGATTTGTTGCACGGGCGACGGTCTCCATTTAACCATTCGCCCAGCTCTTTTAACAAAGGGATATAGATCTGTGGTGCGTGAGAGCAGCAGCAGCAGCAACAACGAGAGGCAAAGAAACATCGATATTGCAGACGAGTACCGTAGGGTCCTTAAGGGGATATTGTACAACTAACTAACGAGGTATTTGATGTTGATGCAGAGCAACCTTCTGACATTTCACAATCACGTGGTCCAGCCACATAACCGTGTCTGCGGTAATATATAATGAGAATAATAGGCACCAGAAACAAAGTTAGGTGCAAGTAAGCTCTGTGTATTGGTTTAACAAGAAAATCAAGAGGAGGGAGCGAAGGGAAGGAAACCATGGTTACCGAGGGGTACTGTTTGTTGTTCGCCCTTAAAGTCGTTAGTGATGACTCCTTTTACCGTAACTTAGTTGTTATCATCATGAGCCCTTGCTCAGTGCAATCGCCCTGAGCTCCTTTATTAGTGAGGATGCTGAGAAAGAGAGAAATATACAACAGCAGTCATTGAACGTTAGAAAACAGGAGTTTAAGGATGTTGGCCTCCGCGGTGTGATTATTATACTCAACAATACTCAGAGAATAATTATGCACAACAATAATATAATATAATCAAGCTTCTCAAATTCAATGTCTCCAGGGCACTGTGTTAAAATAAGCAATTTCCAGTTCCTGAAAAAAAAGGTTTCCTGTTTTTAGTGTTGAAAATAAAACACGCATTTTCGTTTTGCTTCTTTTGTGTAGAACAAAAAAAGTATATCCTTCACAAATGCGATGCACTTCTCAAAAAAACGTGGCGATTTTTTGTTTGTCACTTCGTGCGTGCACGAAAAGTCGCAAATGATTCTGATTTTTTTTTCTTCTCCCTTCCTTCCCATCCAGAAAAAGTCACCAAGATTTGCAACAAGGATGGAAACTGGTTCCGCCACCCGGAGAGCAACCGCACGTGGTCCAACTACACGCTGTGCAATGCGCACACACACGACATGCTGAAGGTACGCACGTGACACGCTGAAGGTGCACACACAACATGCTGAAGGTACACACGTGACACGCTGAAGGTACGCACGTGACACGCTGAAGGTACGCACGTGACACGCTGAAGGTACACACGTGACACGCTGAAGGTGCACACGTAACACGCTGAAGGTACACACGTGACACGCTGAAGGTGCACACGTGACACGCTGAAGGTACACACGTGACACGCTGAAGGTGCACACACGGCACGCTGAAGGTACACACGTGACATGCTGAAGGTACACACGTGACACGCTGAAGGTACACACGTGACACGCTGAAGGTACACACGTGACACGCTGAAGGTACACACACGACACGCTGAAGGTACACACGCGACATGCTGAAGGTACACACAGGAAATGCTGAAGATACACACGTGACACGCTGAAGGTACACACACGACATGCTGAAGGTACACACATGACACACTGAAGGTGCACACGTGACACGCTGAAGGTACACACGCGACACGTTGAAGGTACGCACACAACACTTTGACGGTGGCGAGGGGGGTCGTTGGGTCACCGCGCAAATTTTTGTGAAACTCTCGTTGCCATGGGCGTCGAGGTCAAGCCCCGTCTGCTGGTTTGCCAGGAGAAGGTGGTATAGCAAAGTGCGGACTCATCTCGGGGTTTTTTTCCATCTGTATGGGGATCGAGCGTTGCCCCCCCCCCACTCACCCTCTTAATGCATGTGGATTTTTTCCGTATGCTCCAGTCCCCCATCACTTGTACAGACACTCATCGCAAGTTGGCGGAAACACATTCTAAAATTAAAGCCCCTCGTGGATAAATAAATCATTCTTTAGGGGCTGGATTCTGTGGGCCGTAGATTTTTAGCGATTCCCCAAGAGGTGGTTGATTCGCAATGCTGCAGCACACGATGGTTAAATCTCGCAAGGTAATTTGGTCGTCAAAAGCCATACCATCACTACGTGTCTTCTTGGTTCTTTCGGTAAAGTCGGAAAGACAGCGTCTTTCGACAGACCTATTCTTCACCTGAAGACGGCTGCTTGCGTTGTGGCCGAAACGTCGTGAGAATTATTTTATTATGCTTTATTTTTATTATTTTATTATTTCCCTTCTACGTGACTTTACCGAAAGAACCAAGAAGATGAATCCCTGCCGTCACGAAAGCTTTAAATCGAAATCACTACGTGTATCACTCCCAGTTTATGTGCCAACATTAAAATAGATGCGTTCATTTTCACTTTAATGTAGCCTTGCGAGTCTCACATCGCATTTTTCTTTTCTAAAAATACTGGAGCCGAAATCACCAAGGGTGAGCAACAGTGGAGAGTTTGTCATGGGGTATGGTTGATGGTAAAACAATCAAGGGAAGGCATTGCATTTTCCAAAGAAGGGGGAGGGCCCACAAAACCATAACAGCTTCGAGCCCCCCGTCAAACTTATTCCGGCCCTGGTGTCTGGCCGGCAGTACATCTATTCGAATGAAAAATTTTGTTCCTCCAAATTTGATTCCTTGTTGACCTCGTCTCAAAGTGCGCGGTAATTTTGCTCCGTGTTGCGTAGTGACCGGGCTAGCAGAGTGCACATTACATTTTAGGCATATTTTTTCCTCTCCCCTTATTTTATTCCAATTTTTGCTGTCGCATCATCTAACAAAGGTGTGCGCAATTTTTTCCGTCTGGAACTCTGCAGCCAGCCAGTGCATCCATTACCCGTGTGTCAGCGAACAGCCCCTGGAAGAATGACATCAGAGAACTACCCTTCATACATCGCCTCGATAGACCTCTTCCCTTACCCACACTTGTGGCATACGATTTTTTTAAATGCCCTGCAACGATTGCTTTTTTTACACACAAAAAACTGACGTCAATCTGGGAGTCTCAGAGCTATAGAATCGGGCAAATTTAAATGACAGTCGGAATTTAATGCGGCGCGGGGTTTAGTTGTGCAGTCATTGGTGATCGGGCTGAGATTATCAACTCTCCACACCACTGGAGGACACAGTTTAATAACGGGTGGCTCCCCATCCCTAATTAAATCAAACCCAAGATCTCAGTGCTTTAACCTCTGAGCCACCCAATCACCATCTCCCCCACTGTATATTTTTTCCTGATTCAGTTACATTACAACATTTGGGAACTGGGCAAACACACGCGAATACAAATGTCCCAGATTTGAGGTCCACTTTAAGAGTAAACATGCACGCACAATTCTAGATTTAAAGCTTTCGTGACTGCAAGGATTCATATTCTTAGGTTTTTTCGGTAAAGTCACGTAGGTAAATTTTTTTATTAATAAAAGTAAAATAAAATTAAAAATCACGACGTTTCGGAGGCAGACGGAAGCTTGTGTTGCCTCCGAAACGTCGTGATTTTTATTTTTATTTTACTTTTATTAATTTGAATTTTTACCTACGTGACTTTACCGAAAAAACCTAAGAATATGCACGCACAAGGTGAATCCTGCAGAACAAAAGGCACATTTGTGACCCTGAGATCACTCATCCTGTCATGCCCTGCAAGTCATGTCACAATCCCACCTAACTGCACGTATCGCACAAACAGTCTTGTTTAGAGACCACCTTCTCAAAGGTCAAGACGTCATCGTGGCCAATGCCACCCGACCCTTCCAGATCCCGCAGCTGCTGCGCAGTGGACACTTGACCCTTGACCTCCAAGCTCTGCCCTCCCTGTATCCCACCATCTGGTCTTAGGTCTTGGGTCGTCAGACTCGTGGAGACCTATTCTAAAGTCTGTCTCGGTCCTTCTCCATCCTGCACACGTCCCGCACTTCCGATCAGCCACGGTTGGCTACGTACGGTGCGAAAGAAGTTCAATATACATACATACGTACACACGTGTCCCAGCCGGTGCAACCTCTTTTTGTTTTACCTGCCATAGTGTCCTCTGGATTTCTGCATTGTGTGTACCCTTCTCGCAACAACATTCTTAGCAATCCATCAGACACCGTTGCTCAGATGCAGGCGACTTCTTTCCCTTGCCGCTTATAAACTTTATTTGACAACAGCAAAAAAGTATAAATTATCGCCTTTACATTTCAGACGTCGACAGCGCACGAGGTTTTTTTTGTCCCTTTTTCACGGAGAGCGATTGGAGGAGTTTCCGCTCTTTGCTCGTTTTCAGCCTCGGACGAAGCCTTTTGCGGGCTGCAAGTGCGAAAACGAAGTGGGCCCTCTGGTTGCATCGACTCCGGGGAAATTAATGGGGGCAATTTCCCGCTGATTAATTGCAATTAAAGCTTAATTTTCCTTTTTAACAAATTGCTCGTAAAGGAGGGGAACACACACACGAAAAACCATTGCTCCGCCCGCTTCACGCAGTTCCTGATGAACTGAGCGATGTATAATTTACGTGAACAATTTATATAACTGAACAATTTTTATGCGGCATCCTGCCGCTGTGTCTAAGCACGTTATGTAAGATAACCACTTCAATTGCCTCCTCTCCGAACACACAGTGAGGATGAAATTCTTAAAATATTGTGTTTTTGAAAACTAAATTGATAGTTTTTTGTTTAATATCTGACAGACCCGTTGTCAACACTTTCGACATGCACCAACATTCAATAAAATGTGACTCATACTCCAGTCCATCTTATGTGAAGAATACAAACTGCCTTTGTCCACACACAACAACAAAAATCCACCCCACGGTTTGCTAATTTCACTCATTCTACATTTCCAGCAGACACACAGAGCATTGAGTAGCAAACGCTGAGATCCTGGGTTCTGAAATCTGTGCAGCCACCAGCAAGCCAGCACCATACTTGACCGCCTTTGTCTTCCCAATGCTGATGTTTAAATATACATCAAGTACTGCACTCATCTTCTTGGTTCTTTCGGTAAAGTCACGTAGAAGGAAAATAATAAAATAATAGAAATAAAACATAATAAAATACAATTGTATTGTATTTTATTATGTTTTATTTTTATTATTGTATTTGATTATGTTTTATTTGTATTATTTAATTATTTCCCTTCTACGTGATTTTACCGAAAGAACCAAGAAGATGAATCCCTGCAGTCACGAAAGCTTTAAATCGTACTGTACGCATTTAAGACTAAGTTGACCTATGTAAAGCCCAGGATAAGTACGGACGGCAATTGCCTAAAATGCGTTGGCTGTGGTTGAGAATGAAAGTTGCATAACCAAGTTTGTAGCGCGGGTTTGTGGTGCAGTGTGCAAGCCACTGCACAGTGTGCAAGCCACTGCACAACCACTCCCCCACTACGTACATACGAAAGACAAAGGTTCCCCTGTTTAGCCTAATTACGGCAATTTCCTTGCACCTTTGAAGGCCAGCATGTTGCACGAGGGGGTGGCATAGCTAGCACCATTTTACCAGGTAAAGACCGCTGAACTATTTTCTCTTTTTCAGAAACGATCTGGCTACCACAATTAATAGCGCCACGAAGCAGCTTCTCGTGGAAATGTATAGCAGCCAAAAATACTCTAAACGCACATTGATTGTAAATGTGGAGGGGAAAACTGGAGGACCCGGAGAAAAATCCACGCGACCACGGGGAGACCAAATATGCAGCCGTCAGGGTTGGGATCGTCCCCACGACCTCCTGTAGACCAGGCGAGGCAATTAACATCTGGCCACCGCGGTGCCCCGCAGCACACTCGTTTAAGGCTGTCGACCTTTGGGAAAAGGCCCAGGACAGGTTCAGATATCGCTCGCCGCTGATGTTAGTTAGCCATGGGCCAGACTCGAGTGAAGGTTATTGGGTTCGTAGCACAGCGCGCTAACCACTGCCCTACCGTACGCACGCACGCACGCTCGCTCGCACACGGGTGCTTAGAAATGCACCCTCTGAGTCACCCTCATGGCGTTGTTACTGCAGGCAGCCTGCTCAGAGAGCAAGTCATTCCCTAAACCACTGCTCGCTGCCGAGCATGTTGCTATGGAGGAGGCTGTGAGTGACGAGGAGTGCTGAGAGAAGATGCTTGTGCAGCGGCAGCTCATTGTCCGCTTGCTAATTCCACTCATTATTCGTTTCCAGCAGGCGATTGAGAATAAGGGGGGGGGGGGGGGTCTGGTGAAGAAAAACAGCTCCCCAACACCATCCCTGCGCCAAAACCCCGCAAACACAATCGTTACTTGCGTGCGCGTTGATGACTCGGCTGAGGCTGCGTGCGCGCGCGCGATTCTGTGCAAACATCTGAGGCTGCGATGTCCGAAGGTGAGCGGCGTCAGAGGTCGCGGTGTCTCAAAGATATCAAAGGCAACTCGCTCGTGTTTTGATGTCCGCGTGCCGTGCGTTGCGTTGCGTGCGTTGAGCTTCCGTCGCGCCGTGACGCAGTAAGCTCGGCGGTGCTGCTACGACCGCCTCGCTAAGTGCGCGCCCGGCGCTAATTGACGGTTCGGTGGGGGCGGGGAGCGCAACGGGCGTTGTCTGTTTTTGTTGTTTTTTCAGATGGCCATGAATCTCTATTACCTCGCCGTGATCGGACACACGCTCTCCATTGTTTCGTTGTCGACGTCGCTCTTCATTTTCTTTTATTTTAGGTGAGTGGGGCTCCTCGTTGTCGCCGTTGTTGTTGTTGTCCTTAATATAAAAAACACATCTCGCCGTGCACGGTAGTGGGGTATCAGGTTCCCCAACCCCGCACACTACTTGAAATCCAAACACTCGCATTGTTATTATTGACCTTCTCATGCGCAAATTCTGAAGAAGAAAAAAAAGTTGTTGTTCTTTGAACGATTTTAGCCAAATGAATCCCCCCCCCACCGCCTCCTCCTCAAATATGTTTAGGTTTATTTCATATAATACAGTCACAAAAAATTCTAATGACGTTCATTACAAGCGGTCCACTGAGCCTCATCCCACCAGCCACTGCCACCGCGAATGCTTTGCCTCAGAGCTCTGCCTTGCCCAATTATTCCACCGTAGCAGTCGCTCCATTGTCCACCAGCGTCGAATCGACGACCGCGCCCCTCCGCGCGAGAGAGGTGGTGGATTGCGCGCGGCAAAAAACAACGTTTTAGTTCCAACGCTCTGCGTCACCGCGGCCGAAAACGTGCCGAGAAATAATAGCGGTCGAGCGCCGAGGACACGACGGTGGACGAGGTGAGGGCACCCCCCAAATGTCGGCACCGCCCGCACCTGCGTACACAGGAAGTTGCGAGCGTGTGCACAGGACGCAGATTGACGCGCGATCTGGATTATCTTGAATCGGGAACGTAAAAAAAGGCTGGGAACTCGTGCGTCACGAAAACAACGGCGCGTTTAGGAAAGCGGAAATTGTTTTTTTTGGGCAGATGTTGCCGTTGTTATAACGCGTGATTGAGAGAGAACGGCGGTGGATTGGTCAGGGCTTTGTCCAGCATAGGGTTAACCATGACCGTTACTGATGGTGATGATTATGAGTTTGATTGCGTTTATCACGCCTGTACTACGTTTGTTTCCCGTGTTATAAGCGGAATAGCAAGCAAAACATCGTTCAATGAATGAACGTTTTAATAAGTAAATGTTATTTTCTACCGCGTGTCCGTGGGTGAAAGCGTGGCCACGCCATGTCGTCCATCGAGGCCGTTTGACCATCACCTCACCACCCGGTGAAGTTAGGTGGCCGGGATTGTTTCAAATTTCACTCGACACTGACGTTAGTCGTGGCCATGAATACAACTCAGGCCATGGGGTCCATAGCCCGGTGCACTCATCTCTCCCTGCGCCACCGCTCGATTTACATTTGGATACATTAAAAAAAAAGTATGACGATGATGGTGAATGCTGATGATTGCTCCACACGTAACAGCGGCTGAGATATCTATTTATAACTTGCCTAACATCCAGCCAGCAACCATCCTCACGCAATGTTCGCAGTTGTTGACAGTTTATTTTTCAAGAAGACTTACACACCAGCGTCATCTCTTCCACAGATCCGAACCCGAACATACATCATCTCAGTCAGCCCGAGGTCTATCAAAACTTGTGTTATATTGTAATAAAGTTCAGCACATTGCCACCAGGTCTCGGTACAAATCAATTCCTGCAAACCCGAACACAGCTTCCAATTGCGGGACTGTCCGTGTCATGTCTGGGTCAAACCTGGACATGTGGCAACCCTAGTTAATGTGTGTGCAATCATGTGCATGCACACAGACAAAGATCCCCTCCGGATAGCCTTAACAGGCTCTTCGGAAAACTGCTGTTAGTGAGTAGCACATATGAAGGCCAACACAGCATACGATGTGGTTGGTGGACAGCACCATGCCCGGCCACATGTATCTCCCCTGTCCTGATGTTTACGCACCGTACCAGGTACTCGTAACCCTGTGTATATGCGCACACACGTGTTTTCTTAATATCGAACACGACAACAACAACAGTGTTATTTGCGCGGAAATGTGCTCGAGTATGATGCATCCAGCAGTGAATAGAAAAGGCAAATTCGCGTTAAAACCTGCCTGCGCATCAAATATTACACATCAGCGCCACCATGCATACGGTGATCAGTGCTGTGTTTTCCTTTGACCCTTTTGAACTCGGAAGCCAGCAGCGTCATCTTGCTCGTAAATAACAATAGAGAGAACGCACTCGAGCAGTCTAATGCAAGTCAGATGTGCCTTCGTGCTATAAAGGAAGGCAACAAAAGCCATTTATTGACGCAGAACATTCGCTCCGGCATGGCTGCTCTGGATTGATACGTTCGCTCGGATGCGCGCCGCTCTTCGGCAATCGACAGTGGCCCACGTGGTGCGTCATGCCGTCCGCTGTCGGGCGGCACCACTGGGCACAAGCGAGCCAAGCAAAAGCTTAGAGGCCCAAGAAGCTCAAAAGGGATGAAAAAAAAACAACCCCCCCTATGTGTGCATCAAATATCCACTCAAATTCAAACACCGGTGAGCATAGCAAGATAATTAAATTCTAGAGTTTAAGCTTTCGTGACTGCAAGGATTCATACTCTTAGTTTTTTCGGTAAAGTCACGTATGTAAATAACAAAAGTTAAAATAATAGAAATAATAATAGAAATACAATTATAAATCACGACGTTTCGGAGGCAACACAAGTCTCCGTCATCAGGTGGGACCGTCACAGCCAGATACAGAAAATCTAGCTGTGACGGTCCCACCTGATGACGGAGACTTGTGTTGCCTCCGAAACGTCGTAATTTTTTATTATTTTATTTCCATTATTACCTTTATTAATTTTAATTTCATTTTTTACCTACGTGACTTTACCGAAAAAACTAAGAGTAAGAGAATTAAAGCCAATTCATCTCTCGTGTGCGCTGTTTGAATTATTATCTGGGTCTCTATGCTCTGATCTAAATCTATCTGCGTCCCCCCCATGTCTATGTACATCTCCTTTCACTGCGTATCTGTCTCATCGGTATCTCAGTTTGCTCGTCATACTACATCTCTTATCCCTTGTTTATATCCCTTCTGTCATCTCACTCGGAGTTTATAAATTGAAAGCAGAGGTTGCGGGGTGGGGGATCGGCAATATAATTGAAGCTTCGGACCCCCCCAATAGTCTAGCACAGGGGTTGGAAACCTTAACGCCTAGCACGGAAAATAGTTGAAAATGTCTCGCCCAACGTCTCCACATGTGCCGCTGGACCGGAGGTGATGGGCGGAGCTTGGTGACATCATTGGTGTCGTCTTGGGCCTCGTTATGCTGGGTGTGGCTTGTATGTTGGGGGGGAGAAGGGGGTTTTTTTCAAGGTGGCTGCCACGTTTAAAGGCGTCCGTGTAAATATCCACACAAAAATAATCGATTGCAATGCTTGGTCGAATAAGCCACTTTATCATTCTCGGCACTCTGTTTAGTTTGTTGTCCTTCACCCACACCTATTCACATGCTCTCAATTGCTTTTGATGTATACGTGGCATGCATTGCGTTTATCATGGGATTCAGCGTTCGACGTCGCACCTCTCGATTAAATTCCGTTATGCTTACCCCGAGCTCTCAATACTCTGATAGTGCGCTGTTTTTGAGTTTGGCGCCTTATGGCGTCATCTGGTCCAACACCAGTGGAGACTGGGCTCTAAGAAAAGCCGTCTCGTGTGTGGACCAATCAACATCAAGGACAGTGCATATCATTATCAGAGTTGTCTCTTTTTGTTTGCATTTTGACTGCTTTTGTTGTGGTTATTGCAAACATGATTCCTTGTATAAAGGTGTCAGTTTTGGTGCCAGATGAAAGGGTAAAAACCTATTACTATATCTTGATTCAATTCCACAACGCACAATGAGCTCTCTTGGCAAGTAATGATGCGTTGAATCCATTCGTACCCTTGTGATACTTGCATCAATTTGTGCCTCTTAAGGACCGAATATTAATGCAAATTATGCAACAAATTATGCTACATTTGTGCTTGACGTGGTGGGGGGGGGGGGGGGCTGGGTGGGTGAATAAAGCTGCACGGTTGAGACATAATTTCTTTGAGAAGGTCCAAATAAGAATTGCTCCCCAGAATTCATTGGATCGGTGGCGGGTGAATCATTACATGCCGAGTGCTTACACACGTGCGTGTGTTGTGTGTGGGTGTGTGTGTGTCTCCAGGAGCCTGAGCTGCCAAAGGATAACGCTCCACAAAAACCTCTTCAGCTCCTACATCCTCAACTCCGTCATCACCATCATCTCGCTCACCGTGGTGGCTAACAACAGGCAGCTCGTAGCCAGCAACCCTGTAAGATGCCTTTTGGGTCCTTTCATTGTGCACGGGGTCTTAAACCTATGGGGGGTATAGGCCAGGGTTCTTCACTCATTTTCAGATGGAGGCAACTTTCGCCGATAAGACATCGTCAGTGTGAGGGCCGCCACACATTTGAAACCATTGGGGGTTTGGCAGCAGCACGATGATGATGGTGGGTGGGGGGGGAGGGGTGTTTTCACCATTTGTGTCTTGTCAGGGGCCCCACTAAAGGCCATCAGGGGCCGCCAATGGCCCGCAGGGCCTTGCAATGAAGAACACTGGTATAGACCACAATCTCTTTTCCACTGTACAACTGGGCCGTGCCGTGTCAGACCCGGCCACGGTTAAGCAGGCGCCGAGTTGTTTTTCCACTGTCAAAGCCACGCACGACGTGTTGGAGACGCCAGTCGTTAGCCCCGCCCCTGGCCCTGCTTGGCTCCCCAGCCTGATTTAGATGTCCTGTGAGGCCAGTGTAGCACGGTTTTGTTCAGGCTTGGCACAGCAAGTAGCCAGTGGAAAAGCTGCCTGTACCATGGCGGCCCCACGCTCGCTCGTCTCGGGTGTGCCAATGGAAAAGGGGCATTGTTTTTTTTGGATGCTGTCCAACAAAGGTTGAGAACACTAATGTTGTTTTATCTCTTTCGATAAGGGGGGAGCATGGCAATTATCTTAAAGATGATCCAATTAGAACGAACCTGTGGTATAAAGTTGTGTCGCCATTACAGACTTACACCATTAAGAAGTGGCCACATCGATCCAAGGGATTTCCCAGAACTTGGAGACACTAATCAGAGCTAAGAGGTTTTAATTTCAACATGCAAAAGAAACATCTTGCCCTGAGTGCTATCCCTTGAGCTTCTGTACTGCAAATTAAATGAATTCGTAGACGAACGCACGGTGGAATGAATTTGGTTGCCATAACATTGAAATAAATAATAAAAACGCGCTCCCAAAACCGCACACCACGCAGAGAGTAACGCTGACTTGTCTAGCCTGCTATTTCAAGGGCACTTCATGGATCTATGATCTCTATAGATAGCTGAAAAATAGCCTTCATCGGTCTCTGGTATATATAGAAATGTTTTTTTTTTATAGCCCCGAAGGTCCCAGTGACGTCACATGGCCAGCAACAAACAGCACTATAACATTTCGATTTAAAGCTTTCGTGACTGCAGGGATTCATCTTCTTGGTTCTTTCGGTAAAGTCACGTAGAATGGAAATAACAAAATAATAAAAATAAAACATAATAAAATAATTCTCACGACGTTTCGGCCACAACGCAAGCAGCCGTCCTCAGGTGAAAACCAGGTCTGTCGGGGAGACAGCGTCTGAATGAAACAGCACACGAGCTTGGAGCATATATATAAGCTGGATTGGGAGGGGGGGAAAGGGCGCTTCGACAAAAGAATTTGCATATCAAGAGGAATTTAGCCTATTTATGGGAAATGCAGGAATGTGATTAGTACTACATATCTTGTTTAACCAGCTGAACACTCAAGAGACCAGGATGAGTCTCATTCGCAGAAAGTGACCTGCGGCATTAATCTGCCAGTCGGGCGTGAATATTTATCTTGCATTATCCCCAATTGAGTAATTTGCGGGGTAATTTTTTGAATCCGAGCTCTTGACGTCGGCACGAAAGTGGATTTACTGTTGCGCGTTACGTTAAGGCTGTGCGCTGTTAAGCAGTAGACGTCCGCGTAGTACCGCGGTTGTTTACTAAACTATTTTAAACTGAAGAATGGTTTATTTTACCAAGTAAGGCCCCCACTGAGCTATGTAGCTCTTTTTCAGAAGCGTCCTGGCCACAAATGATAGCACAAATGAAGTGGCTTATCACGTGGAAATGTATAGCAGACAAATAACTCTAAATTAACCAGGGCGGCCTCCGGACTCGAACCGCGAGCGTGTGCAACAAGAGGCGAACTCACCGCCGCTAGACCGCCCAGGAGGAGCGGTTGGCAACAAGCAGCGGCAACGTTAATAGTTTGCACATCCACGGGCTACGCACTTGGGTTTTAATGTCTGACCAAAGGCTAAACATTGGCATATAGGCGCAAGAGCAAAATAGCATAATGATCAACCTCATTAACTAAATTAATAGCCACGCGCGTGTGGCCTTGCATTAATCAAACAAGGCAGTATTATCCACGCGCGCGTGCATTCATGCGGGGACCGCCTGCGACGGGGGGGAGAATGCATAACACCAATTCCCGTCATCTGCATAACATTTCGCCACAACACGGTTTGCATTCACGGAGAATTTAAATGCACCCGTATTGTCAGCCACTGTACAGCTGTACGCGATACGCATGGTGCTCAATTGCACGCGGGGCGCTGAAACGGGGGGACGTGCAGTTAGTCTCTCCCAGCGGTGGAAGCAAGAGAACTCGGAAAGGTCGCGAGTTCTAATGCCGGACGGCGGTTGGGATATGCGACGGTCGGTAAATTCGGTGCACTGTAAACGATTGAAATGTCGTGTTTCGTTCCTGTTCGGTTGAACCGAAAAGATACCCGGTCCATGCTAATTCAAAGCATAACTACCACATGCGAAGACGTCGTGAGCCTTGTGGCTCAGTGGGTATAACAATCGGCACGCTTGACAGTTCAAAGCCTGGTTGGGGGCTGGAATTGGCCCATCGTCCCTCTGGGTTCGATAAAATGCGTAGCACATTGTGCGGACGCAGTAAACAGCAGTTGTCCCGCGGAGAGACTCAACCTGCCACAGGCGATGTTGGAGTTCCACCGCACACACAGGGCTGCAACATTGGAGATGAGCACCACCAATGAGTGAGAAATCCCTCTCCGACTTCTCATACGGCTGTAAGCGGAACGCATCGCTGGCAGCGACAAATAACGCAGCGAGATCCTCAAACAACAACAACAACAGCATCGTCGCCGCATGTAATGGAACACAAATGCGTAAAATGCGTAAAATGCTGGGCCTTGGCGGGGAGGAACCGAACCGAAATACAGTGGGGCGTCGCAGCGATGTTTGCATACGGGGAGTGTATTTTGGCTCGAGGGAAGACCACAAAATAATTACAGCCTCAAAGCGATCCTGTTCATGTCCAGCGAAGCCCCCACCCCCCCCCCCCCCCAGTATTTTCTGCCACTTTTTACGCGCCGAATTCTGCAGCCCGGATCAAGTTCGCGTTGTTGAACCGGAGGCCAGAAAAGCGAAGCCGCAGTTGTCGGCGAAGGGTTAAATATAATCTCCGCGCGTGCGTGTGGCACGACGAAGCGTGTGCTCCGTCGTGCATTATTCCCGGGATTGGCTGCTGCGGGACAAAATGTGATTTATGTGGCTTGGGACCGTGCGCCGCGCACGTACACGCGTGTGGCTTCGCCCGCACGCACTATTTATAAATAATACATACGTATTCATGAGAGGGGGGCGGTGGGTGAGTGGGTGGGGGGGGGGGCGCGAAAAGGACGGCTTGAGAATGGGGATATTGAAAGTTCATGTAGATTAAAATTTGCTTTGGCATTTTCCAGTATGCAGCGCTTCACCTGAACACCGCCGTTGATTATTCCGCGACACAATATGTGCACAGTAATGGGGATGCTGCTGCTGCTGCGGTGTGATGGTTAGCGCACCGGGGGTGATACCCAGAGGTCGCCGGTTCGATTTGCCGACGCTGCGGTGGAAACTATGGGAAAGTTTCTTTAGTCTGCAGCCTCTGGAGCAGAGGTCGCAACCGGGTACCCGATACCCGTACCCTACCCGATACCCGGCTACCCGTACCCAGCCGGGTACGGGTACCCGTTTGCGACCCTGGTGCCGCCGGGTACGGGTACGGGTAAGGAATCAAAACCCGTTTGCGACCTCTGCTCTGGAGGTGCCACCATTCACCGGAGTGCAAAAAACAAATAAGAATTGATTCTTGAGTCAAATCGCGACCCTGCTTATGGAACCAACGGTTCCAACCATATGGCAACGTTTGCCCAACAGGGGGGGGGGGGGGGGGGAAGGGGAGAAAAAGGGGGTGAATCTTCATACCTCCAATTAATGTCATGTCCATTGAGCTAAATATACATCATTGTAAGTGTTATTGCCTCTTTACACGGTACCGTCACGCGTTCGACAAACATTGCCCTGCGTACAAACCTGCCCGTGCATGCAGAGCGGTCAAGGCTCGGAACGTATAACCTCTTCTTGGTTCTTTCGGTAAAGTCACGTAGAAGGGAAGTAATAAAATAATAAAAATAAAACATAATAAAATAATATTATTTTAATAATATTATATAGAACATAATAAAATAATATTGTTTTATTATGTTTTATTTTTATTATTTTATGATTTCCCTTCTACGTGACTTTACCGAAAGAACCAAGAAGATGAATCCCTGCAGTCACGAAAGCTTTAAATCGAAATTTAACGTATATCCTCTTTTCCTGCGAGGCAACTTTACGAAGTAAAATGACGAGACGGACAAGTCCTTCCAAACCGAAGTTGTTGTTTGACGTCACCTTTGGGCGTTGCGAATGAATTAGTCGCAGCGAGAGGATATTGTGGAAAGAAAGGGAGAGAGGTGGGTGGGTGGTAGGGGAGGGTTGGTGGAAAAAAAGCGTGGCGAAATTGTTCTGAATCCGTGAAATTCTCTCTTTCTAGGTCGAGTGCAAAGTCCTCCAGTTTCTCCAGCAGTACCTGAACGGCTGCAATTACTTCTGGATGCTGTGCGAGGGGATTTACCTACACACGCTCATCGTGGTCGCCGTGTTCTCGGAGAAGCAACACCTCGTATGGTACTACCTCCTCGGCTGGGGTGAGGACGTCTCTCTCTCTCTCTCGTTTATTTTTGGACGCCGCCGCCGACAGCACCGGGTGTCGGGTTTTCGTCGGCCCGACGCTCACAATAGCAACGTGCGCGAGGGCGCGTTCCGCTTTTTTTCGTGTTCGCTTTCGGCTCGCTGTGGTTTTGAGTGACATGCCTGCACCCACCAACACCCACCCACCATCCCTACCTCCCCTCATCTCCTCTCTTCTCCCCCCCCCTGCATCCCATCGCCGGTACCTCCATGTCCCTCTCAGAGGCACGTGGCTTTGGGCCCCGCTGTTGCCCCTGCGGTGGTATTTACTTAGCCCCTGCCACCTTGTCGCAAATACTAATACCACACACGGGCAGCACTTGCCGGCACAGAGGAGGAGATGGGGTTTGGGGGGATGCGGGAGGAGGGAAGGAAGGGTTTGGGGGACGTCGGGGGTGAGTGAGGGAGACACAAAGATAGATGTTGGATTAGTGCAAAGATAATGTGAGGGCTTGGACTGTTAGAAAAGGTATAAGGCGCAGCTCCGAAATTGCTTGCGCGAGCCAGACTTGCGAGAGGGCAAACCCCAGAGGCTACTCTTCCACGTTGACCAGACGGTGTTGGATGTGCGTAGCCACACTTTTACCCCATCGCACGCGACTGCCGATCGACGAACTCTAGCGGTGACCCCCGTGTTGGACAACGGCGTCGTGGGGGAATTTCAGAAACTTTCGCCATCGTTTAGGCTGCCGCGCAGAATTTAACTCGGAACAGTCTGGAATGCCGTCCGAGGAATTGTTGTATATATTTATTTATTTATATATATTTTTCTTGCTCATAAGCCTATTCGTAGGATGATAAGAATATAGGGCACAATAACGTGGGGTTATTACTGTTATTACGGATACTAATCCCATTGCCAGCCGAGTAGTGTTCCGGCAAATATCAAGTGAGCAATAAGCCCCGATGTTTGGTAAAGTGTTGAGGCCTCTCCTTGTCTTCAGGGTCAGGAAATCCCCGCATTTGCGATGACCCACAAATTAGACATAATTACTATTTATCATTAACCTTCTTTTGCCACTGAATTTGTGTATAGTTTAATAGTTCTGTATGCACTTGTTTTTATATGTATATAGATGTTCCGTAATTATCACCCAAAGAGAACACGGAGATGAAACACTTCGTAATTACGATGCATGTTTCCTAATTATGAATAGTATAATTCAAACCATCGGCTTTCGGCGTTTGTGAATGCAAATATGTACGCCACCCCCCCCCAACTTCTGTTGTGGAGGTTGCCGGTTCAATTCCATATCCAGGCGTGGAAATTGAAACAGTGGTTGCAAGTTAAATCACCCTCTTCCTCCCACCCCACACACCGCCTCTCGTCCACCCAACAGTACACCGCAAAGTCACGTAGGTAAAAAATAAGAATAATAAAATTAATTAATAATAAATGCAATAACTAAATTAAATCACGACGTTTCGGAGGCAACACAAGTCTCCGTCTTCGGGTGGGACCGTCACAGCCAAATTTACTGTTTCTATTTTCATTTATTATTAATATTGTATTATTATTATTTTACCTACGTGACTTTACCGAAAAAACCTAAGAGTATGAATCCTTGCAGTCACGAAACCTTCAAATCTAGAAGTACACCGCAATTAGCCGAGCATCAGGTCACGTGCGGTAGGGTAAAGTGTGAGTACTCCTACCTCAGCAAAATACGTATGGGCCAGTGATGGGAGAGTAGACCAATACACCTCTTTATAGCTTGCTCTAGCGGAGGACCCTTCTGCTAGCAATTGCAGGGCCTGCGTGTTAAACTGCCATTGTGTTGTCTAATGAAATGGTTACGTTGGATCGACGAAGGTCTCTTTGTGGAGCAGCTCTGACCCACGTGCCCTGTGTGGCATTGGCATACTCTGCAAACCGGATGGGTCCAGATGGAAGGGGCAATGTCGCTGTTATTACAGCATAAACTATGATTAATTAAACTTCAAAAGGCACGGCAATGGAAATGCCAAGCTTGAACACTCGCAATTAAAACTTAATGGGTCACGTAATGAAGCGGACAACACGTGCAACATTAAATGTAAAAATTGTAGAAAATGGAAGTATAAATTTAATACCGAGTTTTAATTAACGGCTTCGCTCGTGACGTCAACGTGTTGACGGGACGGTGTCAGAGCTGGGGAACTGGATATCTGTGAAAAAGAGCTTATTGGCTCATCGGATTCCTCCTCCAGTCTAAATAAAGATTCTGATTCTGATACGAAGGGAAAGCGTACACACGTGAAATTCTGTCGTATTTCGAGCCATATTGGGCTAATGTTAGACGTGTTGTGGTTTGTCAGACTACCGAAGATAACTCACCTCACAGGAATGCGTTCGGTCTAATTTTACACCATCATATTCTGTTACACCTTACTATACTTACGCATCGTGTTTGACATCTTAGGGAAACTTGGCATTCTGGCACACACACGAGCACACGCACACACGTATTTCGGGTACAGTAACCGCATACATGCACGCACATTCATATTTTTAACGGGCTCTGAAATGAATTTTTTTGTAAATAGTTTTTTTTTATTGACGGGCCTTTTTGCCGCCGGCTGATTTATCAGCCATTGTCAAGGCTGACTTATTTGATTTATTTCACCCATTTTATAATAACCATAGTAGACCAAAGCTGGTGAAAAAACGATTTATATACACAAACACATGTTGTTTCTGCGCTATGTGTGTTTGCGTGTATGTGTGTGTATATATAGTGGGGAGTGGTGGCGCAGTGGTTAACGTGCCGCGCTGCGAACCCAGCTTCCCGGGTTCGATTCCCGCTCACGGCCGACGCCAGTGATGATTTTCTGAACCGGTCCTGGGCCTCCCCTAGGTTGTATCAGCTTCAAATTAGAAACCTGGTGCGGTGTGTTAACATCGCCACTGGGGAGACAAAGGCGGCCGGGCACGTGGTGTTGGCCACCCATCCCCTCGTGTTCCGTGGCAGCCTTTATAGGTGCTCGATAACAGCACTTGCCCCAACAGGTTGTTAAAGCTATATTGGAGAGGGTCTTTATCTTTTTTATATATATGTTTCGATTTAAAGCTTTCGTGACTGCAGGGATTCATCTTCTTGGTTCTTTCGGTAAAGTCACGTAGAAGGGAAGTAATAAAATAATAAAAATAAAACAATTCTCACGACGTTTCGGCCACGCTGTCGCCTTGACAGACCTGGTTTTCACCTGAGGACGGCTGCTTGCGTTGTGGCCGAAACGTCGTGAGAATTGTTTTATTGTGTTTTATTTGTATTATTTTATTACTTCCCTTCTACGTGACTTTACCGAAAGAACCAAGAAGATATATATATATGTTATTTTTGTAAGCCGGTAACTTCCAAGTTCGGGGCAGAGGCCTCCCCCAGTCTCCCCATTCCTCCCTTTTCCCAGCTGCTCTTATCCAACAGCGGCCTCCGAACACCGCCATGACGTCTCTCTGCTGCCTCTTTGCCATCACCTCCGCTGTCCCCCCTCCGCTTCCCTGCCCTTCTCTCTCCCTCTGGGTCTCCGCTGCATCGTTGTTTTTAAATCCTTTATATTAAGTTCGCTTGCTTGCTTAGGACCGTGCAAATCTTTCGGTCGTTTTTTAACCCACTTCCCGTGATCCAATCGAGCTGACATTTTGCACACAGACTCGTTGTGCGTGACAATGCATTTTCGTGAAAAATTTTTTCAAAATTTTACACTGTTTAGGAAAAAAATAATATTTAATTACCAATTGCTTAATGCTGCCAGACAATCATCTGACCCATAGGTGGCAGCCATCTCAAGCCAGAGGACGAGAGGACTCTAGTCGCCACGCATATAAAGGATTTATCGTGAAAAACTTTGGTTTTACGAGTTATCTTATTTTGTCTCTCACCTCTCGTCAGCTGTCCCCATGATGTACGCCTCTTGTCTAATGCCACGAACACAGGTACAGGTAAAACCCCCTGTGGTCAATACACCTGTCCTGCCCAGTTCCGCTTGGTTTCTTTATTCCTTTATTTATTCTCTCACCAATCTCTTCAACTTAGTACTTCCAAAATACTCTTTGTGGTCACTATTATTATTGTTGGCGCTTATTGCACTTGTTTATCCGATACAAAGCAATCACATTGTATGTCTACACTGTGTATGTATAGCTATAAACACCGACAGTAAATGTCTCTTCATATCGTGTTAAATTCAAATGCATCCCGAGGTGCTCCACGTGTAATACACACCGTCAGTGCTGGAGCAAGCTAGTGCGGGTCCTGTAGCATATGTTATAAAGGGCCTTAAACGTCGTAGTTTTTTGGACAATTTTTTTGTTTTACTTGACTTTACCGAAAGACCCAGAGAATATGAATTTCTGCAGTCACGAAAGCTTTAAGTCAAGATTTAATTGTATTTTTTCATTTGTTATACAGCCAGATAATACGATCAATTGCTAACCTTAAACACCCAGTCGTTCATCAAAGTTGAAGGCAGTATAGTACTACAGTAATAGAGCAAGTGCAGAATCACTGAACCGGAATTGATAGCTCGAAAGCATTTAGCGCGGGGCCCTTGAAAGTACGGGGCCCGTAGCAACACATGTAGCTACTTTTGCTACTCGGATAATCCGGCACTGCACACCGTGTATATGTTTCGGAACAAATGGTGGACAACTCTCTTCTTTTTTTATTACACACACACACGCGTCACGTTTAATGCGCGGCAACAGTTTCATTGCACATGAAATATTTATTTCCGGCCATCCCGTCACTTGGCGACAATTGCGGGCTGCGCGCGCGGGTTTCGGGCACGCGGTGCAGTCTGCTGTCGTCAGCATCCATACATCTAGAGGTGTGGGACGGGGGGGGGGGTCCCGAGCCGTTAAAATGCGTGAGCTGACTTGTGTTAACGTGGGACCTTTTTTCCAGCATCAAAAGTATAAAAAAAGAATAGATCCCGTTTTGTAGCTGCTCACCCCGAGATATTAATGCATTCATTGTCTTTCTTCTTGGCTCTTTCGGTAAAGTCACGTAGAAGGGAAATAATAAAATAATAAAAATTAAACATAATAAAATAATTCTCACGACGTTTCGGCCACAACGCAAGCAGCCGTCCTCAGGTGAAGAACAGGTCTGTCGGAAAGACAGCGTCTGAATGGACTGACATGTTCATCACCTGAGAACGGCTGCTTGCGTTGTGGCCGAAACGTCGTGAGAAATATTTTATTATGTTTTATTTGTATTATTTTATTATTTCCCTTCTACGTGACTTTACCGGAAGAACCAAGAAGATGAATCCCTGCAGTCACGAAAGCTTTAAATCGAAATTCATTGTCTTTGTACTCTTCGTCTTTTGGCGTTCTCTGGTATGACACTGGTGAGACAAGGCCCTAAAGAAGGCTGTCTCTGGTGTAGACCAAGCAGTTTCAAAGACAATGCAAATATTATAAGACCATGTTTTTTTTTGCATATTCACCACAAAGTACACGCGCTTAATGCAAACTTGATTCCTTGCAAAAGGTTTCTCTTGGGTGTTTGAACATCTTAACACCTCCTGTTTTATTGCCAGATAGGGTAAAACCTATTCTTATTTTTTCATATGGTATTAATATATATCCGCGCGACGTATTGCACGGTGATTTCCCCTCCTTTACTCTTATATCCGCACGATCCGTTGCAGGGTGATTGTCTGTTTCTCTTGCCCACTGTGTCTGCAGTTTTCCCATTGGTCCCTGCCGTCATACACGCCGTGGCGAGATCCGTCTATTACAACGACAAGTAAGAGATCCGTCTGTTATAAGGACCAGTAGGAGATCCGTCTTTTAAAAGGACAAGAAAGAGATCCGTCCGTTGCAACGACAATTAAGATATCCGTCTGTTATAACGACATGAGGTCCGTCTGTTATAAGGACAAGTAAGAGATATGTATTATAATGACAAGAGATGTCTGTTATTACGACAAGAGAGCCGTCTGCTATAACGACAAGATATCCATCTCACCATTGGAACCTCCTTTGCCAGTAGCAAAATATGATAATTGTTTTTTTTTACCCTTTTATCTGGCAATAAAACTGTGTGCCTTGTGCGCCTTTTGGCGTCATCTGGTCCAACACCATGTGAGACTAGGCTCTAAGGAAAGCTGTCTCGGGTGTGGACCAATCAACTTCAAGGACAGTGCATACATTATCAGAGTTGTGTTTTTTGTTTGCATTCCTACCGCAGGTATTGTGGTCAATTCAAACATGACTCCTTGTAAAAAAAAGTGTCCGTTTTGTTGCCAGATAAAAGGGTAAAAAAAACAATTATCAAGATATCCATCTGTTATAAGGACAAGATATCCATCTGTTATAACGACATCAGATGCATCTATTATAACGACATCAGATCCGTCTGTTATAACGACATCAGATCCGTCTGTTATAACGACATCAGATGCGCCTGTTATAACGACATCAGATGCATCTGTTATAACGACATCAGATCCGTCTGTTATAACGACATCAGATCCGTCTGTTATAACGACATCAGATCCGTCTGTTATAACGACATCAGATGCGCCTGTTATAACGACATCAGATGCGTCTGTTATAACGACATCAGATCCGTCTGTTATAACGACATCAGATCCGTCTGTTATAACGACATCAGATGCGCCTGTTATAACGACATCAGATCCGTCTGTTATAACGACATCAGATGCGTCTGTTATAACGACAAGTTCGAGTGCTGTCTCCCCACGGCACTCCACTGCCCGCCACCCGCTAGGAGCCGCCCTATTCCTCGTGACGTTGGGGAACCCCCAATCCCTCCCAGATTCGCCGAGCTACAAGCCACCCAATTGTGCCTAATATAGAGTGTGTGATGCAATTTTGACAATTGTACTGCGGTTATTTTGAAATATTGCGGCTGTTGTAATCTGTGTGTCTGATTGTTACCGGGAGCGGTAGTGTAGCAGTAAGTGCACTGCACTACGAAACCCGGTGGCCCGAGTTCGATTCCCACTCACGGCCAACACCAGTGAAAATTATCTGAACTGGTCCTGGGCCTCCTCTCTAAGTCGACTCAGCCTCACATGAGTACCTGGTGCGGTGTGTAAGCATCCCCAGTCATCTCAGTCATTTAACCCATAACACCTGGGCCTGTCCTATGACGGCCTGTTCGTGAGCCTTCCAGATTCCATTTGAGCTTAAAGTGCACCCAGTCCTGCACAAGGACTGTGGTGACATCACCATCACTTAGTGGCGAACAGTGGCTGTTGTTGTTGTTGTGTGTGTGTGTTCATGCATGTGTACTCGTGGGCGAAGTGGTCATTTACTCCTAATTACTACCTCTTTACTTTTTTTCCAAAAACGTAATAAACTAAAACCCCAACAATTGAGAAGAGAGGTGGCACAGTGGTTAGCGCACTACGCTCCGAACCTAGCGACAGTGAGTTCGATGCTAGGTGGGGGGCTAAAATTGGTGGCGATCGTCTGAACCGGCCCTGGGTCTCCCCTTGGTCACCTCAGCCTTAAATGAGTTTCTCGGCGCAGTGTGTAAACAAAAGCTCTCGGGCGACAAAGGTTGTCGGGTGTCGTGCTGGCAACCCTCACCCCATCGTCCACCACGCCACCCTTCATAGGTACTTGCTTATAGCAGTCCCATCAACCTGTGTAGGCTGCACGGGGGCTGGGGGGTGACCTTTACCTGCACGTGACTTTAACTTTCATGTACGCGTGTGTCGCTCTGTTTTACAGATGTTGGATCAGCTCCGAAACCTACTTGCTGTACATTATACACGCGCCCTACATCATCGCGCTGCTGGTGAGTAATGCGCCGCTCATCGCCGCGCTCTCCGACAGCCTTCGCTCTATTGACTGTGCCGGCTCTCGTTCCCCGTCGCCGAAGAGTTTGCCGCAGAATAAAAAAAGAAATTCCGGCAGCTGTTCTGGGTGATTTTAAATACCCCACGATGATACCCCCCCTCTCTGCCCCCCCCCTTACACCCGCGGTTAAATTCCCCCGTCTTATACAAATTGGCCACGTCGGGTCTGAGACCCCCGAATTTGTCCCCGTGCGGTTTTTAACGTCACCTAAAAGCGTTGTTACGGGCCTATGTTGTTGTGTCATAAAATCCTAACAAAAATAAATAAATATGACAAAAATCAATACCCCACAATGCACACAATGGCATTACACGGACAGGCAGAAAGAGGGACACGTGGACTAAAAGCATTATTCAATGTGAGCTTTGGGGCAGGACGCGTCGCCCGAAGCGATAGTGGCTAGCGGACAAGATTAATGATGGAGCGGCAAGCCAAGGAATGAATGCGTCCGAGAGGGGCGTTCTACCGAAAGGGATGGAGCGATGAAATTGTCTCGTGCGCCCATCACACTGGGCTTGCTGCGTCGCAGAACCGCGAGAGAAAAGTAATTGTGAGGAAGCCATTGGAGCTACGTGCTTTTAAATCTTTCCTCAGAGCTGCTTTTTTTGTGTTTAGATGGTTGTCCTTCCCCCGCACCTCCGATGAGCACACGGTTGGCTACATACGGTGCGAAAGAAGTTCAACATGCATGCATGGGGACGACTTGGGGAGTTCTTCATCCAGCGGTGGATTACCCATGGCTGATGATGTCGATGACCTCACGATGATAGCAGCACTTGAAAAACTTCATCGGCACTACCGAGTGTCTCAATGATTACACTAAACTATTTTAAACTATAAAACTATTTTTATTTTACAAGGTAAGGCCCACTGAACTATATATCTCTTTTTCAGAAGCAACCTGGACACAAATAGTCGCCCAATGAAGTGGCTTATCATGTCGATATTTATAACAGCCAAATAATCTAATGGCATGTTTCTAAATGTGGAGGGAAAAACCGAAAAACCCGGATAAAAATCCGCATAACCACGGGGAGAGAGACATGCAAATATACAGGCATTGCCAGAGTGGGGATCGAACCCACGACCTCCTGTATACCAGGCGAGATAGTTAACATCTCCTAACCAACGCGGAATCCATCTCGAGAATACCCTCGAGCTTGGATCAGAGGTCGCAAACGGGTTTTGATTCCTTACCCGTACCCATACCCGGCCGCACCAGGGTCGCAAATGGGTACCCGTACCCGATACCCGGCTACCCGTACCCGGCCGGGTATCGGGTAGGGTACGGGTATCGGGTACCCGATTGCGACCTCTGGGATGAAGCCATGTTGCAGGCGTGGGTGGGTTGATTCTAGGAACTTGAATTGTGAGAAGAGACAAGACGTTGGGAAATGAGTGACAAACGGTGACTCACCAGTGACTCACGGCCTACCCGTACCCGGCCGCACCAGGGTCGCAAACGGGTACCCGTACCCTACCCGATACCCGGCTACCCGTACCCGGCCGGGTATCGGGTAGAGTATGGGTATCGGGTACCCGATTGCGACCTTTGGGATGAAGCCATGTTGCAGGCGCGGGTGCGTTGATTCTAGGAACTTGAATTCTGAGAAGAGACAAGACGTTGGGAAATGAGTGACAAACGGTGACTCACCAGTGACTCACGGCCTACCCGTACCCGGCCGCACCAGGGTTGCAAACGGGTACCCGTACCCGACTGGGTACGGGTAGCCGGGTATCGGGTAGGGTACGGGTATCGGGTACCCGGTTGCGACCTCTGAGCTGGACGAAGTGAGACACTTGAGACGCTGCCATTGCTCTCGCCGTGTATCCCCATGGCAACCTTCCCCCCCCAACTCCGCAGGCCTCGGCCTTCGGCCCGTCATGGGCATAGATAATTTAACTTCAAGTTTTCCATTGTGTACCCAGCCAAAACATTTGCTGAATACAAATCGGAGTCCGTCCGGAGATGGGGAGAGAGAGAGAGAGAAAGAGAAAAAAAAGAGAGGATTCGAATACCAGCTGCTCGCATAAGACAAGAAGGAGCATTTTCCGTGGCAATTTTTCTAAATCGCGGAAGCCTTGACGCCACGGCACTTTGTCAAAATTGGCCATGGCTGCTGTTATGACAAAGCACCGCGTCTCTTGTCGGCTGCCGACTGAGACTCTGGGGGCTATGTTGGACCTGCTCTCCTCCTCCCGTCTCACCCCGTTAGCGGTCAGACCGAGAGGCTGGCGGTGCTCCACTGTGGAACAGAGGTCGCAAACGGGTTTTGATTCCTTACCCGTACCCGGCCGCACCAGGGTCGCAAACGGCTACCCGTACCCGGCCGTACCCGTACCCTACCCATACCTGGCCGGGTACGGGTAGGGTACGGGTATCAGGTACCTGATTGCGACCTCTGGGATGAAGCCATGTTGCAGGCGCGGGTGGGTTGATTCTAGGAACTTGAATTGTGAGAAGAGACAAGACGTTGGGAAACGAGTGACAAACGGTGACTCACCAGTGACTCACGGCCTACCCGTACCCGGCCGCACCAGGGTCGCAAATGGGTACCAATACCCTACCCACTAATGTTACCCTTCCCCCATAGACGCACTCAGGTAGGCAGGCACACTCGCACACACATGGTAGTGTGGTGGTGGTTGTGGGAGGTGGTCGGGGGGGTGCACCTGCCAAGTAAGAGCGGTGCAGTGGGTGGGCCTGCTCAGAGCAGAGGCAAAGTTGTCGGGGGTAGTGTTGCAACGATTTGGCGATACTTCAACGTATCGTGAGAGCCGAAAAAATCGTGCTCACATTTATGTTAAAACTAAAAACTTTTTTTTATTTCACCATATCAGGCACCTATTGGGCTATGTAGCTCTTTTTCTGAAGCGACCTCGCTATCACAAATGATAGCTCAACGAAGTGGCTTATCGTGTAGAAATTTATAGCGGCCAAATACATTTTAAATGTGGAGGGACAAAACGGGAGGACCCGGAGGAAAATCCACACCTCCGATTCGCGCAGATGCCGATTCGCGCAGGTGCGAATCGATGTTAATCATACATACACACAGAAACATGCCTTCAGAGTATTTGGCTGCTCTATTGAGCTATAATTTTTGGCCAGGTGATTTCTGCAAAATAGCTACATAGCTCAGTGGGTAAAAAAAAAAATCAATACAGTTAGTCATCGACTTGCGAACGCCGGACTTACGAACACCCACACTTACCAACCAGCTTCCAGGAAATATATTTTTGAACATTGACTCGCACTTGCAAATTGAACCGCGCCACTATTTTGTTGAGCCGAGCGATCCTCCGCGAGATTTAATGAGTCGGCCTCGTGCCGGGAGTGAGTGTTTGTGTGGACATTTAAATATACATTCGATTGCTGTGTACCGACTTCCGAACCGTTGGACTTACGGACGGGCTCCAGGAAAGAATTGTGTTCGTAAGTCACCTCTGCAACCAATTTTGTTCGTTTAAATCAAAGCTCGTTATATGTCCCCATGTTTTTTTTTGTATCAAATGACAAATGCCTCGCTGTGGTCAGAATTGTAAACAGGTAGGGCTATTGTGCATTTAATTGGTACTTTAGCAAATTGTTGTTGAGTAAATTGACGCCGCCGTTTATGGCGGTTGCTAACATTATTTAATTATTTCAATGCAACTGGCACGTGCGATGCTTTTGTCCTTCGAGGGAACTGCAGTTGGGGAAACTTTCAAGTGATTTTTATTTGTGCAATGAAGTACTGAGAAGCACAACCAACGATGCAATAAACATCGTGAATACAATTACAGAGATGTGGGAAACCTGATATCACGGCAATTGTCACATCCTGAAATTTGGTGCCGTAGGCGGCAGAGACGTCAAATTACGTGAACCCAAGTAAGCCCCTTGAGCTGTTGGGCCAAAATTGGCTTATTGTGACCACTTAGGGTAGCAACATAATCTCCAGATAACAAATAAGTACGACAGCAGGGTCAATGCGGTAGCTTTTTTCGACAGGAAAAAGTCAACAACAAAAAAGGTATTCTACATGAATATAATTTCACGTGATATGAAACTTTCATGGAATATTTAAAAAAATCAACATTAATTGTGGCCATAAAACAAACGGTGTCTTCTGCCTTTGGTGGGCATGTCCCATGGTGGACACTACCCATGGTGGACCCCCTCGTGTAGCATTTACGTGCCACCCCAGGTGGTACTGACCCGGCGGATCCACCTTGGCTCATGAGCTGCAGTGTCGGGTTACGGCAGAGACACGGACGAAACATGTGACCAGGCGCCATGGGGGGGTGGGGAGGCCGTCATACCGTAGACGCGCCGTCTCTGTTGAATTCGCAAGGGCAGTGGGTGGTTGGGGTGGTCCTCGAAATGTATTCCAGGACCATTAGCCTGCGCCACATGCACGAGAATACGACATGGACGCGCGTGCGCACGGGTCTCCAAATGCCACGATGCGTCGCACGGTTTGTGGATAATTGACTGGCGAGATGTGTTTGCCGGAGAGGATATTACCTGTCAATCCTTGTCTTCGTGTTGTATTTCACTTTTTTTCAATATACGTCTTGTATAGACACCTGTGGGTTTTTTCACCAGTTATATCCCAAAAGTGATATCAGAAGTCGGACAAAAAGTTAAGCCTTTTTGTCCGCTTTGGATGACACAATAAAGTGTCTGGCCTACGATGCAGAGCACGCGATAATGAAAGTGGCCAAACATCCTACTGTGCGAACCTGCGCCATCACTGCTCCCCAGGTATACGTGCGTGTTACCATGCTCAACGTGCATTTTGCAAAACACAGCAGGCCCATCAGTATTATTATTACTAAACTCCACTGCAAATAACAGGGTATTAGAAAGCCACTGGGGCTATGGACTCTTAAATCTAGAATGAAACTCATTTCTTAAGAAATTATTTTGTGATTAGTTGGTTGTCCTTCCCCTGCACCCCCAATTATCACGGTTGACTATGTACGGTACGAAAGAAGTTCAACATACGTACATACATCTTAGGTCACTCTTGGAAATTGGATGCATCATTCTCTCTCAAGTTCTCTCCTAGGGAAACAAAACACATTTGGAACTTCAACTTAGTATCCGTCAAGGGTAATTTTACATAACCCACAAGACTTTGGTCCGTCCAGCGGTTTGCTCTGCGCGTATCCTGTGAAATATCTGTCGAATTAATTACCAAAATGGTTCAATGCAGACCATCAACGCTCACACACACTTGAAACACCCGCTTCCGTCTGTAGACAACGCCGCGTTACACGTCGACGAGTCGAACGTTGACTCGTTAGCTGTTACATTTTATTTTTTATTGAGAATTAAATTCCGCCCCCGAGTCTCCCTTGGACAAAGGGGGGACCGTGATCTCGGCGGTCTGTCACCTGGCTTAGGTACGTGCTATAAAGGAGGGCCGTTGCCCATAACGTCACCCATTATACACGCTATTTGTCCTTTTAAGGCGGGGTCATTGACGAATGTACTCAAATTGTGTTGCTGGTGTTGTTTGTGCTCGTGCGCCACTGCCAATGCAGCAGCATCACCAAGTAATTGGCTTAAAGATTTGATGATGATGATGATGATGATAACTATGACACTGAGGATGATCGGATGGTGATACGAAATCTACGAACACCCATGATGGTTCCCAGGCCCGTAGTGTCAGCGGGTGGTGGGGGCTTCAGTGGTTAGAGCCCTCCCAAGTCACAACATTTACAATCTTGGCTCTCCAACACTCCGGTGTGTTGTACTAGTAACGAATTAGCACGTTCTGTTTGCGTGACAACCCTTACTAATTGGCTGTGTCGGGTGGTGGCGGGTATAACGACACATTTATATATTTACGCGATCTAACCCCAAAACCTCTATTATGGACGAGCCTTAAGTGTGTATCGATTCACTGAACTACTGTATGTATCTTCTTGGTTCTTTCGGTAAAGTCACGTAGAAGGGAAATAATAACATAATAAAAATAAAACATAATAAAATAATTCTCACGACGTTTCCGCCACAACGCAAGCAGCCGTCCTCAGGTGAAGAACAGGTCTGTCGGAAAGACAGTGTCTGAATGAACACCACCAGGCTTGGCAGCGTATATTTAAGCTAGGTTGGAGGGGGAAGAGCGCCTTGACAAAGGAATTTGCATATCAATAGGAATTTAGAATATTTATGGGAAATGCAGATATGTATGTATGTGTGTATATTAAACTTCTTTCATAATGTACGTAGCCAACCACGCTAATCGGAGGTGTGGTGAAAGGACAACAAACAAAACACAATGAGCAGTTCTAGAGAACTGCGTTTTCACTCTGGATCATTTAAAAGTGCACAGCTCCAGTGGCTTTTTAATTATCAGAAGGCAGAGCGTTCTAGACGGCCGCAGAAACGCAGATTAATATATTTACGCGATCTCACCCAAAAAAAAACCTGTATTATGGATGATATTGGTTGCGTTAAACTGACTTGAGGCGCGCCTGCAGAACAATTAAGCGATGGGCGTCACAGCAGCCATTCCTCAACGGCGGACAAACGCACGGATCGCCCCGTCGTCATCATTACCCGTTCAGTTCAACGTTTGTCTACCATTTGTTCAACATGGACCGCGTCGTGCCAACGCGTTCAACATATCCGACTCTATCCTGCCCCCCCCTGCCCTTTTAAACAAGGTCACGCATCACAGGGTTTGAAATTCCCTTCACCCCCCCCCATTTCAACAACGCTCTCCTCTCCGACGCACCTGCCCCCCCCCCCTTCTGCCCCCCTCCCCGACCGCTCGCAGGTGAACCTGTTCTTCCTGCTGAACATCGTGCGCGTGCTGGTGACCAAGCTGAAGGACACGCACCGCGCCGAGTCGAACATGTACATGAAGGCGGTGCGCGCCACCCTCATCCTCGTGCCGCTGCTCGGCATCCAGTTCGTGCTCGTGCCCTGGAGGCCCGAGGGCCGCCTCGCCGGAGAGGTCTACGACTACCTGATGCACCTCGTCATGCACTACCAGGTAACCTGATGCACCACGTCGTGCACTACCAGGTAACCTGATGCACCGCGTCGTGCACTACTGGGTAACCTGATGCACCTCGTCATGCACTACCAGGTAACCTGATGCACCTTGTCATGCACTACCAGGTAACCTGATGCACCACGTCGTGCACTACCAGGTAACCTGATGCACCTCGTCATGCACTACCAGGTAACCTGATGCACCTTGTCATGCACTACCAGGTAACCTGATGCACCACGTCGTGCACTACCAGGTAACCTGATGCACCGCGTCGTGCACTACCAGGTAACCTGACGCACCACGTCGTGCACTACCAGGTAACCTGACGCACCACGTCGTGCACTACCAGGTAACCTGATGCACCTCGTCGTGCACTACCAGGTAACCTGACGCACCTCGTCGTGCACTACCAGGTAACCTGATGCACCTCGTCGTGCACTACCAGGTAACCTGATGCACCTCGTCGTGCACTACCAGGTAACCTGATGCACCTCGTCGTGCACTACCAGGTAACCTGACGCACCTCGTCGTGCACTACCAGGTAACCTGATGCACCTCGTCGTGCACTACCAGGTAACCTGATGCACCTCGTCGTGCACTACTAGGTAACCTGATGCACCTCGTCGTGCACTACCAGGTAACCTGATGCACCTCGTCGTGCACTACCAGGTAACCTGATGCACCACGTCGTGCACTACCAGGTAACCTGATGCACCTCGTCGTGCACTACCAGGTAACCTGATGCACCTCGTCGTGCACTACCAGGTAACCTGATGCACCTCGTCATGCACTACCAGGTAACCTGATGCACCACGTCATGCACTACCAGGTAACCTAATGCACCACGTCGTGCACTACCAGGTAACCTGATGCACCACGTCGTGCACTACCAGGTAACCTGATGCACCTCGTCGTGCACTACCAGGTAACCTGATGCACCTCGTCGTGCACTACCAGGTAACCTGATGCACCTCGTCGTGCACTACCAGGTAACCTGATGCACCACGTCGTGCACTACCAGGTAACCTGATGCACCTCGTCGTGCACTACCAGGTAACCTGATGCACCACGTCGTGCACTACCAGGTAACCTGATGCACCACGTCGTGCACTACCAGGTAACCTGATGCACCACGTCGTGCACTACCAGGTAACCTGATGCACCTCGTCGTGCACTACCAGGTGCTTGATGCACCGAGGGAAACCTTTAGCCTTCTTGGGACGCTATAAGTGATGGTTTTGTTATTTGCGTAATAATAACCACAATACACCGCTCAAGATAATTCATTTACATGTAGTTCTCTCCCCTGCCTTCCGGTAGTGTCAGGTATTTCTTCCTACCCCATGATGTGTCCCGGTTTTGCACCTCAGAGGTGGGAACACGAGCAGTACCCCGCATCCATCATCGAGAGCCCCGACACGTTCAGATGTAGATGTTTGCTTGTCCCCTGGGGACAAACACATCCCTTAGGCGGGACGATGGCCGAAGGTCAATAATCATGACGGAGTGGCATCCGGGGATTGAAACGCCTCCTCGGGTCATGTCCATCGAGGAGATGGAGCGACGAGAATCAGCTCGTGTGGGGAGCGGTAGTGTAGCGATTAGTGCGCTGCCCTATGAACCCAGCGACACGGGTTCGATTCCCGCTCACGGCCAACACCAGTGACGATTATCTGAACCGGTCCCGGGCCTCCCCTAGGTCGACTCAGCCTCAAATGAGTACCTGGTGTAGTGTGTAAACATTGCCACTAGGGAGACAAAGGCGGTCGGCTGTGGTGCTGGCCACCCACCCCCTCGTGTACCGTTCCGGCCTTCATAGGTGCTCGCTAACAGCACTTGTCCCTACAGTCTGTTAAGGATATACGGGGAATCTTTGTTGAACTTCTTTCGCACGATACGTAGCAAACCGTGCTAATCGGAGGTGCCGGGGGGAAGGACAACGAACTAAAGCACAAAAAGCAGTTCTAGAGAACTAATTTTTCAATCTATATATAAAAAAAAATAAAGATGGTGGAAGCTTGGTGCGGGGGGTAGGGGGGGGAAGTGACTCCAACCAGCAGTGGATTGACCATGGCTGATGATATATAATACTGGACAAGTATGGGCGTGGTTGGCTTGATGCTGTCAGTGTGGTGGGTGCTGTCGGGTTGTCTAGTGACGGTATCGGCAGCCGGTGACGCTCTTGGTTCGAGGTGTTAAAGGCATCGCTCACATGTGTTAATGACCGGCCGATAAGTCTCAACGAATTGTAGTGCATTTCCTCGGCGTGAGGGTAGTTTTAACGACTTATTGATCTCGTCCAGGCACACTGGGTGCAGTGCAGTGTGTTATATTTGCATTGTGGAAGCTTGTAAGTTTAAAGCCCCAGAGGTGGGATCAATATTTTTAGTGGTACTTTTCAGAAAATTAGCTCTGCCATGAGAATTAGGAATTCTCACCACCGTCTCAGCGCAATCAATGGGAATGAGCAGTGCCACGTACTCACTTTAGCAAAGAGATGATCAGACTTTAAAATATAATCTTCCAATAATTGTGATTTACATCCCCTTCATCATCATTAGACCTCCTTTGCCAGTACCAAAATATAATAATAGGGTTTTTCTCCTTTTTTTGGCAACAAAACCGAAACCTTTTTACAAGGATTCATGTCTGCATTAACCACAATACTTGCAATAGAAATGCAAACAAAAAACACACTATGATAATATATGCCGTCCCTTGGTGTGGACCAATCAGTTTCAAGGACAATGCATATAATATCATAGTGTGTTTTTTGTTTGCATTTTGACTGCAAGTACTGTGGTTAATGCAGACATGAATCCTTGTAAAAAAAGGTTTCAGTTTTGTTGCTAGAAAAAAGGGGAAAAACCCTATTATTTTACATCCCCTTGTCACTACAATGCTGGACGAAGTCTTCCCATATACTGCATCGGTCATGCCTGTTGCTTAACTATACTTCACCACACTGGTCAGTGCGGGTGATGGGTTGGCAGGTGGTGCCTGGGACCGGTTCACTCGCCGCTGACGTGAGCCCTGGCCGGAAATCGAACCCAGGTCGCCGGGTTCACACTCCGCCAACCCCTCTCCACCCCACTGAGTTATAAAGAAGCTATACAGTATTCTCCAACAAAACCATTTGTAGGTCACAATTATAGTTGCTCCCGAGAAGAATTTGAATTGGCATTTTCAAAGAGATAGAGCGAACGTGTTTGTGAACTGTGCAACAGGTGGCTTCGTCTTCTCAGAGCCCTCTCGCGGAGCCGGCGATGATGATGATCATGGTGGTGACGCCTTATTGCTCTGCCTTATCACCTCGTGGGTGTGCTCTCGTTTGTCATTGTTGTTTTCCTCTCTGGCCAAATAAGACAGCACCGTTGAGCCTTTTGTGCTCGGGCGGGTTGATACTTCACGAGCCGAAATGACGATTACGCCTGTGTGCGTAACCGCACCAAAAGCTTCTCGCAAGTGTTCGACAAGTTTGACACACGCTGTTGGCCTGCCCCGCCGTTATGGGCGATGGCCCATCGCGAGCATCGTGGATCACGTTTAGCGCGGTGCAGTGACGTTGTACCAGGGCGCCGCAGTGGGTGAGATGTTAACTCCCTCGCCTAGTATGCAGAAAGGTTCGTGAGTTCGATCCTGACCCTGATGCCTGCAGTATATTTGGAGTTTGCGTGTTCTCTCTCCCCGTGGTCACGTGGATTTTTCTCCGTGTCCTTCGGTTTCTCCCTCCACTTGTAGAATCAACACTCGGTCTGAGTATCTGGCTGCTATAAATTTCCACGCGATCAGCCACTTCGTTGAGCTATCATTTGCTGGTCAGATCGCTTCTGAAAAAGACGCTGTACAGCTCAGTGGGCTTTACCTGGTAAAATAAACAAAATAGTTTAGTTTCGTCTCATAGTCTCTGGGTCATTGCCGTTATTGTATCGCCTCCTCGCTCGTCCCCATTCTCACCCTGCCCCCTCCCATCCACCCTGCAGGATTTCCTCGAATGTTCTTGCTTCCTCGGTTTTTGTTCCCAGGGTTTGTCCTCAGCTGGTGTGCCCCATGACTTGTGCAGAGTCTTGGGACGCGATTGCATTTCAATACGTGACAGGTGTTAAATATCGTCGTCATCGTTGTTGTTGTGTTACGTGCTGAACCGGTGAATTTTCAAAGCTTTGTCTGTTTACTATGATATTCATGGTAAGAATTAACAGACCTTGACCACCTTGCGGGTGCTTTCGTCCAGTAGCGGACAGGTAAAGGGAATTGTTTTGGGGTTTGTATGACCATACTTCACCACGCTGGTCAATGCGTGAGGAAGTGTGGTCACGGTGAGGAGATGTTAACTACCTCCCCTGCCATACAGGAGGTCGTGGATTCGATCCCGACGCTAACGGTGCCAGCATATTTAAAGTTTGCGTCTCTCTCTCTGTGGTGGCGTAGATTTTTCTCCAGGTCCTCGGGGTTTTCCCTCCAGATTTACAAAAGTATTTGGCTGCAATACATTTCCACATGATAAGCCCCTTCGTCGAGCTATCATTTCGCTTCTGAAAAAGAGCTATATAGCTCAGTTGGCCTTACCTGGTAAAAAAAAATTGCTTAGTTTATTATTTTATACAGTTTGTGAAGAAGGGATCCAGCACTGATTCAGATATAAGGAACGAAACAGGTGGACTTCTCCACAAATCTGGCTATCGCCTGATTAAGCTAGTTGTAATTACTGGTGAAACGTCGTACTCAGATTGTATATGTTGTGGCTTGGCTCTCCAACACTCCAGTGTGCTGTACTAGTAACGAATTGGCCACATTCTGTTTATGTGACAAACCTTACTAGTTGGCTGTATCGGGCGGTGGCCGGTTTAACAACACGTTTTCTATTTACGCGATCGAACCCAAAAAAAACCTGTATTATGGATGATATTAGTCGCAAAAGGCTACGCCTTAAACTGATTCTGATATCACTCGCCACTGATGTCAGTCAATGTCTGTGAACTGAATGCAGGTTACCCGGATTCGTAGTGCAGTGCGCCAAACCGCTGTGCCCCACTCTCTCCACCTATTAGGGTTGTGCTTCATCTGGATTTGAAGAAAAGAAATGGAGTTGCACGAGGGAAAATGTCAACATTTCTCACTCTCTCCGTGTGCTAAATAATGTATGCCTCACTATTAGTGTCCTTTTCACTGCTTAATATTAGGATGCACTTGCCATTCCTACATTATTCAGAGTTACAAGAAATTGCTTCAAGAGTGCCCTTTAAATGTCCACTTTGTAATCTATAATTTATTTCATTTCAAATAACAAAACACTCTGTGGTGGGGAGCGGTGCCGCAGTGGTCAGCACGCTACACTACGAGCCAGGCAACCTGAGCATGAATTCTTGGCCACGGCTATAACACCCGGGGTTGAGTGATATCTGGGGCAACTCCCTGCCTTCACAGATCTCCATTGACCAGCGTGGTGAAGTATAGTTAAACAAACCCCCAGGAATTACATGGCCTCGGAGAGATTTTCACTCGAAAGTTGATCGACAAACAGGGCTGTAAATGACTATGTAAGATATCATTGCATGAACACAACCTGTTTTAAAAGCCAATGATGTTTTCTGCACAACATTGTTTGGAGCACAGATCCAGAGGAGATGAGCGGCGAAGAGGGATTTGGTATGGGAAGGATCATCACAGTGTGTCTTTATCTTCCAAGTTAAGTTGCGAGCATGTCCAGGTGATGAAAAAAGTTGGCATGGTGTTGGATGAATGACTTGGAGCGCTGTTAAAACATTTCCCCCTCTCACCCCCCTTCCCTTTCTAGGGTCTTCTGGTGGCTACTATATTTTGCTTCTTCAACGGAGAGGTAATGCTTTATCTTTTTGAAGTGTCCTTTTGAGTGCATTTGATCTACTGTGAGATAAAAAATAATAATTTCGAATACCCTCGTGCACAATGTGTTTCGCAAATGGCCTTGAAGTGCTCTTTTATGTTAACAGATTTGTTGAGAACGGAGAACACACACGCTTTTGGGATTACATTCACAGCTTGAATTATAACAGTGTAGCACCTACTCTTACGGTGATCATGGGGGAGAAAGTGTAGATATCAGAGCTTCCCCTTGCGTACGATAATGGCCTAGGTTTAACCTCGGCGGAATTTTGTTTAAAATGTGTTCGTCTGTAGCTTTATAAAATATTTCAAAGCTGCTCATTATTTCTCTATTCGTGTGCGTACGCCTGAGTGGGTTTGCTATTTCCATACGTCTCTATACATCTGTCTTCAGAATCAAAGATGTTTTTACTGAAGTTCGCCGATTTTATTTTTCGAGAAGATTTAATGTTTCAGGCTGATGTGGCATGCGTTTAAGTCCAGCATTGCATAATTTAGCAAAAGTTAGGTTTATTTAACCGGCAGATAAAGATTCCCCTCTGTGGCATCTGCCAGACTGTTGGGGTGGTAAGTGCTGTTTGTGAACACCTATTAAGACCGACAAGTCGCACGAGGGTGCGGTGTGGCCAACTCTGACCTCGTCTAGGCCCAGGACCGGTTCTGACACTACTCGACACTGATGTCAGCCGCGGCCGAAATCTATCCCAGGTTGTGTAACACAGACCGCTAAACTACTGCGCCATCGCTCTGCACAGGCGAGACGGACAGCTGCTAACTTTGCCCAAATAACAAAAGGGCAAATTGTTACATGAAATTTATGATATCACGGTAATCATCGTCATAATGGAGCTATGGTCTATCCCCTGTCAGTGAAGCCCTCCCCTTTCTGCCGCCATCCCTCGGCCCAGCGTTGCCGCAGTTTATCTCACTCCTACGCATGAGCGTAGCTCATTCCAGCGTGTACAACATTCTCTTGCACGTCTCGTCACGGGGTACTGCGAGATCTAACCATGCCCATGCAGTGCTCGCCGATTTGCATTGGCTTCCGGTTGCCGAATGGATACATTGTAAGGTCGCACTCATTACACACGAAGTGCTTGCCACGAATTAACCACAATATTTCGCTGATTTCGTCAAGGAGCATAAACGATCACGCAAACTCCGGTCATCTTTGCAGTAATTTTGGGCTGCCATTGAACAAAGACGGTCACTGCATCACGCACTTTCAGATGCGCTTCTGCGTCCATCTGGAACGTTCTTCATTCCGATATTAGGAAGCCACTGGAGCTATCCACTTGTAAATCGAGATTTAAAATGTCTGCTTGGAAATGTTTTCTTTTTTTCCTTTTACAGCCATTCTCTCACCAGACTAGTCTATCAGCCATCATCCTTTCTGGAGATGCAAGCCCACTCAATGCATTGTCTCTGATTTGTTTACTTCCTGATCCATGGGTTCCTCTTTGTACCTCTCCTTGTAATTGCATCTCTCCACAATTCTTCGGAGACTTTTCTTCCATTGTCCTTGCTGGTACCCCATGTTTCTGATCCATATGTCATGGCTGGCAATACGCACTGATTGAAAGCTTGTCTTCTTCTTCTTGTGCGACATTTGTCCTAAAATTATTGATTCAGATCTGCCTTCAATACTAATACAGCGTGCTTCAAAACAAAATGATAACACTTATATGGGACTTTCGTTTTTAATGGAAAGAAACCTGATAATACACTGTAACATGATTAAAAAGAAATGTTATGTTAATAGCTTCAACAACTCAAAGAGTCTCCACTTGTTCGCCATCATTGTCAACACGTGCCTGGAATCTTCTCCAGGTGGTCTCCAGAGCCCGGAGGCACAGTTATTGTGGTATTGTTGCAAATCCTCAGAAATGTTAGCATTTTTTTTAAGCACACCCTGTATAATATTGTTTTTCCGTTTGTTGCCCCTTCCCAAACATTGTTTGTCTCCGATGTGCTTTCTGGTTGTACCACGTGTTGTTCGGCTGCACAAGCCGACGTTTCACCGCACGTCCTAGGAGCTGCATCATTCAGTTCCTGACGAGGCACGCGACAAAAACGTCGGTCAACCTCGCGCGGACCAACACGTTGTGGCGCAACCGCGAAAACTCGTCGCCGGGGCTGTACGGCACGATCGCGAAAAACCTATGCAGTCACGATGATATGTTTAAATTAACAAATCAGTTGAGAGTGGAGATATTATTTTTCTTTAATCAGTGATCCTACCGCTGTAGAGCCAAGTGCCCCATCGCACGAACAATACAACCAGCCCTTCTTGCAGCACACCAGGGTGAATGTGGGATGCTGCTGCTGCCTGTTATCCTCAACGACATCCATTTACGTGGCCTGGCTCTTCTTATAATGAGGTCAAGTTGCAAAAAAAAAATTACGCTGTAAAAATGATGGGCTTTTACAATCACTGAACCATCAAACTAGCTTCTTCCCCCCCCTCACCCTTCTTATTACAGATAATTATTCGCTCGCCAAGATTTCATTTTCATTCTCCAGTGATATCCTAACTTTTACCACGGATGTGTGCGTCCATGTGTCCGCGTGTGAGGGTTGTTCAGTGATCTGCGCAATGTGCTACGTTTCCAGAGACCCGCCTTGTTGATTCCTGAACACTGACATCATTGACAAATTTCGATTGCAGCCTGAAAATGCCTATGATCAAAATCACCTGGATTTTCGCCCGATCTCGTTAGATATAGAAATGAAAGCAGGCTTTAACCTGGACAGTGCTTGATTAGGTGATCCTCTCTGCGTAAAAAAAACAGTTGTGGGCAGCCAAGGGCAGTGCAGAATAAAATTGTACTGTACTATACTCCCAAATCTATGCTCCTCACCTGTGCCGACCCACATGGCCAAGTTTGGTGAAATCACCACCACGACGCAAGCGCGGGGGTCGTGGGGAGGCCCTCACACGGCAGCGGATTGTATACTCGACCGAAAAATGGGGCGGCTGGTACGACTGCGGGCGGGGGGGGGGGGTAGAGACAAAATCAGACGAAGAATCAGAAAGAATCGGACAAAGGTGGCCAAGGCGTAGGTGCTGACCAAGCCACCTTTCTGGCGTGCGGCGCTGGCCTTAATAGGTGCTCGCCGATCACAGTTTATAAATAGGAGGAGGAGGGGGGGGGGCAGGTATGTTTGCCTTTGTGTGGGTGTCTGAACGAACGGTACATTTGTGAAACCCGAGCGTTGCGCCACTTTCACGGGTCCCGCGTGGACAGCTCTCGTCTCTCTCCCACGCCCCCCCCCAGCCACTTGCCCGTTTTTTTTTGTGTTTCACATTCCTCAACGGCAAGTGCAGCCGAGGTGAATCGTCGTTCATTCTGTCATCCTAAGAGCACGGAAAGGTGTGACCCCCCCGCCCCCGCCCCCTCCTCGTGATGGCTCGCGAACGCCGCTGCTGGCGGAAGGGACTCCACTCCGATGGGCATGATTGTCTACTCATGGTGCGAAAGACGTTCCACATGCACACACTCCAGGGGCAGCTCTGGAGGGTATTTGGCCTGCTCTTCCGCGCTGACCCGAGGGAGTGGCCCTCGTTTCATCCCACCGCATAACGCGACCTTCCGACCGACTCGGTTTGCGGTGTTGCAAATTTATTCTGCTGGGTGGACAGAGGCGGAGGGCATTTGAGAAGCTGGCAACGTTTATTTCAACTGCCGTGACTGGCAACCTCTGTACGGTATCGCCACGAATGTGCTAAACATTACACCATGGCAGCTTCCTACTGGGCTGTCTACAACAATATAATAATACTTGCATTTCTATTTGGCCCATACCATGGCGAAACGTCTCGGATCGCAGTTTATTTGTTGGCCTGGGGGGAGGGGGGGACCCCTTTCTAGGGAGCTTGTCCTTGTGCAGTACAAAGCGATTTCAGCACCGGACTGTAATGTAGGCATTAGCCTTGCCAGTCGGGGGGAATGATTGCTACGTGAAATCACGATTAAGCAATTGGGTCATCTACCTTAAGGGCATTGATGCCTTTGGGATGGCTTTTTTTATCGCGATTGTTACCAGCAATGGTCACAAGCGATAGTTTCTTGTTTCAAAAATGTTGTTGCCCATATCTGGACACATTTAATTTGCAATTCTACCCTGAGTGGACAACCGGGGATGGCCACTTCTAGTCACATCAGAGACAAAGGTCACACGGCTGATTACCCGAGGTTGTGTGCTCTGTAGACCAATCACTTACACCATTGGAACCTCCTTTGCCAGTAACAAAATATGAGAATTGTTTTTTTACCCTTTTATTTGGCAACAAACTGACACCTTTTTTACAAGGAGTCATGTTTGCATAGTGCGCCTTTTGGCGTCATCTGGTCCAACACCATGTGAGACTAGGCTCTAAGGAAAGCTGTCTCGGGTGTGGACCAATCAACTTCAAGGACAGTGCATACCAGAGGTGGGACAAAGTCATTGTTATGCAAGTCCAAGTCGAGTCCCAAGTCATCAAATTCATGACTCGAGTCTGACTCGAGTCCAAGTCACATGACTCGAGTCCACATCTCATAGGTGGGACAAAGTCATTGTTATGCAAGTCCAAGTCGAGTCGCAAGTCATCAAATTCATGACTCGAGTCTGACTCGAGTCCAAGTCACATGACTCGAGTCCACACCTCTGGTGCATACATTATCAGAGTTATGTTTTTTGTTTGCATTACGACTGCAGGTATTGTGGTCTATGCATATGTAATGTAGTAACTCGGCGGGAGACGACTTCACGGGTAACACACTCTTTATTTTATCAAACTTGGTTACAGGTGACTAACACCTACTTTGTATCTCGGGTGACAAACACCCACTTAGCTACTTGGCGACTAACGCCCACTGAGCTACTCGGATGACCAACATCCACTTAGTACTCGGGTGACAACCACCCACTTAGCTACTTGGCGACTAACGCCCACTGAGCTACTCGGATGACCAACATCCACTTAGCTACTCGGCGACTAACGCCACTGGGCTACTCGGATGACCAACATCCACTTAGTACTCGGGTGACAAACACCCACTTAGCTACTTGGCGACTAACGCCCACTGAGCTACTCGGATGACCAACATCCACTTAGCTACTCGGCGACTAACGCCACTGAGCTACTCGGATGACCAACATCCACTTAGCTACTCGGCGACTAACGCCACTGAGCTACTCGGATGACCAACATCCACTTAGCTACTCGGCGACTAAGTCTTCAGCTCCGTCTTCGGGTCTTCAACTGGGTAACTCTCCCCGAGTGCTCTCGCGCGTCCCCCTTTATACCCCACCTGCGGACGTCGCTGCGAGCACCCACTTATTCGACCAATCGCCGGGCGCTGGCTACGATCCTCTTTTCCCACATCTCATCGTGCCTCACCACTCACTCCGCGCCGCCCCGTCATCTGTCACTCCCGGCGCGCGCGTCCACACCACGCCCACAACGCGTGCCCAACCCCGCACCCCGCGCCGCCCCGTGATCCATCACTGTCACAGTCGGCGCACGTCAATACCACCACTACACATACATGACTCCTTGTAAAAAAGGTGTCAGTTTTGTTGCCAGATAAAAGGGTAAAAAACAATTCTCAGACCAATCACTGTTCATCGAAGGCAGTTTTAAACAATCTGTTTTCATTCCTCTCGGACGTTTATATATATTTTTTATTGCACCACGTGCTGCTGAAGAAGCTCCCAAGCCCATTGAGCGAAACGTTGGACATCGTGCCCGACAGAACGCATTGCCACCCGAAAACGCGTTGGAGAGCTGTTGCAGCACATCCGCAGGGATTTTTCCACTCTCACTTCATCGGCTAGACCAGGGGTCGGCAACCTACGGCTCCGGAGCCGCATGCGGCTCTTTACGGGCTGCTTCTTGACAATATGTACGTATGTACAGTATGTACTCAGATGCATTGCGGCTCTTGAAATACTGAATTTTGTACCGAATTGGAAAGAAATGGCTCTTCTTGTTATTTTGGTTGCCGACCCCTGGGCTAGACCATCGGGGGTGGTCGGCAAAGACCCGCAGCTCTTTAAAGACTGCTTTGTGACGTTATTTATTAAGGACCACCGTGTCGCATTCGCCACGCGCATTGCTCCTCCTGAAATATTGAGTTTTATTACAGAATTCTAAGACGAAAAAAATGTCTCTTCTTGTTATTTTGCTTGCCGACCCGTGGGCTAGACACAACTCCCATCACTCATTTGACATTTCCTTAACAAGTTTCCATCGTTGCTCAAAATAAACACCATTGCTCGTGACGACTGATGGCAACAATTTCCCCTGAAATTGCCCGAGTTGCTGTCCACTGTGTGGGGGGGGGGGGGGTATATGTGACAGTTCACATGATGGTGGGAGGTTCACATAGGGTATGGTCATGCACAGCAAGTTGGCGCAGTAGGGGGGCACAGCTGGTGCATCTGCCAGTCATCTCAGTCAGCCAACCCATGGCACCTGGGGTCTGTCCCGTGACCTTCTGTCAGTGAGCCTTCGACACTTCACGTGGCCTCAAAAGTGCACCTGGCCTGGCACAAGCGCCATCACCATCACCTGGTGGCGGATGGCGAGCGCGTATTTGTATTGGTCCGTCCACTGCTTTGCTTGTGGCCACGAGCGATTCTAAATCTGCGTGTGTTTATCTGTTGTGTGGAATTTGGTAAACGCGTGCACTGGACACGTTGGTCTTGGACGTGCCCTGTTGGTGCTCTCACTATCTCAACGTCCAAATATAAATGATTTAATAATTTGCTGTTGATGCTCGTTTGGCAATGCGGACAGTTTATTGTTTGTTCTCATGGGGGGGGGGGTCCAATGAGCGAAAGATTTGTAACCACTGGGCCTCGTGTATCATGGCATTTAGACACACTTGCAGTGGCGGGGGGGGGGGTATACACGTATAAGGTGCCCTTTAAGACTTTGTCCTACCCCTGTGGGCTGCTGTACTTCTGTCGATTGGAACTAGAATACAAAATAAAGAGGGGACTCGGTCTTTGTTGACCCGGACAACGTCCGAGCCGGTATTCTCCTGTGGTCGTCACGTGAATTGGATTCCTTTCGGCTTTTTTTCATCCACGGCAAAGGTCGCAACCGGGTACCCGATACCCGTACCCTACCCGATACCCGGCTACCCGTACCCGGCCGGGTACGGGTACGGGTAGGCCGTGAGTCACTGGTGAGTAACCGTTTGTCACTCATTTCGGGTAGGGTACGGGTAGGGAACGGGTACCCGTACCCTTATCCGGCCGGGTACGGGTACCCATTTGCCACCCTGGTGCGGCCGGGGAACGGGTACGGGTAAGGAATCAAAACCCATTTGCGACCTCTGATCCACGGCCAAAAGTATCGGAGCCACCCTTTCGCCCGGCCCTCCTTTTTTACGTATCCAGGCTTGGGACTGCTTCAGGTATCCACTGGGTTGTGGACCCCCGAGGCGGAGTTAGAAAGAGAGCGTTCAGCGCAGTAGTCCCTCGGTTAACAGTGACATCGGTTAACGGGTTTTCGGTGAACGTTTCGCCTACCCATAGGAACCCCATGGCTTCGACGAACGTCGAAATTTTGATCAACGGTACGTTTGCGTGATGCACGCGAGCGCAAATTTCGGCCAATCCGAGGGCGCGTATAAGTGGGGCTGAGCCAGGCCCTCAGCCAATCAGCGACGTAGATTTTTTGAGCATTCCGACCTCGACTGGCTTTGTTTTATTTTTTGACTTTAAACTTTCGTGACTGCAGGAATTCATATTCTTTGGTTCTAAAAAATAAAAACCACGACGTTTTTTTTTCTTCCTGATGACGACCGCTTGTGTTGCGATCGAAACGTCGTGGTTTTTATTAAAATGTAAAAGTATTATTTTATTATTTTTATTATTTTTCTTTTTCTTTTATATCTACATTACTTTACCGTAAGAACCAAACAATATGGCTTTGTTTGTATTATAATTTCTGTTTGGCAGTGGAAACGGCCCTCTTGCAGACTAATTTTTCAACTTACAAGTTTATTCGATTAGCAGTTATTTCAGTTTACAGTTTTCTAGGAAAATGGAAAAAAAATACGGACTATATTTTAATCACCTGGGTTCTCTACTTTGCTGCAGTTTCGATAATAATTTAAGATCGGAAATAATTTCCTGCCAGATTAAGGGCAGCATTAGTGTCTCTGCACTTTATTTACGCCCAGTAATGAAACGTAATTACGCTTATTCGATTTGTCCCTTACAGCGCGTGGCACAATTCCGTGGGTTTGTTAAAAAAAAAAATGGAGCTATTATTTTCTTTTTTGCCAAATTGATTTTGTAACTCACCGTTAAGTGCTTTTGATTAACTGCAAACGTGCATTCATAGCTGTTCTCTATTGAAGCAGTTAGCTTAAACGATGCACTTAGACTTGCTCAATGTAATGTGCTAACGTAGTTCTAATTTGGCAATATTTTGACACAAAGCGCTGGGCTGTGCAGTGACGAGCGGTAATTATTACGTCCTTGCGCAAGCCGGCGTCGAATGAAGTTGCGGTGGTTACAAAACTAATGTGCTGAATATTTGCCATGAAAATCAACAGTCTCGGATGACAAAAATAAAATCACTTGGGTCGCCGCAGCGCGTTGTCCGGCACGACGCCTCACGGTTGGCTCCACGAGGCCTTCTCTTCTCCGGGAATCTGTTCAGCTCCAAGCAGCGCGTCGGCTGTCGTGCCAAACAACGCGCTCCTCGGTCTACTCAATGCGCGCCCAAACCCTTCGGAGGTCTCTCGCGACCAGTAGCAACCCCTGCCGAGGGTCATCAACAGCTTCTTCATTCTGCCTCCTGTCGCCTCGGAAATATTTCCACTCGTAACCGTGCGACGAGCCGCAATGAGCTCGCGACGGAGCTCCCCAGCATGCGGAGCGAACCGTCGGACATCGCACCGAGCGGCTCTTTGCGGGCAACCCGGAGAACCGTTCGGCAACGAACAAACCGCCGACACCTCCTGGCTTTGACCGTCACGGTTCCAATGTGCTGTGTTCCCGCCGTGTGCCCCCTCCCCCCGCCCTTCCCTGCGCAGGTGCAGACGGTGCTGCGGCGCCACTGGATGCAGTACCGCCTGCGCTTCGGGCACCGCCGGCGCGTGGAGCACTGCTCCGTGCGCTCGACCTCGTACAGCACCACTGGCTCCGTGGGGGACGCCCCCCTCCCCGCCTCCTATGCCTTCGTCAAGGCCGGCAACGGCCAGGCTCGCAGCTGCAATGGAGCGGTGGCTGGCGCCGTTGGTGCCAGCGGTGCCGGGGGCGTCGGTGGGGTTGGAGGTGGCGGCGGCAGCGGCGGCGGCGGCGTTAGTGGTGGCGGCAAGAGAACCGTCAACAGCGAACTGCTTGCGCTCAAGCTCAATGAGACCAAAGCGTAGCCTGGTGGCGATGTCGTGGCGTTTGCGTCGCAAGACGATCGCGCATCGTGCACACCTGCGTTCTTTTTGGTATTTAAGTGCAACGAGTTGCAGCAGTGTCATTTTGTTTTCTATATATAGACAGTCAGTGCTAAATCGCTGCTTAGGACTGCCACCAACAAGGGCAACGGTTGTAATGCAGTAAATTAATTAACCCCCCACGAGCCCCCCCCCGTCACCCAGCCGACCCCGTCTTCGGTAATAAAGAGCCGGCAAACTTGGGTTTCTGATTAAGAAGGACGGTGAGAGAAGACCTGCATACGCAAGCTTTTGAAATAAATAAACACGTAGACATTTCAAATCGAAGGCCAGGACTCCTTTTCGTTCGTTTAAAAAAAAAACCCTCCGCCCGCCCCACGTTTGTACCCAGAATGTTTCTGCCCGCTTGGGACACAAGCGCCTTTTAACATTCAGTTCCACTTGGGCAGCAGGCCCTCGACGCCAGCTCTGCGATGGTTTTGGCTGCTGCAAGGGTGAGCCTAACTATCACTACCAACAGCCTGTGCCTAAGTCATTCAGGTTTGCAACTCCGCTATTTGTTTGTTCTCGCATTGAGCACAGCGGTCAGAACGTGTGACTATTTAGCGGCGACGTCAATGGAAAGAGTGTTGCTCGCACTGAGGTGCCGTGTTTGGGGAGGGGGGTGGGGGAAATATTCCAAGCACATCTAAATAATTAGAGTGAAAGGTTTGGTGTCCAGTTATGGTTTGGCTCGTTTGCAAATCAACACCGCCGCTAGAACACAGTGCGCTCCGTCAGATGATGACAACAAGCCAGCCTTGTGCTAAAGTCGCATTACATAAATGGCTTAATTCACTCACGGTTAAATGTACCGTTTTAATTTTTCTGTGACGTACCCCCTTCTGAAATAATTTAGCGATAAGTCATCTATCATTGACATTTCGAAATTTATGGAATCCGTGATCCTGCAGCGCAAGATTGATCGAATGCACGAAGTGGCGGAGGGCAGCATGTGCCGTAACGGTGTTCGTTCACGTTCTTATTTTTTTGCGAAACAATCTTTCGAAGCAGTTTTGTCGACGGCAAGTGGTGGTCACGTGGGAGAAGCGAAAAATGTTGCAAAGGAGCTAAGGCGGAAGAAATTGGAACTCTCGGCGAAAAATGTTATCATCTTACACAAAGGACTCCCGAGCAAATGCGCGGCTTGTTCAGTCGTGTTGAAAGCTGCTTGTGTCGAAAATGCAAATTGGGCTAATTACAATGGAACAGCGAAATGTATCGCCATGAGAACAGGGCACGCCATAGATGCCATCCGTGATGGATGTGAACAGTGATTGGTGCGGTGGGAGGGAGAGAAAAACAAACAGGATTACGTTCTGTGTTGAAGGTGGTTGTTTTTTTCACGGAAAATATTAAGATCCTTGTATTTATTTCCTAAATGGAGTTAAGAAATTAATACTTATTTAAGACAGTTTATGTGTGTATGCGTTGTGTGTAACTGCAGTACAAACATGTATTTATAGTCACAAAATCGTGTAATTTTGAAATATAGTTTTGTCATTGCTCGTAATTTAACTGTTTGTGTAAGTTGTTTGTTAACACAGTGACAACATGATGATGATAATTAATGTAAAAACAAATAGGATGGACGATGCTTGACACTGAATGTCGGGCAGTGCGTAGGATTAATTCCAGAGTTAAGTAGCCGTGATGTAAGTAATGTGACCGTCAAACAGGCTGTGTAAGCCATTCGCTTTCTCATCCCTGAGATGCACGACAATCTACTGCGGTCGTGTTCCATACGTCTGAGATGTGCTACACGTCTTTTAATGGGTCGATTAAAGCAAACATCTGTTGGCAAATTGCTAACGCGACACGTTCGGCACGGCGATTGTTCTCTGAAGCAGTTTGCTGTACGTCACCGATGCCATAGTCTGGATCCAGGTCGCCCTTGGCCATAAATCTGGATCGCATATTCAATTCCGTCCACGTGCCCGACGTTACAGACACGTCGTGGTGGCGAGATGTTAACTACCTCGCCTGGAGTACAGGAGGTCATGGGTTTGATCCCGGCCCTGACGCCTGTATAAATGGAGTTTGCGTGTCTCTCTCCTCGAGGTCGTGTGGATTTTTCTCCGGGTCCTCCGTTTTTTGCCTCCACATTTTAAATCGAAATGCGTTCGGAGTATTTTTGGCTGCTATAAATTTCCACGTGATGAAAAGCCACTTCGTTGAGCTATCATTTGTGGCCAAGTCACTTCTGAAAAATAGCTCTTTAGCTCAGTGGGCCTTACCTGGTAAAATAAAAAAGTACGATAGTTTTATTGACCTGTCGTCACAAAGGATTATACAACAATCTATTGAAATCGATCCTTATACTCACGATAACACGCATCGAATCGCGCGTGTGAGACATGTATTATTTACGTTTTATGCAAACGATATTGTAAGCGATGTGTTCATGTAACATTTTGCTAAACGACTGAACAAAATTGTACTGAGATACAAACAAAAACAATGAAACAAATCAAAAATGGGAAAAAAAATTATTGATTCTTACATCGAGGAGCGATCCTGAATCTTGACAATTCATCGAATAGTGGTGGCGGACGGTTGAGAGATAGGACATGAATAAGAAATAATTCCACGTCCTATCCCCTGAATCTCCAAGCAGGGCAAATAGGCGATGGTCTGCCCAAGGGCAGTCGGTTATCCTCGTTTGACATGGGTCGCTTAGGTCTCGTTCTGTCTCTTGACTCATAATGGCCAGCGGTAGGGACGCTTTGAAGCTGTGCTGCTGTGAATCCCCTGGTGAGCGTAGAGTAGAGCACGGCACCACCTGGCGTAACAGAGAACGTGAGCCTTTTGAAGGAGAATATATTTATAGCGCATGTAAATACTCGGCTGGTCACGCGTTGGTTGGGGATAAACTGAGGGTGCTCCCACCTCATCCAAGACATCTCGCCAGCGTGGAAGAGTTATGTAGAGACCCTTCTAATTGAGGCTCTTCCACCAGCACAGTTGTGTGAGCAAGCAACTGCAGCGATGCACCTTTGCCCTATGTAAATACGATTTACATTGTAATGTGAATACATAAAGGCTCCATGTGCCACAGTGGCTGCTCTTGGATAGAAAGGACCTCCAGGATGAGGGAAGGGCCCCTGTGACTTGTAGCCTCTTTGGAAAAGGAGACTTGGATTAAAATACGTACATAAAACTGTTCAATAAACTCAACGTAGTAAACAGGACAATGTAGAAACATCCATTTGAACAAAACTCAATGAAGAAATATTAAACGAGGAAAACATTTTTTATAAATAATTACATATAATATTCATCATCATCAATATCAGCCACGATCAATCTGCTTCTGGATGAAGCCAGTGGATGGAGGCCTCTCCGATCCGTGGTTATCTCTCACGGTTCTGCATTGAAACAATTTGAACACACGCTTGGGGAGAGAGAAAAAAAATCCTAAAGTAACATGGGTGCCTGCATTTTCTTAAAATATTCACAAATGTTTACATTGGTAATTATCAAACGACGGCTCTTGACAGCTCTCGAAACGTCCTGGGCCCTGTCAAGCTGCCTTGTGCTGCGTTGATGTCCTTCCGTTGAACCGTGACACCATGTCCTCTCGTAGAACGGTGCGGAGGGGGCCCCCCTTTCACGGAAACGACACGCTCGCATGCGATGCAGACCGACATCGGCCCCCTCGCCGTGTGTGTGCGATCGCTGAACGAGAACAAAGCTCCCTGGCTCGCCTTCATTCGGCCAAAAGGATAACGCTCAATTTGGTCTTGGCGCTGAGAGCTCGTCGTTTTCCCACCGCTCGACCACCTTGGCAATATCTTCTGTTTCCTGAAAGTGAGATGTTTCCTGCATGGGGAGTCTCACCCGCGCCTCTCTCTCTCTCCCCGCCGCCGCCGCAGCAGCAGCACGCCTTACGTTTCTCATAGATCAAGCTTGGATCCCCCGGTCCCTCGGGCCACCGAGACGCACGCGAAACCCTTAAAGAGATCCTCTGCAAAATCTCCGCTCTCTCCGCATTGACCAACGGGGACACGTGTACAGGGAGGGAAACACAGGCAGCTGACTGCCCTGGAAAAAATGTCCCCTTGGCTGCCCCCCCCCACCCCCACTCAACTCTCGACTCAATTCCCCAACTGGGAATTTTGGGTACAGTGCACAACATTGTGAAATTTGTGCCTCCGCCGCTCCATCCTCTGCCTCCCCCTTCTCACAACTAAAATTAGACCTGTTGAAAAGGTTGTCCTCATTTCCCCCCAGCTTAAATAATGATAATGTTCTTTGTATAACAAAGCCAAGCTTTGGACGTGTGTTTTTGCAAGAGAGGTCCCCTGTGCTTGCGAAATAGAATTCTCTCTGAGCTGGTTGACTGATTGTCTCGTATAGGAGGACGTGTGTACAAATACTGTAGCGGAAACTTGGTCAAATAAATTGTTCTTGGACAATGCGTTTGTACGAGAATGAGAGCAGGTTGCAACGCTTGGTGGGTTAGTGCCAGTTCTAAAGTTACTATCAACATCGTTTGCGAAGTGAATGTGAATGGAGTGAGAGAACGCCATGAAGTCCCGCACCTTCATACAACAAAAATTAACCCGTAAAAACAAAGTTTTTCATTATAAATTCTTTATATGCGTGTTCAATGGGCCGCAACCCAGCCCACATTGGTCTTTGAAACGGGCGGCTCGAGTCCTCTCGTCCTCTGGCTTGAGATGGCTGCCACCTATGGGTCAGATGATTGCCTGCCAACATTAAGCAATTGGTAATTAAATATAATTTTTTTTTACCTAAAAAGTGTAACATTTTGGAACATTTTTTTCACGAAACGAAATTGTCACGCACAACGAGTCTGTGTGCAAAATGTCAGCTCGATTGGATCACGGGAAGTGGGTTAAAAAACGACCGAAAGATTTGCACGGTCGTAAGCGCGCAAGCAAGTGAACTTAATATAAAGGATTTAAAAATATCACCTTACTCAAAGGGGATAGGTAGGCTGGTTGATTCTACTCACCTTTACACCCTATCCATATCCTCGGTAATTTGGGGGCTTGTCAATGTATAATCATTAGGGTTATGAGTGCCCTGGCTTTTCAGTGATTTTCACTGATTTATTATTTTTTTTGCTTCAACAAAGAAAGATATATTATGACAGGTTGCAAAAAAATATACGGGGGCACTGCTAATCACGAAGGTATCAAAAATATCTTGGCCCGATGTAAATTGATATTGTTTCATTCCACAATTCAGCACATGAGTACTTTAAATTATTTCTAGATGAATAATTCAGGGGAATTGAAAATGTTGTTTTTGGCAAACGTTGAAGAACTCAAAAATAGCGTAATATTAGGGGATGTGGTTCGGTGGTATAGCAACAACACACTAATATTTGGACGGCTGTAATTGTTGATGGAAGTGGCTTTGAGTTTTTTTATATCTTGGCAATGACTTAGAGGATTTTCGTTGAGGTCAAGTTTTGGTGACCATGGGCACCAGTTACTGTATTTTAGGCACTTTGAAGGACGCAAGCATTGCTAATCGTCAGACGTGTACAGCACAACGTATACTATTGTAAACAGCAGAAGCCATAAGTCGATCTTACTATAGACTTAGATGTCGTAACGACACCGTGTTATTTTACGGTCCTGTACCAATGCATTCGCGTTTAAATGGTACTTCATAACACACGTGTTCAAATCTCTTGCGTGCGTGTCTGCTGATTCACGTCAATAATGGATCACTTTCAAGGACGCTGCATTTGACAAGCACAGTTTATCTTTAATGTAATATGAGTACTGTACGTAGGTATGCTCACAAAGGATAGGCTATAACCAGCTGTACTATATACGTATGGTTACTGTACTACTACTAATACAGTACGGTATCTAATATATAGTGTTTGTGTGTGCGCGAAACATTTTCATTTCTTTAAATGCAAACAGCCATGTAAAAATATATATATAATCTGAAACGATGTGGGAAAGAAAAATTGTACAGAGATTGCATTGCATTTGGTATGTGGTATATTCTACGCCAGCTGGGAGGGTAGGCATTGTGTGTGTAAAGTACAGTATATATATTTTTGTATTTTCAATACAGTATATGTCCCTGTATCCAGTGTAAATTATAATGTGTGCCCATTAAAGATACTGAATGTACGACAATTTTGTCTGATGGATTGTTGAGGCTGGAAGTTGGAAATTTGGCCTCAAATATTTGTAAATATATACACTAAATCAAGGGGATATTCGTTCAACAATTTGAAAATCGGAACCAGATACAAAATTTCGGATTATCCGAAAATGTGATGTCACAAAACATGATGTCACAAAGCATGACGTCACATGTGTACGCTCCTCGCCGAAAGTGGTGACGAGTTGCATCGTGTGATGTAATTTGTATTATCGCAGATACACATGAAGTTATTATTACAGAATGTAAATGATCTGAAAGAAAAAAACTTAACATTCTTAAAAATCCTAAATTTATAAATCCGAAACTCATTCCTTCTACATCACCACTACTCTTGCCAGACTGGTAATGTTGATTATGATTGTTCTTCACTTTGTTCATCTTATGCTTAAAGGTGATCTGATGCAAATTCCAATACTCTTGCTTGTGGCTGGATGTATAGTAACTTGTAAGATTATTGAGCAAGGAAATGGCTTCAGTTGATGTGCTGTGGATTGCTTTGGATGCCCTTGCTGAATGTTTTAGAGTTCACCTTGGTTCACTGCTGTGTGGTCGATGGTGTGGTCGGTGTTTTTGAAATTGCATAGCGGGCTTCCTTTGAATGCCACTTGCATAGGTGTAGTGGGGCTGATCTGCCGTGCAGATTCGATTTTATGCAATCCTATACGATCTGGAAAGGTGAAATTTGGCAAAAACAAGTGGAGAATGCGGTTATAACTAGAAAAATCCTAACCACATGATTTTCCAATTGGGGCTGCCAAACAATGTCTGGAAGTTGATTGGTTTCACTCATGGGGCAAGGTTAGTCCAAAATTAGAAGTTGATTAAAGTCCCGTATTAGACAGTTAAAATATTCAATCCAGAGGTGGCCTGGGTTGCTCAGTGGTCAAAGTGCTGACTTTATATATATAAAAAACCTCTTGAGTAGTAAATATTGCATACTCTTTGGTTCTTTCGGTAAAGTCACGTAGTTAGAAATAAAATAAAACAAATTACGACGTTTCGATCGCAACACAAGCGGCCTGATGACGACCGCTTGTGTTGCGATCGAAACATCGTGATTTGTTTTATTTCTACCTACGTGACTTTACCGAAAGAACCAAAGAGTATGGATTCCTGCTGTCACGAAATCTTAAAATCAAGTCAATATTGGCTTGACAATCATGCAACGAACGTTACACTCATTATGGGGATCAGGTCGGAAAGTCTGCCCTCTACCAGGCGGACCAGAAGTCAGAAGTAGCTCTGTGTAGTCCGCTTCCGTGGTACCTTTAACACGAAGAGTTGCACTCCTCTCCGAGAGATTCTAATTGACGCTTATTCTTATGACATGACGCTGACGGGACAATTGGGATAAAATTTGGGTAAATGTACAAAAGAAATGCGCTATGACACATGGTGTTGTGGATTTACTCTCCAACACACCGGTGGGCTGAAGTAGTAATTGATTGGCGTTTTGTTTACGTGACAAATCCCTTACTAATTGGCTGTGTCGGGTGGTGGCGGGTTACGACACATTTATACTTACGCGATCTAACCCAAAAACCTTTGTTGTGGAAAAAAAATGCATATTTATATTATGCCGACAATAAACTTGCCAATCTTACTACCGCTTGCCACCTTGATTTTCAAAGAAACGTTTTACAAAGCGGTATTATTCACGATAAGGTTGCATATTTGCGTTAACGCGGTTGCAAAGTGACTTAAATGGGTAAGGGTTTGCCCAGCATACATCGGTGACCCCAAGTAATTATTATTTGCCTTCCATTGTACGCCGTGGAGTCTGTAAGGACGAGATGTCGCCCCCTGCCGATGTGACCGGCAACAACTCTGTTGGGGAGTAAACCCACAGTCACATGATTCAAACAAAACATCAAGTACGGAAACAACAAACACAAAACTACACCCGCTGAACGGCAACTCGCTCAGCCTCTTTATGGCTTTATTTACATCACGTGGTGGGAAAGAGACTTGAATCGAAGGCAACAACATATTTAAAGCTGAGCGAGGAGGTACAACTTAGGCAAAGTGAAAACGCAAGATGCACTTCGTCATCATCATCAGTTCGTTTGCGAGAGGGAAAAGGCCTCATGGCAAGCCTCGTCCACCAAATCTCTGCACAAAAAGGTCGCGATGGAAATGGGTAAAATCTACCCCGGCAGCTTTAAAGAAACACGGGCTAATTTTCAATCGCTCCACGATGGGAGCATTCTTATTTTATCTCTGTCTCTGGGCGTGGAAGTAAAAAAAAATAAAAGTAAAAAAATGAGGTCCCACCGAGATTTGAACTCGGATCGCTGGATTCAAAGTCCAGAGTGCTAACCATTACACCATGGGACCGCCTATACGCGCTGCTGACCCAAATCGGTATAACAATCTACCATGGGCCCTCTCCGCCACGCTTGATCCACTGCTGCATTGCAGGGCACCTCGGGTCAACTACCGCGGACGTGAAATTTAATGAAGCAAAAATAAAAATCCGAAGCAATTTTTTTTATCGCGGCGATAATTATCAACGTTGTTTAGTTTCGCGGTAATGGGATGATGATGAATTGGTTGGAAATGTTCATACACGAGTTGCATCGTCAGAATGTTAAAATGTCACGAAGTTCAGCATCAGCCGTGGTCTGTCCACTGCTGCATGAAGAGCGACAGCCCCAAGCCTCCGTCGTCATCTCTCACGATGTAATAATCCTTCACACATTCGTTCTTATTGATTCTTTTAAGTTAAATCTTAATTGAGTCCAACAACTCGTTCAGATACTTACTTTCTGTTCAATTCTTCAAGCCTGAGACGTGACGTTTTGGGTTGCCTCTCTGTATGATCAAGTCCGCGAGTTTAATGCTACAGTCCTCGCTCACGGCTCTTAAAATTGCACTTTTACAGTCTAGTGCTGCATGTTATATTATAAATATTACGTGTTAAAGAATGTATACATCCTGCGTGCAACATTGTTCTTCAGGAAAACTCCGAGCGAGGCCTATGCCCCGAGGCCGCCCCGCCCTTGCCTGATCTTCCTGCGGGATTTGAGTCACGTCTGCCGGCGGAGTTTGCCAGCTCCGCGGGGTAAGTGTTGCCGTGAAACTATAACCGATTTTAATCGTCAATCAATCGTTGGATTAAGGCCGTCCCAAGCTGTGTAAGTTGTGGGGGTTGTTGTTTTACTTGACCATACTTCACCACGCTGGTCAATACGTGTTGATAAAGGACTGTTTCAATTATCAATTGCCAATGATGCGTTCCGTAGCCGTGAGTCGAACTTAAGTTTCACAGTGCACGGTCATAAATGTGATACTTTAACCAATTGCGCCACTGCTAACTTCATTCCATCAGTAACTTCACAATATTTCCCCTTTTATTTGCTTGGACCTTGCAGAAAAACATTGATTACCGCCCCCCTTGTAATGCTGCAATACTGAATTGTAATTCGCAATTGATTTTAGTTTTTTGTATCAGATCGCCTAAGCACAATTGTCTTATCTGTCCCAAAAAAAGAAAAAAATCAATCGAGAATCATCAGCCGACGTGTTACGTCTAATGAATTATCGATTACAAGTGAAACGGGAGGATGACGGTGATCATATTGCCCGCGTTTAGCCACGCCGTGTGCGTTGGGATTCTTTATCCACACGAATTAAGCTTAAACAACGGATAGCTTAGACGAGTGTCCTTAATAGAGGTCGGTTTTTTTTCTTTTGGGGGGGGGGGGGTGGGTGAGAGATCGCGTAAATGTTAACGCTTCGTCAAAGTTAGATTTAACTACACATATTTGGAGCATTCCTGGCAGCGATTTCAGCCGCACCACCTCTACATAATAATAGGCTCAGTCAACCATTCTACACAACAAAGACTCATTTCCTGGCAGCGATTTAAGCCGCATCATCTCTACATAACAAAAAGGCTCAGTCCCATTTACACGCACCTGTACATCATCCGCACCTAGTTTACACAACAAAGGCTCATTCCTAACAGCGTGCTTCAGCCGCACCGAACCTCACAGAAATAATATTCAGGGCCTACCTTGGCTCCTCCCACCCTCAACCAGTATATATACACTTGATACAGTTATCGTGCTGTGACGGTTCCACCTGAAGACGGAAGCTTGCGTTGCCTCCATAACGTCGTGATTTTTATTTTATTTTACTTTTATAAATTTTAATTTTTTACCTACGTGACTTTACCGAAAAAACCTAAGAATATGAATCCTTGCAGTCACGAAAGCTTCAAACCTAGAATTAAAGTTAGTGAGGTTTGTCACGTAAACAACACGTTCCTGCGGAGGGAGCTGGTAGGAACGTTGGGTTGCTCGGTCAATGGCCAGGGTCAACGGCGGCGTGGTGTATTCCGCAAATATGCCCGACTGTGAGGGCGGGCACAAGCCGGCGTGAGTAGGTTAAACGTTGAGTTTTATAAGGGCACCACGGGGTGACCAGCCCCTCCCCACCCAGCCCCTCCCCACCCTCCCCACCCATTCCCACCCTCCCCACTCAGCCCCTCCCTGCACGACGGATGGACGGACACAATAATCCCCTGTGGGCTAGTGTAACCAGAGGTTCCTACCAGTACTATTTCAGTACTATGCCCAATGTCGATGCTTTCGCCTTCTCCAGCCACACTGACCGGTGTGGTGAAGTATGGCCAAATAACCCCCATTTCCTGCATGGTTACAGGAGAGGTCCTCATCCTGTGCATGCATAATCATTGGCATGTATATTAAAACAGGACCCTGCGGGGTGGGCTGGTAGGAATAATACTTAGTACCGCTACAGGGATATCGACCGGGTATAGAGGAGTTAAAGAAAAAATTACTGTATTCTAGTGTAACGTTAATTAAAAGTGTTTGTTTTGACAAGAAACGCTGTGAGATTTAAAGACTCGTAGTCTTTCATTTCCAAACGATCACATCTGAGATTAATTGACCTTAGATGGGGAAACTCGAATGCATTTACTAGTATAAAGGTGAAATAAAATAGAGGGAATAAACGGCACCTTGGTGCATTTTATGTCGTCTACATAGAGTTGAATAAACGGGCGTTTGGCATATTCATATAACAGTACTACATTGAGCAGTGTTTGTTTGGCACTTCGAGTTTTTATTCGCGCGCACGACATGGATACCGAAAACAACCACGACTTTGAAGACCCCAATGGTTGTCTGGATGCCCACGTTGAAAAGATGCTTGCTGAAACAGAGACCGCATTTGCTGCTGGAACCCTTTACAAACTCGCAGTGAAAAGCGTCGTTTCCATGGACCCAGAACCAACCGAAGTTGGTCCTGCTATAACGGTAGCATCGCCACCAAACATGCAGCCAGCAGCTAAATAATCAAAGATTGCAGCACAAGTAGAAATACTTGTGTGTGAATACGATGTAGTGAACACGACAGAGATGTGGTGAACACGGCAGAGATGTGGTGAACACGGCAGAGATGTGGTGAACACGGCAGAGATGTGGTGAACACGGCAGAGATGGCGTGAGCACGGCAGAGATGTAGTGAACACGACAGAGATGTAGAGATGATAGTGAACACGACAGAGATATAGTGAACACGACAGAGATGTAGAGATGATAGTGAACACGGCAGAGATGTAGTGAACACAGCAGATGTAGTGAACACGGCAGAGATGTATTGAACACGGCAGAGATGTGGTGAACACGACAGATGTGGTGAACACGGCAGAGATGTGGTGAACACGGCAGAGATGTAGTGAACACGACAGAGATGTAGAGATGATAGTGAACACGACAGAGATATAGTGAACACGACAGAGATGTAGAGATGATAGTGAACACGACAGAGATGTAGTGAACACGACAGAGATGTAGAGATGATAGTGAACACGACAGAGATGTAGAGATGATAGTGAACACGGCAGAGATGTAGTGAACACAGCAGATGTAGTGAACACGACAGAGATGTAGAGATGATAGTGAACACGACAGAGATGTAGAGATGATAGTGAACACGGCAGAGATGTAGTGAACACAGCAGATGTAGTGAACACGACAGAGATGTAGTGAACACGGTAAAACTATAAGCGAGTGAATAGCAGCAGCGACGAGGCCTCTCGCTGCCCCTGCTCTGCCGCTGCCGGGCTGCAGATTCAGTCGAGTCAGGCACCACTGCCAATATGCACAACAACAACAATAAACGTGCTGCGTTTCATCTCTGTGTTAATAAGCCTCCCGCACTAGGCCTCACGAAGCCTGCCGCACTAGGCCTCGTGCCGTGCTTTTCGTGCACAAATAAGGCGATTAAATGTATCTCGTCTCTGTGTTAATAAATGTTTCTTGTCTCTGTGTTATAAAAACGTGCTGCGTTTCAGTAAAATAATTGTTTTTAAATAAACGTGCTGCGTTTCATCTCCGTGTTAATAAGCCTGCCGCACTAGGCCTCACGAAGCCTGCCGCACTAGGCCTCGTGCCGTGCTTTTCGTGCACAAATAAGGCGATTAAATGTATCTCGTCTCTGTTAATAAATGTTTCTTGTCTCTGTGTTAAAAAAATGTGCTGCGTTTCAGTAAAATAATTGTTTTTAAATAAACGTGCTGCGTTTCATCTCTGTGTTAATAAGCCTGCCGCACTAGGCCTCACGAAGCCTGCCGCACTAGGCCTCGTGCCGTGCTTTTCGTGCACAAATAAGGCGATTAAATGTATCTCGTCTCTGTGTTAATAAATGTTTCTTGTCTCTGTGTTATAAAAGCGTGCAGCGTTTCAGTAACGTAATTTTTTAAATAAACGTGCTGCGTTTCAGTAAAGTAATTTTGAAGCAAAGTTTAAAGTTTTGCCGTGATGCGCCGGAAGCGACGGCCATCTTGTTTAATTCACATATCGCAGGGGGAGCGGGCGGCCATCTTGTCGGACAGGGTCATGCCAAGTGTTTGCAGTAGGGGGCGATGTTGATACACGGACGGACGGACGGACAAACGTGGACGGACGGACGGACAAACGCCGACGGACGGACGGACAAACGCGGACGGACGGACAAACGCGGACGGACGGACGGACGGACGATATAATCTATTGGTGGTCTGGTCCACTTCGTTCCTACCAGTATAAACACTTACCTTTACTTAACAAAGTCGCATACTTTTTTTTATGAACAACGTTTAAAGCCTCCATGTGCATTATGATGAAAACATTTTTGCAGGGCGAGCTTCCAATAAAACAATGGTATTCTTTGCAAGAGAAATCTGGACAAGTAATCTATTGATCTGAGTTCTAATCGTACCACACTCGACAATTGCTGTGGGTTTGCGTGAGAATGCCATAATCGGCATTGTATCGTCTCTTGATGTTGTAAATAGACGAAAACTGGCCTCTCAAGTTCAATCACTTAACATAAAGTTGCTCAAGGAATCGAATGGGCTCTACACTTGAATGTATTTTGTGCGTGTGGTTTTGAAGTGCTGACTCGTTTGCAACTTGAAAATGTAGGCCAGGTTGCTAATTCGTGATTTTGACATTTGTTTTGATTTGCCAATTTTCCTTGGAATTCCCATTGCAGGCTGCAGTCAGCGCAGACATTAGCTTGCAGGCAATAAAGTAGCAGCCAGAAAGTGTGACTTGACTTCAATGCTGAAAAACCGTTACTGGCCAGTCAAGCGCATCGGTGCTATCCGATGTGCTTTCAGGTTTGTGCCACACATTGTTCCGCACTGTCTGACGTTTTCTTCCACGTGCTGGGGGAGCTTCTACAAGAACCGAATTAAAAAGCGCTCCCAGCTCGCGAAGCGAAACGTTCACACATCTCGCCGCACAAAAAAGTTGCGCAGCTCAAAAGCACATACATACCTGTCAACCCATACGGTTTACCCTGTATTATTGTGGAGGGAAATTGAGTTTTAAGGTCCATACGACATACAACAAAAAAATCACATTTATCTATTTGTTTGTGTTTCTCCCTTGTGATGGGACTTTGTAGGATGAACATTGAGATTTATAAGGGCACAGGGTGACCAATAAGGTCTGAATTTATCTGTAATAAGATAGGCATTGCTAAGGGGTTGATAGGTATGCACATCAGAGAGGTATACAGCACAACCGTGAAAACCTACGCAGTTGTATCGGTGTGTTGAACGGTAACGGGAACAGGCGAGTATTTACTAATTATTCATAATAAAGTTTTGGGGTTTTTGAGTACTCAAACATTGTAAATGTTGTGGATTCACTCTTCAACACACCGGTGGGCTAAAGTAGTGAACTATTTGTCTTTTTATATTCTTGGTTCTTTCGGTAAAGTCACGTAGAAGGGAAATAATAAAAAAATATATATTAATATAAAACAATAAAAATTCTCACGACGTTTCGACTGCAACACAAGCAATCATCATCAGGTGTGAAATCCACAGAAAGAAAATTTGAAAAAAGTGGCAGTTTTTCCTAACGTCAAGTTTTATTTGTCTTTTGTCAACGTGACACTTTTTTTGCTGATTGGCCGTGTCGGGTGGTGGAGGGTTACGACACATTTATAAATAACGCGATCAAACCCAAAAACGTTTATTATTAATAATATTGGTCGCGAAAGCCTACGTGTTATTTACTAATTGTTTCCACTGCCGTCCAGCATTGTGCTTGTTGATTAAGTACATCGCACAGTCATCTCTTCTCTGATGTTATTTAGGTGACATGCATTGGCTTTTTTTATGGTCGGCGAGAAAGCTGCACTGGTTGGCAGTACGTCAGCATTCGTTTTTGAGAAATGCTGGAAGTGGAAAAAACACTTCATGACATTAAAATAGTCGTGGGAAAATTCTTACCTCTTTTTGGCAGTCATGGTCATTTATGTCCGTGAAATATTGGGCACGTTGCAAATTGCACGACTTATTTTTAACGTTTTTACGTCGAGTTTATTTTGTGTTTGCTTGCTATTTTTTGTTTGCGAGTTAATTAGCGATTAGAACATTTCAAGAACTAAGCACACTGTGATGCTAAGTCTATTTTAGAAAGTGTTTGTTTTCTGTACTTGTTGACACTAAATCCTCAAACGCTTCCTTCATTTCCATCATCCTGTCACTTTTAATTTCACGACGGTCCCGAGTTGGCCCCCCGCTTTTGCTTGGATTTGAGACGTTCAATCGTCGCGGCCTCTTGACCTCTCACATGATTCCCTTTGGAGCAGGGTGGCGATCCATTTCCCTACTGAAGGCCGAATGGGATTCTCAAATACCTTTGGCTGTGCCACGCATGAACACCAACGTTAGCGTTATTCAATAACGGAAAAATATGAGGGCTCACTTTTGTCGTAGTGATAGTAGTGAGTGCTCACACTAAAACAGTGTTGCCACGTTGAAAATAGTCCACGATTGCCGATTAGTGCAGCTAACATTCTTGCAGCAATGGATACAGACGTTTGTGGGTCGTTTCAAAGTGGTAACCGGGTGGTGCAGGCGCACGCTGGTGATCCGGCGCTGTAGAGGCGAGCGTTGGTGGATGGATCAAATGTTGTGAAACTCTTTTTCTGTGGGTGTCGAGGTGCCATCACCCTGGCTTGCCAGGATAATGCGGTACATTAAATGTGGATTATTCCACCTGTTCCAGCTGCATAGGTTGGTGTTGCCCCCTCGCAAAAGTGGGTTTTCTCCAGGCGCTTTGGTTTCCTCCCACATGTAAACACGTCACTTGACCAATAACACCTTAATATATAGAGGACTGCAGAGCTTGTGGATGAATTTGATGCCGGCTCACCGCCTGGCTGCCTTAATGCTTGCCTGTGGTTCCTCGTGCCTCTGAGTCGTTCTCTCACTTAAAGAGTGAGCGAATTCTGAGCTCATTTACAGGATTGCAATGGGTTGTGGCGTCGTAAGACTGAGGGATAATGATGGCACAGGGAGGTCATCATTCCACAGTGGATAGACCATGCCAACTAATAAACAACCTCAAAAACGGTTACTAATAAATTATTTAATCATCGTAACACCCTCATTATTCTTTCTGACTCCTGTCCAACGCACATTTTAATACATTACATTTCTTCGCCTCATTCTGTCTAACTAATCACGAACAAGAATGCTCCGCCATCTGCTAACCATTATGAGTTGACACTAAGCAAGCTTCCGTAGCAGCCCCGCTGTCTGGTGCCGTGCCACATTGAACACTTCAAATCCGTGCTGCGTGCAATAATCACATTTATAATGATTTGGGTGCATCTGCAATGGGGGTGGCTGTTCAAGTCACAATGCAGAACACGTGGGCCGAATAGGACCTCACGGACAAAGCCAAAGGCCAGCGTAGCCAACTGTGATTGTTTTCTGAAAATTGCATTGGCTTCCAGGAAACTCCAGATTCAGACTTTATACTGGTAGGAACCTCCTGGTTCCACCAGCCCACAGGGGATTATTGTGTCCGTCCATCGTGCATACCAAAAATGGGAGAGGTAGGGCTGGGTGGAGAGGGGAGGGTGGGGAGGGGCTGGGTGGGGAGAGTGGGGAGGGGCTGGGTGGGGAGGGTGGGGCTGGGTGGGGAGGGGCTGGTCACCCCGTGGTGCCCTTATAAAACTCAACGTTTAACCTACTCACGCCGGCTTGTGCCCGCCCTCACAATCGGGCATATTTGCGGAATACACCACGCCGCCGTTGACCCTGGCCATTGGCCGAGCAACCCAACGTTCCTACCAGCTCCCTCCGCAGGAATGTGTTTTCAGCTGGTATGTCCCATTGAGCTAAGCAGCTCTTTTACAAGCACAGCCACAGTCCAAGACCGTCGACAGTGGTGGCAGTTACGCTTACATATAAAGCTGCAATAAAAGACCACTGAACATACTTCCGATCAGATTTGCCATCACTTGTGACTGTTTTGAAGTTGTGTGCATATGGATCTGATTTGTTCACGTTTTACAACCAAAGAAAACATAATTTATGCTGAGCCCTGTTCATCCGTAACGGGGGTAGTGTGGGGTAATAACACTGTTCACAATGATCTCAACTGTTATATAAAGTTGTGTTGCCATGAAGGACGTACCCCATTTAAACCAGGCCAAATTGATAAAAGAAAACCCCACATTGGAATGCACTGGATATTCCACGAAAACTCAAAAAGAAACTTGTTTTTAAAGCAGTGTTATTGATAAATGTGTTGCGTTTATTATTTGTGCTTGTGCAACACTGCCAACGAATTTTCACCAAATAATGTTACATAATTCGCGAGTAACGCATGCTTATTCCTAACTTGTTTTCCTGTGCTATGATGGTTGCTTAGGGAGAAATGCAATCCGCTACTTGGTTGGACTGCCCTACAGCAGCGCTTTCGCCAACTGGAAGACGTTGAACCTTCATGAACCAAGTAAGCTCCGATTAGCACGGCTGGCTACGCGTGGTGCGAAAGAAGTTCAACATACATACATACATACAAATAACAGCTGCTTTTTGCATTATTGTAAGCTACAGTATTGTTTACTTAAGTTTACTCCGCAATTTTTTTCATGTCATTTAAAAAAAAAAAATTTGACTTAATTTAGTAGAAGATAGCTTACGTTATAGAGTTCATAAGATTGAATCCAAGGCCACTAGGGCAATTAATTTTAATTAATCTTAAACGTCCGATTAGACGTAACCAAATTTTAAAAATGTACCCTTAGGACATTCCTTGTTCACGTATAACTGCAGGTTAACTGTAGAGTGAAGGGATGTCAGGTGACTCATTTGAAGGAAACTATGGATATACCAAAATGTTACTCTATGCCCTTGTACGGTTGCTGATGATCTTAAAATACCATTGTTTCCGAGGGTAACACTGCTGTTAGATGTTTCAGGTTTATTAAATAGCAGTCGTGTACGCTAAGTGAAGCAAATGAAGACTGCTACGTAATTAAACAAAAAAAAAAGTGATACCATGTTGGCAGTGGTACATAAGCACGGTAACAAAACGTGTCAATCACTGTCATGTAGAAGAAGAAAATCGAAAATAGGTAACGTTTTGGGCAATGCCCCATATGCATAGCAGTGAGAATAGGTTTTCCCCTTTTTTATGGCAACAAAACAGGTGTTGAGATGTTAAAACACCAAACTGGAACCTTTTACAAGGAATCATGTCTGCATTAACCACTATACTTGTGGTCAGAATGCAAACAAAAAAACAAACTCTGATAATATATGCATTGTCTTTGAAACTGATTGGTCCACACCAGAGACAGCTTTCTTTTGAGCCCAGTCCCAAACGGTGTTAGACCAGAGGACGCCAAAAGGCGAAAAGCACAAAGACAATGCACTATCAGAGTAATGAGGGCTCGGGGTCTAACACCGTTTTGGACTAAGACAATGCATATATTATCAGAGTATGTTTTTTGTTTGCATTCTGACCACAAGTATAGTGGTTAATGCAGACATGATTCCTTGTAAAAGGTTGCAGTTTGGTGTTTTAACATCTTAACACCTGTTTTGTTGCCAGAAAAAAGGAGAAAACCTATTCTCATATTTTGGTACTGGCAAAGGATGTCCCATGATGCAATAGCAGTGTTGTGTTTTTCTTCTTGCTACTTTTATTGTGCTGCACTGTTGAGAAGACCTAATGATTGCACTACTCAAATTGATATATCTTTGTGTTGAACAGGGCCCTCTAAATTGCAATCGAGTGCTATTGCCAATAACATCTAACTCTGGCAAGGAGACCCAGGATGCTTAAACAAGTGCAGCTTGATGCTATTAGTCTGAAAAGTAAATTAGGCTGAAGGACTAGAACATATTTGTATATCTGTATGGAGTTCATAACAGAATTCTGCTTGTGTAATAATTAATCATGGCTATTGCTACCTTTCTGTCCTTTGCAGGTGGTGGAGAATTATGGCAAGAGACAGCACAGGGGTCTGCTACCCAAAGCAAGCCATGAGTATAGTTTATAATAGCACACATTTGTCTGCCGAGGTTGGCAGTGGCAGAACTTCGTGGCTTGGTGGCCATTTTACCAAACAACCGCAGAGTTGGGAGGTAAAATGGCTGCCACGGCCGCGGGGATTCTGTTGGTGGGGCGCAGCCCTGTTTTTTTATTTTTTTTATTTTCAGATGTCTCTTGTTCACATATCTTTAAATACAAGTTCATGGAACATGCTGGTGCATCCCTGCCTATGTGGCGCAGAGGTAAATCTGGGAGCCAGCCATGTTTTTTTTAATCTCACAAGTGCAAGAGGTCCACGGTTCAAATCCAACACAGGCCAACAAATATATATTTCAAATTCAGTTTTTTATTGAAATCATGTTAAAAGATAACAATATTGAACAGTGATTACTTTCAAAATATGTAGCTAACATTTACCTTTGACATGAAACATCAAAACAAACATTGGCTTGTATTCAGCAGTATCGTTAGGATTATTCAAATACAATACAAACTGTACATAAGGTAAACGAAAATCACAAGCATAAGAAAACATTTTTTAATCAGAGCACAGGAAATGTCATATGTTTCCAAAATTGATTTAGGCCATTTGAACTTCACTAGATGCGTATTTTATTTTAAAGTTGGCCTGATTAAAGCCAGGCATCCAAGCGGCTTGTGTTCTCCACGTCGCAACTTCAAGGGAAGAAGCTCATTATGCCCCCCCCCCCATCCCATGATGGTCATCTTCCAGGACATCAGCGGAACTCGGTGCGAGGAGGCATCAAGAGAAGGGTCCAGCTCAAGCACGACTGGACAGAAATAACAGCACAAAGCATCGGACGCGTGATTTCCACTTTCACAGTCGCTCTGCTTCCATTCTCACTTTCATTGCAGCTCCATTCACAGCACTCTCTGGTATTAAATGCTAAAGAATAATTCTCCAACACGAGCGAATGGTTCACAAATAAAAAAAGATGAGACACAGTAAAGTAGGGCGGACTGGGACGATATTGGAAACACGCACAACTCGGTTGTACTCGCGCAAAGACTTCACTGCCACTCATATCACCATTATTCATTCATTCCTTAGCGCCCTGTGTTTGTGCAAAAGAACAATTGCACCCCCCCCCCCCCCCCCGAGATCAATACTGGCCCTGTTTCTGCCGTTTTGTTACAGAGCTCTTTACCAGACAACAAAATGTCAATATATGCGAAATAATTTATTTTGCTTGAAGGTTATGGATGAAGTGCTGGGGGTAGCTGGGGAAAGCAGCAGCAGCAGCATACATCTCCATGGACCCTGGGGTCACAAAGGGTCACCTCTATAGGGACGGCTAAAGGTCTCCACAGACCCACTCCCACCTCGCCCTCCATCCCATAATGCTAAATAATACGAACGAAAGCCCATGCATTATACAGCATTATAAATCCTATCTGTTTGCAGAGCACCTGACTGTGTGTAATTGTACGGCGTGACCTTGCTGCCTGATTTTTTTTCCTCTCTCTGTGTGTGCCTTTGTTGATTCAGATTTACAGTGCAGCGCCTCTTATAGATCAATAGTTATTCTGCCTTGAAATGTACACGTACTCCCTCCCAGTGTAAGGGTAATCATTAATCTGCCATGTTAAATTACAGAGAGTGGACGAGCGTCCTTATATTGAACGATGGCTGTAAGGAAACGGCGAGCGATAAATAGCATCAAACAGCTTTCATGCAATCCGTGTATTTTTTCATATGCCTTTCGGGCCGCAGCAGCATAACCAAATAGTTCAGCAATTGTAGCCCATCCAATACGAAAGGAATTTAAAAATTATACGCTGTAAAAACTTACGTGAAATATATTTGTTGAGACGTTAGTCTTTGCACACACACACAGTCTTGGTATGGTAAGGTCGGATGAGAGAAACATTTGGGAGGTATGCATACAGACAATGCAGTGCACGGTGTAGAATGTTTACAGCCCTGAGTGGAATTGCAATATAGGAAATGATTCCAATATTGAACATTATTTGGTGACACTGCGCTGGCAGTGGTGCACAAGCACAACAAAAATCACATTCGTCAAACGCTGTGGCCTTAAAAATTTAAAATTGTAGAATATGTGACGTTTCAGGCATTGGCCCTTCACATCGCAGGCCAGAGAGGTGTGCTGTGAAGAATGGCCATTGCCCGGAAGGTCGCGTATATGTCTTCTATTTAAGGCCACAGTGTTATAGACAAAAGCGTTGGGAGTTTGTGTTGCAGTATTGAAATTCGTCGCGAGTTTTACTCAAGAGCCTTGTTAAACAGTTGCGACAGCGTGCTAATCGGAGGCGCGGGAAAACCAAATTAAGTACAACTTTAAAGAGTGTCTTCTGCAAGCATTGGATGAAGGCATCCTAAAGCTGCCACCATCTCTCACAACCCTGTGATATATTTCCATCTTGCAAATGACTTTTAAAAACTGGGTAGGGAATATTGTATTGATAATAATAACAATGTAGAGCCGTTTCTCAGTTGACTGTTGCATGATGGGTATATGATGAACTTTGGTAGCAAGTCACGTGTTTACATGTTTTAATATAATTACAATAAAGGAGAATGTGACAACTTGCAGGTGCAAATTTTGATGTCTATATGCGATATTAAGTACTGTAGTACTCTAACGTTGAGCAGTTGGTACGTAAATATTTATGTATATTTTGTTTAAATGAAAAACGAGACTCCGCTTGTTTTAGTCACAAAATTATGTGCATTTGTTTAGATATAAACTTTTATAATGGATGCATCTTCAATATGAAAGAAATAAAATGAAAATATAAAGATTACATTTTTGGCCAAAATTGTTCATACTTTTTTTTCTGTTTCATTGTTGATAAAACAAAATTATGCTGCATCTCTGGAACACAAAATAAAATATGGAAAATATTATATTTTGAAAGCTGAGAATGAAAAACGGCTTGTGTTGTGTTGGCAAAACATAATTCCTCATTTAGTTTTTATCAATTTGAAATATAATGTAAATTTTAAACATTGAATACCTGCAGTGTCAATTAGCTTAAATAACGACTTAATGTTTGAGCAAGTTTTAAATTAATAATTTCGGCATGGAAAATGTGATCTTCGCAACTCATAGCTATTTCCTTTAAATTAGAACATCAAACTGCTCGTAATAGAATTGTAGCAACAAAAAAAAAAAATATATTATACATTTGTGGGTACTCCCGAAGGAAATGTCAGGCACTTTGTTGATATTGCAAGGGCCAGGAGCAATCTTGAAAAGGTGTTAAGCAAAACTATACAAACCCCATTGAAAGCACAGCATGTATGGACCATTTTGCCACTATAATGATGTCACTGAATGAATTCTGAAACAGTCAAGACTTGGAATGCGCTCTGAACATTCACAGCCCAGACAAGCGAAGGTTCAGCGTTGTAATCTATTCTTTGCTAATGCCTGCCGACAAGAGTTCTCCTGTGCGGGCACGGCTTCCAAATTATTTCCGGGAAGAGGAAACTCGTTAAAAGGGTTGCTATTTTTAGACTCATTAATTTTCTGTGCATGGCGTGATTTGCGGTTGGTTGTGAGTGAGCATTAACGATGTACCTTCTGATGCTGCTGGTTGATGCTGCAGCTTGTGCTTCTGTTCGACGAAACCCCACGAGACCTTTTCGCTTTGCCATTCATTATCTGGAAAAAGGAAACACACGTTTGAGAGCATCACGTAATTGCGAACGTGTTGATAAACTGGTGCTAAAAACGGTAAAAGGTGCTGCCCTGCAATTTCTTACACATGCCGCTGTTGCCAGACGCGCCTTCACTCCCGCGAGCTCCGGAGAGCCTCCCGAGAGGGTATATTGCCACTACGATTCCACACGTGACCTGCAGATCAACTCGCTGTGGTGTACCCATTCACACCGCTGGATGGACAGACGGAGTGGGATTTTAAAACACCTGCACCGTTGTGGCAACCGCCGCGCAAGTAGATCAAAGTGGATTGCAAGTCCAGCATCCTCGCCGTTACACCAGGGGTCACGTCCCAGCTTGATTACCGCGGTTTACTAAATACGGTTGCGAAATCAGTTCAACATGCGTGCATTTTGAGTGAAATGTATTTTTCATAAAATATTTAAATAACATACCATTACGTTGAGGGGCTTAGATGTCCGTAAAACATTTTTTTAAACAAAACTTCATGCAAAAATTGTCTTGCGGCCTTTGGGCGCATGCCAGTGATGAGCACCTGGACAGATGAAAACAAGGTCTCCTGCGCACGCACGGTACGGCGCGATGATGTTTGCACACAGGGTAACAACACAAGACAGCCGCAGCTGTAACTAAAACACGTCTAGACACTTCCAATTTAACGTGAAGGTGAAACCCAAAATACAATGCAGATAAAAGCTCTGTGATGTGCCGTAGTATTTTCAGTCGGTTTTATAAAAATTCCACAACGGCGGCTCCCATCGAAGTAAACAGCAGCATTTTGTTCATAATCAACGTTTTTGGGTTTAGATCGCGTTATTTATAAATGTGTCGTAACCATCCACCACCCGACACGGCCAATTAGTAAAAAAAGTGTCACGTTGACAAAAGACAATTAGTTCACTGCTTTAGCCCACCGGTGTGTTGAAGCGTGAAACCACAACATTTACAATTTGAGTACGACGTTTCGCTGGTAATTGCATCCAGCATCATCGGGCAATTCGCCAGAATGGTGAGGCTCTGCTGTGTCTCCCGTTCTTATATGGAGCAGCAGCAGGGTAACGTCATCATTAACTCATTAATTCGTCAGGTGCAAAGATTTGAGGGGGGGTTATTGTAATTATATACTAGATTAGTAATCAGGCTATTGTTACGATGCGAGTTGTAGATTAGTAATCATTTGGCATGTGCATTTTGTTGGCGGAACCGAATACGAAGAGCGCAGCACTTATTACATATTTTTTTTGGAGACGGGTGCCTACAAATATTTGCGTGCGCCACGCCACCTGTCCCAGAATTCCCATCGCAATTTTGCACAAAAACGACAGCGCAGGAAGACCGTCAGTCAACCGCAAAGGCTTGCGCCGATGATTTTAATCTCAAACCTCACCTGCTCGCATCTTCGAAGGGATTTTTTTGTTGTTGCTACATATACACACACACCAAATCCTGGGCTCATGAGCATTCATGGAGATTATATTGGATAGAATAAGACAAGATATTTCATAGGCTGTTAAGACTGTAATACATTTCCAATATTGAGATGCAGTTGTATTAGAATGCGATATCAACCTGAATTGTATTTCTGCAATTTTTGATTGAGTAGAGTGGTGACATAATATAATAATTATTAAAAATAATGTATTTTTACGTGTTTATATAACGTATTTATCCAGGAGTTAAATGACTTTTTCAGAAGGATCCCACTCGATCAGGTTTTTATTTTACGATGTCTTCATACAAGTGGGAGGAATCATGATTTGAAGCTTTCGTGGAGGAAACCGGACAAGAAAATCCAAGCTCGCGATGAGGGGCGAGGGGGGGGGAGCAACGCTCTATCCCCATACAGATGGCGATTAGTCCACTCGCTGTACCGCCTTCTCCTGGCGAGCCAGGGTATGGCACCCCCCTCGACGCCCACGGGAAGGAAGTTGCGCAACATTTGTGCAGTCCACCAAACCCCCTCCACAGTGCTGGATTGCAGAACACGTGGATAGCTACGACCGCCCGGCATAGCGGTCAGCGCACCGCGATATGAACTCGGCTACGGACACTGCTAACATGATGCCTGATCCAATTCCGGGTCCCTAATCCCACCTTGTGTGGTGAAGTATGGTCAAAGAAAACCCATGACCGACTTGCCATTGGAAGGTTTTCATCCAGTAGTGGGATTTATAAGGGGACTCTAAATGAATGATATTGTCCTGCTGTGTAGTATTATTATTGTGTGGAAGAATGCAAAGTTATATCGAGGAAGTATTTTAATTAAATAGCCAGACATATAATTTAATTGCTTGCTTTATGCACGAGCCAAATTAAAATTGCAAATGGTGTCCTGTATGAATGTGAAAGCTGGACAATTACAAAGGCCCTGCAAAGCAAACTGGAAGAGACAGAAATTATTGTATTCAAGAAGGATGTCAAAAATTGGAAACGGATAGCAGGTACACGACAAGAAAATTACTGAGTTTTAATTAGAGAAAAGCAAGTTTGATTTCTTGGACACGTTAATGAGAAATTAAGAGACTGAATATGAATGTGTTTTGACTGGGACAATTCTAGGTACATGAAGCCGGGGTGAAGACAGCGAATTAAGTTAGTAACTTGAACAAGTGGGCTGCAATTGGGAGGAGTATCGAAAGCAGAATGCTCGAGTAATCTCACGGACAGAGCTAGACGGAAGACCGTGATCAGCCAACCACTTTTACTGGTAGGAACGAAGTGAACCAGCCTACAATAGATTATATCGTCCGTCCGTCCGATGTCCGATTAGGTGTAGCAACATCGCCCCCTACTGCAAACACTTGGCAGGACCCTACAAAAACCTTTAGACTCAGTGAGGCTTTCCTGGCTAAACAAGTGTAACATTCCCTTATAATTCCCTGAGATAGTTTTTAATTAAAACATTTAAATTAAAAAATTACTCATTCCCTGAGATAGTTTTTAATTAAAACATTTAAATAAAAAAATTAATTCACAGCGGCCTAAAGCCTACAGCTAGGCCTAAAGCCTAGAACTAGGCCTCAAACTCACCCTTCGTATCGTATTTGTTCGTTCCTACCAGCCCACCCCGCAGGGACCTGTGTAAGAGAGGCCGTGGCACAAAGACTGGGAGGGAGGCGGCCGCTTGTAAAGCAACACGAGATTTCCGGCAGCACGTTCCGTTTCTGAAATTAAAATGTAGTGGGGCACAACGAGCGACGAACGTGGATGCAGCAATGCCGGTGAGTTATGCAAATGAAATATCAATTTAATATGGAACGCGGTTGCATTTCATTACATTTGTGATCCCGTCTCTGAGCCTTCACGAGCACCCGCCACACACAAGCCGTGCAAGACACTACAACTCGGGCAGCCGAGGAATTATATTAACGGTTAAGCTAGCCCAAGATAAATATTCTCCAATATAGCTCTCACTCATTCAGACAGTAAAATATCACTGACAAGGCCTGAAATCGAATAACATGGTCCGACTTAAATAAGCATTTGAAGTATTTGATATTCTTTACAGGTTTACATTTTAACCCCAAAGGTAGAATAATTTACAATGTCACGCAAGGCAATGCTCGAGTAACAATTCTATGACGTATGGTTTTGTAAGAAAGTTACAAAACCAAACAAAACAAATACAGGATGAATGCCTCTGCACGCTATGGTGATACTTCACCACAATGGTCAGTGCGGGTTGGTGAAGGCTGGGGGGAGGTTTGGACATAAGTGGTTCCGAATTCAGTCGCCACTGATATTATCCATGGCCACAAACGCTACAGAAGCACAGTGCAGTGCGCTAACCACTGCACCACCAAAGGTGTCAGTTTTGTTGCCAGATAAAAGGATAAAAAACCAATTATCATATTTTTTACTGGCAAATGAGGTTCCAATGGTGTAAATGCTTACCCCGAGCTCTCATACTCTGATGGTGCATTGTCTTTGAGTTGTGCGCCTTTTGGCGTCATCTGGTCCAACACTATGTGAGACTAGGCTCTAAGGAAAGCTGTCTCGGGTGTGGACCAATCAACTTCAAGGACAGTGCATACATTATCAGAGTTATGTTTTTTTTTGCATTATGACTGCAGGTATTGTGGTCTATGCAAAGGGTAAAACACCAATTATCACTGCACCATCAGTTTTTAATTGAATACATTATTTGTCAGTTGTACGATTTCACAGCAACAAAGACCAACAGACAGCGAAATGTGTTACGTTGTTTTCTGTACAAAAGGTCACCATTCACCACGAGGTGACAGCGACATGACGACAGCGTTTGTGCCAGGCTGGTTCCACTTCGTGGCGGTCACGTGGGGTGTCACTGAAGGCTCGCTGACGGGAGGTCACGGGGCAAACCCTGGCGTTTCGAGTTTAATATTTTCCAAACCTACCCATTTCAAAGTTTTTGGCTGCAAATTTTTGAAGCGAAAAATTCCATCCAAATTTGAAATTATTATAAAGCCATACGATAATTATCTTTGAAAATAGCCTTGTGACAAAAAGTGTTTAAAAGTCGACAGCGTATAAATGATGTGGTAAAAGTTTTGGCAACTGTGGAGCTCATAGGTTAACCTTACTCCGATGTCCCTTTGAATATATATAAAACTAGGCCACGTTTCTCAAACATCACACTTTATGTGGGTGGGTGTATATATACGGGAGCCCAAATCACAAGAAACACGAGCAGTGGCAGGAAGACAGAGAAAAAACCCTGCAATGTGAGGTCTTTCAAAGTGGGGGGTGGGTGGGGGCATGCAAAGGGGTGGATGGGGCGCACGACACAGTAAATGTTACAACAGACTTTAAACAAATGTTAAACGCGAGAACAGAATGAGTAACGGTGCCATCCCGCTTTAGTCTCTCACGCCCTCTGCCTAGAAGAAGAGGCCTGGGGGACGCCCATCGTCGCTTCATGGACTGCAAGAAAACTCGTGTTATCCGTGACCCGCAATTACCCGTGGAAACTCCCGTTGTCCGTGGATGCCGTCGCAGAAACGTCCTGTTAAGCGGGCCCTCCTCTTCCCTCTCTCCGCAATTCATCGCGGAGGTGCTTTCTTTCATGCCCACATTTTTCACCGAAAGGAGGAATCGTCCATCAGATTGATCCAATTTTCCGCTGTTGTCCCCCCGGCCCACATCGGTACCCCCCCTCCACCCCCACCGCGGATATGCGAGCAATTCTCGAATAAGATCCGCACCGCATCACCACGGATAAGAGGAGTTTTATGTTTGGGGGAGGGAGGGGGTGGCGCTGAGCTTTCAGACTTTCATCAGTTGGAGGGGGCCTCAGCTGGCTCCAACCCTCACCAGCCCCCCCCAACGCAACAGGAGAGATGCCACGGCTAACATCAGAGGCGCGTTCGCAATGCGCGTTCACGTGCGTGCGGGAGGAGGAACGGGGGTGGGTGGGTGGCGAAGAAGAGCTGCGCGCACGCAAAGGGTTAAGCACGAATTTCGATTTAAAGCTTTCGTGACTGCAGGGATTCATCTTCTTGGTTCTTTCGGTAAAGTCACGTAGAAGGGAAGTAATACAATAATAAAAATAAAACATAATAAAATAAAATATTTTAAAAATAAAACATAATAAAATAAAATATTTTATTATGTTTTTTTTATTATTTTATTACTTCCCTTCTACGTGACTTTACCGAAAGAACCAAGAAGGTTAAGCACGAATTGTTGTCCATCACCGCCGACGGGCGCGTGGGGGACGTCTGGAGAGAGCGCGGGGCGTTAGCTACCGCCGCCGTCTGTGTCCCTCCGTTAACCCCGCCGGCTCAAAGCGGCGAGCGAGTGAGCGAGCCAAGCAGCCGAGTAAATAATTTGGCTGCTTTTTCTTTCAAAGGGACAGACAGAGACGTACGTGGGTGGTTGGGTTTGGTGGGTGGGAGAACCCGCGCGATCTCGGACGAATGTGGTTCATCGGACATGGCTCCGGTCAACAAAAAGTAATGCGCACTTTGCATGTTTCTCAGAAAGGGAAAAACATTTTTGTTTTTGCTGTTCACCACAACTTTGTTGCGCGTCTACGGTGGGCGAGTGGCAGGGTTGTGGCGCTACAAACGCGGCGAGTTCGATTCCCCTCCAAGACCAACATCAGCGACCAATATCTGAACCGGTTTTGGGACCCTCCCACAGGTTAGCTTGGCTTCAGGCGATTCTTCTTGGTTCTTTCGGTAAAGTCACGTAGAATGGAAATAATAAAATAACAAAAATAAAACATAATTAAATATATTATTAGATCGTGTGCTGTTTCATTCAGACTCTGTCGCCTCGACGGACCTGGTTTTCACCTGAAGAAGGCTGCTTGCGTTGTGGCCGAAACGTCGTGAGAATTATTTTAGTGTTTTATTTTTATTCTTTTATTACTTCCCTTCTACGTGACTTTACCGAAAGAACCAAGAAGATTATTAGATTATTTTATTATATTATTTTATGTTTTCTTTTTATTCTATTATTTCCATTCTACGTGACTTTACCGAAAGAACCAAGAAGATGAATCCCTGCAGTCACGAAAGCTTCAAATCGAAACTTCAGGCGATTGTTTACCTGCTGCGGAGTGTAAACGTCAACACTGCTCGTGGCCCGTGTCGGCCTTCATCGGAGCTCGCTCACGGCACTCCTCCCGACAGCCGATTAAAGGCAACATTTTGTCATCGCTGGTCAATTTCGGAAGAAGGTTGCTGCGTCTGCCCGCGAGACAGGGCTTATTTTAGGATGGACTGCGTGCTTGCGATTTTAATGCACGTATCGATTAATTCCACCACCGTGAAATTGGGCCACGCTTTAAAATATCCTCTCGGCCGGCTTCTGCAGACCGCAAGCTCCCCCCGCTTTTACGCTTCGTGATGAGTGATGGTTGCTCCCCCCCCACCCTACCCACCTTTGTGTTCACTTAATGTCCGTCTGCACATTGTTATTGTGCTGTCTTGCGTTGCCATCGAGAAACAGGAGGCCCACCGCTGCTTGCGCCGCTCGCAATTGCTGGCCGCTGGGTTTTTCGGGGTTGTGCCACGTGTCGCTGTTCGGCAATGATGTCCGACGTTTCGCTCCGCATGCCGGGAGCTTCCTCAGCGACTGAATGACATCGTTCAGTTCCCACCCCCCCCCCCCGGAATGATTTATGTTGCTTCAAGAAACCAATATCGTTCTAAACGCTCCCTCCATCCCATTGCCAACTCGCACTGACCAGCGTGAAGTATGGATAAAATAAGACTGAAGTGGTGTGGGGGTGGATTTCATCCAGCGGTAGATTGAGAAAGGGGCTCTCCCATGTCCATAATACAACTATCATCAAAACACTCCGAGAAGCAACCTCGAGACTCAATGTAATAAAACAAAATGACAACTGTATATACACTGATAGGAATGATCACCATTGCAACATAGTGTTATACTGATAGTAGCATTGTGTACACATGATAAGCAGAGTGTTTCAGTATAACTTTCTGAAATGTAAAGTTGCTTATCATATGTCCAGAGAAGGCCCACTGGACTATATGCAGCTCTTTTTCAGAAGCGACGGGCCACAAATGATGGCTCAACGAAGTGGCTTATCACGTGGACATTTAAAGCAGCCAGATACTCTAAAACACACGTTGATTCTAAATATCGGAGGGAAACACCGGAGGACCCGGAGAAAAATCCAAACAGCCACGGGGAGAGAGACACGCAAACTCCAAATATACAGGCGACACGGTCGGGATCGAACCCACGTCCTCTTGTATACCAGGCGAGGGGGTTAAAATCTCAACACCGTGACGCTCCACTTAACCATCGACTTGCGAGTGGGGATATCGCCAGCTGTGTACGGCTCGCGTCTCTCGTCATCGATTACAAACGTGATGTCCACAAGCTGCAGTGTTAAAGCTCTTGCGATATTCCCTTGCAAGGCCACCTAGGATGATGATTGATCAATGATGGAGATATTGATGATGATGATGACGACGATAACGACAATACATGACGATGGTGATGCTAGTTTGATCAAGAAAATATCACGACAAAGATTAGGGATGATGTAATGATGATGATAAAGACAATGGATGATGCTGATGTTGATGGCACAATAAAATTGACAGATTTATGGAGAAGGACACGGATGATGGTTATGATATCGATGGATTGATGATGGGAATAATAATTATGATTAGGAGAGAACACATTGCTCTTCAGTGGTAAATAAGAGAAAGCTATCATTTTCATAGTCTTCTCACAATCGTCTACTCAGAACACTAAAAGTAATACAATTCCAAGATAATACGTAATGTGACGTTCTTTTTATATTCTCCAGGATTCGAGGACTATTCTGGTGACAAAAATTACATAAGTAGAACAAGTTGAACATTTACAGCAATTTCAAACGAACTGTGTCAATCTTCTGAATTCATATTCTTAGGTTTTTTCGGTAAAGTCACGTAGGTAAAACATCAAAATTAATGAAAATAAAATAAAATAAAACAAAAAATCACGACGTTTCGTTTCAGCTAATTAGCTGATGCAGCTAATTCGGCTGTGACGGTCCCACCTGATGACGGAGACTTGTGTTGCCTCCGAAACGTCGTGATTTTTTGTTTTATTTTATTTTATTTTCATTAATTTTGATGTTTTACCTACGTGACTTTACCGAAAAAAACTAAGAATATGATTCCTTGCAGTCACGAAAGCTTCAAATCTAGAACTTCTGAATTCATTATGGCCACCGCTTCAGTGTCACTCTCCATTCCCCGTCTTTAGAACTTCTTCCACCATTTCAATTTTAATGCAATGTTTATATGTTACAGCGAGAAAAATCTAATAAATTTAGCCAGTTACCCAGCTAGTTTCGGTTGCAGCGGCCCGCAGCAGGCACTAACAGCAGCAGAGCTATAGTAGTAGGTAATTACCCTTTAAACTGGTACAAAACTGACACCTTTATACAAGGCATCATGTTTGCAATAACCGCAACACAAGCAGTCAAAATGCAAACAAAAAGAAACGACTCTGATAATGGTAATGATATGCACTGTCCTTGTAGTTGATTGGTCCACATTTTGACTGCTTGTGTTGCGGTTATTGCAAACATGATGCCTTGTATAAAGGTGTCAGTTTTGTACCAGTTTAAAGGGTAAAAACCTACTACTATATTTTGCCACTTGTAAAGGAGGTCTCATAGAGCTGCAGAGCTATCGTTGGGGTGGATAGAAACCCAGCCAGGACACTGGAGACCATAGATTATTTTAAATCGTCGCATGCTTGATTGACAATGATGATGATGATGATGCTGACAATTGCTCATGGTGATGACAAATATTTTAATTGAGAAGTTGCCTTTCAGTTCTTCCCATTAATTGCATCCAATTTACGGAGTTAATATCTCCGATTTAAAGCACTAAGGAAGAGCATCTTGGCAAGTATGGTGGCGCAGCTTGACGATTTAATTCAAACAGCGCTCATTTGTCGAGAACGTAGCCGAGGGAGCAACTAAAACCGAAATGCGATTTAAAAAAATACTTGCTCAATAAACCCTGAGCTGGCAACGTTAGATACTTGCCAATTTCGTCTGTACCACTCATTGTATGGCCAAGTCCTAAATGTGCCACTTCCGCACGCGTAGGTGTGAAGCGTGAACGAGATGATTGTGGAAATGTTTCTGATTAAGGGATCGTTGTGATTAATGTGTTAAAGCGTGTACAACAACTTGCAATGTCGTCGTCGTCTGCCGGCCGAGTGGCCCTTGAGACAGAGAGCCGCATAGGTCAATGAGGCTTTGCTCGGGAAACAAAACTCCTTAATTCTTCAGTGTGTCCAGTTGAGGGACGCACATAATCTCAACAAAACAAAGTCAAAGCGATCTTCTGCTCAAATAAGCATCGAGCCGTTGCTAATCTCTGTTTCACAGTCGTGCATAGCCAGTGGTGGAAATGCAGCGTTCCTATGGCAGGGTCGAGTCTCTCCATCGAACAGCCACTGACTGATGGCCTTAATCTAAGTTGTCTTGTGGTTGTTGTTGTTTGACTTGCATCCCACTGGGATTTTTGCACACAGTGTTGGTGTCCGGTGCTTTTTCTGCAATATTTTGCTGTCTTTTCTTGGATTTTCTGTTTGCACATAGTCACTTTAAGATAGTTTTCTTGTTCATGTTTTTGTTTTTTTGTTTGTTGCGATTGCACCCGATTCAAGAGCCGAATGGCTCGCAGGGCTATACCTAATAAATGAAACTTGAAACTTGAAACTGGACTTCTTTGCAAAGCGGTGTTCATTTAATCGCTGCCGGAGGGGCAGTGAATGAATTCTCGAGCTTCCGTTTGTGAGCCTCTTGCTCTACAGCTGAGCCAATTGGCCAAAGGGCTTCTTCAAATCACAGCCAAACCCGGAATAAACACACCTGGCCGGTATTGCACAGCGGCGCCACGCTCGTTTTTTTCCCACGCAAACATATGTTGAACTTTACACTATGAGACCTCCTTTACCAGTGGCAAAATATAGTAGTAGGTTTTTACCCTTTAAACTGGTACAAAACTGACACCTTCATACAAGGCATCATGTTTGCAATAACCGCAACACAAGCAGTCAAATGCAAACAAAAAGAAACAACTCTGATAATGGTAATGATATGCACTGTCATATAATGGTAATGACAGTGCATATCATTACCATTATCAGAGTTGTTTCTTTTTGTTTGCATTTGACTGCTTGTGTTGCGGCTATTGCAAACATGATGCCTTGTATAAAGGTGTCAGTTTTGTACCAGTTTAAAGGGTAAAAACCTACTACTATGTTGAACTTCTTTCGCACCGTGCATAGCCAACTGTGCTAATAAAAAATAACAACTATAAACTATTTGTATTTGACCAGCTAAGGCCCATTGAGCAATATAGCTGTTTTTCAGAAGCGACGTGGCAAAAAATGGCCTATCATGTGAAAATTTCCATCGGCCAAATTACTCTAAACGCATGTTTCTGACTGTGGAAGGAAAAACCGGAGGACCGAGAGAAAAATCCACACGACCACAGGAAGAACATGCAAACTCCAAATATACAGGCATCAGGGTCGGGATCGAGCCCATGACCTCCTGTACACCAGGCGAGGTAGTTAACATCTCGCCACTGCGGCTCCCATGGCTTAGCATGCTCCTAACCTGGCACTAGAACTCTCACAACATCGCTACCACTTATTGGCAAACGAAAACTGTTGTATTTGTGTGTGTACATACGTGCATGAGTGTATACAAAATATGTATGTCTGTCTATCTTCCTGTATGTATATCTGTATGTATGTGCATCTGTCTGAGCATCAGGCTAAGCATCAATTGCAACCTGCAATTGAATTGATGATGGGGGGGAGTGTGCAACTTCCACCAACGTTTAATGCTCCGCAGCCCTATTGGGGTCAACCGCTCATGCCCCAAAGTTTCTTCTCCAAGAACTCACAGAAAACCCAGCATTGTACCATATCTCGCCACCGCAATCGGAGGTGCGGGGATCTCAAAACATCGCGATTCGCGACAGCAGAGGGGTGACAACGGCACTCAAAACGTGCCCTCGAACGGGGCCCTGCCACCGTCGACCCCACCGCGGCTCAAGTCGGCCTTGAATCTTCAACCCCAAAAAAAAATTGCCCCTTCGTCTCGTCCTCCTCCTCCTCCTCTTCTCGTGCCGAGCAGCCGGCGTGGGCTTCGTGGAGCGTGTCACGTCGCCACGGAGATGGTTGCCATGACCGCCGGGTCCAGGCGGATGCGGAGAGGCTCAGGGCATCGGGGCTCATTCGGCAAAAAAAAACGGAGTCCACCCGGTCCGCACCGCGTGGCGGCGGCCATCAGGGCGGCTGTGGGCACGTGACGGCGGCCAGTGGCTCAGAGGGGCACCGCAGGTTGCCTGGAGGCCCCGGGGCAGAAAGTCACGAGGGGTTTCATCGTCCGCTATGCTCACACCTACATCCCAGGTTCGTTTTCGGCAAAAGGCCACTTAGTTGATATTTTGTTTTAAATATGCCTGAAATGCATGAGTGGAGTATTAAATATTCACTTAAAGCTTGCTTGTGTTGTGATCGAAACGTCGTGATATTGTTACTATTTTACTATATTTAAATTTTTATTTAATTTTCATTCTTTTTTCTATCTACGTGGCTTTACCGAAAGACCCAAAGAATATGAATTCCTGCAGTCACGAAAGTTTTAAGTCAAAATCACGGAATGTCTTTTAAGCTGTCACCAACCCATCGACCACTATGAGTGGCCTAGTTACTTACACAAGCGGGGGGGGGGGGGGGGGGGGGTGCAACATTGGTGCCTCATGGCCGTGTGGCTGGCAAGGGTAAATGTGCAGCGCCCTGGAATTACAGCGTTCTACAGATTACAAAACGTTCTTGTAACTTAAGGCGCACACCAAACTGCGGGGTGAGGGTTCGTCATTCCGCCCCCCCCGAGTGCCGAACGTTGACATCAGCATCATCACGAAATAAAAAATTAAAATCTGCAGCGTGTTCATTTACGAAGAGCTCGACGGCACAGGGTGCATCACCAGCGCCAGGCATGTGGTTTCCTCTCGTCCCCGGCGATGCGGGGGGTGGTGGAGGGGACGTTGCCAACGCGATAACGCGAACATACCCCACGGATCCTACTCCCGATACACAAAATGAACGCAACGTGAAAAATGTTCACGTCGATGATCACCAACGATTGCATAGGGGGTCCAGCGACGAGCTCCCCTCTATCCGCGAGTGTCTATCGGACATTCGCCGCCACCCCCACCGCCTCACACAATGCCCTGCCGAGAATTGTCTTCGGTGCCCCCCCACCGCTCATCCCGAGTCGAGGCGCAGGTAGGAGAGGCTCGTGAACGACCCGCTCCGCGCACTTTCTCGCGGCGCCGCGCCCTCGTCGTACTGCGTCGCAGGGACCACTCCCCTTGTCGTCGACTCGTTTCCGATTGAACCCAGTCGCTCCCCCCCCTCCTCCTCTCCCCTTTGCCGTCTCTTCCCCCAACTCTTCCCTTTCGCACGTTTCTGCCGGGCACGCGGACGCCGTGCGCCCCCGGCTCCGTGCGGACGATTACTTTGACAATGTAAAAGAAAAAAGAAAAAAATACAGGGCGCTTCAAAAAAATGTTAACACTTCGGAGAATTTGCGACAATGCCACGAGAAATGTGCCCCCGGGCTCTGGAGACCACGCGTTGACAATGATGGCGAACAAGTGGAGACTCTTTGACTTTTTGAAGCTATCAACATACGTTTGTTATCATGTTGCAGTGTATCATCCATTATTTTTCCATTAAAAACAATAGTCCTATGTAAGTGTTAACATTTTTATTGAAGCACCCCGTACATGGTCTTGTATGTGTGATGAACGTCTTTCGCAACGTACGTAGGCAAGTTGTCTTGCGGGGAGAGCAATTGCCCCCCACCCCCGCCCCCCAAAGCCTGCCACCGATGCTCCCTCTTACTCCGATGTAAAACTTCTTGCTCGTGCGCGGATGCAATTATCTCAAAAAGTGCAAACAGCTCGTGGTAGACGGGCTCGTAAGCCTTGCGAGGTGCATTTCACAAATCGTCCCCGTATCGTAGCAACGGCAGGAAGAGGCATGTTTTCGGACGATTATTTGAACGTCTGCATCCGCAAATAACCATCTGAAGAGTGGCATTTTCTAAAGGTTGCCATGTTAGAGGCAATTCGGAGAAAGAAAAAAACCCGATTCATCTACGTTCTGTACGCGGCATTAGTTTTGCATCCCACGGTTGACCGCGGTTCAAGACCCCATGAAGTCGCTACCGTGAAGCTGCGTGGGACAGGGGACCCTTGAATTAAATAACACAACTCGGCTCGTGCTCAAGTGCTCCGATGGACTGTCGCATCGCAGGACCACGAGGGATGGTGGCAGCTAGGGGGAGGCCTTCGTGCAGCAGTGGAATGATCGTAGCAGCTGATGGCAGTGATGATCGAATTTACATGAGGGTGAACAGCAGGGCAGTACCGGAGCAATAGGCCAGCAGAGAGAGCGTGAGAGAGAGAGAGCGTGAGAGAGAGAGAGAGCAAAAGACAGCGGAAGAGAGCGGGAGAGAATGAACCAAAAACAATTTATTGAGTGTGCGACGTGGAGAGGTGAACGAGATGATGGGGGTGGAGGGGAGGGGGACGGGGTAGCAGAGGTGAAGGGGGTGGCAGAGAACAGGAGCGAGGGAGGGAAAACGTCGAGCCAACGCGCAGCTAAAAATACAGCGCACACGTTCATGCAAAAGTCTTGCGAGGGATACGGAGAAGCGCCAACAGGCAAATGTTTACCTTCAACCCCGCGCTTGGAGTGCTCGCAGTGTAACGTACCACGTTCGTATCACTCCTCGTGCAGCTGAACGTATTAATAATTTACATGGTTTGCTGCCACTGTGGTGTGATGACGAGCACACTGGGCTCGCAATCCAGAATCTAGAGGTCATCGGATTGATTCCATCTACCAGCGTGGCGGTTAAAACGGTGCAAGTTTCTTAAACCCACCGCCCCCATCACCACCTCCTTGCACGCAGCAGTGCATCAAGCGTCGTAAATGGGTATGGAACAACCACAGTTAGTCTGTGGTCGGCAGGTCACGTGTGGTGGTGGTGGGTTGCATCGAGCAGCGATCCTGAATCTTGACAACTCATCGAATAGTGGTGGCGGAGGTTGAAAGATAGGACATGAATAAGAAATAATTCCACGTCCTATCCCCTGAATCTCCAAGCAGGGCAAATAGGCGATGGTCTGCCCAAGGGCAGTCGGTTATCCTCGTTTGACATGGGTCGCTTAGGTCTCGTTCTGTCTCTTGACTCATAATGGCCAGCGGTAGGGACGCTTTGAAGCTGTGCTGCTGTGAATCCCCTGGTGAGCGTAGAGTAGAGCACGGCACCACCTGGCGTAACAGAGAACGTGAGCCTTTTGAAGGGGAATATATTTATAGCGCATGTAAATACTCGGCTGGTCACGCGTTGGTTGGGGGTAAACTGAGGGTGCTCCCACCTCTTCCAAGACATCTCGCCAGCGTGGAAGAGTTGACCAGCGTGGAAGAGTAGGCCAACTATCGTCAGAAGCAGCTCTCTCGAGAGCTCTCTCGAGAGCTGCTTCTCGCGGAGGCCCTTCAGTCAGCAGTGGCACGAGCAGCAATTGCAGTGCTACGCCTTTAGCTTCATGAAGATGTCCAGCCCTTTGTCGGTGGCTGCGGAACAAAGGCCTCTTCCATGCCGCGCGGGTTAGTGAAGGGGGGGGGGAGGTGAGGGAGGGTGGGGGGGGGTACCCATAACCAGGTGAGGTGTTAACGCTCGCCACTGATGTTGGTCGTGGCCGGGAATCGAACTCGGCTCACCGGGGAGTGGCGCTCACCACTGCGCCACCACTTCAGCCCTTGAAATTCATGATTAGGCGCAGTGTAACCACCAAGGCAATCAGCAGTTTAATTCAAGGGACATTTTAATCAGGAAGTGCTGCGACTAAAGGGCAATTTAATACACGCACAAAAGTGGCAGTCAAAATGGTGAAGAAACAAGATATTAAAACTCATAATTATAGTGTTACAGTTTTTCAAATACATTACTCATATCATGAATTCACTTATTTCCAGGATATGAATAATACATATCAGTTCAGATTGAAAATAAATGTGATATTTAGGTCAACGCGCCCTTAATAGTATCTCATTCTCTGTGATTAGACAGCTCCATGCGTCCACTTGATATTAAATTGAAGAACTGTGAGAGATCGCGGTGACTTGGGGAGGCCTTCAGCCAGCAGCGGATTGACCAAAGCTTCTGCTGAGAGTGTGAATATGTATTTTTCGATTTGATTGCAGGGATTCATCTTCTTGGTTCTTTCGGTAAAGTCACGTAGAAGGGAAATAATAAAATAATAAAAATAAAACATAATAAAATAATTCTCACTAAGTGAGGGAAATAATAAAATAATAAAAATAAAACATAATAAAATAATTCTCCCTTCTACGTGACTTTACCGAAAGAACCAAGAAGATGTGAATATGTACACAAGAATTGTATGTATGCTGCGAAAAACATGGATTTTAATTTAATCATGGAAAAGTGTCATACCATTGCGCCTGCATTGTAATATTCTACACGAGTGCCTATTCAGAATCAGAATATTTAGACGAGAGGAATCCGATGAGCTATGAAGCTCTTTTTCATGAATGTCCAATAAGGGCAGTTCATAACGTGACAACAAAAATACACATAAAACACGATAGGAGTGCAAAGTATATGAAAGATAAGCAAATCACGATTTAAAGCTTTCGTGACTGTAGGGATTCATCTTTTTGGTTCTTTCGGTAAAGTCACGTAGAAGGGAAATAATAAAATAATAAAAATAAAACGTAATAAAATAAAATTCTCACGACGTTTTGGCCACAACACAAGCAGCCGTCCTCAGGTGAAGAAACAGAGCTGTCGGAAAGACAGCGCTCCAATGAACACTGCTACGCTTGGCAGCGTATTTAAGCTGAGTGGGAGGAGAAGAGCACCTTGACAAAGGAGTTTACATATCAACAGAGGAATTTAGCATAGAAGTAGCTATGATAATGTGAGAGATTAGCATGATGTTAAAGTGAGAAATTAGCATGTAACTGCTTGTGTTGTGGCCGAAACGTCGTGAGAATTGTATTTTATTATGTTTTATTTTTATTATTTTATTATTTCCCTTCTACGTTACTTTACCAAAAGAACCAAGAAGATAAGCAAATCACTTTAAAATATACAAATACAACTAAAATATGTTTTTTTTAAATCCTTTATATTAAGTTCGCTTGCTTGCTTGCTTGCGTGCTTGCTTGCGTGCTTGCTTTCTTGCTTAGGACCGTGCAAATCTTTCGGTCGTTTTTTAACCCACTTCCCGTGATCCAATCGAGCTGACATTTTCCACACAGACTCGTTGTGCGAGACAATTAATGTTCGTGAAAAAAAATTCCCAAAATTTTACACTGTTTAGGGAAAACAAATTAAATATTTAATTACCAATTGCTTAATACTGGCAGACAATCATCTGACCCATAGGTGGCAGCCATCTCAAGCCAGAGAACGAGAAGACTCTAGCCGCCACGCATATAAAGGATTTATAGTGAAAAGCTTTGTTTTTACGGGTTTACTTGTTTTTTTATTTTACCAGGTAAGGCCCACTGAGCTATTATCGTCTTTTTCAGAAGCGACCTGGCCACAAACGACAGCTTTGACACACGAATCACGAACGCGGACAAACGACAAACAAACTTGAAAACAAACTGAAGAGCGCATGAAGTGATAACCCTTGGGAAGACACGGGGGGGGGGAGTGAAAGAGAGATGCATGTATCAGAAAACATGCAAATCAGAAGTTGTGATACTGACTGTTTAGAAACGCAAGTGGCTTAGGCAGGGCGCATCCATTGGCCTAGAAGGGATGGCAGGTGATCGACCAGACTCACTACCGTGTCACACATTTTCAGCGTGTAGACTCAAGTGGACTCAGGAGGACTCAGGGCCTTTCCTCCCTCCCCCACGCTGCTGATGAAGTTTCCGTTGCCTGACTCGGCAAGACGACCGTATAATAATAGTTATGATAATAAAACCTATATTCACACATCATTAACACCGAGGACTGAATTTCACTTAACGTAATTGCAATTTTTCGATTTAAAGCTTTCTTGACTGCAGGGATTCATCTTCTTGGTTCTTTCGGTAAAGTCTCGTAGAATGGAAATAATATGTTTAACACGTAGGCTTTCGCGACCAATATTATTCATAATCAACGTTTTTGGGTTTAGATCGCGTTATTTATAAATGTGTCGGGTGGTGGAGGGTTACGACACATTTATAAATAACGCGATCTAAACCCAAAAACGTTGATTATGGAAATAATATTTTTATTATTTTATCATTTCCATTCTACGTGACTTTACCGAAAGAACCAAGGGGTAATTGCAATTGCTATTTACAATTTAACCGCGGGTCTGCCAAGGTGGAATCTCAATGATACGCATATCCGACGAAGTGACCAACACCACCAGTATGACGTGAATCGTAGCTTGTACCCCCCCCACACACCCCCCCTCATACCCCCCAACCCCGCCGGGGTATGCGTACCACCGGATTTGAAGGCCGCTATTGTATTCGACAGATATCCATGTCCATTCACACATTCGTACAATCATCACCCGCGGTCTGCATCTCGAAGTTAAAATTGTACTCTGAACGTTTGTAAAGTAATTTGTCCGAAGCGAAATTGATTTCAGGAAATTTCTTTAAACTTAATATTGAGTTATATTTCTGCAGAATTTCCAATTTCCCTTGGAAGGCGTTTGTTGTTTTTGCTTACTCCAATTTAATTTGGTTGTTTCCACTCCGATATGTAATTGGTTGCTATTTATAAGATTTGCATCGGCCGTTTATGCTCCGATTTCAATTTGCTTCATCGTCGTACTTTTATGTCATTCTATCGCGACGCAGAATAAACCCCTCATTCGAGATCCAAACATTGCACCTCCCTGCTGTGACTTTCCTCATCCTCGCAGACACAGGTGGAACCTTCACATGCATCAGAACAACATCAACAGACCGGTGCGCGCATCTCCTTCATGAATGGAATGTTAAAGAAAATCCACAGTCGTGCGATTGTGGCCATGCGACCCAAACTATGGACCCTATGAGTAAACCCACTGTGTTCTGCGCTCCTCCTACGGAAGAGGAGGACGTGGAGGAACAGAAAAACGACGTGAACTCTCCCTCTCTGCTGAAGCCCTCTCGTCTCGACATTAGCATTGAGCTCCTGCACAGATTGCCATACGTTAATAGAATTTGATTGCTCTTTGGTACTTTCGGTAAAGTCGTTCTACGTGACTTTACCGAAAGAACCAAAGAGTCATTTTTGCAGTCACGAAAGCTTCGAATCTAGATAGAATTTGATTGCTTTGCCAGTTCGGTGGCCCAGGTCCATCTTGGCAAATCAGACTTTCCGCTGGTCTCCTCAGTGCTCACCTAGTTGAACAAAATACACCTGAAGCACTGTATGTGTGTACGTGTGTTGAACTTCTTTCGTACGTTAAGTCAAACACTGGCAATCAGAGTACAAATCTGCCCGCAACGAAAGATTCCATCTTCCCAGAGAGCCAGGATAGATTCCGACTTAAAACTTCCGTGACTGCAAGAATTCATATTCTTGGTTCTTTCGGTAAAGTCACGTAGATAGAAAAAAAAGGAATTAAATATAATAAAAAATAAATAATATAAGCAAAAAACCGACGTTTCTATCGCAACACAAGCGGTCTTCATCGGAACGTCGTGGGTTTTTTGCTTTTATTATTTTTATTATTTATTTTCTATGTTCTATCTCCGTGACTTTACCGAAAGAACCAAGAATAGGATAGATTCCGTGTCTAGGTTTCTGCGCGGCGTTCATCCCACACCAGCGCAAGCCCCACGGTCCCCCCCCCACCACTTCCATCGTTTCCACACAGCAGCTAAGGGAATAAATAACAGCGCAAGGCCCTCCGCCTGCCTTTGTGTAATTTCTCTTGCCGCCCCCCCCCCCCATGCACCGCCGCTAATCCCAACGCAATTACGATACGCGGGGCAAAAGAACCCACTTCGCGTCATGAATTCGTTTATAAAACTAAACTAGCCGAGGTGCCCTTGTGTGACGTGCCTCCAGGTAAAATATGCACGTTCAATAAAGGTCCGTCGCAGCTATTATGCCTCTTATGACCCTTAACCGCCCGTTCATTTCGTACTCGGGCTATCAGGGGAGCGCGCGAGGAGGGGGGGGGGCGGGGGACACTTGATGATTGCATCGGAGCGTTCAGGGCTTCTGCAGAGCATTACGCTTGTGACCATCTCGTCAAGAAGGCACCCAATCCTGCCAATACAGCTTGGCAAGCCCTAAGCAGTGTGTTGAGTTTGCATCGATGCTTGGATGGGTGATCGCCATGCATGACAGGCGTTGTCAGGCTGCTGCTGCTGCTGTACTTCTGTTGCTGACCTGCCTATACTGGACATCTGTGAAGAAGAGTTTCATAGCTCATCGGATTCCTACTTCAGTCGAAATAAAGTTTCAGATTCTCATTCTTCCGATACTATGCTCCGGCATCTACTTTCCCCCCCCCCCCGCTCCCCCCCCCCACCACCACCGCCTTCTACGACCCACGCTGACGCGACTTACTTTTGCCTTAAAAGAGGCATTCCGCATCCATTCAATGCCACACTCATTGGGTGACCTCATCGGTTAACTTGTATTGCCGTGTGCACAGCTACGTTGAAGGCGTCCTGCAGAGAGACGGAGCGGTGAAATCCACTTGTGTGCAGGTGAAACCTCACACCATGGGACAGCGAGCGGTGGAAACGACTTGGAGAGGTCTTCGTCCAGCAGTGGACTGACCGTGGCTGACAATGATGCTATATTGCCCGGAGGCGGTGGTGGTGGCTACGCACGTGGCTGCCTGTAATCCAGTGCGGTGGAGGCAGCAGCGAGGGTTAGTAACACAAATGGCAATTAATTCTAGATTTGAAGCTTTCGTGAGTGCAAGGATTCATACTCTTAGGTCTTTTCGGTAAAGTCACGTAGGTAAAAAATAAATAATAAAAATAATATAAGAAAAAACATCATTTTATAATATTATTTTTATTATATTATCTCCAAATAATATAAGAAATAAAAAAAAATGTTATTTATTTGCATTTTTTATTTATTTCCTACGTGACTTTACCGAAAAGACCTAAGAGTATAAATGCCAATTAGTAACAAAATGCCAATTTGTTACGAGTTCAGCACTCCGGTGTGTTCGAGAGTAAACCCACCACATTTATGATTCGAGTGCGACATCTCGCCGGTAATTACAACCAGCTTCATCAGGCGACAGCCAGAATTGTGGAGCATTCCTCCTGTTTCGCTCTTAAATAGAGGGGTAAATGTGATGTCGTCACTGTGAGCTTATCAGGTGCGAAAACCCGAGGTCCGTTTGTAATTCGATTTGTCCGTAAGTCCATCTGCACCCCTGTCGATTCCAAACAAGTTGCAGGGCATGTACACTGAACACGGGGAATGGCTTTAAAAGTTGTAATATCTCCTGTAGATGCAGACGCCACTGGTAATTCACGTTCTGCAGATGTAGATGCCACCACCGCCATCTATTGCGCGGTGGTTGAACTTATGCCTCTCGATCCGAACAGGTAACTGGACAGGTTTGTTCGTATCTCTGAAAGTTCGTTAGTCGAATGTTCTTAAGTAGAGAAGTCCCCTATATATATCTTTAAATGTAGAGGCACAATTTGACCCTCGCAGAAGCCCTCTGTGGGAATTTTGCAACCGTGGGGGGCTCGGCGGAGGTTGTAGAGGGGGTCGGTATCGCGTGGTGTCACCACGAGTCACTGGCCGTGGGGGGCTCGGCGGGGGGGTGGAGGGGGTCGTTGTCACGTGGTGTCACCGCGAGTCACTGGCCGTGGGGGGCTCGGCGGGGGGGGTGGAGGGGGTCGGTGTCACGTGGTGTCACCGCGAGTCACTGGCCGTGGGGGGCTCGGCGGGGGGGTGGAGGGGGTCGGTGTCGCGTGGTGTCACCACGAGTCACTGGCCGTGGGGGGCTCGGCGGGGGGGTGGAGGGGGTCGGTGTCACGTGGTGTCACCACGAGTCACTGGCCGTGGGGGGCTCGGCGGGGGGGTGGAGGGGGTCGTTGTCACGTGGTGTCACCACGAGTCACTGGCCGTGGGGGGCTCGGCGGGGGGGTGGAGGGGGTCGGTGTCGCGTGGTGTCACCACGAGTCACTGGCCGTGGGGGGCTCGGCGGGGGGGTGGAGGGGGTCGGTGTCACGTGGTGTCACCACGAGTCACTGGCCGTGGGGGGCTCGGCGGGGGGGTGGAGGGGGTCGTTGTCACGTGGTGTCACCACGAGTCACTGGCCGTGGGGGGCTCGGCGGGGGGGTGGAGGGGGTCGGTGTCGCGTGGTGTCACCACGAGTCACTGGCCGTGGGGGGCTCGGCGGGGGGGGTGGAGGGGGTCGGTGTCGCGTGGTGTCACCACGAGTCACTGGCCGTGGGGGGCTCGGCGGGGGGGTGGAGGGGGTCGGTGTCACGTGGTGTCACCACGAGTCACTGGCCGTGGGGGGCTCGGCGGGGGGGGTGGAGGGGGTCGTTGTCACGTGGTGTCACCGCGAGTCACTGGCCGTGGAGGGCTTGGCAGGGGGGGGGGGTTGGTCATGTGGCGGCACCGCGAGTCGCTGGCACCCCACGGCGACAATTGAACGGAGCTTTGATTGGCAAAACGAGCTGCAGTGGACGGTCTTAGGCCACCGCTCACCCGTGGTGGTGTGGCTCTGATACGCAGAATTGAAAGATCGATCATCCGCCGTGCGGTTTACATTAACCCCCCCCCCCCCCCTACGGGTCACTTTTAGGAAAAAAGAAAAAAAATGAAGAGCCATGCTGACTCGATTTTCTAATGGCGGTAAAGGTGCAGCCCTGCAAACTGTCGGAAAGGCCTCCACTATATATGTACACGTATGTTGAACTTCTTTCGCACCATGTGAGGCCAACCGTGCTCATCGGGTCTTTTCTGGCCTATTCTTCTCCACACTGGCCAGCCGTCTTGGACAAAAAGCAGAAGCATCCCACGCATTACCCCTCCACACGCAGACCGGCCGATCGTAGACTAACCATGGAGTGAGCACCCGCTTACACCGCTGGCTGGGCAGAGACGGCGGAGGTCGGATTGAAGAAGAAACTTGCGTCATCGTGTCAACTTGCCACGCCGGGGAGATCGAATTGAACCGGCGACCTCCGGACCGCAGGCCCGGCGTGCAGCATCCCTCTCCCAACACGGGGAATCATCCACTTACAAACGAGTTAGGTTCCAGAGGTCTGTTTGTAAGTCGATTTGTTCGTAAGTCCAACTTTACTCCTGTCGACTCCAAACATTTTGTACAGCATGTACACTAAACACGGGGAATGGCTTTAAAAGTTGTTTAATCTCCTGTAGATGTAGATGGCACTGGTTCTTCATGTTCTGCAGATGTAGATGTCACTGGTTCTTCATGTTTTGCAGATGTAGATGCCACTGGTTCTTCATGTTCTGCAGATGTAGATGTCACTGGCTCTTTATGTTCTGCAGATGTTGATGCCACTGGTTCTTCATGTTCTGCAGATGTAGATTCCACTGGTTCTTCACGTTCTGCAGATGTAGATGCCACTGGTTCTTCATGTTCTGCAGATGTCGATGCGACTGGTTCTTCATGTTCCGCAGATGTAGATGTCACTGGTTCTTTATGTTCTGCAGATGTAGATGCTAATTCCCTTTGGTGTTCATGTTTCCTCTCGTCTCTCTTGAAAAACTTAACAAAAAATGTCTGCACAGTTTCTCTCTTCTTCTCTTCATAAATCAACTTGTAGCAGGCAACAGCATCGTGAACAGCTGCCATCACCTGAGTAAACCTTTCAGTGTTTGGGTCCCTAGAACCAAAACAAGCCAGTGCCATATCAATCATGCTGAAACCTTCAGCCGGCTGCTTGGTGTTGAACCCTTTCGGGTTTCTCAGCCTCCTGTCCCTTCTCAGTGACCTCATCGTCCACCCTGTGAGACTCCAGCTTACGACTCTCGGTCCGGACAGGCAACTGGACGTATGGACAGGTTTTTTGATATCTCTGAGAGTTCGTAAGTCGAATGTTTGCAAGTAGAGGAGTCCCTGTACAAAGATAATTGATATATATGGGACCTTTTTGCCAGTATCAAACATTATGAAAAATAAGAATAGGTTTGACCATTTCTGGAAATAAAACCGTTGTTAAGATGTTCAAAACCCCAAGTATCGGTCTGCGTGAACCGATACTTGCATCATCTTTGTACTGTTCGGACCTTTGGCGTTGTCTGCTCTAATACTGGTGAGGTAAGGCGATAAAGAAGGCGGTCGCGGGTGTAGGCCAATCAGTTTCAAAGACAATGCAGAAACTATCATATGCATTGGTTAATGCAGACTTGATGTCTTGCAAAAGGTATCTATGTGTCATTTGAACGTCTCAACACAACTCCTGTTTTATTGCCATGAAGGGTAAAACCTATTGTTGAAGAGAATGTAATTCGTCACTGGTGTGATGAGACAGGCCTTTACATATGCAAATGAAGCACCTATGGCAACGGCTTGCGCACGTCTGTGTACACACACATCGTATGCCCTGTGGCCTTTGGATAAAATAACCGTCATAATTATTGAGAGCACAATATTGCAGCGGCATATGGGTGTCACGAAACCCATGGTGGTCGCTGGGCATGGACAAAACAAGCAAAAGCTTAGGCCCCAAACAGCTAAAGGGGGGTGCTCTAACATTTGGGTCCACACACTCACATCTCAAGGGCTCTCGACTCACGACAATATATGGGTCCATGGACTAACGGCTGAAGCCCAAATCCTCATAAACATGACAAGATAATTAACTTTTAAAAAAATCTCTCTCATCGCTATGTTGAACCTATTTGGCACCGTATGTCGCCGACCGTGCTAATCGGAGGCGCGGTGTCAGCATCTCTCTTCTTTCATCTCACTTCCATATTTTGGTTTAAATTCTTCTCATCTCGCTACATTTATATCTTGTCTACACCTCGTCCGTCATCTCGCGAGGGGTTTTATAGACCCAAGAGGTAGGGCCACCCCACAGAACACTATCTTCTCAGGGCCCCCAATTGGCGAGCGCCGGGGCTGAGTTTCTCACTCGGTATTTTCCTAAACGCTACCCGGCTTGGCTTGGAGGAGAAATTATCGGCGTGAGGTACTACCACTCGAGCAAAACGTCTCTTTTATTCATAATAACCATGTTTAATTGTACCCTACATTACCAAACATTCTATGAACAGATACAAAAAAACATTCGGTGGGCAAATGAAGAAAGAATTCCCGGAACAGTGTTCCAGCTTGCTGTTCCGGGTGAAACCTAAGCACTGGGTATTGTCAAGGATCATAAACTATCACGCAAACTCCGGTCATCCTCACAGCAGCGCTTTTTGGCAAATCATCGAACAAAGACGGTCACTGCATGGCGCGCTTTCAGATGCGCTTTTAGTGGCCGTCTGGAACGGTCTTCCTGCCGATATTAGGAAGCCACTGGAGCTATGCACTTTTAAATCACCTTGATTGAAAACTAATTTCTTTAAAACTGCTTTTTGTTTAGTTTCTTGTCGTTCCCCCCACACCTCTGATTAGCACGGCTGGCTACGTACTGTGTGAAGAAAGTTCAACGTACTGTACATACATTCTCGCCCACCACACTGTACTGAGCGGGGAGTTTATCGGCAAAGCTGAAACTAGTGTGTGATTTAAAGCAAAAGGAAGAAGTTCAACATACATATGTACAATACTGCCCCAAAACATGCAGCGAGGGAGCGAGCGAGCGTGTGTGCGTCACGTGACAGCAAGGCAATATAAATAAAACGGTGAGCAATGAATAGCGGAGAGAGTTAAAATACGCGCGAAAGCAAAAGCGCGAGGAATTGTCACCAACTGGTGCGCATTTCGAGCGGATGAAACGTTTCCCGTGAATGCAATGAATGAACACGCCGTTGGTTTAATCTCATCCGGGAAGAGAGGGCACGAGGTGAGAGCCTGTCTGCCGGGGAACGCCCATCCATCACCTTCACGGCTTCTCAGAAGGAAACGTAAATTGTGGTCAGCAACTTACGAGAGAGAGAGACAGAGGGTGCTAGCGAGGTCCACTCGGCTTTCCCCCCGGGGCGACGCAATGCAACGTAACGGCGACGCACGTGCGATTGGAAGTGGAAGCACCCCCCCCCCGTCACCTCTATCTTACAGCTAACCACCGCTGGTCCAAGCGTTGCCAGAATGTTCCAAGCGTATTCAATTAAATCCAACGAGCTGCAGTCTCTAGAGAGGGGAGTGCCACTGGCAGGTGAAAGCAAAGCTGTCGCAGCCCCGGCAGCAGTTGTCAGACTGACAGCCCTTAGCACCACACAGCATTTGCCACCACGTGGCAAATGCTGTGTGTGTCCACCATTCGGCAATGCCCACCATGGGCCTCTCCAATTGGCACGGTCGGCTACGTACGGTGCAAAAGAAGTTCAACATAACATACGTAGGTCCACCACGGACATAGAGTAGCTTCCTATGTATTTTCTCATATTATTCGATGTTTTATAACACATAGCTTCTTTTTCCCAAACGATATTCTCTATCTAACACACTACGGTACAATCATTTTAATGGAATTTAACGATATGAACTTACCACAACGACCTCGCCAGCGTTCATTTACATTTGTGAAGTAGACATTAAACGTTTCATGGGCGGTACCAATAAAATCTATTTTTTGAGGCAATAGCTCAAGGAACAGCCACTCGAAAGCCTTGTGCACCTAGGGTGGCGACAGTTCGAGACCAGTGGCCACCCTGGTTAATACTGTAGGTGCATTAACTGTCCATAACGTGGCATCTGCTCCGCCGCGGATTTTAAAAGATCCCGTGACGGCATTCGACAAAAACAGCGGGCCATGTGCGCCGGTGTCACAGTTCGAAGTCGCCAAAAATTAGAACAAATCATTTGCCAATTTCATGCCGGAAGATTACTCGACGAGGGAGAGTTCGGCTCGGTCAGCAGGGTAACCACTCATCCAGGGGGGCGCTGCTTTCTGTGCGACTGTGCCACCCCCACTACACGCTGCTCGCATCTCCAAGCGGATCGGCCGCCCGATGAGTTTGTAACCGCGTCGGCTTTACTATTTCGTCATCACAAGGACCGTCAGGTTACCCGCGCGGTAGCGACATCGCCGGACATGCGAGCCTGTGCACTGGATTCACCATTACGCCTGCGTAGGGACAGCTGCCACTTAGTGTCCCCCTAAGCTAGACCGCCGCAGGGCGCCCCAAGGTCTACTGCATGGGAGGCACGGTGTAAATAATAAGCGATGATGATGAGAGGCTTTTGTTAATCCACTGCTGGATCAGGGTGTCTTCAGGCGATCGTGTGGGTCATTCATGGGGCCTTGAGTGAATATGCTCGATCAATATGAAATATGGGGGTTATTTGACCATATTTCACCACGCCTGTCAGGTGCGGATGGATGAAGGCAAAGAGCGGAAAACGTACACTCATAAAAGGAACTGGTCAAACATCCCAATGCATGACCCTCTTTAAAAAAAGTCTCGCGACTATTCCACGTGAATGCAAGTCCGCGGTTAAACATAAATAAGTGAAAGGTTGAGTTACATTGTTACTCAGTTACAAAAGGACGTCTCAATATAGTTCATTTATTGCCCACAAAGCCACAACCAAACGTACCCAAAATAAAAAGGCGGAATATTAAAATCCAGAACGGACACCTTCGCCGCGTACTTGGCCGACAGGCTTTTAGCAGGATTGATGAGTGGCCTGCTCGCTCTGACAGTCAAAGCATTTCCCTTCTCCGTTTTCAATTCAGGATTCATTATTTATATTCATCTTTTTTATTATTTTGCCACTCGTCCGACGTGGCCAAGTAAAATATTGTGAAAAATTTTTTTACACTGTATGCTAATTATCTTCTTGGTTCTTTCGGTAAAGTCACGTAGAATGGAAATAATAAAATAAAAAAAATAAAACATAATAAAATAATTCTCTGTTCTCCACCTGAGGACGGCTGCTTGCGTTGTGGCCGAAACGTCGTGAGAATTATTTTATTATGTTTTATTTTTATTATTTTATTATTTCCATTCTACGTGACTTTACCGAAATAACCAAGAAGATGAATCCCTGCAGTCACGAAAGCTTTAAATCAAAGTATGCTAATTAGTTTGCATATTTACCGATTTGGTACTTTAACCCCACATTCTTTTTATCCTAATCAGTCATGATTTATCCACTGCTGGATGAATGAAGCCCTATCTACATGAGCCATCATCACCCCTTTTTGCATGTGGAAGATCTATCACGTGAAGGGGTCTCAGAAGTGGTTCTGCAACATCTCAGAAAGCGGCCATTGTCCTGCGAGAGTTGTGAATGGAGATATTTCTTCATCGCATTGTGCACAGATGAAATGAGGAATGAGTGTGCATCCTATTTTCGGATTTATCTGAAAAATCTGAGAATCAGCCTCGGTATGAATAACCCGGATTAACTGGCAAAACATGACATCGTTTCGGATGAGAGTATGAATCAACGTCGCCTGCCAAACGTGGCATTCTTAAGCATCGTGTTGCGTTACTTTTTTGTCGGCACCAAGATACGTTTACATTCTTTCATAACGCAAACAATCTGTTAATCTGAAAAAAAGATCCAAAAGTTGCCTCAGAATCTTTTTTAAAATCTCAAAATCATTCCTATATGACAGCACAACTGGAATAAATTACAACGATTGTAAAATATAAATTCACGAGAGGACACAACTGGATCAAGGTCAGGCCTGGTCGCGTCAATTTAATTAGAGTGGTAGCACAAAAAGTACCACATCCGCCCGCCGAATAACACGTGCTGTTAAGGAAGTGCACTCCTTGGATATAATCAAATGAGAAGAGTGGAGCAAGCAATACAAAAAATGTGTCTGAGACCGTATGGCTTGGACAAGACAATCTGGATCTCTGTGGCTCACTGAAACACAGGAAGGAACACGCACTCGCGGTTCACTCAATGTGTTCCCTCGTTTTGCCGGCTTTGGGTGGAATTTAATACGCGACAAAGATCGGTGGCCAAGCGGTTTAAACGCTAGGGCGCTGGAGCCAGAACCGCTGAAATCCAGAATTCATATTCTTAGGTTTTTTTCGGTAAAGTCACGTAGGTAAAAAATAAAAATTAATAAAAGTAAAATTAAAATGAAATAAAAATAAAAATCACGACGTTTCGGAAGCAACACAAGCTTCCGTCTTCAGGTGGAACAGTCACAGCACGATAGCTGTATCAAGTGAGACTGTATTAAGTGAGACTCTCACTTGATACAGCTATCGTGCTGTGACTGTTCCACCTGAAGACGGAAGCTTGTGTTGCTTCCGAAACGTCGTGATTTTAATTTTAATTTTATTTTTATTTTACTTTTATTAATTTTAATTTTTTACCTACGTGACTTTACCGAAAAAACCTAAGAATATGAAACCTTGCAGTCACGAAAGCTGCAAATCCAGAATTCATATTTGGGTTTCAGCCGCCCGTGATTAAAGCACAGTGGAGTCGGTGATCCGAGCCCAGTCAGAATTAACTACACACAAAACTACAGGACGGCTGGCTACGTACGGATCTTTCATACCGTAGGCGCCACGATGGTGAGATGTTAACCACCTCGCCTGGTATACAGGTCGTGAGTTCAATCCCAACTCTGACGCCTGTATATTTGGAGTTTGCATGTCTCTCTCCCTGTGGTTGTGTGGGTTTTTCTCGGGGTCCTCCGGTTATTATCAACATCACGCGTTTACACTTTTTGGGTGCTATAAATATTAACACAAGTCACTTTGTTGAGCTATCATATGTGGCAAGGTCGCTTCTGAAATAAGAGCTATATAGCTTAGTGGGGCCTTACCTGGTAAAATAGTTTCGTTTTAATAATTTCGAAGTTCACCATACACACAACATACATACATCATGTTAATACAAATTTGCGCTGAATTTGGCTTCTGACAGGTGTCAGAAGCCGCCCCAGGTCTCCGCCCCCCCCCCCGGTCGCTCAATTACTCATCGCCCTCCTCACCGGCCTCACCTCACCACAATCACCTCACCACAATCAACGGCAGACGGCGGAAATCTCTAAACGAAGACTCCCAATAACGGTCCTGACGTTGCAAATTAGCGCTATAAATTAAGCACGTGGTAAACACCGTGGGGCGATTTGCATGGAAAACTAATGCATCGCTTAACCACTAACTAAAGGCCACGTGGATTGCAACTGATATTGTCGTTACTTTTGCTCCAATATGGCTTCATTCGCAATCATCCGATCTCTCCGTATCAACCGCAAATTCATTACTTGCAATTGAGGCCTAAATTCCTCACTGAATATTTTGCGGGTCGCTGGTAGACTAAAGTCGGTGTCACGTGACTGGCTGTAGACACAGCCATCGTGAGAGGTACACTTGGTGGCTGCGTGCCAGATGCGGGAATATTTTCGAGATCGCCGGACCTGGATTGACCCGTCTCAAATTAAGCCCCTGCGTATACACGTCACTTAGAAGGGTTGATGGCCAGGTCAAGGATAGTGACGGAATGGCAGCCATGGAATGGGACGCGTCTCGTGCACAAGTGCTGGGTCGCATTGTAGGATTATGGACGATGGCTCTGGCTTGAGGAAGCCTTCATTCAACAAAGGATTGACCGTGATTCATTACGATGACGATTCAGAGTCACTGATGAATCGACGCATTCATCGGGATCGCTGTACGCTGGGATAGCGGAATAATTAAGAATGTTACCTTCGCCACCCTTGCATCCATCTTGTCATCCTCCGAGGGGACACGCGCTGCAAACCGCAGGTGAGAAGAAAAAAAACACCACAGAGCTGCAATTAACGACATCGTTAGAGAGTGAATGAAATGATCCTGCATGCGAAATGAGACGCTGTCCTTCGGGAGCTTCTGTCTGGGTCTGTTCTCACAAGGAGATGGCCTGCACCAAGCGTGTTGCACCAGGCGGAGGGTGAGGATTTGCCTAACTGCCTCGGCATTTCAACACGCCTTGCCTCCCCCCATCTCGTCTCGACTATTTCGGTGCCCCATGGCGGTCCAGCATACGGGGGACCACCCAGTGGCTGCCGTCCGTACGCGGAATAACGGTGAAAGCAGCGCACGGGGGGGGGGGGCCTGCGAGTGGGCAATAAGTCCGGCAGGCACAACCGGCGATGGCGCCGCCTGCGCAGGCCTTCCCAAATAGTTCTAGATTTGAAGCTTTCGTGACTGCAAGGATTCATATTTTTAGGTTTTTTTGGTAAAGTCACGTAGATAAAAAAAAAATATATAAATAATAATAAAAATAAAATAATAAATCACGACGTTTCGGAAGCAACACAAGTCTCCGTCATCAGGTGGGACCGTCACAGCTAGATTTACTCACTTGAGACAGTAAATCTGGCTGTGACGATCCCACCTGATGACGGAGACTTGTGTTGCCTTCCGGAACGTCGTGATTTATTATTTTATTTATATTATTATTTGTATTATTTATTTTTACCTACGTGACTTTACCGACAAAACCTAAGAGTATACTTCCCAAATAGGTTTTGCGAGTCCTTGTGATGATGAAATTGGAACGGCGACACGGTTGCAAACTCATCGGGAGGCCGATCCGCTTGGAGATGCGAGCGGCGTGGAGTGAGGGTGGCACAGCCGGACAGAGAGCAGCGGCGACCCTGCTGATCGAGCCGAGCGCAGCTCAACTCGGGGCCCAACGGAAAGCGAGGTTTTTTTTTTTGCCGTGGTTTGAACCCTGGCGCCCGCCCTGGTTAATACGGCGGGGCGAAGTAAACCGTAAAAACACTTTGCGCGCCGTCTGCCTCACACAGCTGGACGTGGCAAGTTCCCGTGACGTCATTCCCGATGGGTCGGCCATTGTGTTGCCGCCGTCATAGCCCGAATGCGCATAATCACCTGCGAATTACTCAATTGGCATTAAACACGAGCAGAAATCCTCGCCGCCCCCCCCCCCCCCACTGGCAGATAAATGTCCATACTCTTTGGTTCTTTCGGTAAAGTCACGAAGATAGAAAATTAATAGATCACGAGGTTTCGATCGCAACACAAGCAACCGTCATCAGGTGAGGCAAACACGGCAGGAGAACTGCTGACGTAGGAGCTGTGTTTGTCTCACCTGATGACGGTTGCTTGTGTTGCGATCGAAACGTCGTGATCTATTAATTTTCTACCTACGTGACTTTACCGAAAGAACCAAAGAGTATGGATTCCTGCAGTCACGAAAGCTTCAAATCAAGATTGAGACGAATGTCCGTTTACTTTTTTGTGTTTAGTTTGTCGTCTGTCCCCCACCCCGCACCTCAGATTAGCACGGTTGTTTACGTTCGGTGCGAAATAAGTTTAAAACATACATACTTAGTCACCTTGTGCCCCGCAGCGACAGCTGCCACTGGTGGGTACCCTTTGGAACGTGTTGAGTTTAGACGAGATGCGAGCCGCTTATTGCCTAGACGCCCCTGTATAAAGAGGAGGGCTGCTCCATCAAAAAACAAAATTCCTTTTTCAGTGGTATCATGAGCCACTTAATACGACCCACTGCCCCAGTCAGGCCCGCTCACTCACTCGACAAAGAGGGGACACGTTCGAAGAGCCAGCCTCCTGACAGGGAGAGCAGATCCAACAGCTAGGAGGGAGGGAAGAGGCAGGAGAGTGTGGAGGGGCGTAGAGTGAGATGAAAGGGGAGAGGCAGGAGCGTGTGTGGAGGGGCGTGGAGTGAGATGAAAAGGGAGAGGCAGGAGAGTGCGTGGAGGGGAGTGGGGTGAGATGAAAGGGGAGAGGTAGGAGAGTGCGTGGAGGGGAGTGGAGTGAGATGAAAGGGGAGAGGCAGGAGAGTGCGTGGAGGGGAGTGGAGTGAGATGAAAGGAGAGAGGCAGGAGAGTGTGTGGAGGGGAGTGGAGTGAGATGAAAGGGGAGAGGCAGGAAAGTGTGTGGAGGGGAGTGGATTGAGATGAAAGGGGAGAGGCAGGAGAGTGTGTGGAGGGGAGTGAAGTGAGATGAAAGGGGAGAGGCAGGAGAGTGCGTGGAGGGGAGTGGAGTGAGATGAAAGGAGAGAGGCAGGAGAGTGTGTGGAGGGGAGTGGAGTGAGATGAAAGGGGAGAGGCAGGAGAGTGTGTGGAGGGGAGTGGATTGAGATGAAAGGGGAGAGGCAGGAGAGTGTGTGGAGGGGAGTGAAGTGAGATGAAAGGGGAGAGGCAGGAGAGTGCGTGGAGGGGAGTGGAGTGAGATGAAAGGAGAGAGGCAGGAGAGTGTGTGGAGGGGAGTGGAGTGAGATGAAAGGGGAGAGGCAGGAGAGTGTGTGGAGGGGAGTGGAGTGAGATGAAAGGGGAGAGGCAGGAGAGTGTGTGGAGGGGAGTGGAGTGAGATGAAAGGGGAGAGGCAAGAGAGTGTGTGGAGGGGAGTGGAGTGAGATGAAAGGGGAGAGGCAGGAGAGTGCGTGGAGGGGAGTGGAGTGAGATGAAAGGAGAGAGGCAGGAGAGTGTGTGGAGGGGAGTGGAGTGAGATGAAAGGGGAGAGGCAGGAAAGTGTGTGGAGGGGAGTGGAGTGAGATGAAAGGGGAGAGGCAGGAGAGTGCGTGGAGGGGAGTGGAGTGAGATGAAAGGGGAGAGGCAGGAGAGTGTGTGGAGGGGAGTGGGGTGAGATGAAAGGGGAGAGGCAGGAGAGTGTGTGGAGGGGAGTGGGGTGAGATGAAAGGGGAGAGGCAGGAGAGTGTGTGGAGGGGAGTGGGGTGAGATGAAAGGGGAGAGGCAGGAGAGTGTGTGGAGGGGAGTGGGGTGAGATGAAAGGGGAGAGGTAGGAGAGTGTGTGGAGGGGAGTGGGGTGAGATGAAAGGGGAGAGGCAGGAGAGTGTGTGGAGGGGAGTGGGGTGAGATGAAAGGGGAGAGGCAGGAGAGTGTGTGGAGGGGAGTGGGGTGAGATGAAAGGGGAGAGGTAGGAGAGTGTGTGGAGGGGAGTGGGGTGAGATGAAAGGGGAGAGGCAGAAGAGTGTGTGGAGGGGAGTGGGGTGAGATGAAAGGGGAGAGGCAGGAGAGTGTGTGGAGGGGAGTGGGGTGAGATGAAAGGGGAGAGGCAGGAGAGTGCGTGGAGGGGAGTGGAGTGAAATGAAAAAAGAGAGGGAGGAGAGTGTGTGGAGGGGAGTGGAGTGAGATGAAAGGGGAGAGGCAGGAGAGTGTGTGGAGGGGAGTGGAGTGAGATGAAAGGGGAGAGGCAGGAGAGTGCGTGGAGGGGAGTGGAGTGAGATGAAAGGAGAGAGGCAGGAGAGTGTGTGGAGGGGAGTGGAGTGAGATGAAAGGGGAGAGGCAGGAAAGTGTGTGGAGGGGAGTGGAGTGAGATGAAAGGGGAGAGGCAGGAGAGTGTGTGGAGGGGAGTGGAGTGAGATGAAAGGGGAGAGGCAGGAGAGTGTGTGGAGGGGAGTGGAGTGAGATGAAAGGGGAGAAGCAGGAGAGTGCGTGGAGGGGAGTGGAGTGAGATGAAAGGAGAGAGGCAGGAGAGTGTGTGGAGGGGAGTGGAGTGAGATGAAAGGGGAGAGGCAGGAAAGTGTGTGGAGGGGAGTGGAGTGAGATGAAAGGGGAGAGGCAGGAGAGTGTGTGGAGGGGAGTGGAGTGAGATGAAAGGGGAGAGGCAGGAAAGTGTGTGGAGGGGAATGGAGTGAGATGAAAGGGGAGAAGCAGGAGAGTGTGTGTGGAGGGGCGTAAAGTGAGATGAAAGGGGAGAGGCAGGAGCCTGTGTGGAGGGGCGTGGAGTGAGATGAAAAGGGAGAGGCAGGAGAGTGCGTGGAGGGGAGTGGGGTGAGATGAAAGGGGAGAGGTAGGAGAGTGCGTGGAGGGGAGTGGAGTGAGATGAAAGGAGAGAGGCAGGAGCGTGTGTGGAGGGGCGTGGAGTGAGATGAAAAGGGAGAGGCAGGAGAGTGCGTGGAGGGGAGTGGGGTGAGATGAAAGGGGAGAGGCAGGAGAGTGCGTGGAGGGGAGTGGAGTGAGATGAAAGGAGAGAGGCAGGAGAGTGTGTGGAGGGAAGTGGACTGAGATGAAAGGGGAGAGGCAGGAAAGTGTGTAGAGGGGAGTGGAGTGAGATGAAAGGGGAGAGGCAGGAGAGTGCGTGGAGGGGAGTGGAGTGAGATGAAAGGAGAGAGGCAGGAGAGTGTGTGGAGGGGAGTGGAGTGAGATGAAAGGGGAGAGGCAGGAGAGTGTGTGGAGGGGAGTGGAGTGAGATGAAAGGGGAGAGGCAGGAGAGTGCGTGGAGGGGAGTGGAGTGAGATGAAAGGAGAGAGGCAGGAGAGTGTGTGGAGGGGAGTGGAGTGAGATGAAAGGGGAGAGGCAGGAAAGTGTGTGGAGGGGAGTGGAGTGAGATGAAAGGGGAGAGGCAGGAGAGTGTGTGGAGGGGAGTGGAGTGAGATGAAAGGGGAGAGGCAGGAGAGTGTGTGGAGGGGAGTGGAGTGAGATGAAAGGGGAGAGGCAGGAGAGTGCGTGGAGGGGAGTGGAGTGAGATGAAAGGAGAGAGGCAGGAGAGTGTGTGGAGGGGAGTGGAGTGAGATGAAAGGGGAGAGGCAGGAAAGTGTGTGGAGGGGAGTGGAGTGAGATGAAAGGGGAGAGGCAGGAGAGTGTGTGGAGGGGAGTGGAGTGAGATGAAAGGGGAGAGGCAGGAGAGTGTGTGGAGGGGAGTGGAGTGAGATGAAAGGGGAGAGGCAGGAGAGTGCGTGGAGGGGAGTGGAGTGAGATGAAAGGAGAGAGGCAGGAGAGTGTGTGGAGGGGAGTGGAGTGAGATGAAAGGGGAGAGGCAGGAAAGTGTGTGGAGGGGAGTGGAGTGAGATGAAAGGGGAGAGGCAGGAGAGTGTGTGGAGGGGAGTGGAGTGAGATGAAAGGGGAGAGGCAGGAAAGTGTGTGGAGGGGAATGGAGTGAGATGAAAGGGGAGAAGCAGGAGAGTGTGTGTGGAGGGGCGTAGAGTGAGATGAAAGGGGAGAAGCAGGAGAGTGCGTGGAGGGGCGTGGAGTGAGATGAAAAGGGAGAGGCAGGAGAGTGCGTGGAGGGGAGTGGGGTGAGATGAAAGGGGAGAGGTAGGAGAGTGCGTGGAGGGGAGTGGAGTGAGATGAAAGGAGAGAGGCAGGAGCGTGTGTGGAGGGGCGTGGAGTGAGATGAAAAGGGAGAGGCAGGAGAGTGCGTGGAGGGGAGTGGGGTGAGATGAAAGGGGAGAGGCAGGAGAGTGCGTGGAGGGGAGTGGAGTGAGATGAAAGGAGAGAGGCAGGAGAGTGTGTGGAGGGGAGTGGAGTGAGATGAAAGGGGAGAGGCAGGAAAGTGTGTAGAGGGGAGTGGAGTGAGATGAAAGGGGAGAGGCAGGAGAGTGCGTGGAGGGGAGTGGAGTGAGATGAAAGGAGAGAGGCAGGAGAGTGTGTGGAGGGGAGTGGAGTGAGATGAAAGGGGAGAGGCAGGAAAGTGTGTGGAGGGGAGTGGAGTGAGATGAAAGGGGAGAGGCAGGAGAGTGTGTGGAGGGGAGTGGAGTGAGATGAAAGGGGAGAGGCAGGAGAGTGTGTGGAGGGGAGTGGAGTGAGATGAAAGGGGAGAGGCAGGAGAGTGTGTGGAGGGGAGTGGAGTGAGATGAAAGGGGAGAGGCAGGAAAGTGTGTGGAGGGGAGTGGAGTGAGATGAAAGGAGAGAGGCAGGAAAGTGTGTGGAGGGGAGTGGAGTGAGATGAAAGGGGAGAGGCAGGAGAGTGTGTGGAGGGGAGTGGAGTGAGATGAAAGGGGAGAGGCAGGAAAGTGTGTGGAGGGGAGTGGAGTGAGATGAAAGGGGAGAGGCAGGAGAGTGTGTGGAGGGGAGTGGAGTGAGATGAAAGGGGAGAGGCAGGAGAGTGTGTGGAGGGGAGTGGAGTGAGATGAAAGGGGAGAGGCAGGAAAGTGGGTGGAGGGGAGTGGAGTGAGATGAAAGGGGAGAGGCAGGAGAGTGTGTGGAGGGGAGTGGAGTGAGATGAAAGGGGAGAGGCAGGAGAGTGCGTGGAGGGGAGTGGAGTGAGATGAAAGGAGAGAGGCAGGAGAGTGTGTGGAGGGGAGTGGAGTGAGATGAAAGGGGAGAGGCAGGAAAGTGTGTGGAGGGGAATGGAGTGAGATGAAAGGGGAGAAGCAGGAGAGTGTGTGTGGAGGGGCGTAGAGTGAGATGAAAGGGGAGAGGCAGGAGCGTGTGTGGAAGGGCGTGGAGTGAGATGAAAAGGGAGAGGCAGGAGAGTGCGTGGAGGGGAGTGGGGTGAGATGAAAGGGGGGAGGTAGGAGAGTGCGTGGAGGGGAGTGGAGTGAGATGAAAGGGGAGAGGCAGGAGAGTGCGTGGAGGGGAGTGGAGTGAGATGAAAGGAGAGAGGCAGGAGAGTGTGTGGAGGGGAGTGGAGTGAGATGAAAGGGGAGAGGCAGGAAAGTGTGTGGAGTGGAGTGGAGTGAGATGAAAGGGGAGAGGCAGGAGAGTGTGTGGAGGGGAGTGGAGTGAGATGAAAGGGGAGAGGCAGGAGAGTGCGTGGAGGGGAGTGGAGTGAGATGAAAGGAGAGAGGCAGGAGAGTGTGTGGAGGGGAGTGGAGTGAGATGAAAGGGGAGAGGCAGGAGAGTGTGTGGAGGGGAGTGGAGTGAGATGAAAGGAGAGAGGCAGGAGAGTGTGTGGAGGGGAGTGGAGTGAGATGAAAGGGGAGAGGCAGGAGAGTGCGTGGAGGGGAGTGGAGTGAGATGAAAGGGGAGAGGCAGGAGAGTGTGTGGAGGGGAGTGGAGTGAGATGAAAGGGGAGAGGCAGGAGAGTGTGTGGAGGGGAGTGGGGTGAGATGAAAGGAGAGAGGCAGGAGAGTGTGTGGAGGGGAGTGGAGTGAGATGAAAGGGGAGATGCAGGAGAGTGCGTGGAGGGGAGTGGAGTGAGATAAAAGGGAAGAGGCAGGAGAGTGTGTGGAGGGGAGTGGAGTGAGATGAAAGGGGAGAGGCAGGAGAGTGTGTGGAGGGGAGTGGAGTGAGATGAAAGGGGAGAGGCAGGAGAGTGCGTGGAGGGGAGTGGAGTGAGATGAAAGGGGAGAGGCAGGAGAGTGTGTGGAGGGGAGTGGAGTGAGATGAAAGGGGAGAGGCAGGAGAGTGTGTGGAGGGGAGTGGGGTGAGATGAAAGGAGAGAGGCAGGAGAGTGTGTGGGGGGGAGTGGAGTGAGATGAAAGGGGAGAGGCAGGAAAGTGTGTGGAGGGGAGTGGAGTGAGATGAAAGGGGAGAGGCAGGAGAGTGTGTGGAGGGGAGTGGAGTGAGATGAAAGGAGAGAGGCAGGAGAGTGCGTGGAGGGGAGTGGAGTGAGATGAAAGGGGAGAGGCAGGAGAGTGTGTGGAGGGGAGTGGAGTGAGATGAAAGGGGAGAGGCAGGAGAGTGCGTGGAGGGGAGTGGAGTGAGATGAAAGGGGAGAGGCAGGAGAGTGTGTGGAGGGGAGTGGGGTGAGATGAAAGGGGAGAGGCAGGAGAGTGTGTGGAGGGGAGTGGAGTGAGATGAAAGGGGAGAGGCAGGAGAGTGCGTGGAGGGGAGTGGAGTGAGATGAAAGGGGAGAGGCAGGAGAGTGCGTGGAGGGGAGTGGGGTGAGATGAAAGGGGAGAGGCAGGAGAGTGCGTGGAGGGGAGTGCTGTGAGATGAAAGGGGAGAGGCAGGAGAGTGCGTGGAGGGGAGTGGGGTGAGATGAAAGGGGAGAGGCAGGAGAGTGCGTGGAGGGGAGTGGAGTGAGATGAAAGGGGAGAGGCAGGAGAGTGTGTGGAGGGGAGTGGGGTGAGATGAAAGGGGAGAGGCAGGAGAGTGCGTGGAGGGGAGTAGAGTGAGATGAGAGGGGAGAGGCAGGAGAGTGTGTGGAGGGGAGTAGAGTGAGATGAGAAGTGAGAGGTTGGAGAGTGCGTGGAGGGGAGTGGAGTGAGATGAGAGGGGAGAGGCAGGAGAGTGTGTGGAGGGGAGTGGGGTGAGATGAAAGGGGAGAGGCATGAGAGTGCGTGGAGGGGAGTGGGGTGAGATAAAAGGGAAGAGGCAGCAGAGTGTGTGGAGGGGAGTGGGGTGAGATGAAATGGGAGAGGCAGGAGAGTGCGTGGAGGGGAGTGGAGTGAGATGAAAGGGGAGAGGTAGGAGAGTGCATTGAGGGATGTGGAGTGAGATGAGAGAGGCAGGATAATGTGTGGAGGGGAGTGGAGTAAGATGAGAGGGCAGAGGTAGGTAGGGACGAGTGTGTAGACCGGTGGGAGATGCTCGCCATGACGAGAGAAAGCGAGAGGGTGAGAAGGATGCACACCGAGTCGCGTTGCCCCCGTGCACTTCCCAAGCCACATCACAGCACCGCTAACGTAATGAAAATTCTAATGCCTTACTGAGTGAATTGCAGCGTGAATCGATGGGACCCAGAAATAGCAAGAGACAGCCATTAACAGGAAGATATACTTTGCTGGATATCAAAGGCCAGAAGGCTTTTAAATACTGCCTGCATTATACCCTAAAGACGTATGAGTGCACGCATACAAATGGGATTTTTTTTTTGTCTGAATGGACGAGGCTTTCAAAACATTTATTTAGGAGAAATATCGCTCTCTCAATCCTCGGTCTCCCTTGGAGAAGAAACAAAAGACAGAGTGTGCGATACCACGCTGGCTGGCAGTGATGCACATACACAACTGAAAATTTAGCACCATGGTGGCGAGATGCTAACTTTGTCGCCTGGTATACAGGAGGGCGTAGGTTTAATCCCAACCCTGAAGCTGCATATTTGGAGTTTGCATGTTCTCCAATTGGTCCCGTGAATTTTTCTCCGGGTTCTCTGTTTTTTTAATTCCTTTATATTAAGTTCATTTGCTTGCTTGCTTGCGCGCTTACGACCGTGCAAATCTTTCGTCGTTTTTTAACCCACTTCCCGTGATCCAATCGAGCTGACATTTTGCACACAGACTCGTTGTGCGTGACAATTTATTTTCGTGGAAAATGTTTTCCAAAATTTTCCACTTTTTAGGAAAATGTTTTTTTCATATTTAATTTAAAATACCAATGTGATAAAAAATGAAACTCTTACTCAAGAAAAACAAATGAATAATAAAATAAAACCGATGCCACGCATATAAAGGATTTATAGTGAAAAACTTTGTTTTAACGGGTTAATTTTTTCCCTCCACATTTAGAAACACGCGTTTCGAGTATTTGGCTGTTCTAAATATCCATAAGATAAGCCACTTTGTTGAGCTATCTTTGTGACGAAGTCACTTTTTAAAAAGAGCTACATATCTCAGTGGGCCTTAACTGGTAAAATGAAGAGTTTAGTTTAGATATAGAAAATGCTCAAAACGTTTCGGCCACCATCCCAGCATCTCGGCCTCTGAGAGACGAGTCAGCTCGACCGAGCGTCCCTTGGAAGAACTGGCAACGTTCCCGGGCAAATCAGGAGGGCCCTCTCTGTTCTCGTTTTCATTCCCACAGGGCGAGGGCTGCAAACTCCGGGGCATTCCTGCGGCCAACGAGCGGCATCTGTGAACAGCAACGCTGAGGGTGAACACAAGGACTCGGGACTGTTGCCGACGGGTTTCCAAGTCTAATTGGTGACTTTGCTTGTTTTCCTACGAGAGCTGTTGTTGAGCTTATGTTTTCCTGGCCGAAATATTGTTGACCTTATTTATTTGTTACATATCTGTTGAGCAAGACGTACACAAAAACACATGGCGATGTGTGTTTTTGGTTTTTTAAACAACCAATTTAAAAGTCGATATGTATTTGCGCTCTCCTGTCGATCGGCTAAATGCCCAACGCTCTTCCATCTGCTTTAATTCACGGGCGCAACGACATCAAAGAGCCGGAAACGTCATCACCGCCATCGCCGGAATGCGACCGCCACGGAGCCCCAGCTCTTCCAGGGCAATGAAATCCGCTGTGAATTCCGATAAGCAGCAGGAATGGTGGCGCAAATGCAAGGAAAGTAAACTGGATGAAAATGCGATTTTTTTTTTTACAAAGTCCTGTTCAGTCACAAATACAATTTCAGTTTTGAAAACACAAACCATCAACGCGCTCCGTTACGACGCGTGAACAGAGCCCGCGCGGTTTTGGCTCTGCGCGCAACGCGCGTTATGTAAGGGGGGGGGGGGGGGAAACGCCACGCGTATTTTCAATTTGCCCAATTTTATCAGTTTCAATTTCCAGCATCCCACGCAAATGGACAGACGCCGGGCAACAGTAGAACACAGCGCAGACAGGAAAATCATAACGATGGCGCAACGGCCGCCGTGGTAATGGCCCTGTTTGCACCGCTGGCGTATACAATCCGACACTTTTTCCCCCCTTCCCAGCCCAGTACCACTCAATCTCAGCGGCAGCAGCAGGATCCACAGGCCTCTCCCAGCGCACGATCTCGACTTGTAACCCTAAACTGAACGATAAACTGTTTCTATTTTACCAGGTAAGGCCCACTGAGCTCGGGAGAGCTTTTTTTTCAGATGCAACCAGGTCGCAACTTGAAAGCTCAACTCTGTGGATTATCAAGTGGAAATGTATCGTAGCCAAATACTCTAAATGTAGAGGGAAAAACCGGAGGGCCCGGAGAAATCGTTATTATCATTATCAATCCACTGGTGGATGAAGGCCTCCCCAATCCGTTTCCACCTCTCACAACCCTGAGATGTAATAATCCACCTGTACACAGGATTATTTCATCGTCCGATCGCACCGTGACCTACATCATCATCATGGTCATCGTGATCATTCGAACAACTGCGGTCAACCCATCAATACCGCGAGGTGAACAGAGGCAGGAGATCGCATCGAGGCAATAAACTCTGGATTGCGAGTCCCGGTGATCTATTACACCACGGCATCGTCACAAAAACCTGTGCGTTCGAATACGGAACACAACAAAAGAATAACACGCACGGACAGGTGGCATTAACTGACCTCTTGTCATCTCTCACCACTTTCCACTCTCTAGTCCACGACAATCATGGGACGACGTCACAGGCAGCCCCACGTGGCGTGCTGGAATTCGAGCCTATTCATCGCCACACATTCCTTGGCAAGTGCCTTTACCCACACAGCCTAAATCGGCTACATTTTATATCCACCGTTCCTGCACAATGTAAAAAACATGCGAACAATAAAATCAATTACCGAGAAATGTATTCTTCAATTCTGTTCTGCGGCAGTACAATGCGGGGGTAACGTGAAAGTCATTGCGAGGTTTGCGGGCGGGGGCAGTGGAGGGGGGGGGTTTAGGAGTATGCTTACAACAAAAGATAGCGGTCAATGTCCACCAATTGTACAGCTGTGATTCATCGCGCAAAATTGCACGCGCGGGCCAGTCTTATATTGTATGTCACTTCCCCCCCCCATGTTTATCGCGATTAAGCTCTCGACGTGAACATCAGGAGACGACGAATCAATTCACAACTTTTAAAATAATGAAAATAAAACATAATAAAATAATTCTCACGACGTTTCGATAACTGCACGCAGACCTGGTTTTCACCTGAAGACGGCCGCTTGCGTTGTGGCCGAAACGTCGTGAGAATTATTTTAGAATGTTTTATTTTTATTATTTTATTACTTCCCTTCTACGTGACTTTACCGAAAGAACCAAGAAGACAATTCACAACTCTCGCAGAGCAGACCAGCGTGGCTCTCTGCGTCAGAGAACGGCCCCACATAAGCGGATATCATGGAGCTACATCCGAGATCCCTTCAAGTGACCTCTGGTCCACACAATAGTGGGGGGGAGAGGGGGCAGCACTTTCCAACCAGACCCTGCTCCTGGCAGTAAGTGCCCATAGCGTGACGGGTAAGCCAACGATCATAATTCACAGAGATGGAATTGAGCCAACTTAAATGCAGAGCCAGATTTAATGAGTCTTGTTTGTGTACCAAGAACCCACTTCTAAAGTCTGAGGCATCTGTCTCTCTCTCTCTCTCCTCTCAATCCCCCTCTCTTCCAGATCCTGCGAAGGCTGCGTGCAGTTATCGTGTTGGCAGGTCCATATTTCCGACTGCTCTGGCCCAAATGTGACATGTCACACAGCCAAGACCTCCCGGGGGTCCCACGCAACTGCACAGCATCAGGGCTTCTCTGCCACAAAGCCATTGTTGCCAGGTACGATGCACAAATAAACCGAGACATGACCATGGGAAGATGAATAACTCCGGAATACCGGAAGAGGTGCATTCATTAGGCAACTGACAACAACAAAAACGGCACCGTTAATGCCCTGGGAAGACTCACAGATTCCCCAGGATAGCAGCCATCTCCTCAACAAGAGGACGATGCCTGAACAACAACAAAAAAGACCAGGACTGGTGGCAATCCAAATCACAGCTCATGATGAGCCCAGGGCTGAACCTAGAGCCGAGCTGGCACTGTCCATTAGCACCAGCTCACCCATCTGGTGGCAATTTAGCCGGGGTTGTGAATAACCAGTCCGTGAATAGTCGATGACAACCTGGGGAATATCAGCCAAGTCCCACTCCGTAGATTTCATCCGCTCATTCTGTTGGTTTCGTTGACTTAAAGCAGTCAACTATTTTTAGCTATGCAATATTGGGGGAGGGGGGGGTGATGGGTCTGTGGTTTCTACTGACACCCTGGGGAATATCAGCCAAGTCCCAGTCCGTGTATTTCATCCCCTCATTCTGTTGGTTTCGTTCACTTAAAGCAGTCAACTATTTTTAGTTATGCAATATTGGGGGAGGGGGTGATGGGTCTGTGGTTTCTACTGACACCCTGGGGAATATCAGCCAAGTCCCAGTCCGTGTATTTCATCCCCTCATTCTGTTGGTTTCGTTCACTTAAAGCAGTCAACTATTTTTAGTTATTCAATATTGGGGGGGGGGTGATGGGTCTGTGGTTTCTACTGCCTGGCTCTTGTCAGGTCAAACCAATCGATGAGCTAAAGTTAAATCTTGTCACATACATAAAAAGTCAATTAACTTGTCAAGTCTTCCTGAGTACACTCGCAGCCTCCAAAAACCAAATTATCTCAGTCGGAGTCTTCATTCAGCCTCGTTAGTTTTGTCCGGTCATGGTCAGTCATGCCCCAAGTCTCTGGTGCGTAGTCAGTCATCGCCTTGCACAAAGCCATCATCATCCTCAAAGTCATCGTCAGCCATGGCCGATCCGTTGCTGGATGAAGTTCCTCCCCAAGCCACTGCCTCACGATCTTGCAAAGTAACAATTCACCTCGGCCCCTGCACGTGGGAGTGCTCTCAACGCTCCATCTCCTTGCGGGAAGGCCTCCCCGACGAGTTCCCTCCCTCGGCTGCCACTCCGTCGTTATTAGTAGTATTATTAATCTCACCGTCATAGTCGACTATAAAACAAAAACAACACATGAGTGACGAACACTTTCGCGACCAATTCCGCGAAACAAATTGACAAACCCCGTTACCCAGCAGCCCGAGCAGGACTCTTGCTTCGTTGCTCATCCCGCCCCCCCCGGGACTGGACTGGGGGGCCCCAGAGGGGTGAGTGACAGTGCAAGCCACTGGCCAGACAGAGGGCCCCCTTTTGGGGGGCTGCGACTGTAACCGAGCGCAGTGCCCGACTCGAGCGACGGGACCCCCCCCGGGACCACCCCCCCCCCCCCCCGTGTGCATTTCAGAGGAGGCGAGCTCCTGCACTTTAATGGTGGGAAATCATGTCGTGTCGATAGTTCGATTAAACATGAGAAATTGCGATTTAATTGAGGGACTGCGTGTTCTCTTCTTTGTGTGATCCGAGACTGTGTTTTGTTGCTGTTGTTGTTGCTGCCTTGGCCACCTCCGATTAGCACGGTTGGCTACGCACGGTGAGAACTAATTTCAACATGCACGGTTATAAAATGTATGTATTTTCGTACTTGCTTGCCTTTTCTATATTTTGCACTCCTATCGTTTTGTATTGTTTGTTGTTGTAGCTTGCTGACCCGGGCCTACTGGACATCATTAAAAAAGAGCTTTATAGCTCATCGGATTCCTCCAGCCTAGATACAGATTCTGATTGTGAGTGAGAGAGGATCAGGTTATAAAAATAAAAAAATTTACTCGTTCATCAAGCGTGCCAGCTGAAGGCTTGTACAGACACCTAGTGGCCAAGGCAGGAAGCGTGCCTCGACCTTGCCAGAGCGAATTCCTGCTCAAATGCGCATCGACGAGGAAGTTCTCACCTACCACCAGAGGTCGCAACCGGGTACCCGATACCCGTACCCTACCCGATACCCGGCTACCCGTACCCGACTGGGTACGGGTACCTGCTTGCGACCCTGGTGCGGCCGGGTACGGGTACGGGTAGGCCGTGAGTCACTGGTGAGTAACTGTTTGTCACTCATTTCCCAACGTCTCTTCTCAAAATTCAAGTTCCTAGAATCAACCCACCCGCGCCTGCAACATTGCTTCATCCCAGAGGTCGCAATCAGGTACCCGATACCCGTACCCTACCCGTACCCGGCCGGGTACGGGTAGGGTGCGGGTACAGCCGGGTACGGGTACCCGTTTGCGACCCTGGTGCGGCTGGGTACGGGTAAGGAATCAAAACCCGTTTGCGACCTCTGCCTACCACGTAGAAGGGAAATAATAAAATAAAACATAATAAAATAAAATTCTCACGACGTTTCGGCCACAACGCAAGCAGCCGTCCTCAGGTGAAGAAACTGAGCTGTCGGAAAGACAGCGTCCTAATGAACACTACTAAGCGTGGCAGTGTATTTCAGCTGGGTGGGAGGAGGAGAGAGCCTTGACAAAGGAGTTTGCATATGAACAGAACATTTTTACATATTGATGACAAATGCAGATATGGGGTTAGTCACTCCTTGCGGAATGTGTTGGCGGTGGGGGGTCTCAAAGTCATATTATGATAGTGTATTATTATTTCCCTTTTATTATTTCCCTTCTACGTGACTTTACCGAAAGAACCAAGAATATGAATCCCTGCAGTCACGAAAGCTTTATATCGAAATTTCTCACCTACCGTTAACAGCCCCCCTGAGTCAGTGTTGGAAATTCCACATTACTATGGCAGGAAATGGAAATTGGTACTCTCTTCTAGATCAACCACTGTTCACTTTCTCCCAAAGCGGGTATCTATTTTAGCGGCCCTGGTGGAATGATGGGCTGAGTCAACCACCCAATCAGGATTTGAAATCGCAAATCTTAGGATTGCAAGCCGCCAGTTTCTACCTGTCAGCCGCCTCGCAGGTGAACCTTGACCTTTGCATCATCTCCTGTCCTGACGATCATTCCTGAATGCTCATGGGTTAAAGGGCTGGCCTGACCCATCCGTAATTGCCCACCAAGGTCAGAAACTGCTGCAATCGTGGTTGCGCTGCTTTGTAAAAACCCCGACACGAGCTCTCGTGTTAAGCGGACACTTTTTTTTATTACCACCAACCACCCCCCTCCCTCACCCCCCCCCCGAGAAAAATAATTGTTTCAGTTCAATGAGATTTAAAGGCTGGATTTATGACATTCATTATATGTATCCACATAATCAGAATCTTAATTCGTCCTTCTGTGAGTGAAGCATCGCATTCGTACACGAGATATTTGAATTTTGGTTCAGCGGTAGGAATCTTATTATGAGACTCTCCAGAAAGTAAGATGCACCAGAAAGTAAGCCGCGTAAGCTGCAGTGGCTTCCTCATATCGGATGAGCGTTAACAGATGGCCGCAGAAGCGCATCTGCAAGCACGCGATGCAGTGACTATCTTTGTGGAATGGTTAGCCAAAAACTGCTGCGGAGATGACCGGAGTTTGCATGATAGTTTATGCTCCTTGACGAGATCAACCAAGGTATTGTGTTTCATATAACGGTAACGAGCGTGTTCGCTGGCGAGTTAAACACAGCCACGTAGAAGAGGACCTGTGAATAGTGCCAGAATGCACAGTCCCACGTGGAATGGGTGAACACTGCCCACAGTACTATACAATTTGGTAGTTACAAAGTGCCGAAATGTGACTATTTATTACATTACTATACATTATATGTAAAAAAGCAAATTATAATAATAATGTATTCGTAGTTAATGATATTATATTAACAGTGCCAGAACGCAGTCCATTAGTAGTAGTATTTTTGGTAATATGTTTAATAGTTACTTATTTACGCAGGAAAGCCATACCGAGTTCAATGACTCCCGTTCAGGAAGGGCCCTGATACTTCGGGGTTTTGAATTTTAAGATGCTCTTAGCCAATTAACAACGCGTGTTTATTATACAAGTCGGAGGAAACCGGCACACCCAGAGAAAGGCCACGTGAGCGATGAGGAGCAACGCTCTGTCCCCATACAGATGGCGATGAGTCCACTCGCTGGACCACCGGGAATGGAGTTTCGCATCAGTACACTGACACATTGTACATGTTGTGGCTTTGCTCTCCAAACACACCGCTGTACTTATCACGAATTGGCATGTTCTGTTCATGTGACAAACCTTACTAATTGGCTGTCGGGTGGTGCCGGGTGGTGCCGGGTGGTGCTGGGTGGTGCCGGGTGGTGCCGGGTGGTGCCGGGTGGTGCCGGGTGGTGCCGGGTGGTGCCGGATGGTGCCGGATGGTGCTGGATTGAACAACACATGCGCGATCTAACCCAAAAAAACAGTATTATACACTGACACATGGGTGGGGAGGCGGAAGGGAAGAGGGGGTCAATATTTCTCGGGAGATTGAAGAGTGGTTTTACTTTTTTCAAAGTAATTTTTCAGACAGAAGAGAGGGGGCAAATCAGACACCATCCATGCAATTCGCTGCACTTAGCCACCGCTATCTCCCTTTCTGCCAGACCCCGTAGTAATTTGCTGTTTGTTGTCGCCAGGCCTCCGATGCAATACTCAGGCTCCTCGCGAATCAGACACCAGCTCAGAGCGAATTGCGTTAGAAAAAAATAGTAAACTCTACTAAGTTACATTTATTTTATACTCTTTGGTTCTTTCGGTAAAGTCACGTAGGTAGAAAAAATAATAGAGCACGACGTTTCGATCGCAACGCAAGCAATCGTCATCAGGCGGAAGAAAGAGGGAAGTTGCTGATGCAGGCTGCTTTTAAAGGTTCGAGATGGGCATAGCCCCAGAGTCATAAACGAAGTGGGGGGGGAGGGCTAGTGATGTTAAAGTGAGAAATGTGCATGTAAATGTACTGTGTAAATGTGATTGGCATGTGAATGTAAGATCGCAGCGCGCCATCACATCGAGGCCTGCATGTAAATGTAAAATCGGAAAAATATCGGAAAGGACCAGAGCCACATCGGAGCAAGCAAACGACGGTGGCTGTGTTAGTGAATGTAACTCAGAGAGTCGCAAATAACTGCTAACTTGGGCAGGTAGGAAGGGAACATCACCGCCAGTTAATAACGTCCTTATTTTACCAGGTAAGGCCCACTGAGCTATATAGCTCTTTTTCAGAAGTGACCTGGCCACAAATGATAGCTCGACGCAGTGGCTTATCATGTGAATAGTTATAGCAGCCAAATACTCTAAACACCTTCGTCAATAATTATTCTGTGGCCTTAAAAAGAAACAAATATTTATAACAGGTGACGTTTTGAGAAACAGCCCTTCTTCGCAGCACACAAAATACGAGATATTACCATGATAATGGAATAAAGGAAATGTTAGTGAGGAATCAAACATTTAAACAAGATTAAAATCACAAATAGAATAACTTCTAATGATTCAGCCCGTGAATTTATGATTAACGATGTTATCTATTCTTTCACACTGGTCGTTAACTTGACGAGATTATATGAAAGGACTTAGATGTATTGTTCATCCATCCTTATCAAGGCTACAAGCAATTGTCCAAACAACACTCACATGAATAATACTCCCATTGAAAAAACGTGAATTATAAACACTGCCGCGTGTTTCTGATCGGTGGTTTGCATCCTGCTCATCCACGCGGCCAACATGCCTGTACTGGACACTAATGTTGTTAAAATCATCAGAACATCATCAAGAACAGGCCACATGCCACACAAATCCTTCCTAATTGGGAACTTAAAAGACACAAAGCCACAGTAGTGCGATTGTGGCCATTAAACACAAATTATGGACAAAACAGTAATCTCATTGAGGACATGAGTAAAAACATACCCAGATATATTGTAAATACATAGGAGACCCATGTAGATACATACTCACATAAATACGTAGAGACACATCGATAGACCCATTAGACACATAGACAGTCGGGTCCAGATGTCTTGTGACGCCCTCAATTAATTGACCCCTACATTTTTGTTTTCCTTTACTTACTCACTTGTTTTCACATCCATTGGTATTGTATCAAAAATATTACGTTTTAACAGAATTAAATGGTAAATGGTGGCGGTCGGGGGGAGGCGGTAGTCACGGGACATCTGGATCACTCTGTCCATTAAAGAGCCACCTTAGTGAGATTGTGGTCATGCGAGCCAAACTATGGACCACACACGAGTAAAACTAAAAATAGGTACAAACGAAGCTTTTCAATGCAAACACTTGTATTTGCACTCAAAAGGAGAAAATCAATTATTTTAACCCCACAATTCATCAAATTTGATGTGCTCAATAAAAGTGGATTTAAACATGCTTTCGCGACCAATATTATCCAGGTTTTTTGAGGGGGAGTTAGATCTCGTAAATATAAACGTGTCATTAAACCTGCCGTAAATGTTGAAGGGTTTACTCTCCAAGACACCGCTGTGTGCTCTACTAGTAACGAATTGGCCACGTTTTACGTGAGAAGCCTTACTTAATTGGCTGCATCGGGTGGTTTCGGGTTTAACGACATATTTATGCGATCTAACCCACCCACTCCCCCCCAAAAAAACCTCTTATCATGGACTAAAGTGGGTGGCTTGCACAAAAGATAATTAAAACATATCAAAGGGAAGGTCACCCACTTTTATTCAACACATCAACATTTGATTCAATTCCGGCACTGGGGAGAGGGTCATAAGAATGTATTTATATTCTAGATTTGAAGCTTTCGTGACTGCAAGGATTCATACTCTTGAGTTTTTTTCCGGTAAAGTCACGTAGGAAAGGAAGCTTGTGTTGCCTCCGAAACGTGGCAATTTATTATTTTCTATTATTATTTCTATTATTTTTAATTATTATTTATTCATTTATTTCCCCCTACGTGGCTTTACCGAAAAAACTTAAGAGAATGTATTTCTAACTGTTGAGTGCAAATAAAGGTGTGTGCGTTGCTGAAGCCTGTGTGTGTTTTTGTATTACCTAGCAACAGAGGTGTGGACTCGAGTCATGTGACTTGGACTCGAGTCAGACTCGAGTCAGACTCGAGTCATGAATTTGATGACTTGCGACTCGACTTGGACTTGCATAACAATGACTTTGTCCCACCTATGAGATGTGGACTCGAGTCATGTGACTTGGACTCGAGTCAGACTCGAGTCATGAATTTGATGACTTGCGACTCGACTTGGACTTGCATAACAATGACTTTGTCCCACCTCTGAGATGTGGACTCGAGTCATGTGACTTGGACTCGAGTCAGACTCGAGTCAGGAATTTGATGACTTGCGACTCGACTTGGACTTGCATAACAATGACTTTGTCCCACCTCTGCCTAGCAATAGCTGTTGTACTTGTTGGTCTCGCGCTAAAGGAAGAAAAAAAAAGCAGCCGCAGCGGCCGCTCCTGCGCCATGTCAAGCGCCGCCTCCCATTGGTCAGAGGCTGGCCCAGCAACAAGCGCTGTGATTGGACCCAGACCGTTTGCAGTCGTGGGGTGGGCGAGACCATTCGTGGTTTCAAAAAGAGGGGGAGGGGGTGTGGAATGTGCGATTATTAATTAGTAAAAACATTGTTAAAATATTTTTTTCATTAAATCTTTAATTTTCACACGAGTCTATTTTGAAAATGTCAGCTCGTTAGGATTCGTAGATTCGAAGATATATTTAGCGTTGAAGGTTCCAAAGATTGTAAGCCGTCGAAAGTGGGCGCGACCATTCGTGATTTTAAAAAGGGGGGGGGGGGTGGTATGTAAGATTATTCATTGGTAGCATATATACTCTTTGGGTCTTTCGGTGACTTTACCGAAAGACCTGCAGTCACGAAAGCTTTAAGTCAAGTGGTAACATTTAGTAAAAAAACGATTATTAATCATTACATTTTGTAAAAAAAAAAAAATACACGATGTCCGGGAACCTGGACAGATCTCTATTTTTTTTAATGAAATCTCGAATTGTCACGCGAGACGGCGAGTCTGTGTTGAAAAGTCCAGCTCATTGATCCGAACATATATTAAGCGTCGAAGTTTCCGAAGAATATGAACAGGCGGCATGGCAAGTTGAATAAAATTGTGTGTGAAAATAAAAGTGCGTGAATAATACAACGCACACCGGTTGATCTGCGCCCCTTCAACGGAGGCGTAAGGGGCCGTCCATAAATGACGTCACTCGATTTTGGACGATTTTTGACCCCCCCCCCCCATTCGTCACACGGCGTCACAAAAAGTCAGGCCCCCCCTCAAATATGACATCACAAAGCTCTGCCCCCCCCCCAAATATAAAATATTCTTCAAATCGCTTTAAACTATTGTCATTGTAGTGCGTATTTAATGTGGCGCTGCACTCTGATGTTGTAGGAGAAAACATTTATTAAAAAGTCAATTTAAGTAGAACGTGTTGTCTATATTTATTTAAAGTTGCGCATTTAGATGTGACGTCACATTTCTCACCCCCCCCCCCACTCGTCACACATCGTCACAAATGTCTGACCCCCCCCCCCCCCCACTAGGTGCGTGACGTCATTTATAGACGACCCCTAAGAGCGAAACGACACCAACTTTTTATTTAAAGCTTTCGTGACTGCAGGGATTCATATTCTTGGTTCTTTCGGTAAAGTCGCGTAGCAGGGAAATAATAAAATAATACAAATATAAAACAATAAAAATTCTCACGACGTTTCGACTGCAACACAAGCAATCATCATCAGGTGTGAAATCCACAGCAAGAAAATTTGATGGAAGTGTTGCACCGTGAATATTATCGGCGTGCATCGGCGACGCACACGCACACACACGACCGGTATAATATCAACTTGGACCTCTCACTCGATCGGGTCAGTTTAACACGTAGGAGGCTTTCGCGACCAATATCCATAATACGGTTTTTTTTTTCGGTGAGATCGTGTAAATATATAAATGTGTCGTTAAACCCGCCACCACCCGACACAGTAAGGTTTATCACGTAAACAGAACGTTCCAATTCGTCACTAGTACAGCACTAACCGGTGTGTTGGAGAGCCAAGCCACAACATTTACAATCTGAGTACGACGTTTCGCCAGTAATTACAACCAGCTTCATCAGGCGACAGCCAGATTTGTGGAGAAGTCCACCTGTCTCGTTCCTTATATGGAGGCGTAGATGTGGTGACCACGCTTCTGTGCTAGGGTCCCCTGCTCCTTCTTGTATGGTTACCAACTTGCGAGTTAACTTTGCTTGATACTACTATTGTTGTAGGAACTACGACGTTTTACAAGTTACACATGTCCATATTGGGGGGGAGGAGGTTACAATGTGCCAAGATTGGTCTGCAATGCAGCGGGTGCTGCAGTGTTGGCCAGTGATTTCTCAGCTGATTAGAAAATCACGAACTCTGATCCGGTCATTGCTTTCCTCCTGGTACTGTGGCAGTCGGGGGCTCTTTGTTTAACCCCCCCCTCCCCCCACTTATCTTTCTATCTTATGGCCGATGATGTAGATGGCAGAGCAACAACTACAATTTCACATTGAGGTGGTAAAGGCAGCAGCAGCTAACCGCGTTAGGAGAAGCGAGCGGAGTGGTATCGCTGTGATGTCCCCTTTGTATTTGTGGATCGGGGGGCATTGCGTCGTTACACGTTGAAGGGTCTGTTCTGGATTACCACAGTCACACACTAATGGAGAGTTTTTGTTTTTATTTTATCCCTAATGCTACCCCCCGCCACCTCATTCGATGTATAGCCTTCATAGTTCAGTGCTTTGGAAACTTTTTAGGTCTGCAGATCACTCATCCGATGCCATAGAATATGAATTCCTGCAATCACGAAAGTTTTAAGTCTAAATTACGGAGTCTTTAAAGCTGTCACCAAGCCCTCGACCGCTAGGTGGCAGTAAGCATCCAAACAAATGCCCATAGAAATAACTTTTTGACTGTGATTAATTATTGTTATTCTTGCCACGAGGCAACACTAATGGGTCCCCAAAGTGCAGAAGTGGGTTCTTAGAGGCAGACTTGGCAGCAGTGAGCATTGGTGATCGTACTGATGAGTCCTAATGAAGATGAAACGGGCATGCAGTTGTCCGTCTCACTGCTGCCCAGTTGGTTCGGCGCAGTTGCTCAATGTATTGATGTTCACTTAAGACAAGTGGCCCACAATGCAGTTCTTCGGGAGCTGGTGGTTTTTTTAATCGTGCTAACACTGCAACGTATTGTTGAACATCTTCTTGGTTCTTTCGGTAAAGTCACGTAGAAGGGAAATAATAAAATAAATACAAATTAAACATAATAAAATACAATTCTCGCGAAATTTCGGCCACAACGCAAGCAGCCGTCCTCAGGTGAAGAACAGGTCTGTCGGAAAGACAGTGTCTTTCCGACAATTTTGGGGGGGGGAGGTCTGTCGGAAAGACAGTGTCTTTCCGACAGACCTCCCCCCCCCAAAATTGTTTTAACATGCTTCAAATCGCTTTAAACTATTGTCATTGTAGTGCGAATTTAATGTGGCGCTGCACTCTGATGTTGTAGGAGAAAACATGTATTAAAAAGTCTATTTAATTAAGTAGAACGTGTTGTCTATATTTATTTAAAGATGCGCAATTTTACGTGACGTCACATTTCTTACCCCCCCCCGCCCTCGTCACACATCGTCACAAATGTCTGACCCCGCCCCCCCCAGGTGCGTGACGTCATTTATGGACGCCCCCTTAACCACTGCCCCAGAATCCCTTAATGTCCATTTAATCATCAACAGTGACAACCTTTGCCCGATCGAGCATTGGAGGCGGTACAGATCACTAATTTACAGCAATTCCACATTCATATGACAGAGACGAGCGTTTCCATTGGACAACCACTGTTTTTTTTTTACTTACAAAGCGATACTCATGTTTAGCGATCCCCTCTCCAGGGAGGGATGATGAGCTGAGTCAACCCAATTCCCACCTGCCCCCACCCCTCCCAACCGCGATTATAATTCACATCCTTCCGACTGCGAACCGCTCGCTCCCCCGCTGAGCAGCAACACCAAGGAAATTGGAATTGGCCACAGTCGCCCGGTGACACGCAGCCCTGGCCACGACCCCACGGTGTAATTGTGCCGATGATGCAGATGCCATTATTGGGGGGAAGCGGGTGTGGGGGGAGGTGTTGGAAGAGGCTGCATTGCCTCGCTCGCCTTCGCCACCGGAGGAAAATTACGAGGCAGCCGTGACTAAACGGTGATGCCGTGTCCAGATGTTTCCACGCTCCCGGTTCCTCCCGAGGAGTCAAACTCGAATCCCCGTTGCACACGCAATGATGTTATAGGTTTTGTCGTTTGCTTCCCAAGCCTCTGGTTGTATAGCACATGTTATTAGTAGGGTCACCGCCTGGGCCTGGGTCTCTCCTTGTTAACATCTCGATAGGCAAAGGGATTATTGCTGCTCTGCGCGGCGAAAACGGCTCGTGTTATTGCCCTCGCACGGACGCTTTAAGGAGCAAGCGCACATATACAGCAGCAAGTTTGTGTCAATCCACTGCTGGATTGGGGTGGAGGGAGACCTCCCCATACTTCACCATTCCGGAGTGCAGAACAAGAACGGGTGGATTTTATTTTCTCTCTCCACTGCACTCAACAGCCAACAAAACACATTCAGCGCTTGTCTTTTGAATCTGCCGGTCACCAAATCCAAGTGCTATCCAGGCTCAACACCCGCTTAGCTTCCCGAGATCGGATGAGTTCGGGTGCATTCCGGGCGAATGAGTCGTATGCAACTCACAGTGCAATGTCAATTTAATGCCCCGGGAAGCCTCACTGAGTCTCAAGACTAATTTAAGGAGGGTCATGCTATGTCTGGATGTTTGGCCAAATGAGATGAATAAGTATCTGGGATGAAAGTGGAGGACCCGGAGAAAACCCTGCATCATAAGAGGGGGGTGATACTGGCTACACCTCATAGCCCCACTGGGGCTGTGAAGCTATCGAGCTGAGTTCAATTCCCCTTGATTATTTACATCGGCGGTGTCATCCAAACCGCTCATGGGCATTTCCACTTCACCATGCAGCACTGACCAGTGACCAGCGTGGTGAAGTATGGTCAAACAACCGCTTTGGCCCGCATGACCTCGGGGTAGGCAACCAGCAGTGCCTTTACACATAAACTAATCATATATGTATGCGTTTTTAAGACATTTCACACATAATGTATGAACACGTGCAAAATGAATGAATGAAATAAATTGCGTCCCATAGACATCTTACACGGCCACAAAACGGAATTATATACGACCGGAAACAATGGCGCACGTGACCACAAACGTATATTCACAAGCACACCCGTACGAGACAATGCTTGTACACACACACGCACACGGCCACTTGAAATACGAGAAGCCATTACGAACAGATCACCGTAGCCAACATTTGGCGAGACATTACAACAGCCAACTTTCGACCGCGAGATGGATCGCCTACATTTGTGCGCAATTGGCCAGAAGATGGCAGTATATCAATGGGTCGTTGAATCTTAACTGTGCAGATCGTTTACATGGTATCCCCCTCGTATCTGCCGGTGGTGGTTTTTTCCTGGTTCTCTGTTGGTTGTTTTAGTCCTCCACGAAGTCAAACACTCATTGATGAAATTGGCCAAACATCTCAATGGAGCCGAACCTTGACAAAAATGACTCTTGAGGTTTCGAGCTTTAAGCTTTCGTGACTCCAGGGATTCATCTTCTTGGTTCTTTCGGTAAAGTCACGTAGAAGGGAAGTAATTTAGACGCTGTCGCCTCGACAGACCTGGTCTTCACCTGAGGACGGCTGCTTGTGTTGTGGCCGAAACGTCGTGAGAATTATTTTATTATTTTATTTTTATTATTTTATTACTTCCCTTCTACGTGACTTTACCGAAAGAACCAAGAAGATGACTCTTGAGGCTTTGTTGGGTAAAGAAGGGACATCATTTACATCGACTCCTCTGAACAAGGCCAATGGTGCTTCATATTATTCGCTTTGCAACTAAATGAGCTCAAACCTCCCGTAAGTCACGTGACTTCCGTGTGGCCACTCCCACTTTGAATCCTCCCCATCGCTCCGCCCCCCGTGAAAACAGACGCCGCTCCTCCGTGCAGTAGCAGCACGGTCGAGGCCATCACGTTTAGCCTCTTCCTCCCTCATCCTCATCTCTCCTGACCCTTTGTGCTCCAATTTCTCCGTTCCTTGCCCGTAATTTTCCTTTTACTCGTAATAAAGATTTTTGAGTTAGATTGCGTAAGTATAAATGTGTCGTAACCCTCCACCACTCGACACAGCCGGTAAGGGTTGTCACTTAAAGAACGCGGCAATTCGTTACTATTTCAGCCCACCGGTGTGTTGGAGAGTAAATCCACAACGTTTGCGAAACGTCGTTCTCAAAATCCATCTGGGTGTAATTAGCAGCGAAACGTCGTACTACTCAAATTGTAAATGTTGTGGATTTCCTCTCCAACACACCGGTGGGCTGAAGTAGTAACTAATTACCGCGTTTTGTTTACGTGACAAACCTTACTGGCTGTGTCGGGTGGTGGAGAGTTACGACACATTTATACTTGCGCGATCTAACCCAAAAACTTTTATTATGAATAATATTGGTCGCGAAAGCCTACGTGTTAAACTTAATTTTTATTTTTATTCCCCATTCTTTCTCTTCTCTTTTCCCTTTCCTATTTCCCCCATTCATTATAACTTTGACTCTTCTCCCCCATCTCGTGGGGTGTCACAGCTACAAAGTGTTATAATTAGATCAATCATCATCAGCCATGGTCTATCCAAAGCTGGATAACCCACCTCCCCTCCAAACGCTGTCGCTCACCTTCGTCCTGGATTGTCACGACTCACAAATCATCTCACCAGTGGCGTAGCTAGGATATTTTGCGCCCGGGGACGAACTATAACATTGGCGCCCCCCCCCCCGTTTAATCACGTACCAAAATGTAATTACATGACATGTAGGCTGTGTGTGGCGGGATATATAAACTTTTAGGTTGAGGTGTAGATTTGTGCAGTAGTTTCAGGCTGCCGCGCCCGCCGCAATAAGTTATAATGTGACGTAAGCCTCATTTTGGCGCCCCTTTACCTTGGTGCCCGGGGACATATGTACCCCCCTGCCCCCCCCCCCTAGCTACGCCTCTGCATCTCACCCGTACACAATAACTCATCGTAGAGTTACTCTTATTTTACAAATCGTTGTTTGACTTTAAATAACGTCGGTTAAGTTCTACAATAAACTTACACACCATGGAAACACAAGTGTCACTTTTCCGAGAAGCTATACCAAACACAGTGCCGGGATATCCGAGCAGTAAAAGAAGCTACATATGTAGCTACGGGCCCCGCACTTTCAAGGGCCCCGCGTTAAATGCTTTCAATCTATCAATTCTGGTTCAGTGCTTCTGCACTTGCTCTATAACTATAGTACTATACTGCCTTCAACTTTTATGAACAACTGGCTGTTTAAGGTTAGCGATTTGTCGTATTATTTTGTCGTATTATCTGGCCGTAAAAGCAAATGAAAAAAATACAATTACTTTACGATGCAAGTTAAAAATATGTGTGTTTTAATATTGATGTGTGTTTCATGTTTTATTTAGGGTCCCTTCATAACATGTGCTACAGGCCCCGGCACTCGCTTAATCCGGCACTGACCCAACACTCTATAAAGCACGTGTTTTCAGAACTGCGGATTGCATGTTTACAACTATTTGTGCATGTGTGTGCACGCTGCTTTGTATAGCGTAGGTGTGTCTGTGTTTGTGTGTGTCTCTCTCTCTCTGTCTGTGCGTTGCGTGCATCTGCGCGAAGTGTAGTGGTTAGCGGGGAGTGGCCGCGTGGTGGTTAGGGTACTGCGCTACGAACCCGGCGACCCGAGTTCGTTCGATTCCCGCTCACAGCCAACATCGTTGGCGAATTTCGGAACGGGTTATGCCTCCCACCCCATCCCCTCCCTCGGTCGACTCAGCCTTGAATTAAGTGGCTGGTACGGTGTGTGTAAGCGTCAACGTTGGGGTAACAAAGGTGGCCAGGCCGTGGTGCTGGACACACCATCTCTTCGTACGCCGTCCCGACCTTCATAGGTTCTTGCTAACAGCACTTGCCACTTACAGCCTACTTAGGATAGACGGGGGGATTTATGTTTCTGTGCGAGAGGTGTTAATCTGTGTGTACGTGTGTATGTGTATCTGCGTGCTGTGCATATCAGTGTGTGTCTACACTCAGATGAGTAGCTGGTGTGGTGTTTAACATGGCCACGAGGGAGACAAAGGCGGCCAGGCGTGGTGCTGGCCACACACCACCCCACTCGCGTGCTGTTCCGGCCTTCATATGTGCTCGCTAATAGCACTTTCCCCAACATCCTCTCGAGGCTATACGGGTGATATTTATCTTTGTGCGGCTATAAACACGGGAACTGAATAATCCGTGCTCTCGTTTCCGCCGTTGTATTCTCAACCAGCACACACACACACCTCCGGTTGGCACGGTTGGCGACGTACGGTGCGAAAGAAGTTCAACAAACTCACACACCAACAGCAATCTGAAGTGTAACTCCGTCGGGTTACATGTGTGGGAAGGGGCGATGGCGCAGCGGTTCGTCTTCACTGCCTAAGTTCGATTCCAAGTCACAGGCAACATCAGCGGCGAGCGATATTCCATATTCATGAACCGGTACTGGGGCCTCAATCGTACCCCCCCCCCCACCACTTCACTGGCTAGAGTGGTGAAGTATGGTCAACCCCCCCTACCACCACTTCACTGACCAGCGTGGTGAAGTATGGTCAACCCCCCCCCCACCACTTCACTGGCCAGAGTGGTGAAGTATGGTCACCCTCCCCCACCACCACTTCACTGGCCAGAGTGGTGAAATATGGTCACCCCCCTCCCCCACCACTTCACTGGCCAGAGTGGTGAAGTATGGTCAACCCCCCCACCCACCACTTCACTGGCCAGCGTGGTGAAGTATGGTCACTCCCCCCCCCCCCACTTCACTGGCCAAAGTGGTGAAATATGGTCACCCCCCCCCCCCCAAATAAACACGGCGTAGGGAGGCCTCCACCTAGGAGTGGATTACATATGAAGGCCATGGATTACCTTAACAATGGCAATGATTAACAATGATTACATTACATTAACAATGCTAACGTTACGTAGTGCCTGGCGTTAGTCCATGTTTAGCAATGAGTGCCGGCTGCTGTATGACGATCGTGTGTAGAAAACAGGCGTCGTGTTAACAAAGCACATGCAGGCTTGATGGTGGTGCTGTTCACCCCGAGCTCTCAATGTCCTGAAAGTGGCATTGTCTTTGCGCTGTTCGCCTTTGGGCGCCGTCCTCTTGTCTAACACTGTTTGAGACAAGGCTCTAAAGAAAGCTGTCTCTGGTGTGGACCAATCAGTTTCAAAGGCAATGCATCACACACTACCAGAGCACGTGTTTTTTTCTGTTTGCACGTTCAACTCAAGTATATGTGATTCATGCAGACGTGATTCCTTTGCAAAAGGTTTCAGTTTGGTGTTTTAACATCTTAACACAACTGTGTTATTGCCAGAGAGGGCATAACCACTTCTCGTAGGCGTGATGATTGCCGACGGACGAGACTGGCGACGGAATGGCAGCTGACGGAGCAGGGATCGCGTCCACCGCGAACACGGCCACTTGCCGTGACGGGATGAGCTGATGCGCAGCAGGAGAGTGATGAATGATCGGGACACGGCGCTGCATTGCCAGGGATGGCGACGGCGTGGGTTGTCAATCATCCGGCAGCGGATTGTGCGGCTGATGATAATGCGGTAACAGTACAAGATGTTGATCGAGATGGAGATGTATTTGATTGCGTATTTGTTTTGCTACTTATATTCTCGACAACGACGCGAATTTCTGTTCGGTGTTACGTGTAATTTCCTTTCGCGTCGAACTAAGGCATATCTTTGAGAGGGAGGGCCCTTACCTCTAAACATCTGGCTGTTTATCAGCAGTTCATCAGCATCAGAAACAGGCAATTGAGCCTGTTTCTGATGATGAGGCCTTGTATGTCAAAACCGGTCCGGAGTTATTTCTTGTATTACCACGATAATTTGCTGATCTCGTCGAGAAACTTAAACCATCATCACGCGAAATCCGGTCATCCTCACAGCAGCGGCTTTTGGCTGCTGGCCATCGAACAAAGACGGTGGCCACTGCATCGCGCGCTTTCAGATGCGCTACTTCCGCGGCCGTCTGGAACGCTCTTCCTTCCGATATTAAGAAGCCCGTGAGAGCTATGCACGTTTAAAGCATCGAGATTTAAAACTCATTTCTTTGGAACTGCTTTTTGTGCTTAGTCTGTTGTCCTTCCCCCGCACCTCCGATTAGCTCGATTGGCAACGTACTGTGCGAAAGAAGTTCAACACACACCCACTGTATTGCACCAATGTTGCTGAAATTACGCACTTGCGGAAGGCCTTGTGGTGGAAGCGATGTTTAAACACAAAATACTTTTGTTCTGCAATCACGTGGTGGGGAAGATGTACACGTCCGCTCATCCGAGTTGTTTACTGTGGTAAGTTAACGACGCAAGTGTATAGAGCCACCTTCCCAATCGGTCTGCGTGAGTCTCCACGCAACGCGAACCGTGGCCAAATAAGGTCACACCGCATACCTCGCGAAGCCCTCACTTCACTCAGCAGAGCACGTCGACTGCAGCGCTCACCTGGTTTCAATTACCGCCTACAGATCCAACGTTACCGCCTGATAAATGACCGCCAAAAATACCAGAAAAAAACCCCCCACGGAACGATATCCCTTCGAGTCGGTCAGCATGGTGTCCCCCCCCCTCCACTCTCCTCCTTCTGGAGTTACGTACCGCTTATACACACTGCCCCCCCCCACCCCCCGTCATCAACAACATCGTGGATGTAAAAAAACAACACATTTCATTTGTTTAAAATTTAGTATTGCTACACAATGATCCTGCTGCTGCTGCTGCCACTGCGGGAAAGTGATGGCTGGCGCAAGTGTAGAGGCAGAGGCAGAGAGAGATTGACGGTTTGATTCAATTCTCTGCCGGCGCCGCAGCTGAAACAACGGCCGGGATTTATTACCTGAGGAATCCCCCGTCTCTCCGTGACGGGCAGATAGCGTGTGGCAAAGGTGAGCGGGAGCGGTGGTGCAGCGGTTATCGCGCTGCGCTACGAACCCAGCGACCCGAGTTCGATTCCCCGCTCACGTCACAACACCGGTGACGAATATTTGAACCGGTCCGGAGTCTCCCCTAGGTCGACTCAACCTCAAAATGAGTACATGGTTGCGGCGCGCAAACATCGCCACTCGGGAGACAAAGGCGGCCGAGCGTGATGCTGGCAAACCCACCACATCGTGTGCCGTGCCGGCCTTCATAAATGCCACTCGCGAACAGCACTTGCTCCAACAGTCTGGCAGGGCTACACGGGGGGATCCTTTGTCTTGTGTAACTCACACCTCCTCCGAGGTGTTTGGTCAGCGTGGAAGAGTAGGCCAAATGCCCTCGAGATGCGCTCTCTAAAACACCCTCGACCAGCGCGCAGAAGGATCTTCCGCCGACTATGGAGTGAGCAAGCAATGGCAGGGCTACGCCTTTGCCTTTGTATTCCACACCGGGCGTGAGACTGCACGCAAAGCTGTACCGGGCACTGGATGTCGGCTGCGAGGTGGACAAGGAGATGGCAGCGCTGAGCGTCACCCCTCGAATCCAGTCACGGGTTCTTAAACGTTACCATAACATCCCCCAGTGTAGCAGGAGCCTCCTTAAACATAGTCTTGAGACTCGGTGAGGGTTTCGCTGCAGCGCAGCAATTGATTCTTGAAGCCATCTTTACGGAGTTGTCGGTTGTTGTTGTTCTTTTCCATCAGGCTTTTTTGGCTTTCTCCGACACTATCAATAGAATTGGCCAAACATCCCCAAGCGTAGCATGAGCCTCCTTAAAACGAGTCTTGAGACTCAAGAGATCCTTTCCCGGGTCTTATTGTTTTGACAACGCGTAGAACCTATACACATACACACGTGACCCGAGAATTAAGAACATCCCACAATGCAACTGCGGGCATCGATCTCAAACCGTGGACCACGTAATATACACGACTGTACGTGAGTCCATGCGTCTCTATGTGAGTCTTTGGGCGTCTATGTGAGTACGGGGCTCAATGCGAGGACAAATCACAGCGTAGACCACACAGCAAAGCCCAATTCTACCATTCACACAGCAAACATTCACCAAGCTAGTCGTGAAGCCTGGTCTATTCAAGTCTATGGGTCTCTATGTATAACATCTGTGGACCAATAAACCATTGCAGTTTGTGCTCCTTCGACGTAGGAATAGCAACGCTACACCAACGCTCACCAGAAGGCCTCTCGTGCCCAGCAGACCGTGACATTGGCATCGAGCTCTTGAACAAATTGCCACACTCAAGAACAGAATTGGTAAGTCTACGAGGTCTCTATTGTGTCTATGAATCTCAATATAAGTCTATATATATATCTGAAACCATATGTACCACAAGATAACTATGTCTATGAATCTCAATATGAGTCGGTGTTTACATCTGAAACCATATGGACCACAAGATAACTATGTCTATGAATCTCAATATGAGTCGGTGTTAACATCTGAAACCACATAGTCCACTAGGTAACTACGTCTATGAATCTCAATATGAGTCGGTGTTTACATCTGAAACCACATGGTCCACAAGGTAACTACGTCTATGAATCTCAATATGAGTCGGTGTTTACATCTGAAACCACATGGACCACAAGATAACTATGTCTATGAATCTCAATATGAGTCGGTGTTTACATCTGAAACCACATGGTCCACAAGGTAACTACGTCTATGAATCTCAATATGAGTCGGTGTTAACATCTGAAACCACATGGACCACACGGTAACACCACTGCCCCCCTTTCTATCATTCACTGGCAGAATCTTGAGGATAAGTCACGGGGGGTACCCCTGATCGCGACCACTTGGCTCAACTCAGCCAACCTCGACAGGAACTTTGTACTCCACTGCCGGCAACGTCCTTAACACACGAACGAACAACAAACGCCACGGATCGTCGTTAGCGACGCAATGCTCGAACGTCGCAAACAACTGGGCAGTTGACAGCATTTGGAAGACGCCGTGCACGGGAGAGGCAATAAACTAAACTTTTTTGTTCGTTAAACTAAACTATTTGTATTTTAGCAGGTAAGGCCCACTGAGCTATATGGGTCTTTTTTTCCAGAAGCGACCTGGCCTCAAATGACAGCTCAACGAAGTGGCTTATCACGTGGAAACGTATATCGGCCAGATACTCTGAACGCGTGTTTCTAAATGTGGAGTGAAAAACCGGAGGACCCGGAGCAAAATCCACGCGATCACCGGGAGCGAGAGACACGCAAACTCCAAATATACAGCAGCAGGCGTCAGGGTCGTGACCGAACCCACGACCTCCTGTATACCAGGCGAGGTAGTTAACATCTCGCCACCGCGGCACAATAGACATGGGCATCGGGCACTCTGTGAGGTCTTGCGTATTCAATCGAGAATTCGAGAATGCTGCGCCGACAGGGTGAATTGGACTTGCGATACAGAGAGGTCGCTCGTCCGATCTCCCGTCGCGGCAGTCGAGACAATGGGCAGGCCTCGGATATCCCCGCATGCCCGTCCCACCGCGTCTGCCCGACCAGCAGCATACATCCGCACGTCGCGTTCAGGCGATCGGCTCGTCACGTGTGTGGTGGGGTAAAGTGCGGGTACCCCCTAACTTCTTCCAATACGGTCCATCCAGCGTGAAAGAGCGCGCCAAATACCCTTTGACCGACGGCTCTCCGAAGCTCCGTCTACAGCAGCGGAGGCTCTCTCCGCCGGCAGTGTCGCGAGCAATACATTGCAGGGCTACGCTTTTACCTATTCACCTTTTATAAAATCAAAATAAGGGCACTTATTGGGGGTAACTATGTGGGCTTGAGGTCTTGTGTTTCCACGGAAGAAGCCCGAGATCGGCGGAGATAAGTCTCATCGCCGTGTGACGTCGTCTCACCCGCCTCGCCTCGCCCTGCGCACTGCGCTGGGGCTGCTATATAGCCCGCGTACAAAGCGAGACCCCCCCCCCCCCCCCGTGGAGGAACATGACCCCACAGTCAATCAGTCGGTGACTGCTGCTGCTGCTGGCCACCCTGGACTCCTGGCACCGTGGAACGAAGCGGCCAAACGAGCACAGGCGCAGCGGAGCGCAGCGGAGCGAAACGCCGGAGTCTTAGAGTTGTTATTGATGTAATTGTTGTTGTTGTTGTTGTTGTAAGCGAAGTGTGATCTCTTCTTAATTTCTTAATTCACACTTCCCCCCCCCCCCCTCACCTCCTCAACACACAAGCCCGACCCCCACCCCTAACACCCAGCCCCCCCCCCCCTACCATCACCACCCAACGCCCCCACCAGCCTAACACGCGTGCGTCACTCTGTTGATCAAACAACGCTGTCGGCAACTTGCGCCGTCACACGCTGGTCGCACACGCACGCGAGCGCGCTGCCTCTACTCCGAGCTCGGCGGGACTATGACGGGCGGCTTCGACCAGCAGCAGTTGCGGAACTTCCACGCCGCCGCCTCTTCCTCTTCTTTCCATGGCATGCACCCGCTGCACCAGCAGGATCAGCAGCAGCAGCAGCACCTGCAGCAGCAGCAGCAGCAGCAGCGGCAGCAGCAACAGCAGCTACAGCCCGAGAGCGCAGCGACAACGGGCGCTGGATTTTACGCATCAGCGCCGTACGCCGCTTACCAGCAGCCATCCCCAGCCGCCTTCTACGGACCGCCACCTCCGCAGGGCCAGCCGGCTATCTACAGCGAAGGGAGCTACTTGAACCATAGCCACCACCACCACCAACACCACCAGCAGCAGCAGCAGCACGCGCACCATCATCATCATCAGCAGCAGCAGCACCAACAGCAGCAGCAGCAACAGCAGCAGCAGCTGAGTGCGTATTACGCGGCTGCCGAAGCACTGGATGCGCCCTATGACGCCAAGGAGAACGGCGACTACCCCGGGTATAACTCGACTGCCGGAGATGCGCAAGACGGCAAAGCTTTTGACAGAGGTAATGATCATCATCATCATCATCGACATCATTTATCGTCGGTTTCCATTGCACGGTGATCCGTAAATGCGCTTGTGGTAGTGTCAACAACCCCCTTTCATATCCTCTGTGTTGTGTAACCTGAATTGTTTTGTTAATACGTACAAAAAAATAATTTTGGGGGGAAACAAATAAGACATCATTATAGTCATCTGCAGCAGAATCAACATAATCGGCAATAATGTCAACAACATGGTGATCATCATCAACATAATCAGCGGTAATATGATTACTGCCAGAAGCATCAGCGTCAGCAGCAACATCAACGTCGTGATCATCATCAGCAATAGGAGAATGAACAACATGATCAGGAGCACTATCATCATCATTAACATCACCAACATTTTTATGATCATCAACATCGTTCATCGTAATTGTCATCATCAGCTGCGCGTACATTGATATCCATTGTAATCACAGATGGATTAACTTTTGTATTCAATATCTGACAATGTGTTTGGCTGGGGGAGCATTCATTCATTAATCATCACGTTAAATTCGTCGTCATCAGCAGCAGCAGCGCCTCGTACATTGGAATATAACTATACATGGCTTTTTGTTATTCGTTTGCTAAAAGTTATCGTTTTTGTAACTGGCTGGTTGGTATTAATACACTCATCATAGTTAACTTACTTTCACCACCACCACCAACATCATCATCCTCCTCCTATACCATGGTATACAGTATAGCCATACATATCTAAACTTTTTATGAGTATTATTAAATATTGCAGAGTGGTTGTAACTGGCTGCGGAGCATACATTCACCACCATGAGTTGTATGGACTGGGAGCTGAACCTCTTTCGCACCGTACGTAGCCAACCGTGCTCATCGGAGGTGCAGAGAGTCAATTAACTTCATCATCATCAACAACGCACCATTACCATCATCGCTCTCAGCCATACATTAGTATTGTTATTATTATGACTATCATCATTAACTGTAACCCACCAGTCAGGCTCCCCTTGAGAGACACCGACCCACCGAGGGTGTGTGAGGGTAGCCGGGCCCGGCCTGCCTCTGTGTGGGGCTCATCTCTATGCTCGCAGCAGCAACAACAGCGGCGGCTTTTGGCTGCTAATCCATCGAACAAAGACGACGGCGGTCACCGCATCGCGCGCTTTCAGATGCGCTTCTGCGGCCGTCTGGAACGCTCTTCCTGCCCATATTAGGAAGCCACTGGAAGCTGTGCACTTTTAAGTCATCTAGATTGAAAACTCATTTCTTTAGAACTGCTTTTTTGCGTTTAGCTTGTCCCCCCCCCCACTCACGCACCTCCGATTAGGCTACGTACGGCGCGAAAGAAGTTCAACATGAGGGTGAGCGAGCTACGGTAAATGCAAGAGCGTGCAGTAAATCGTTCTACCAAACTCCCGAATTGCCATCGTCCTCCCTCCATTGAAATTTTTGTTGCTTTTTTTTTAACCGACAAGAGTTTTTGGAAATAGTGTTGTTACACACATCATGTGTGTGGCCAGCTGTTCTCCCTCTCTCCCTGTCTCGCACATGCGAATGACGACAGAGGACGCCAAATCGAAAACACGCTCCCATCGCTCTGGGCATTCGCCCCAACATTTTTTAGAAGTCGTTGGCGATTGAGACTTCGGCGCGGGTTGACGCCAAGAATCGCACGGAATGGAACATCGGCCAAAGAAATGTGAAGGAGGGTCTCAGTGATTTTTAAATAATAATAATAATGTAACTCGTAGGCTTTTGCAAGCAATGATATAATAAAGGAACCCGGTTACACGAGTTCCTTACCCCACCTCCACCCGACACAGCCTTTGAGTAAGTTTTTTTTTAGAAAGGTTTATCACGTAAACAAAACGTGCAAATTAGTTACTGCATCAGCACACCGGTGTTCAAAATAAGAAATATCTATTCATGTTAATAGAAACCATTTATTAAACCCTTCTCGCCAATGCGACGTCTTTATAACATTTGCGCACAACTTCAAATGAATATTCAACAGCAACAATGAATCATTGAACACATTCGTCAATAAAACTCTGTGGTCTTAAAAAGAAGTATATATGTGGCGACGTATCGGGCAATGCCCCTTCTTAATAGCAGTTGTTGATAATAATAATCGTTAAAGACTATTATCAACTATTCAGATAATCGTCACTGGTGTTGGCCGTAAGCGAGAATCGAACTCGGGTATTCGGGTCCGTAGTGCAGCGCGCTAAACCGCTACACAGGGTAAACAAAGACAAAGATCCCCCGTATAGTCCGTAACAGACTGTTGGGGCAAGTGCTGGTAGCAAGCGCCTAAAAACGCCGGCACGGCACACGAGGGGGTGGGTGGCCAGCACCACGCCCGACCTCCTTTGCCTCCCCGCACCAGATACTAATTTGAGGCTGAGTTGACCTAGGGGAGGCCCAAAACCGGCTCAGATAATCGTCACCGGTGTTGGCCGTGAGAGGGAATCGAACTCGGGCCGCCGGGTTCGTAGCGCAGCGCGCTAAACGCTACACCTACCGCTCCCTAAAGGTTAAGACAAAAATCCCCCGTATAGCCTGGACAGACTGTAGGGGCAAGTGCTGTTAGCGAGCACCTATGAAGGCCGGAACGGTACACGAGGGGGTGGGTGGCCAGCACCACGCCCGACCGCCTTTGTCTCCCCCGTGGGCATGTTTACACATCGCACCTAGTACTCATTTGAGGCCGAGTCGACCTAGGGGAGGCGCAGTACCGATTCAGATAGTCGTCACTGGTCGTGGCCGTGAGCGGGAATCGAACCCGGGTCGCCGGGTTCGTAGCACTAACCGCTGCGCCAACCGCTCCCTAAGGGGTAAACAGACACACGTGCACGCACACTGCGCCACGCGAGTGCTTTGTTGTTTGACAAACGCGATGGGCATCAATAATTTAACTCCGAGCTGTTCTCCGAAGTGTTTTCGGGCTTGTACCGCGTGGTGTTCTACACGGTGTCTAACGTTTCGCTCCACGGTGCTGGGAGAGAGAGGGGGGGGACACGTGGAAGAGTGGTGATGAAGCCACGTGATAGAACCCCGCTGCACAGATGCATTTGAATCTTCAACTCGACAACTTTTTTTTTAATAAATATATATTTTGAATAATAATAACAGCGTGTTTATATAACCTCGTGAACAAAATTTCAGGAGGGTCGTCCAACTGGATTGCCTAGTCATTTTATGTTCAATCTGACATGGTGTCGTAAGTACATGTTGCCTATAAATACTTTCATATTTAATTAATCTTATTCTGGAAGTTGCTATAATTATCCAATATAGTGATGTTGAACGAACAACAATTTAGAGCATTTAATCAATCCGCTACCGGATGAAGGCTTCCCCATGCAAGTGTAGGCCGTTGAGTTTGTTTGACCATACTTCAAGTGCGCTAACCACTGCGCCACCGCTCCCCAAAAGGAAGGCTGAGCATGATGTAATTTATCATAAGCGATGTTTTTGCAATTACATTTAATTTATTTGATCAGGGAAGTCAACTACATTATCGAATATTTTGACGTTTCATTATTTCACTTAACTGCGTTTCCAAACCACAAATATGTAATTAATGTCACTTTCACATTGGCTTAAGTACTTAGAGGAATTATGTTAACGTAATTAACTGCACATATACAACATTCCGCATTACTATATAGGTACGTAGACCCATAAAATAAACGTACGTTTACATATGACGTCACGTTACATATCGTTAATGCGTAATATACATATTCTGTTTTAGAATTTAGCAAAATTTCGTAGAATCATAGCGAAACGCTTGGTTTAAGAAGTCACATCCCCAAATTGTTTATCTAAAGACTGCCGAGACTCAAGACTCACTCGCAGAAGAGTCCTGCATTGGCACGTTTAGGCCAATTCCCGAATCAATGTACGTATAATATAATAAATTTTACATATTTTACAACACGTTGGACGCACCAACGCTGATAAAAAAAAACATAACTGCTCCACCAGATTATATCCATTTTTGATTTTAAAAAATCCGGATAGGAAGACGCACCCCCAACTTTTGCTTTAAATTACGGATAAAATGTGCGCCTTATAATCTGGATAATACCTCATCGCAGTCATCGGTGCATACAAATGTACCCAGTTGTCCTTGCTGCTAAATGCATTGCGCACACACAACACACACACAACGCACGTACATTATACGCGTTCATAAGCGGCTCATGTGCACATCTCAAAAACAAGATCCCTCTGCATAGCCGTGCAGACTGTTGGCGCGAGTGCTGTTAGCGAGCACCTATTAAGGCAGGCCGTCGTGGCCTACGATGGGGGTGGTGGCGTTGTGGTGTGGCCAGCACCACGCACTGCCCGGGTGCCATCGTCTCAAGAGCTCGGCTATGCCGTTTGCAACGCACCATTTTGCCAGGTGCTCGTTTAATGCTGAGTCAACCTAGGGGGAGAGTGGTGGTGGTCGGGTGAATGGAACTCGGCTCTACCGGATTAGTAACGTGGTTTTACGGGCTGAGCGCACGGAGACTGGCGTCACCGATTGAAAGGGATTCTGACGATGTTCTAAAAGGGCTGGGCAGCTGAACTCGTTAATGCACATCGCAGAAGCTTCGCGCACAACAACAACTACAATAACATCAATAAACTGAGACTCGTAACTTTTACTCCACGGTGGTTGATTCGTTTCACGCCAAGTCGTCCCATTTGCTTGGCTACCACTCCGCCACTGTTCTTGTTGGCTACGTACGGTGCGAAAGAAGTTAAACGTACGTGCATACAATAACACGGTTGGCTACGTACGGTGCGAAAGAGGTTCAACGTACGTGCATATCCTTGGCGCGTCCTGCCCACGTGCCCAGTTTGATTGATGCCTTTAACCGGAGTGCGCTTTCAAATGCGTTTCTAGTTTTGTTGTTGTTGTCATTCCAAAATAATTCATATCCTTTGGTTCTTTCGGTAAAGTCACGTAGAAAAAAACAAAAAACGCACGACGTTTCGATCGCAACACAATCGCTCGTCATCTGGCGCCTGATGACGATCGATAGAACCAAACGATATCTATTCCAAAAGAGTTTGCGTCTTCTCTCCATGCTCCATTGTAGCACTCTCTCCAGTTTTCGTTTCGTGAGAGTAGCGACCGCGCACGTGCAAAAGTGGCGTGTTGACAGCAGCAGGCGCGGTAGGATCGGCACTGCCCATCATCACGCCTGCATGCCACTCCATATCACCATACCGCGTGTGTACTGTGTGTGTACTATGTGTGTGTGTGTACTGTGTGTGTGTGTGTACTGTGTGTGTGTGTGTACTGTGTGTGTGTACTGTGTGTGTGTGTTTACTGTGTATGTGTGTGTACTGTGTGTACTGTGTTTGTGTGTGTGTACTGTGTGTGTACTGTGTACTGTGTGTGTGTACTGTGTGTGTGTACTGTGTATGTGTGTGTGTGTACTGTGTGTGTGTACTGTGTGTGTGTGTACTGTGTATGTGTGTGTGTGTACTGTGTGTGTGTGTACTGTGTGTGTATTGTGTATATGTGTGTATTGTGTATGTGTGTGTGTACTGTGTTTGTGTGTGTGTGTACTGTGTGTGTGTACTGTGTATTGTGTATGTGTGTGTGCACTGTGTGTGTACTGTGTATGTGTGTGTGTACTGTGTGTGTGCACTGTGTGTGTGTGTATTGTGTATATGTGTGTATTGTGTATGTGTGTGTACTGTGTGTGTGTGTCCTGTGTATGTGTGTGTATATGTGTGTATTGTGTATGTGTGTGTGTGTACTGTGTGTGTGTGTACTGTGTATGTGTGTGTACTGTGTATGTATGTACTGTGTATGTGTGTGTGTGTACTGTGTATGTGTGTGTGTACTGTGTATGTGTGTACTGTGTATGTGTGTACTGTGTATGTGTGTACTGTGTATGTATGTACTGTGTATGTGTATTGTGTATATGTGTGTATTGTGTATGTGTGTGTACTGTGTTTGTGTGTGTGTACTGTGTATGTGTGTGTACTGTGTGTGTACTGTGTATGTGTGTACTGTGTATGTGTGTGTGTGTATACTGTGTATGTGTGTACTGTGTATGTGTGTACTGTGTATGTGTGTACTGTGTATGTGTGTGTGTGTATACTGTGTATGTGTGTACTGTGTATGTGTGTACTGTGTATGTGTGTACTGTGTATGTGTGTACTGTGTATGTGTGTACTGTGTATGTGTGTGTACTGTGTATGTGTGTGTACTGTGTATGTGTGTACTGTGTATGTGTGTGTACTGTGTATGTGTGTACTGTGTATGTGTGTGTACTGTGTATGTGTGTGTACTGTGTATGTGTGTACTGTGTATGTGTGTGTACTGTGTATGTGTGTGTACTGTGTATGTGTGTGTGTGTACTGTGTATGTGTGTACTGTGTATGTGTGTGTACTGTGTATGTGTGTGTACTGTGTATGTGTGTGTACTGTGTATGTGTGTACTGTGTATGTGTGTGTACTGTGTATGTGTGTGTACTGTGTATGTGTGTACTGTGTATGTGTGTGTACTGTGTATGTGTGTGTACTGTGTATGTGTGTGTACTGTGTATGTGTGTACTGTGTATGTGTGTGTACTGTGTATGTGTGTACTGTGTATGTGTGTGTACTGTATGTGTGTGTGTGTGTATGTGTGTGTACTGTGTATGTGTGTGTGTACTGTGGGGAGCGGTGGTGCGGCGGTTAGCGCGCTGCGCCACGAACCCAGCGACCCGAGTTCGGCCAACACCAGTGGCGATTATATCTAAACCGGTCCCGGGCCTCCCCTAGGTCGACTCAGCCTCAAATGAGTACCGAGTGCGGTGTGTAAACATCGACCACTGGGGAGACAAAGGCGGCCGGGCGTGGTTGCTGGCCACCCACCCCCTTAGTGTGCCGTGCCGGCCTTCATAGGTGCTGCTCGCTAACAGCACTTGCCCCCAACAGTCTGTTAGAGGCTATCTGTGGGCTCTTTGTCTTCTTCCATACAAAACGAATTGTGAGTCTGCGTTTTGCACAAGCACTCAAGACAAACACTCGACGCATGCGTCAGTAGCGCTTGTCGCTAAAGACGACGAAATACGACCTAAATAGCCGACGTTTCGGGCAATGGCCCTTCTTCACAGCAGGCCCATTTCTCGAAACGACGCATTTTGTTGTCGTACGACAACCACCTTCGTGTCGCACGCATTTATCCTGAGCACAACTAGGCAGCCCTATACATAGCACGCGTACGCATGGCACGCATACACGTTGTCACAAAGTTCAGGTGGGAAACAAGGTAGAGAGAGGCCAGCCAGCCACGGGAGCAAGCGGAGTTTTGGAAAGGTTTCTCTACACATATGGGCGACGTTTCAGGAAATGACCCTTCTCCATAGCTGGGCCATTTCTCGAAATGTCACGTGTCATGTTTATATATTCCGTGCTGTGTATATACGATGTTTGTGCTACTATTTGAGGAATTGTCATTAATTATTGAAGCGTCAGTGCGCAGAACGTCACTTATTGTATGCTTATAATGTTTTACATATGTGTGTGTGTGCAACGTTTCGGGGAATTAACCTTATTCATAGCAAGACAATACAAATCAAATAGACGACGTTTCGGGCAATGACCCTCCTTCAAATGTAGGGTCATTGCTCAAAACGTGGCCTATTCCATTGTGTATCCTCCACAGGGTCTCCCCCACCCCCCCCCCCCCCGTTTTACGTCGTTTTGCAAATACGTCACTGCTTTATGATTAACATCGCGACCCCATTGACGTCGCTTCAACCGACCCCCCCCCCCCAACACTTAACGTCGCTGACAACATCGTCCGTCTGTCCGTCCTCGTCTCGTGTATCCGTCGCCTCCTCAGCCTTCGTCACCACCACTACCACCACCACTACCACTACCACCACCACTATCACCACCACTACCACCACCACTACCACTACCACCACCACTACCACCACCACCACCACTACCACCACCACTACCACCACCACTACCACCACCACTACCACTACCACCACCACTACCACCACCACCACCACTATCACCACCACCACTACCACCACCACTACCACCACCACTACCACCACCACTACCACCACCACTACCACCACTACCACCACCACCACTACCACCACCCTCTAGATCGGTGGTCTCTTAACCGGGGGGGGGGGGCGCGAGGTGTCCTTTCTGGGGGGTGCGAGACATGGGCAAAACATTTTTTTCTTTCAGAAGGTAAATGATCGAAAACACACATTAAGCACGGACACGCAAGCACAACTTACTTAGTTGCATCAAACCTGTGTGAGTATTAACATTATTACATTTGTTGACGATTGAAAACAAAAGGTGTGCAAAGCTGCAGTCAAAGTCCAGGACCACTGATGTGCACGAACTACAGGTTGTGCGTTGCGCATCGAGAAATGCACGTCCTGTAGAGCACAATGTATAATGTACGTACATTCACGTGTTTTGGTGATTCGGGAAAACAATTGCTCTGGTTTGCTGTGCGTCGTATCGGTAGTCATCGTGAGTCGTCGTTGCACCCTTTCAGGAACGCATCCCCGAAGTCAACCGGCCTACCGCTGTATCTCTTGCTTGACTAACTCATCTTGTTTCGGGTCGAGTGTTGGGCATTTGCACGCGCAGCACAGCGCTCCTACCCCTGCAAATCGCTTTGATTTAACGTCGTTTCGATATGCGTCGAACGTCGCGCCTTGCAGCAACGCATCCTCGACGTAAATCTTCTCCCCATCCCCTACAACATGAATGCACCAACAATGGCCATGTGGCTGAGCATTGCCTCCACCGTGCGCGCGTCTTGACCGTCAGATAGGGACGACTCCGAGCCGGAGGCGCGCCTCGTGAACGGCAAGCCCAAGAAAGTGCGCAAGCCCCGAACGATCTACTCGAGTTTCCAGCTCGCAGCCCTCCAGAGGCGCTTCGAAAGGACTCAGTACCTCGCCCTGCCCGAGCGAGCCGAGCTTGCGGCCTCTCTGGGACTCACCCAGACACAGGTAAGCCTCCCTCCAACCCCTCCCCCCCCCCCATCGTCGCCACCCTCCTCCCGGCCCTCTCTCCTCCCCGGGGCGCATGCTTAGGCAGGGAGTGGATGGATGAGTTGGTGTGGAAGTGGGGTGGGTGGAGGGGTGGTGTGGGTTGGTGTGGTGAGTGGGGGATGGTGTGAGTGGGGTGGATTGGGGTGGTGAGTGGGGGGGTGGTGTGGGTTGGTGTGGTGAGTGGGGGATGGTGTGAGTGGGGTGGATTGGGGTGGTGAATGGGGGGTGGTGTGGGTGGGGTGGTTAGTGGGGGATGGTGTGGGTGGGGTGGTGAGTGGGGGTGGTGTGGGTTGGTGTGGTGTGGGTGGGGTGGTGAGTGGAGGATGGTGTGGGTGGGGTGGTGAGTGGGGGATGGTGTGGGTGGGGTGGTGAGTGGGGGTGGTGTGGGTTGGTGTGGTGTGGGTTGGTGTGGTGAGTGGGGGATGGTGTGAGTGGGGTGGATTGGGGTGGTGAATGGGGGGTGGTGTGGGTGGGGTGGTGAGTGGGGGGGTGGTGTGGGTGGGGTGGTGAGTGGGGGGGTGGTGTGGGTTGGTGTGGTGAGTGGGGCTGGTGTGGGTGCGGTGGTGAGTGGGGGGTGGTGTGGGTTGGTGTGGTGAGTGGGGCTGGTGTGGGTGGGGTGGTGAGTGGGGGGGTGGTGTGGGTTGGTGTGGTGAATGGGGGGTGGTGTGGGTGGGGTGGTTAGTGGGGGATGGTGTGGGTGGGGTGGTGAGTGGGGGTGGTGTGGGTTGGTGTGGTGTGGGTGGGGTGGTGAGTGGAGGATGGTGTGGGTGGGGTGGTGAGTGGGGGATGGTGTGGGTGGGGTGGTGAGTGGGGGTGGTGTGGGTTGGTGTGGTGTGGGTTGGTGTGGTGAGTGGGGGATGGTGTGAGTGGGGTGGATTGGAGTGGTGAATGGGGGGTGGTGTGGGTGGGGTGGTGAGTGGGGGGGTGGTGTGGGTGGGGTGGTGAGTGGGGGGGTGGTGTGGGTTGGTGTGGTGAGTGGGGCTGGTGTGGGTGCGGTGGTGAGTGGGGGTGGTGTGGGTTGGTGTGGTGAGTGGGGGATGGTGTGGGTTGGTGTGGTGAGTGGGGGTGGTGTGAGTGGTGTGGGTTGGTGTGGTGAGTGAGGGTGGTGTGGGTGGGGTAGTGAGTGGGGGTGAGCGGTAGTATAGCGGTTAGCGTTGCTGTGCTACGAACTCGGTCGACCCAAGTTCGATTCCCGATCACAGACAACACCAGTGACGATTATCTGAACCGGTGCTGGTCCTCCCCTAGGTCGACTAAGCCTCAAATCAGTACCCTGTGCAGAGTGTAAAAATCGACATTGGGGAGACAAATGCGACCGGGCGTGGTGCTTGCCACCCACCTCCTCGTGTGCCATTTCGGTCTTCAAATGTGCCATTCGCTAACAGCACTTGCCCCAACAGCCTGTTCAGACTATACGGGGGATCTTTGTCTTTGTGGTGAGAGGAGACGAGGGTAAAACGTGGGTTTGGGGTGGTGTCAGATAGTGGTGAGGTGGTGGTGCTGTTGGCGGTGGTGGTTGAGGTCGTGGTAGTGCTGCGTTGAAGTGATTGTTGTTTTGGTGGTGGTGTTGTTTTCTACGATTGTGGTAGCAGTGATAGTTGCGGTAGTGTTGTGATGATGACGATGGTGGTAGTGGCGTATTTGCTGTGGTTGTGATGGTGGTGGTGCTGGTGGTGGTAGTGGCGATCCTTGTGATTGTCGTGCTTGTGGTAGTGAAGCTGCTGATGATTGTTGCGGAAGTGGTGGTGATGTTTGCGCTGACAATAGCGCTGATTATGGTGGGTGGTGTTGCTGTTAGTTGTAGCAGCTGCGGTAGTCGTGTTGGTAGCGGTTGTGACAGCGGTGGTGGTGGTGGTGATAGTCGTGGTGCTAGTAATTCTCAAACAACTCGCGGACACGTGTTTAAAAAATATTCAGCCTTAGTGCATTATGCAAAAAAACATCAACAGTTCCTGCAGAACTGCATTGAGGCTTTACTGTCGTACGTAGGTCACCCTCAACATAAATTGATACAAATGCAAATATCAGTCGGTCACGATTCCTCAAGTTCATTTCGCTGGTTACATTACAAAATAAGAGGACCACAATGCAGTTCGTCGTGAACTGTTGATGGGTTTTCGCACAATGCACAGAAGCCGAGTTTCAATGTGTACACGTCCCTCTGTGCGTCGTGTTTATACGTACGTTGTGATTCCGTAGTAATGATGATGTCGATGATGAGTTTTCTCGTCACTTACATATTTTGATTGGTGTTAGTAAATGATGTCGGTGCTGGCAGTGGTGGTAGTGGTGATGTTGGACATGGTGGGGGGGGCGTTGGTGGTAAAAGTGCAGTGGTGGTGATCAAATATATGTATTTTATAACTGGAAGCCCGAACGTCCTTTGAAAGTGACCATCCATCGGCCCCTCCAGCCAGCCATGAACCCAGCCAGCCAGCAAAACTTTTTCTCTCATATCGTATGATGAGCGCATTAACGGTGGTTAGGTGTGAGTGATCAAATATATCTGTTTTATAACTGGAAGCCCAAACGTCCTATGGATGTGACCATCCGTCTGCCCCTCCAGCCAGCCAGCAAATCTTTTTTTATCATATCGTATGATGAGCGCATTAACGGTGGTTAGGTGTGAGTGATCAAATATATTTATTTTATAACTGAAAGCCCGAACGTCCTGTGGACGTGACCATCCGTCCATCCCTCCCTCCAGCCAGCCGGCCAGGAACCCAGCCAGCCAGCCAAGCAAAACTTTTTTTATCACGTAGTATGATGAGTGCATTAACGGACACTTAACCGAGCCACCGAATGTGGAAGCCGCGATACTTCCCGTGGCTAAGAGGCTAAGAGCCAAGTAATTAAACCCCCCTTTGCTGCTAATAATCAGTAGCAGTCTGGCACTATATACATATCCACAACACGGCAAGGTCTACCAACTTCCATCCGTGCGCTGCCCTCGTATGTGCATGGGATATCACTTAAGGGGCTCGCAAGCGATCATGGTTTCTCGCTGTTCGTTTATCCCAATGACACTTTGCCGGCTGACTTTCCATCCAATTACGCGGGCAACAATGAAATGACAACATTCACGTGAACAACAATCGTAGAACATATCAACATCACGACATCGATTTGACGTGTCAACGTGAACGACGGTGTTATTGTCCGTTTCAACAGCACCGACAACAATGTGCCACACCAGTGATGTTAGCGTGAATATCGTCAACATGCACGTGCATTCATTCAGAGCGGTTGCTTTGCCACCGACGAGATGGAGTGGCAAAATCAGTCCTTGTGCAGATGCTCAGTGGAGTATTGCATTGCCAGTTTAACACGGAGGCTTTCGCGAACAATATCATCCGAATTGGCCACGTTCTGTTTACGTGACAACCCTTACTAGTTGGCTGTGTTCGGGTGGTGGCGCGGTTTTAACGACACATTTATATATTTACGCGATCTAACCCAAAACAAATCTCTATTATGGATGCATTGCCAGGATTGCGAGAGGTTGGGAGGGAGATCTTCATCCAGCAGTGTATATGTACACGTATGTTGAACGTCCTTCTCACCGTGCTAATCGGAGGCGCGTGGGGGGGGGAAGGACAAAAAAACTCACCATGGCTGATGATGTAGTCGCATTTGCAAATACACGATGATGATGATGATCAGAAATGTGTCATTCCACTGCTGGATGAAGGCCTCCCCACGTCGTGTCGGTCATGATGCGCTCTTGTTTAAACCACATTTCATCACCTTGGTCAACGCGGGGCTTTGCCGGAGAATCGTTGGGCCCAACGCCGGTTCTGAAATCACTCCTCACTCACGTTAGTCGTGACCGGGAACTGAACCCACGTGCCCTGCATCGTAGCGCAGTGCGCAATCCACCACGTCACGAATTCTATGACAGTGCACCATACATTTATATATAATCATCCGCTCGGTCTGCCCTCTCTAATTAAATTGTGTAAGGCCTCCATAATAGGGGTTAGATCGCGATCTAACCCAAAAGACCTCTATTATGGATGCTATTGGTCGCGAAAGCCTTCGTGTTAAACTGTTTAAGGCCCATTACTCTAAATGTGCAAGACTACACACAGGATGGTAGTGTGGCCTAGCGGCAGCGCGTATCGTTGAGCAGGTTCGCGGTTCGACTTCCAGCAGCCGTCCTGGTCAATACTCGCGCGTGGATTAAAACACGTGATACAATCCTATGACGTCAACGTTCTGCTGACGTCATTCACAAAAGCACGCCATTTTTTGTGTGCTGGCGTCTTCGTCCGAATTTGACAATTAGTTAAAGCATTTACACCATTGGAACCTCATTTGCCAATGGTGTAAATGCTTACCCCGAGCTCTCATACTCTGATGGTGCATTGTCTTTGAGTTGTGCGCCTTTTGGCGTCATCTGGTCCAACACCATGTGAGACTAGGCTCTAAGGAAAGCTGTCTCGGGTGTGGACCAATCAACTTCAAGGACAGTGCACACATTATCAGAGTTATGTTTTTTTTGCATTATGACTGCAGGTATTGTGGTCTACGCAAACATGACTCCTTGTAAAAAAAAGGTGTCAGTTTTGTTGCCAGATAAAAGGGTAAAAAAAAACTATTATCATGCTTCAACGTGTGAAGTTTAAGCTGAAATAATAATTGTTTTTGGTCAATCAGCCATCCAGATAAATGTTTTCCTCAGCAGCAAACTCCGAACTGGTTTTGCCTTCTCTAAGTCTCATCAGCAGTGCCGTGGCCTGCTCAAACAAAAAGGGGCCATCATATTTCAGAAGCTTATAAATATTTCAACCTCCTAATCCACCGCAAAGTTCAACGTGAAAGGGAATCTCAGGGGCAGTAGTAGCTCTGTAATACCCACTTCCGTGGGCCATTCAGTTTTCCCACTCCTCTGCGAGGGTTTCCTACGTGCTATGACGCCAGTAGCACGATCGGAAGCCAATTCATGAAAACATTACCACAAATATATAACATCTACATATATATTTGCGTGTACATGTATAAATAAAAGAAACCCATCATCACTAAGCAACAACACACCTTACTATTTTAAACATCTCAAAATGTTCTCGGCTGGGTTAGAACATTCGTGTCTTGGGGGCATTTGTATTCAGTATTAATATATATTTAAAAAAAGATCACACCCTAAGGCTGGTCGCAGTGGAACATCTCAATTCAATGAGCAGTATGGAGAGCACAGACTCTCCCAACTTGACTCAGATTGTCAGCTCGGCTAATCCTGGGGAATTACAGAGGCTCGCGGTAGGCTGGAACGCGCTGAACGCCAATAACATATATCCATCAGTATCACGGTGACCATGATCATGATGATCATAATCATCGCTATTATCAGCCACAGTCTATCCACTGCTAGATGAAAGCCTCCCAATGTACATACATCAAGCGGAAGAAACGTGAGAGTGAAAAGGATCTATTGTATTTGAGAGGAAGTGATATCCCGTTGAGGCTATTCAGTCTCTTTCTCAATCTTGATTTGAAGCTTTCGTGACTGCAGGAATCCATACGCTCTGGTTCTTTTGGTAAAGTCACGTAGGTAGAAGGTAATACATGATATACTACTGGACATCTGTGAAAAAATTTGCTTCATTAGTCATCGGACTTCGCCAGGATAAATGAAGATGCTGATTCTAAAAAAGAGTCTGTATTTACACCGTATCTCAACGTAAATATGCAATGTCTCTTTAGCCTCTCGGCCGAACGCTGCACTTTCAGGGTAACGTGAACCATCAGCAATGATGGTTAAATGGACTAACGCTATTCCGGCTTCTTCCCTCTTCAGTTTCATCAGCAGTCATACCTGTGGCTTCAAGAATGTATTTACGAACGACCAAAAAAATGTCTCGTTGAAACGCAACTGGTTGTACAAAAACTACCGGAATGTACTGTAAATCAAATTATATATTTAACAGCTAAATGCAATGCGCATTACTATTCGTAATGTATATTGGTCAGAGCACTGTAATTTGAAGTGCACATTCATGTGTTTAAATATATAATAAAAACAAAGATCCCCCGTATAGCATGAACAGACTGTCGGGGCAAGTGCTGTTAGTGAGCACATATGAAGAGGGCGACACACGAGGGGGTGAGTGGCCAGCATCACGCCCGACTGCCTTTGTCTCCCCAGTGGCGATGTTTACACACCGCACCAGGTACTCACATGAGGCTGAGTCGACCTAGGGGAGGCCCAGATACCGGTTCAGATAATCGTCGCCGGTGTTGGCCGTGAACGGGAATCGAACTCGGGGTCGCCGGGTTTCGTAGCGCAGTGCGCTAACCACTACTGCTGTTATTATTATCAATTTATTTTTTATTTGTAAGTGTATTTTTTCCTATTTTTATTGTGGGTTTTTTGCTTTTATTATTTTCAATTTATTATTATTTTACTTTAATTATTTTTTTATTTTCTATCTACAGTGACTTTACCGAAAGAACCAAGAATACACTACCCTCCCGTCAATATCAAATCACACACACGCGCGCGCGCGGGTACACCCTCGGTCGGGTTGAGGCCTGTACAGCTTAACCCGGTCGTATAGGCGTTGTCGCTATACCGGGGCAGTTGCGCCGAGTTCAAGCCGGGGTGTTCCGGCTGTAGGGACTCGAAAACGGGTGATGAATTACTTTGAGAGACAGGGAGAGGAACGTTTCTAAGGGTAATGACATCGCTCAAACCGTGGGGGAAAAAAGGACTGAATTTTGGCTTGGGCGGGATACGTCGCTTGAAAGTCGGGATGATGGACGATGGTCAAGAATAATAACGGAGTGGCAGCCGAGGGATGGAGCCGCATCGCGAGAGAGCTCGGAGCTGCCGACGTGATGGAGCAATGAGATCAGTCCGTATGGAGGCGCTGGGTGGATCGTTAACGTCGCAGGGCCGTGAAGGGTGACGGTGGCTGACGGAGGCCTTCATCCAGCAGTGGAACGACCATGGCTGCTGTTTGTGTTTAGTTTGTTGTCCTTTCCCCGCACCTCCGATGAGCACGGTTGGCTACTTACGGGTGCGAAAGAGGTTCAACGAACAGAAATGGCAGATGATGTTGGTGGTGGTGGTGATGGGTAATCATTTACAGTCATTTGTCAATGCAAATCCTTTTTTCTTTAATGGTTAATACGACGTAGTTTCCATATTTAATACGACGTAGTTTACCATATTTAATGTAAGTCATTTAGAGAGGCCGACGTAATTATATAATAATGATACATAATTAAATAAAATCAGCGGCTGTATAAGGTTTGCAATTATTTAATTCGTTTAACAAAAACGGTTATTTGCGAGCCTGGGATGTAACAATTCACCCGGTTTGAATTGATTTCATTGCTCCGTCTCCCTCTGATGCGTTCCATTCCTTGGGTATCATCCCGTTATTATTCTGGACCATCGGCTAACATCTCTCCCTTCTATGATCGTGAATTATTGTTAGGAAGAAAATGTGTTTTTTTATGATACATACAATGTACCGTACACAGGCAAGACACACAAAGACAAAGATTCCCCGTATAGCCTTAACAGACTGTTGGGGCAAGTACTGTTGGCGAAAACCAATGAAGGCCCGTACGGCACGCGGGTGGGTGTGGCCAGCACCACACACGTCCGGGCCGCCTTTGTCTCCCCAGTGCCGATGCTTTATACACAGCACCCAACCCAGGCACTCAGTTAAAGCTGAGTCGACATGAGCAAAGATAATTATCGTCACTTGGGTGTTCGCCGTGAACGGGAATCGAACTCGGGTCGCCGGGTTCGTAGCGCAACACGGTAACCACTAGACTACCGCTACCGCTACCCATGTAGGGCACAAACAAACAAAGATCCCCCGTATAGCCTTAGCAGACTGTTGGGGCAAGTGCTGTTAGCGAGCACCTTTGAATGTCGGCATGGCATGTTAGGGGGTGGGTGGCCAGCACCACGCCCGGCCGCCTTTGTCTCCATAGTGGCCATGTTTTACACACCGCACCAGGTACTTATTTGAGGCCGACTTGACCTAGCGGAGGCCCAGAACCGGTTCAGATAATGACCAGTGGCGTTGGCCGTGAGCGGGAATCGAACCCGAGTCACCAGGTTCGTAGCGCAGCGCACTAACCGCTACACTACCGCTCCCCAGATAGAGCACACGACACACGCGCCCACGTGAATCTCTAGATCCCACTGCTCGCGATGTTGGCGAATGTTTCCTCTGCGTCCGATTTTTCGCCCTTTTCTCGCGGAAGCGCGCGACACCCGAATAAAAATCGGACACTAATTAACACAGCGATTAAACCCGCAATTAATTACACACGGGACAATTCGCCAAGTCGATCAAACGTCGGCCGTTTCATTGCGCGCGTGGGACCCGCGAGCGAATGGGTTCCCAAAACTACCACTCAGGTGTCGCGTGAGATTTTTTTTGTTGTTTGAAAATTAATGTATACATCAAACGTCGCGCTTTCAGGACTGTAATTCATTAGGGGACGATATTAATTAGTGCGTTTCCATTCGGAACACGAACGATGTCCTTTGCATGTGTTTTTTAATGGAAGACGGATTCTTTTTTTTCATAATCGAGTCAATTATATTGCCTTGTGGAATACGTCCATGCGTATATACTGTATTGTATTATATAATACACGCACACACGCAATTCCCAACGAACACCTGGTGAGAGGTGGCGGAGACTTGGCGAGAGGTCTTCATTCAGCAATGGATTGACCATGGCTGCTGATGTGTATTTGCTAACGCTAACGCAAATGCGTGATGAGTATAATTGTGATCATTTACAACCCTTTTGTCAATCCACTGCTGGATGAAGGCCGCCCCCATTGTCCAACTGCCCCGCAGGGACGACGGACCGATTTAAAAAGGGTGTTAAAAAAGTGGTTTAATAAAGTGTGTAGTTTTAAAGTCAAGGGTGTATCGTATATCGCATTTAACATGCCATCCCACGCGATGGAGGAAGGGACGTTGTCAACGAATCTAACATACGAAGGATCTTGATAGATGAGTGAAAGATGTGCTATTGTGTGTATATATATACTGGCTGAATGTCCACTAGTGGCGTGTACACGGGAAGCAGTAGATTAATGGGTTTGTACTCGATGGGGTGGTTAACGTAACTCTGTTGGTAGAAAAATGTCGAGTGCTCGACAGAGAGTCCCATTCAAGTACACCTTTGCAGTATAAGTACGGCTATATATTGTCAACAAAACTACTAAACTGTTCAATTTGACCAGGCGAGGCTCCGAAGTGACCTGGCTATCACAAATGAGAGCTCAACGAAGTGGGCTCATCTTCTTGGTTCTTTCGGTAAAGTCACGTATAAGGGAAATAATAAAATAATAAAAATAAAACGTAATAAAATAAATGAAACCATTCAGACGCTGTATTTCCGAGAGACCTGTTCTTTACCTGAGGACGGCTGCTTGCGTTGTGGCCGAAACGTCGTGAGAATTATTTTATTATGTTTTATTTTTATTATTTTATTATTTCCCTTCTACGTGACTTTACCGAAAGAACCAAGAAGATGAATCCCTGCAGTCACGAAAGTTTTAAATCTAGAAGTGGGCTTAACGTGTGGAAATTTACAGCAGAAAAATGCTCTAAACGCGTGTTTATAAACGTGGAGGAAAAACTCGCAGGACCCGGAGAAAAATCCGCACGATCACGGGGAGAGAGAGAGACGCGCAAACTCCAAACATACAGCAGCAGGCGTCAGGGTCAGGATCGAACCCACGACCTCCTGTAGACCAGGCAAGGTAGTTAACATCTCCTAGCCACCGTGGCGCCTCCGTTGTATATATACGCGTCGTCTTTATGATCTGATATCGCATAGAACGGACCATTACAAACACACACAAAGCTAAAGATCCCCCCGTGTAGCCTTATAAACTGTTGGGGCAAGTACTGTTAGCGAGCACCTATTAAGGGTCGAACTGCGCGCGAAAGGGTTTTGTTTGTCGTCTTTGTCTTCCCCAGTGTGCTGCGTTGACCCACCGCACACCAGGTACACATTTAAGGTTGAGTAGACCTAGAGGAGGCCTAGCGCAGGCTCAAGATTTAAACTTGTCACTGATGTGAGCCACGGCCTAAATATGAAATCGTGGTTTTCAAAATCTGTTGTTGTTGTCGGTATAGACCAGGGGTCGGAAACCGAAATAACAAGAAGAGCCATTTTTTGTTCTTTGAATTCGGTCAAAATTGAAAACGCATACGTTGATATATTTCAAAAGTCGCAAATGCTGCAATGTGAATGCGAGACGCTGGCCCTTAACAGACAACGGTCACGGAGGCGCTCGCGGCTGACTCCCTGTGACTATTAGACGACCACTCGACTACAATTTGTGGTAAATTGCCAGAACGCTCTCTCTCTCTCTATCTCGCTCTCTTCACTAAAACGTACATCAGGAGTCATCGCCGTTGACTTTACGCACGCGTTTGGCAATACACGTCAAAGCTGTCAGCCTCAAATGGTATATAAAGTATGGGTTTTGGGTCAGGTTTGATTGATTGCTGCAGATGGATAGGCTGGTGTTAGTTTAATTACCAATTGATACGCAGAACATAGCCCCAGAGCTTAGGAACGTCACGCTACGAATGATTACAGCCACCACCACCACCACATCGGCCCCACGTCGACGAGCAAATATATTTAGACGCGCTACTTTCAGAAGGCAATGTTTTGCTATCGGCTGTGAGTTTCCATATTGTATATAGAGACACAGAGGGCAGTGCTTACGCTACACAACACACGCATCTTCTTGGTTCTTTCGGTAAAGTCGCGTGACTTTACCGAAAGAACCAAGAGGATGAATCTCTGCAGTCACGAAAGCTTTAAATCGAAATACCACACGCAACATACGAATGGGAGCGGTGGCGCAGCGGTTAGCGCATTACGGTTGACATCAATGCGGCGTGAGGAGGGCCTTCATCTGGCAGTAGATTGACAAAGAGCCGAAACGTTACTAGAACGTTTATAAAACGTACGGTAATTACACAAGTACGTAAATAGTGAACTACTACCTCACATAAATATATATGTATATAGGCCTGCTGTGTGTATGTGTGTATATACATAAGTACAACATAAATGGCTGCACTACTACAACACCTTTTATATTCCTTACACTTAACCATAATATTTTACATGACCTTTTTACAAATCCGTTGTTCGATGAAGGCCTCCTCACGCGACTAAGGCAATGGGGGGGGGGGGTTGTTTGACCATACTTCACCGCGCTGGTCAATGCGGATTTCGTGAGGTCTTTGGCGGGGGGAGGAGGAGGGAGTTCAGACACCTCACGACCAGTTCAGACGCAGCTCGCCACTGATGGTAGCCGGGAATGGAACTCATGCGGCCGTGAGCATGCTGCAGTTGCGCTAACCACGGCGCCACTCTGTGATATGTGTCCTACAAGAATACAAATAATGATAATAATCGTGCTGGCATTAGGACCCACACTTCATTCGCATACACGCACAAAGACAAAGACCCCCCGTATAGCCTTAGCAGACTGTTGGGGCAAGTGCTGTTAGCGAGTTGCACCTATGAAGGCCGGCACAGATAATGCGGTTGGCGAGGGAGGGGGGGAGGCTGATCAGCACCACGCCCGGCCGCCTTTGTCTCCCCACTCAGCGTACCAGGTACTCATTTGAGAATGAGTCGACCTCGGGGGAGTTCCAGGACCGGTTCAGAATAATCGCCACTGACGTTGTACGTAAGTGGGAATCGAACTCGGGGGGGGGGGGGGGCGGGTTACGTCACGCTAACCGCTGCACCACCGCTCCCCCACTCACACACCTACACGCGTGTGTATATATACACACAGACGCGTAGACAGAGTTCACGCGCTAACAGAGAAAGAGTTACCACTGTCGCTTAATGCACAACGGATCCTTGTTCAGCGCACGCGTAAAGCGCAGCTACATTATAGCTATTCACGCTGGCACGTGGAGCGAAACGTCAGACATCGTATCGAACAGCGGGCGTTGCAACCCGCAAATACATTGGAGGTGGGGGGGGCTATATCTTACAGCACAACGTAGTGGTACAACAGCAATCTGTTTTCTATATATTGTAGGTGAAATGATGTTGACTTTCGATATAATTTACTGGAGTGTTCATTGAATGATAGTTTTTGTTGTTGTATTCCAATGTTGGTAAATATCGATGGGATTTTGTATATGCCAATGAACGTGCCCCTTACACAGGGGATGTGCAAGATCAATGTTCATGTATGGACGGTAATCTACTTTTAAATGTAGAAAAATGCATGATGGAATTGGTTAATAGTGATGGGCAATAGATATACGCACATACATAAACAGACACATATTAGCACATGAAAAATATGGCGCAAATACACACACACACAAATACACACATATACAAGCACGCACGCACACATATATATACATACACACAAGCACAAACATACACAAACACGCGTACACACAACTCACATACTCACAACACACAAATTATATACAAAGGTCGGTACCGTCATCACAGCAATTGTGCCAGGCTGGGTGCACAGCCACGCTCACACACACACAAGATTAAGAGCCCCCGGATAGCCTCAACAGACTGTTGGGGCAAGTGCTGTTAGCGTGTAGCACTTACAAAGGCCCAATTAGTACAATATACACGCGTACTCATAAACACACACACATACGTCCGTGCTTTCTTATATATACTGTATTTTTGCTACGTTTAAAATACTTCTAGCTGTTAATACATTGTTTGTGTGGTAACGTTTTAAATCGTATCAATGGTTTACAGCTCTTTATATATATATGATCATTATGGCGGTACCACGGGGTTTCAAATAATACAAAATTGCCGAGGCAATTAAATACTTTATTTCTGGGACACTATTTTTCCCCAGGGGTGTACTTAACTCCGTGACTGGGGTACCAATCAATCCGACATCAGTGCCACACTCCGCGATGTCGAAACGCAGCGAGGACGATTGCGCCGAAACCCTGAACGCTCGCACGTGGCACCGTAGTGGTGGTGCATCGTGAGTACAGCTCCTCGAGATGAGTCGATTGCCGCATCGCCGACCATCAACAGACTAAGAGTGACTGCATCACGGACATTATGCGAGAGCCGGGGTACTATGGTAGCCCGGGGTACCGCCATGAGGTTAATGTACACAAACACGCATTGGATATTGTGTTATGGTAATGTCGCGTTACGATAACGATGACAACAATGCCCTTCGTTTTAGCCAGCCGTGCCTCATTGAGTTCATTCTCAAGCCACTTTTGCAGTAAGGTCCATGCGATGCGATGTTTGGCAAATGTTATTTTTTTTTCAATAAGGCGCTTATGATAAGCCACTTCGTTGAGCTATTAATATTTGTGGCCAGGACGCTTCCAAAAAAGATCTATACTGTATAGCTCAGTGAGCCTTACTTGGCAAAATAATGATTAAAAATGTGTTTAGTTTAGTTCGCTTGAGTGTGTGGAGAAGTCATAGAGAGGTGGAGAAACTTGATGTCGCATACGAGGATATACCAATCACAAGTTCGCTCAGACGGGTTCGCGAGCGCGCTTGCTCGACTCGAAACTCGTGGCCACCTCGCAGCACGGCTGGACGGGTGGGTGGGTTTGGGAGTTCCATAAATCTCCACGTGATCCACCAACTCTTACCTCCGAAGCGCTGGATCGCAACGATGGCTATGATCATAATGAGGATGGTGATGAATATGATAATGACGATGACTGGAGTGATGACGATGGTTATGATGATGATGAGAACTCACGATGATGAATCCAGCGGATGACGTGTGTGTGTGTGTCGAACTTCTTTCGCACCGTACGTGTCCAACCGTGCTCATCGGAGGTGTGGGAGAAGGACCATCGACATGATTATAACGTCGAGGGTAACATTGATAACCATGGCCAATAAGATGATGATGGTGATGATGATCACGACGACGACGACGACGATGATGATGATGACGACTATCACGACGACGTACCCAGAGTGCGCATTCCATCAACGAGCATCTGCGCGCGCGTCTCATCCGCCCCCCCCTCCCCCCCATCTCGCAGGTCAAGATCTGGTTCCAAAACCGGCGCTCCAAGTTCAAGCGCCTCGTCAAGAGCGGCGAACTCGGCTCGGAGCACAGCCCCGGAGCCAGCGACTCCATGACCTGCGACTCGCCTCCCTCGCCGGCCCCCTGGTCCGACGCGATCCCGCACGGAGCCCCCGCTCCACCGGGACACCCAACCGGGGGTCTCCAGGCCCCGTCGACGACGCTCATCGGCCTGCGCACCCCATCGCCGACGCGGGCGCACCACGACGCGCCGCTGATGCAAGTCCACGTGGCGCCGTCGTCGACTCCGACGACATCTTCCACGTCGTCGTTGTCGTCATCGTCGTCGTCATCGTCGTCGTCGTCGTCGTCGTCCTCTTCGTCGACGTACCAGCCGTGGTACCGGCCGCCCCACGACTCGAACTTTGCTCCTCCGTCCTCGACTGTCGTCGCCGCGGCCATGCAGCCTCTGTGCGGTGGAGCCGCAGTCAGCGCCGGGGTCATTTATTGATCCGACACTGATCAACGTCGATGATGATGATGATGATGGTGGTGGATCAATACCGATCGATGTTGAGCCATTCTAATCTTCATCGGTATCACTGTCAAGTGCCCTGTTCAGTACTACTACGACTACCGCATCACCATCGTCAATTTAAACAGCCACGATTACTCCGCTGCTGCATGAAGTGCTCGCCATCAATCACGGTCCATTGCTGCGACGGTGCAAGCAACAATGCGTGCATCTCCCGCGGCAGCACCTGCAACGCGGGTCGATATTCGTCACTCCGTCTCCTGCGGCACCGCGCGTGCTAATGGACGTTGACTGCCTGCCAAAACAGACGATGCTCCAAGAAGAGGAAACGTAGAGAGATCGCCGTCGTTACAAAAAAATCTTGAGGCCACATTTTTTTTTTGCGATGCATGGGCCGAAAATTCACGTCTCTTCCGAATTTAAAAAAAAAAGGTCCTAATAAGTCGTAAACACAGCGACTTCGTTGGCGATTTCACCCATGGGTGTGGTTACTGTGCACAGAAAACACTAGCAAACAAAAAACGGACGAGAAAAAAACACGATATCGTCAACAACGAGTAATCGTCTTCCTATACATTCAAGTTGGTGTGTGTGTGTGTGTGAATGTGCGTGAGTGCACCTAGCCTGGCACAATTGCTGTGGTGATGTCAGTATTACGGCAGCAGCTGTTGTTGAGTGCCTTATCAATGAATATATATCCTGTATATATATACACACAGAGGCCAGTAATTAAATATATTGTACATAAAATTTGCGACGGTTATAAGGAAGGGTTAATGACTATAAGATTATATCCAAGGGTATATATAAAAACTACGATCTCGTATACACCATTTGCGTGTGTGTGTGTGTAATCGCGTAGTGTAACCTATGTTGATTGATTAATGTTCTCGAAGGCTCTAGAGAGTGTGCAGGAGACAATGGCTCACACGACTGTGGCGTGCGTGAGTGTGTATCGAACTGTTGATGTTGTTGGTGGTGCATGTTTGGAATGAAGTTATTTTTTCATAGCCGGTAGGGAGAATCAAAGATGCAAATATTTATAAGCCATTTGTTTATCTTCGTTGTGTAACTTTTTTTTTTCCCCACTCGTAAAGCTTGCTGTGTGCCTACAATCAATGCCGTGATTTCATAGACACCACTTTTAACCAAGTTAAATAAATCAAAACCAACCTCTGGATCTCAAAGTCATTTTTTTTTTTGTGAGTCCATCGCCCCAGCGAGCGACCTTCATCGTGAACACTAAAACCAGCACGTTTTTTTTGTTTCAAATGGACAAACTCTGGACTGGTTTCGCCCTTCTTGAGACTCATCAGCAAGCGTCAGACGTGCTAAACAAATACTTTCGAATTACCGAATCGCTGTTGGGACTCTGCTGATGAGACCCAGAAGGGCAAAGCCGGTGCGCGTTATCAACAAATACCGCTGGTTGGCGGGTGAAGTTACGTCTCAGAGAGGCCAATAGGTGGATAGACTGAATCAACGATCGTATGTTCTGCGGCGGAGTTACGCAAACTATTCTTGTGTACATGTATTTATTTTTCTATCCATAATGCTCCACTCACAGCTTGCTGAGTACAGTTAGCCGGTCGTCAGCTAATCGCGCTGCAAGGAGGTAGAAGAGGGCGGTGGGGTGGGGGTGACTTTCTCCTCCCTCTTTCTCTCTCCGGAGATCCCCTCAAGTGGAGGGAGCTTCTGTCAGCAGGGGCGTGACCGGCGATTGCAGGGCCTGCACCTTTAACCCCTTTGCGTGCGCGCTCGGCGCAGAGTGTGACAACTCTTAACGCTGGCGTTCGGTTCATCCTCGCGCCTGTCGATTTATAGAGAGAGAAAGCGAGGGGTGTGGGGGGGAAACACAAATTTGGTTATACAGAATTTGGTTAATGGGGGGTGTGGTGGGTAGGGACAAACGACTCGGCTATTTTTTTCCCTTCCCACTCACCCCCCGTAAAAAGGAGAGCTTTTCGCAAGTGTAATCGAATTCCGCAAGGATTGCGTAAAAACTTCCAAAAGGAGTTGCGCACGAGTTCACCCACCGCAATTAGATGACACACAGCAACGCACCAGGAATATGCCATCGAATTCCTCTGCCGTTACATTTGTTTCTCCCATCGATTCCAAGACGTCTTGGTCAAGCAGGGCCACTCACAGTTGGAGGTGGGGGGGGGGAGGAGAGACTTGGGGGGACTCCCACGTGGCGTTCTGCCCCGGGACCTCCAGCAACCTCTGGGTGGCCTTGCTGATCAGCGCAGGAAGGAGGGAGAATAGGCCAAAGTGCGTTCTCTAGAGAGGCCTCTCATGGGAAACCCATCCACTAGCAGCAGTGGGAGCTAGCAATTGCAGGGCTGCACCTTCGCCTTACTGGGGTGGTTTGATTATTATGATTCATATAGTGCGGCCACACGCGTGATTGTTTTACCAGAATCAGAAATGTGAAGTCGGGAAAAATTGGGTCAAATACGGTAACTTACAACTGTCTCCAGCACGATTGCCAAGCCAGCGGTATCCATTTATCTCCCGTATTCTGCGGATTATATGACGCCCTTTCCCGTTGCCCTGTATGTAAACTGAAATGTTTTGGGGTGCGTATTAAAATCCGGAGAATACGGTATATACCAGTATTTGTGTGTGTGTGTGGTGGGGATGAGAGGGCCTGTATGTTTATGTATGTGTCTGTGTATATGTATGTGGTGTTGGCCACCTACCCCCTCGTGTGCCGTGCCGTCCTTCATATAAGTGCTCGCTAAGAGCCCTTGCCCCAATAGTCCGTCAAGGCTATACGCATGTGGGTATCTGTGCCGCAGTGGTTAGCGCACTGTGCTGCAAACCCAGCGAACAGAGTCCTGCTCACGGTCAACACAAGCGATGAATATTGGAACCGGTTCTGGGGCCTCCCCGAGGTCGACTAAGCCACTAACAGCCTCATGTGCTGCGCCGTACTTCATAGGTGCTCGCTAGCAGCACTTGCCCCAGCAGTCTGTGAAGGCTATACGGGGGTCTTTGCCTTGATGTATGTGGGTGTGTGTTCATCGCGGGTGAGTGTGTAGCAAGCATAGTTGTTTGCGCACTGTGCTACGTACCCTGCGACACTGGTTCAATTCCAGTCTACGACTGACCTCGGTGGCAAAATTGACATCTGAACCCGATTCCCTGCGTCTACCCGAGTTCGACTCAGCCTGCTGCGGTGTGTAAACGTCAGCATTGGGAGGGAGACAAAGGCGGCAGGGCGAGGCTCTGACCATACCACCACCTCGTGTGCCTATTATAAATGTACCTCCTCTTAAAAGGTGCTCGCTAACAGCACTTTCCGCAAGTCTGTAGGAGCTTTGTCTTCAGTGTGCGCGAGCGTGGCCGCATTTTGTGCATCATGTACGGCATGTGAGTGTGTGTACTGGGAACGCGTTGCGGGGAGCGGTAGTGTAGTGGTTAACGCGCTGCGCTACAAACCCGGCGACCCGAGTTCGATTCCCGCTCACGGTTATTTGAATCGGTGCTGGGCCTCCCCTCGGTCGACTCAGCTTCACATGAGTATCTGGTGCGGTGTATTGAATCATCGCCACTAGGGAAACAAAGGCGGTCGGGCGTGGTGCTGGTCACCCACCCCTTCGTGTGCCGTGTCGGCCTTCATAGGTGCTCGCTAACATCACTTGCCCCAAAAGTCTCTGCGAAGGATCTTTGTCTTTGGGAGCGTGATGTGTTGTACGCGTGTGTGTGATGTGGTGTGTGTGACCAAGCAGAGTTGTGAGTGACTCTCACGTGGAAAGCACAAATGCCCTTCTAACCGAGGAGTGAAAGACCTCGCCAGTGGTGGTGGTGGTGGTGGGAGGAGGGGGTCACACGGAGGGCAGCACAAAAAATACGCACGAAAAACGACCACAATACCGCTGTTGTGAACTCCCTTTTTTTCTGATTACAACTAATGGCTGTGTCAAGAACGAGTCCAGCGTTCTATTTGAACCGTCCCTGGTGTGTTTAAATCTATACACATTTATACATCGTGCGCAATGTGTTGTGGCCGACTTACCTTGTGGGCTCCCACCCCATTTCCCTGCCCCTTCCCCTAACAAAGAATGACGTTTTGCACGGCAGCCCAGCGCCCGCGTGCGCAACGTTCCAGATCATTCTCTCCAATACACCTGGCATCTCGATTTAAAGCTTTCGTGACTGCAGGGATTCATTTTCTTGGTTCTTTCGGTAAAGTCACGTAGAAGGAAAATAATTAAATAATAAAAATAAAACATTATAAAATAATTCTCACGACGTTTCGGCCACAACGCAAGCAGCTGTCTTCTCGACAGACCTGTTCTCCATCTGAAGACGGCTGCTTGCATTGTGGCCGAAACGTCGTAAGAATTATTTTATTATGTTTTATTTTTATTATTTTATTATTTTCCTTCTACGTGACTTTACCGAAAGTACCAATAAGATGAACACCTGGCATCGTGATCCATTCTGCTGGACCTCGACGCGCCCTGCCATCCACCGGAACTGCTTTTTGTTGTTGTCTGTGTTTAGTTTGTTGTCTCTCTCCCGCCCGCCGCCGCCGCCGCCCAGTCGCACCTCCGATTAGCACGGTTGTGCTACGCACGGTGCGAAAGAAGTTCCACATAAATGCATACACCAGGACCGACCAGAAAGCCACACACAATGAGCCGGATGATTTAACCCTGTAATGTACTGTGCTGTAAAATACACTGAAGTGCTCGCGCCGTATATTGATTTTGTTTTACGCATTCATTCTTAAATCGGGGGATTTGTTTTTTTTATTTGCCGTCAGCCGTAAAGAGAACTATCTTTATTTATGTGTGTGTGTGTGCTTATGTTAGAGGCGTTTTTTTCATTGCGATTTGTCCTGAGATCCACAATTTAAAGAAGACAATCTCCCAGCGATCATCCACGTCCTGGGTCTCGGCAAAAGGTAAAATCACAACTCATGGGGGGGTCTCGACGTTTCTCGTTGAATTGCACCCGTGCCAAGCTTCGTCATCATACTCCAAGCTCAATCCACGTCTGGTTGTTTCTCCGTGAATTGTGCCCGTCCCAAGCTTCGTCAACATGCTCCAAGCTCAATCCACGTCTGGATTAAAGGAGATTGCCCCCCCCACCCATTCCCCACCACCACCTCCCCACCGCCACCTCCGACGATGTAATGATAATTCACCTAAGTGCCTCGACATGAGATGATTTTGTCGGTTGACGTCCTCTCTCGCAGACGCGTGCCAATTCCGTTCTTTTTTAAATCCTTTATATTAAGTTCACTTGCTTGCTTGCTTGCGCGCTTACGACCGTGCAAATCTTTCGGTCGTTTTTTGAACCCACTTCCCGTGATCCAATCGAGCTGACATTTTGCACACAGACTCGTTGTGCGTGACCATTTCTTTTCGTGAAAAAAAATTCCAAAATGTTCCACTTTTTACGAATTTTTTTTTTTCACATTTTATTTAAAATACCAATGTGATAAAAATGAAACTCTTACTCAAGAAAAACAGAAATGAATAATAAAATAAAACCGATGCCACGCATATAAATGATTTATAGTGAAAAACTTTGTTTTTACGGGTTAATTTTTTTCACCCCTTGGTCATCCGGCTGCTGTCACCCCTTCTGGCCATGATGGCGTGTCCCTGTCCTGTCTCTTGAGTTCCAATACCGACGAAGCTTGCGTCTCTCCACGTGCTTTGTGCCCTCCATCGCTTAGCCGATGTAAATGTCCGTTAAGTTATGATTGACGTCATTTGACGCAAGGTGTTGTGTGTGTTTATGTTTGCCGAAGATTATTGTATATTGTGTGTGTGTGTGTATATATGCATGCATGGTGAACAATGTATAGATACCCCACTGGCTTATGGAATATTGTTACGTGAAAGTGATGGCCTCCGTAATCTCGCAGGGGAGAGTGTTCTTTGATGTAATAATACAAGCGGACTGTGTTGGAGATTGGTGGGAGGCCGGTGTAGGTTGTGAACGTGTTGGCTTACAGTAATTACTCGACCCGTTCATTTTAGTGAGGGTATCTACAAGCGGATCACCCTGTACTAATGTAATGTGGACACATTAAGTCCTACCCGGTGAACGTGGAGCGTCGGGCCAACGTTGAACCAACGTTGGGCAAACGGTGCCTCGCCACGTGCCAATACTGGCCCAACATTGGCATGTTTACTGGGTTGTGGATTGCACTCTCGCCTTCATTTAATCCATTCTTGAGAAACAACTGTCCTGTACTGGAGATGGTGCAAGGTGTGTTCCCTCGAGAGTAAGCTCCCTTTGTCTTTTGCTCCGCAGATAATCGTCAAAGTAACTGACAATGTGGCTGTCCAGAGGTTTTTTGGTTTCTTTTCTTCCAGTGCTATCGATTACATCAGGCAAACGGTTCAGGTGCATGCCATCACGTCTACGCAAAGCAATGCGGTGATGCGGGGAGAGGTGGGGGGGCAAATGTTGCATCTTGCTGTTGGTGCAATGGCGATGCTATCCCAAAGGTAAAAGGCGCAGCCCTGAAACGCCCCGTTCACGCCACTGCTGGCGGTAGGTCCTCCACCGCAGGCAACTTTGTAGTAACGGCTAGCACAGTTGGCTACGTACGGTGCGAAAGAAGTTCAACGTACAATACCCCCCCCCCCTCCTCCTCCTCCCCCATAACCATCCTCCATTCCCCCAAGCGTACTTTGGCCTACTCTTCCACCCCCGAGGACCAAGAGATCAGGTTTACCTTGACCGACCCCTTTGTCCCGTCTTGCCACGAACACCGACGACGCCTGTACGTGACTGTAACTTGCATTTGATGTCACGAATATTTGTAAAATAAATCAAATAAACCCACCATGTAATCCCTACAAAAGGCGAGGTTGTATGATTTGAGTGGCTTTCTTCCAGTTGTGATTGCATTGAGTGTTTATATATACTGCGTATGGGCCAAAGAGGGGAAGTGATTCATTATATATTTATATATTTATTTATATTTATATATATACATGTGTTGCTCTCACGAGCATTCTTGTTGCTTTACATCATTGGAATGACGCAAACATGGGAATTGGAAACGCGAGTAAACAAGAGGGAAATAATATGAAACGTTAAGAATAACAATTACTATTATAATAATAATAAAAAGAGTGTTAACCCTTTGTCAATATGGCGAGACTGGAGGCGTCTCCGCACTTTGCCGGTCCATTGGGGTCGTTTGACCATACTTCACCAAAACAAAGACAAAGATCACCCGTATAGCCTTTAACAGACTGTTGGGGGCAAGTGCTGTTAGCGATCACCTATGAAGGCCGGCAAGGCAAACGAAGGGGTGGGTGGTCAGCACCACCCACGGCCGCGTTTGTCTCTCCAGTGGTGATGTTTACACACCAAATACTCACTTGAGGCTGAGTCGACCTAGGGGAGGCCCGGTGCAGTGCACACACAATAACGAGGACAGCCTCCATTTGATACGAAGTGACGTCGACAGAGCCACAGCGCTAGTGCCAGGCTAGGTGCACTTCGAGGCCACGTGAAATGTCAGACTCGCTTGTATGTGTGTGTGTGTGCATGTAACCGGGTTGGTTAGGTACAAAGCTTCAGCGTCCTAAAAATAACACAACACAATGCACGTAAACACATATATATTACTATTTACACACAGTTACACATCCACACGCTCTACACATATGTTCCAGATATTGTGATGAATTGTGTTGTTGGTTGTGCCTTTCGTTTGAATGCAATTGCTTTATTTGTTGATTAATTGGCAGTAGGGTTTTTATATTCATGGTGCTTTCGGTGAAGTCACATAGATAGAAAATAAAAATAAAAGACCGCTTGTATTGCAGTCGGAACGTCATGGGTTTTTTGCTTTTAATTTAATTTAATTTTTTCTACGTAACTTTACCGAAAGAACCAAGAATATGACGTCCTGCAGTCACGAAAGTTTTAAGTAGGGTTTTCATTTGCTGAGTAGTAGCTGCATATAGGATTTGGTCATTATACATTAAATAATTAATGCACAGCGTTATGGGATGCAATTAACATGAATGACGCGATATGAAATGGAAGTATTATTATATTAAACGGAGTCATTGGGGAATGGGAAACTTTAAATACCACGGGCATTCGTGAATTACCATTATTAATAATTCCCAGCCCTTTCTCGATCCACTGCTGAACGAAGGCCTCCCCGCAGTCGGTCATGGAGGCTTTTAACCATACTTCACCAGGCTGGTCAGTACGGGTTGATGATAGGGGAGGGGGGGCAGGGAGTGGAGGATCAAATCAGATAACACTCGCCACTGATGTTCGCCGTGGCCGGGAATCTCCGTCTCTTTATCGAAACTGATCAAACATGAAAACTAATACTAATAGGGGGTTTTCCCCTTTTTTCTGGCAACAAACTGACACCTTTTGCAAGGAATCATGTTTACATTAACCACAATACTTGCAGTCAAATGCAAACAAAAAACAATACTCTGATAATGTATGCATTGTCTTTGAAACTGATTGGTCCACACCAGAGACAGCTTTCTTTGGAGCCTCGTCTCATATGGTGTTCGACCTTTTGGCGTCATCTGGTCGAACACCATATGAGACGAGGCTCCAAAGAAAGCTGTCTCTGGTGTGGACCAATCAGTTTCAAGGACAATGCATACATTATCAGAGTATTGTTTTTTGTTTGCATTTGACTGCAAGTATTGTGGTTAATGTAAACATGATTCCTTGCAAAAGGTGTCAGATTTGTTGCCAGAAAAAAGGGGAAAACCCCCTATTAGTATATTTTGGTACTGGCAAAAGAGGTCCCATGATGTAGATGAAAACTAATTTCTGCTTTTTTTCTTCTGTTTAGTTTTCTGTCCTTCCCGCACACCTCCCATCAGCGCGGTTGGCTATGTAGGGTGCGAAAGAAGTTCAACGTACGTACATAGAAACGCGCGCCCGTTGACTCCAGTCGCTCGCTCACCTGCGGTCAGTCGCATTCGTATAACTCACATCACGCTACTGCCACGGTTACTTCGCCCGAGCACTTCGCTCTTTGATTCCTCTATCCATGTTGAAAAGTGCCTATCAGACTGACTTGTTTCATCCCGTATGTGGAATTCGCTCACATTTTAATTTTTAAATATAACCTTGCTCAATCCAAAAATTAAGAATTTCCTCTTATCTATCACGGTGTGTTGCTCACCGCTCGGTCTGATGGGCCCGTCCTCAGAAACCGTGATAAATAAATGTATCAACAACTCAACATATTCGTCAATAACACGGCGTGGCCTTAAAATGAAAATAAATATAGACACGTGTCGGACATGGTCCTTCTACATAGCACATATTTATAGCAGGCGACGTTTCGGGCAATGGCCTTTCATAGCACGTGCACGAAGAAGAGCCATTGCCAAACCGGTGCCTTTTATACGTTACGTTGTAAGGTAAGAGTGTTAATGACGATTGCATTAATTTGTTAACTGTGCCGACGCAACAGCAGCAGGAGCAGCCTCGCCAACAAAATAGAACTCGTTTAAAACAAACATACGTCTCGTTAAAAAAAGAAATACTCGCTGTGTGGAACGTCCAGCTTATTTCCTTTCCCTGGTGATGATGATGATGATAACAGTAATGATATTAAAGCAACTAAAACTTTTGAATGTTGGCCGCCTTCCTGCCCGCAGCCACAAGCGATGGGTTTGTGTGCACACTCAGACATCGTCGAGACGCGGGGTCGGCCGCGTGGCGTAGGGGTCACGGCGAGGTCGCGGCGAGGTCGCCTCGGGCCGGACTAAGGGGTCACGACTTCCACGCTAGGTCACGAGTTCCTGGGTTAGGGTTCGGGTCAAGGTTCGCTACCGGTTCGGGGTTTGTCCCCAACAGTCCGGGAGAATGGGCATCGGTTGTTCGAGTGGCGGCCGGAAATTGATTAGTGCCGATGTCCGTCTGGCACCGGCTATCGCGCTGTGTTGAACTTTATCGCAGAAAAACTTGCACGGTTTTGAGAAGAGACTTCGCCTGAATGAGAACTTATATCGGGGTTTGGTTGATCACCGTTGGTTAACCCTATGATGCGAATGAAGTTCAACAGACATAGAACGTTCAGAGGAAAGCTCGAATCCCGTGAGTCTGGAGTTAGTCGGATTTGCGATGCAACGAACCATCTCACCCCTCTGCACGTTAAACTGATCTCATCGCTCCATCTCCACGGAGATTGTACTCTATAGGTAACGTGCAGACGAAGAGGATAAGGGATACATCGCGTGTTCGTATGTATAACTTCTTTCGCACCGTACGTAGCCAACCGTACAATCATCCCACCGAAAGATATACTGTATACGGTACTTTAATCAGTGTGGGATACTAAAACTATAAATGAAACTATTTTTATTCTTATGATTTTTTCGGTAAAGTCACGTAGGTGACTTAATATTAATTTAAATTTTTTACCTACGTGACTTTACCGAAAAAAACTAAGAATATTAATCCTTGCAGTCACGAAAGCTTCAAATCTAAAACTATTTTTACTTTACCAGCTAAGGCCCACTGAGCTTTCTCGCTATTTTTTCAGACGTGACCTGGCCACTCAACGAAGTGGCATATCACGTGGAAATCTATAGCGGCCAAATACTCTAAACGCATGATGTTGATTCTAAATGTGGAGGGGAATACCTGAAGACCCGGACAAAAATCCACGCGACCACGCGGAGAGAGAGAAAGAGACGCGCAAACTCCAAATATACAGCAGGCAGCAGGGTCGGGATCGAACCCACGACCTCCTGCATACCGGGCGAGGGATTTGACATCTCCTAGCCACCGTGATGATGATGAGAGAGAAACAGACGCGCAAACTCCAAATATACAGCAGGCGTCAGGGTCGGGATCGGAATCACGACCTCCTGCACACGAGGCGAGGGAGACGTCTGCTAGAAACCGTGGCGCACCTGGAGAATTTGCTCACGCAACTGGCTTCTGGCGGAATGAAGAGGCACAGGCCAGTGCCTCTTCATTGCAAGGCATGCGAGCCACTGCCGGCCCCTGATGGCCTTTAGTGCGGCCCCTGACAATACACAGAGAGGGAAAACACTCCCACACCCCACCCTATCGTGCTGCTGTCAAACCCCCAATGGTTCCAAATGTGTGGCGGCCCTCACACTTGACGATGTCTTATCGGCGAAAAAGTGCCCCCTCCCACCCTCCTACCCCCCTTTGAAAATTTGTTTAAAAAAATAACAACCCTGCTGTTGGGAGCTCTGGGAGAATACAACTGGAGGGTACATTGGTCTACTCTTCCACTGTGGCGACACTTTACCCCACTCCGAGCTGCCCGCCGATCGCCTGGCGTCGTCCTGCCTGTTTACACAACGCCACCTATAAACAGAAAGTCGGGGAAAACAACAACAATAACACGTCCGGGTGGGCAGGCGCAAGTGCGGTGGTGGAGTTTGGGGAGTTTCAGAATCTGCGCGCCCCGTTGCTTTCAACTGCCGCTGCGCCGAGAGATGTGACCCCACGGGTGTCGCCGTGCGGGAGGAACGTGCCATGATCCATAGCTAGCCGGTGAGACCTCGGCAGGAGCAGGAGGGGTGCTGAGAGAGTTTCCATCAATGCCGCGTGATTGACGACGGTATTTCGCGTCTCGACAAGAGTGTCCATTGGACGCACTCATTCACTCGCACGTCCGGGGGAGAGACGCGCCGAGTCACATGGCTCTCTTTCAGGAGGGTCCTGCCGTCGCGGCCACCACCGCTGCATTGGGATTTTGTTGAAAGATGTTTTCAGCCAATTAATGACGAGATGGATCGTGGCCGTTTTTTTTGGCGGTATCAAAGTATGAGAAATACATTTTGACTTAAAACTTTCGTGACTGCATTAATTCATATTCTTGGTTCTTTCGGTAAAGTCACGTAGATAGAAAATAAAAAATTATAAAATCTAAATTAAAAATAACTTACATTTTGTTATCTACGTGACTTTACTGAAAGAACCAAGAATATGAGAAACAAGATTAGGTTTTACCCTTTCTGGCGATACAACAAGTGTTAAGATGTTCAACCACCAAATAAAAACCTTTTGCAAGGACTAAAGTCTGCATTAACCACACGTACTTGTGGTAAGGTACGGCCCATTGTCACCACAAGTACGTGGTTAATGCAGCCTCGATTCCTTGCAAAAGTGATCTATTTGGTGGTTTAACATCTTAACACCTCTTGTATTGGTTCAAGGACACATTTATATATTTACGAGATCTAACCCAAAAAAGCCTTGTATTATGAACCTCTTTTATTGTCAGAAAGGCTAAAACATATTCTTATTTCTCAATGACGAATTGTGTTTGTTATTGACTCGTGGGAGGAAACCGGAGCACCCGGAGGCAACCCACGACGTGTGCGAGGGGGAAACACTCTATCCCCGTACACATGGAAACGGATGACGATTAGTCCACTTCCTGTACTGCGTTCTCCCTTTGGAGTTTACTCATTTTGTCACACGGATGATGGTCCCGTTTAGCCAGCTGCCCGGCTATTTTACAAGGCAGATCCGTGGTGCATAAACACAGCGACAACAAGACAGAGACAAACACATTCCTGCGGAGGGAGCTGGTAGGAACGTTGGGTTGCTCGGTCAATGGCCAGGGTCAACGGCGGCGTGGTGTATTCCGCAAATATGGCCGACTGTGAGGGCGGGCACAAGCCGGCGTGAGTAGGTTAAACGTTGAGTTTTATAAGGGCACCACGGAGTGACCAGTCCCTCCCCACCCAGCCCCACCCCCCACCCAGCCCCTCCCCACCCTCCCCACCCAGCCCATCCCCACCCTCCCCACCCAGCCCCTCCCCACCCAGCCCCTTCCCACCCAGCCCCTCCCCACCCAGCCCCACCCCTCCTATTTTTGGATGCACGACGGACGGACGGACGGACACAATAATCCCCTGTGGGCTGGTGGAACCAGGTGGTTCCTACCACTAAAACATTAATATTTCAGCGAGCGAGTACCGGATCCTTAAGGGATATTGCACCATTAGCGAGTTATTTAACGACCATGAACCAAACACGCGAATACAAAAAACAGTGCCAACACATAGCACCTCCGTGACTCCCACGCGAAGGGAGTTTCACAGCATTCGCGTGTTGTGTCATCCACAAACCCTCGCTGCGGCCTCTTCACTTGTGGATTATCAGCGGTAAGTCCACGCTTAATGTGCGGTGTTCACACAACGCGATTTCGCTATAACGCGGTTCTTCCATTCGAAAACACTTTGCAGAACGCGGAACGCACACCGTTATAACGCGTGACACGCTCCGTTATAACGCGGTTTCTGAGCGGTCGACGACGAACTACTTTCTTGAGCTGCTCGGCTGAGTGGTACAGTAATACTGCACGCGTAATGATACAGTAACGCCGCGGCGAAAACCCTCAGTTATTCGTCATTGCACTGTGCACGCGTGTGTGTGTGTGTGTGCGGCGTATCTCGCCAGACGTTATCGTCACGTTCTTTTTTTTTTGTCGCCTGACGCGTTTTTCGCTCAACGTCGCACGTTTCAGGAACGCATCTATCGCATTAAACGAGGACCTACCGCGCGGGTGAGTCACGCGCAGCCAAAGCCGCAACCGCCACCCGGCTACCCGGAGCGAGGGTTCGGCATAGGCGAGCTCTTAGGCAGGCACGAGACGCACTGCATTGTATGGCAGGATTTCAATGAAATACGACCGCCGAGTCGCGTGCCACGGTGAAGAGGCCCTCTGTCGGGTGCCCAACAATAACAGCGCTCCAGCCGTCGAGCACCGCGCCTCCGCGTGCAGAGCCAGCGATGACACGCGGACAGACGCGTATCGGTTGTCGTCGCGAGCGCGCGCGCGTGTGTTTATGGGGAGCGGTAGTGTAGCGGTTAACGCGCTGCGCTACGAACCCGGCGACCCGAGTTCGATTCCCGCTCACGTGCCAACACCGGTGACGATTGACTGAACCGGACCTCCGCTAGGTCGACTCCGCCTCAAAATGAGTACCTGGCGCGGTGTGTAAACATCGCCACGATGGTGACAAAGGCGGCCGGGTGCGGTGTTGGCCACCCACCCCCTCGTGTGCCGTGCCGGCCTTCTTAGGAGCTCGCTCACAGCACTTGCCCCAACAGTCTGTGACCAACAGTCTGTGACCAACTATAGGGAGATCTTTGTGTTTCCGTCGCTGAGTTCGAAGATTAATTCGTGGTGGTCGTACAATTAGCCACGTGCCCGTAGATGTTGAACGTCATCATGATCAGCAGCAGCAGACATTGTCTTCATGATAATTAGCAATTATCATTCGTTAATGATGGTACGTGCTATTAATTAACAATGACGATTATTATCGCCAACACCTATATTATCATTACCTCCATCGGCCGTCCCATTATTCACAATTAATTGTCTTAATACCATCGTTTCTTTCTCTCTCTTGTCTACCCATGGTTGGGGGAAGTCCTCTCTCATCATCCATTACACGATGTAACACGATTTTTGTCCCTGGGTAATAAGTGTTATTTTTAATTGCTTATGCCTAAAAAGCATATAAAATGGCTATTATTCCCCACAAACTTTGCTTTTGTGAACAGGACTCTATGTGAAGGAATTACGTTTCTCATTGAAAAAATATAAATTGCTAAATATCACTGTCCTGGTCACAAAGGCTAAGTTAGTGGGGAATAACAGCCCTTGTCTGCACTTTTGAGGCATAAGCAATTATGAAATACACTTACTCCCCAGGTACAAGAAAATACATTTTTGTTACACAGTGAATTATCGACCGTCTGTTGGACAAATTCACCTGCGTCACCACCACCACCATCCACCAGCGCCACCACCACCACGACCATCCATTGTCAATCCACCGCTAGATTATGTTGCTGCTATACATGTCCACGTGATAAGCCAATTTGTTGAGCTATCATTCTTAGCCAAGTCGCTTCTGAAAGAAGAAGTTAATAGCTCAGTGGGCTTTACCTGGTAAGATGAACAAAAAAAATGTTTAGTTTTATTTGTATATATTTTAAATGATTGTTTTACCTTTCCTATACTTTGCACTCCTACCGCGTTTTTTTTTGCATCGTTTGCTGTTGGGACGTTCTGACTCGCCCCTACTGTACGTTGGTGAAAACAAATAAAACGCTTTATAGCTCATCGGATTCCTCCCGTACAAAATAAATTTTCTGATTCTCAGATAAATGAATGACGCGCCATGCCACGTCTCCTGCAAGCGAACACGGTATCTTTGCCCAAAGCTGCCATCGCCACGTTCCAAAGATCCATGGGGGGGGGGACCTCTGCTGTAGAGAACAAACTTTGAGACAACTTTGTGCGGCAGCATTCGCCGCAAACTTTTCGACGCCACGGCCGCCGGTCACTCAGCGTGTTGAGAGTTGCTTTCGAACACTTTTAACAGTGCCATGTTAAGTCGCTTTCAAAAACCTAACGCATTCGTCAGTAACACTGTGGCCTTAGAATAATAATAATTAAACAAATGCATGCAATAGGTGACGTTTCGGGCAACGACCCTTTTTCATAGGATCCTTTGGGGGTGGGGGGTGGGGGGCGGGTCCGTTAAAAATCGGTCATCTTCAACGCACATTTCGCAGCTGTTATCTTAACGATTCAACACGATTTGGTGGTGATGTTGATGCAGCGTTTGCAGTGGTGTACAAGCACAATTAACAAAGAGCTCGCTGTAGGACCGTTTCTGGGATCGTTTTCTTCGTGCGGCCCATGTAGATGTTTAGAGCAACTACTATACTATCACAACGAGGTGGTTGAGCCAGATAATTGCGTCAGGAGTAGCAGAGTGCATCGCCGTGATGACGATTGAGTCATTCTCTGTTCCGCGGCTCCGTTCTTGGGTGGTGACCACAGTATCCGCACGCTGCCGGAAAGTTTTATGTTTTTGTGCCACACATGTGCATCATCGTCGTCGTCGCGATCAAGTATCCACATTTGCTACCGTGGTTTGTGCGGATGCGGTTCATCGCACAAAACTCTGGATCGCTTCGACTATTCATCGCTGGCTCGGTCAAGTTACGGGGCGGTTGCTACTGGATCCTCAAAAAACCACTTCAAAAAGGCAGCAGCAAGCAGCAGCAACAACAATAACAACAACGCCACATGCTGGGTCTGGCTGGCTTGCTGGCCGTAGTGCAACCACGCACGAACTCAGCTGGCTGGATCACTCACAAACCCGCGCACCCCACCACCACCAACACCACCACCACCACCCCCTTCCCCATGCGTTGGCTGATAAAGAGGCGTGAGCCAGTCCCCCCGGTGCCCGCCTTGGGGGCGTGCGCGGCGCATATAATGGATGCCGTTGAGAAATCCGTCTACAAAAGCGCAGTTTGCCCCCGGGCGCGGAATGTAAATTGCCGAGTGTATGCGCGCGCTGGGGTCCGCCCGGGCACGCGGCCCAACAAAGCGCCCTTGAGGGCTGGCGCCTGATCCGTCCCGCCGCAGACAGGCGAGCCAGTCCCCCCCCCCTCCGCCCCCGGGTCAGAGCGGGCGGGCGGGCGGGTGGGAGGGGGGGTGAGGGCTGCCTTGGGGTGGCGGGGCGGTTGGGTGTGGGGAGGGTGTTGTGGGCAAGGGAGGGGTTGAGATGATGAGTTGGGCTGGGTTGAGTTGGGTTAAGCCGGGCTGGGCTGGATGGGAGGATATGGAGGTGGGGAGGGGGGAATGGAGGAAGAGGGGAGAAGGGTGGAGGAGGGAAGAGGAAGGGAGAAACTGGGTTCGTGAGCTACCGACCCAAATTTGACTTTGCGCCCGCGCGTAAAAGCGCGTGGTTTAGTACGGGGCCGATACAGCTATTATTACTCGCAATTGTGTGCGCGAGTGTGTGTATGTATGTATGTATGCGCCGTTCATCTTTTCATCGGCTGCATAACGCTGTGTGGAAGCTACCTGGTCTGTCGCTCCATACAAAGCTCCGGGTCTTCTCGGCCACAAGTTTTGCCCTCCATTCTTTCCGCTTGCGGAACGGGGATCCCTCTGAAGTCCAAACGAACATATGCGCCGGTTTGAAACATCCAGGCTAGCCTGCCTGGTTTAACCAGACTGGACTGTGTGAGTTCACATAGCCTTGAAAGATGTGGACACGCTCCCATCAATAAGCTCCTCCGCAAAGCGAGGCTGTGTTGGCTGGGTCATGTAGCCCGCATGCCCAGCCACCGCATGCCCAAGCAGCTTCTGTTCGGCCAAATATATGGGGGCGAAACGGGCGCGGCAAGGGCCAGAGAAGAGATGGTTGTTGCTGATGTGGTACAGAAGGATGTTGGAGCTGAGTAGACTTGCCGATGACTGATACCAGCGGTGTCCAGATCGGCCTCTGTGGAGGAGGTTCGTGAAGGACGCCGCTGGGGCAGTCGCCCTCCTATCAGTCCGTCAACCCATGGCCCCTTGGGGTCTATCCCGTGACCTGTCAGCAAGCCATCGACACGTGGTCTCGAGAGTACACCTAGCATGGCACAAGCGCCGTTGTGACGTCACCGCCGCGGAGTGAACGGCGGTTGTGTTGTGTATGAGCGCGGCCGTGTGTGTGAGAGCGTGGTTTAGCATCAGTGTGAGAGAGAGAGTGTGCGCGAGTTTGTGTGAGTGCGAGCCTGTGTGCGAGTGTAAGAGAGCACGTTGTGTGTGTAAGTCTGAGTGTTTTCTTGTGTATGTGTAGATGGTATGTGCGTGCTCACGTGTGTGTGAGTTTGCGTGTCCGTGCTCGGCCTGTCATCTCACTCAGTCGACCCACAGCACCTGGGTCTGTCCCGTGACCTCCTGCCAGCGGGCGTTCGACACTTCACGTGGCCTTGACGTGCACGTCGCCTGGCACAATCGCCGTGGTGACATCACCGCCTCTTCGTGTTCAATGGAGGTTGTTGTTGTTATTGCCGTGTTCGTGTGCCCATGGCACTGTGCGTGCACCTAGCGTGGCACGGACGCCGCTCTTAACGTCACCTGCATTCATTCCGCGTCGCGTGGCGGTTGTTGTTTGCTGGGTTGTTATGACGCTCCTTGTGTTCGTGTGCAAGGAGCGGTGGGAGCAGTGGTTTGCGCACTTGCGTCCATTGATGGCAAGCGGCGTCCGAATCTCCACGCATTCTAGGTATTTCCGAAGTCGGTTCACCATGATGACGAGTAGCTGTGCACGGCAGAAGTCGCGAGAGACGACGGCGGCCAGGTGCCGGTCGGGCCTTTATAGCTGCTAACTAACATTGCATATCACAATATAAATACTGTGTACATAACGCCACGTAGGGAGGGGGATGTCAGCTCATTTGCAGGAGCGCGCCGTGAGAGGTGGCGAAGGCTTGGGGGGGGGGAGACCATCCAGCAAAAGATAGATCATGGTAAATGATTTTAATGATGAATATTCCAATTCGCGATTTAAACCACAGGCAGTGTGACATGAAGGTGTTTGATTTGAACAATTAACTTCTATTATAGATGGGTTTTTTGGGGGGTTAGATCGCGTAAATATATAAATGTGTCGTTAAACCCGCCACCACCCGACACAGCCAACTAGTAAGGTTTGTCACGTAAACAGAACGTGGCCAATTCGTCACTAGTACAGCACTAACCGGTGTGTTGGAGAGTAAACCCACAACATTTACAATTCGAGTACGAAGTTTCGCCTGATGATGCTAGCTGTACTAGTAACGAATTGGCACGTACTGTTTACGTGACAAACCTTACTAGTTGGCTGTGTCGGGTGGTGGCGGGTTTAACGACACATTTATATATTTACGCGATCTACCCCCAAAAAACCTATATTATGGATAATGTTGGTCACGAAAACCTACTGCGTGTTAAATGTACTGAAATGTTGTCATTTAAGACGCTGCATTTAGAACGCTTACACATGCGCCAGTCAATATTAGCTGTACCGACGTGTCTATTAATCGATAAATACAATCGATTATTCTCACGATACATGCGTCGAGTCGCGCGTGTCTAAGAATCGATTATTTTTGTTGCGCGGGGAAGGTTGTTAATCGGGTTCACGCGAATTTCCTCCAGCCACCGGAGGCCGCTTACATTGACCGCGATGTTTACAACAACAACAAAATAATAATAATAATAATCAATCGAACTCTAATCGAAAACTCGAGCGGGGGGGGGGGTGAATCATTTACAGGTTTACACCCTTACCAATCAACCAAGACTCACCACCACCACCACCACAGCTCCGAGTCCCAAACAATCGCCCCACGTGTGCGACCATAGCAAATTGCTCACACATGTTTAGTTGCAGGCCACGTGCTGCTGTTCAGTGTCACGAATATGTGTGTGTGTGTGCACGCCCGTGTATACAAAGGCTATACACAATCACACAGATCCATATACCCCCCACCCACCACCCACCCACGGTCTCCACACCCTGCAGGCATACAGACTGTGTTGTTAGCGAGCACCTATGGAGGCTCGCTCGGGCACACCAGGGGGTTGTGTTGGTGGGCAGCAACCACGCCCGTCTGCACGTGTCTCCCCAGTGCTGATGGTAATCATTTGAGGCTGAGTCGACCTTAGGGCGCAGGCCCCGGGACTGATTCAGATGTTCGGTCACTCAACGTTCGTCTGCGATCGGGAATCGAACTCGGGTGGTCGGTTTAATCGCTACAGCCCCCCGCCCGCCCCCACTTAATTACAAAGATAAAGATCCCCCCCCCCCCGATATTCTCAAGGCTCTTGCACGGGACGAGTGCTGTTTGCGAGTGCCCATTACGGCAGACGCGGCACACGAGGGGGTTGAGTGGGGTGGGCCAGCGCCGCGCCCGGCGGCCTTTGTATTCATTACACAAGCCCACACACAGCCAAACAAGGTTTTTATATTCTTAGGTTTTTTCGGTAAAGTCACGTAGGTAAAATTTTTTTTAATTAATACATGTAAAATAAAAATAAAATCACGACGTTTCGGAGGCAACACAAGCTTCCGTCTTCAGGTGGAACAGTCACAGCACGATAGCTGTATCAAGTGATACAGCTATCATATCAAGTGATACAGCTATCGTGCTGTGACTGTTCCACCTGAAGACGGACGCTTGTGTTGCCTCCGAAACGTCGTGATTTTTATTTTATTTGTATTTTACTTTTATTAATTTTAATTTTTTTACCTACGTGACTTTACCGAAAAAACCTAAGAATATGAATCCTTGCAGTCACGAAAGCTTCAAATCTAGAATTAAGGTTTTGATATTGAGATCTACTGCCGTATTAAACTTGAACAGCCGACCGTTTTAATCCGGCAATCGATTGGCATTGACTCATGATGAGGATCACACTGAACAGTAACACGTCCGGAACGTGAAGCTCATTTTAAAGAATCGCCCGCATTCAAACGGCTATGAGAAAGGTGTGAACTTGCCAACGTGTTGATTATTATACTTGTTTGGCGAGGGGTTAATTGACCACACCTTCAACAAGTTGGTCAATGCGGGCTGGAGATGTAGCACAGCCTGACAATGGCTTCACTGCTTTGCCCACTACCGCACCTCCGATTTGCGCGGTTAGCCACGTACGGTGCGAAAGAAGTGAAACGTACGTACGTTTATACAACAAAGCCCAGCATTGTTCGTACAAAATGCCGAATTTAAAACGTTACGCACGGTCTACCTTAGAAACCTCCTCAATAATTGCAATTCATTGTAAATGTCCGAGGCATCAGAGGTTCCGACGCCAAAAACTCAACTCTGACAGCCCTCCCAAGACCGATGACGCAGCGCCTATTATGAAACAAAACACCGACCGACGCGTTACCGGCAGAGAAACACCACCGGTGGTTTCGCGATTCGATAAATGAACCTTATGGCGGGACCCCGGGGTCCCATAAGCCCCCGGCTCTCGCATAAACTGCGTTGCGACGTCATTTTACGTCTGTTGACGGCGAACGAAACTTCGATCTATTCCTCTCGACGAGCTCTACACGATGCGCTAATGAAAGTTTCAAAGTTTTGTTTATGATTACGGTAATTTTGGCGACGACGGGTGCTTGGTGAAGAACGGTTGGACGGAGTCGCCAAAAATAAATACATTAACTACGATTTTGACTTCCGTTTATTCGGGACCACGGGGTCCCGCCATAAGGTTCAAATCCTCAGTTCACAAAATTTCATTTTCATCTCTTTCACCCACCCCCTTCGCCACCCTGTGGGAGTCTGTCAAGGGCCACATCTTGCCACTGTCAAGCCCCCCGAAGTGTGAGATTGATGATGACGCAGTCGCGTTATCGTTTGACGCTGACACGCGTGTCCTTGTGAAATGAGAATAATGCCGACAGTGAATATACCCCCCCCCCTTCCCCTGGCCCGTTGAGCGCCTGTGCAGTTGCACCGCCTGCACACTTCATAGCTATGCAATCAGGCGATCGTTTTTTTTAAATATACAACTTGGCTTGCACGTTCTGCGCACCCCCCCCCCCCCCCCCCAAAAAAAAAACCTAATAATAGTCCAGTAATAATGCTATTTGCCCAGAAAAAGACTCACTGAGTCTCAAGCACTCTCTCTCTCTCTCAGGAGGGTGCTGCCACATTGGGATGTTTGACCAATGCCACGAATGTGCGGGGTTTTTTTGGGGGGTGGGGGGGTCCTTAGCATGGAAGGAAACCGGAGAGCCCGGGAGAAAACCCACCGCGCAGAGAGGGAGCTGACACTCACAGCACGGCCACCTCCTAGCCACACGCCGACAACACCTGGCAAGCCCTGGTTGGTGGACGCCCATCCAAATACTGCTCGGGGCTTTACACCGCTTTAGCCTCAGTCTCAGTCGCTCACACATGCACTACAGTACTGTATTTTCCAGAATATAAGACACTCTGGAAACACAAGACGCGCCCACGAAACCTGTGTGCAGTGTGAATAAATGTACCCAAATGCGATCTGACACACACACACACACATTGGATTGGAACGCATTCTAACCTGTGCTTTAAAATATAGGGGGCGAGGGCGGTGGGGTTCAGTGCGTCCGATGATCCGGATAATATGGTAATTGAGTGGAGAATGAGGCTTGGGGCACGTGGGGAACGAGGAAATGAGCAACCCATCGAATCGTTGCAAGAAACTCAACACATTCGCCAGTAACGCAGCGTGGCCTTAAAATAAAAGAAACATATATAATCGGCGACGTTTTGGGCAGTGGCCCCTTCTTCAGATGTTATCGTTACAGACATTCCTTAACGTTACCCAGCATGGAATAATCAACACGGTGTCCTTTTTGGACTACGCATGTAAGTGGACGCCAAGGTATAATCAGGGCTTAATCTATCACTCGATATTTCCCGAAAATTGTTGCCGGGCTGGCTTGGAGTAGGGGATTATTGGTGTAGAGGCACTGACACTCGAGTACACGACACGCCGATCCATAATAATCCAGTCCAATAATCCTCTCGGCAGGTTTTATACATTTCAGGGCAATATTAGTCGAGATCGATTGTGGCGTACAGACAATTACAGGAACAGAGTTCCGGACTCTCCCAGCTGCAATGAGACCCTGGATATCTTGCAGGGATATCCTAAAACATCAGTCCACGCGATCCTCCGCGGAACACCTTCCCACGGCTTCAAGTCTCCTCCGTTCAAATGGGAATTAAGGCGGTGCACGCTGCACTTGCCTGATGATTGCTAAACAAGTGTCACGTGTCACAGAGAGCGTTGATTCAAATGAAGATATAGATTACGTGCGTGCGCGTGCGCCGATATCACGTGACCTAAAAAAAGTCAACACATTCGTCAATAACTCTGTGGTCTTAAAAGCAAAACACTTGGAATAGGCGACGTTTCGGGCAATGACCCATCTTCATAGCACATATACTGAGAGGCCAGATAAATAGAGTGGATAATAAGAGTTGGAGACTGCGCTTTACACCATGGGGCCTGATGAGAATTACATTTTAATGTTTTCTGATGAACAGTTTTTTAAATAGACATATGAATAGATACACTATTAGTGGATATTGAGTAACTGACAAACCGTTTGTCATCAAAAAACGTATTACTCCACGAACCTATTTGTATTAAATGTGAAATTACTAAATGTTCCTGGCACATCGTAGTGTGGTGTCGATGTCCAACGCATTTTGACGTCGATGCATAATCGATTATTGTGGAAACAATCGATTCTTGAATCTTAACGCCATCGGCAAATCTCAGATCTGCAAATAACGAGGAAACTCCATCATGACAAAATAATAGTGCACGCCAGAAAGCCAGAGCGTTTCAAACAAGACACAAAACCGTGTAAAAGGGAACACATCCATTTGTACTTCTGCAAAGAATACCTAATACTGGTAGGAACCTCCTGATTACACCAGCCCACAGGGAATTATTGTGTCCGTCGTGCAGGGAGGGGCTGGGTAGGGAGGGAGGGGCTGGGTGGGGAGGGGAGGGTGGGGAGGGGCTGGGTGGGGAGGGTGGGGAGGGGCTGGGTGGGGAGGGTGGGGCTGGGTGGGAGGTGGGAGGGGTGGGGCTGGGTGGGGAGGGGCTGGTCACCCCGTGGTGCCCTTATAAAACTCAACGTTTAACCTACTCACGCCGGCTTGTGCCCGCCCTCACAGTCGGACATATTTGCGGAATACACCACGCCGCCGTTGACCCTGGCCATTGACCGAGCAACCCAACGTTCCTACCAGCTCCCTCCGCAGGACAATGTGTTTGGGGATTTCTTGTCCTTAACTCGAACCGCTCCAATGTGTGTGGCTTTCACTGCATCACTGACGCTGTCCGTCGTTTACATTTGATCCCATTTATTTCGATGTACGCATGTTGAACTTCTTTCGCACCGTACGTACACAACCGTGCTAATCGGAGGTGCTGGGGAAGGACGACTAAACGCACAAAAAAATTAACCCGTAAAAACAAAGTTTTTCACTATAAATCCTTTATATGCGTGGCGGCTAGAGTCCTCTCGTCCTCTGGCTTGAGATGGCTGCCACCTATGGGTCAGATGATTGCATGCCAGCATTAAGCAATTGGTAATTAAATATAATATTTTTGTCCAAAAAAGTGTAAAATTTTGGGAAAAATTTTTCACGAAAAGTAATTGTCACGCACAACGATTGGATCACGGGAAGTGGGTTAAAAAACGACCAAACGATTTGCACGGTCGTAAGCAAGCAAGCAAGCGCGCAAGTGAACTTAATATAAAGGATGTAAAAATGAAGGAGATCTCAGACAACATTACCCACAACGCAACAATTTTTTCGGTGTTTCTTGATGAATATTTATTTTTACCGGAGGAATCCGATGAGCTATAAAGCTCTTTTTCACAGATGTCCAGTAGTGTGGAGAGGCGCTTATGACGTCACGTTGGTGAGGTCAAGGGGAGGGGTTGATTGGACTGCTGTGGAAGGGGGGGGGGGGCTGATGACCTCACAGACACTGGGATGATGTGAGGAAGAGGGGGGGTGATGACGTCACGCGACACTGGTGAGTTGTGAGCAGAGGGGGTCATGACGTCACGCTAGATTTGGGGGTGCGTTGGTGAGGAGAGGGAGTGACGTCACCAGGCTCGGGAGTGGTGAGGGGTCGATGTCATCACGCAACACAGGTGAGTTGTGAGCAGAGGGGGACATGACGTCACGCTAGATTTGGGGTGCGTTGGTGAGGAGAGGGGGGTGACGTTACCAGGCGCGGGGGGTGTTGAGGGGAGGGGTCGATGACATCACGCGACACAGGCGAGGTGCACGGCAGGGATTGATGAGGTCAAGAGACGCGGGAGTTGTGAAGGGAGATGGAGCGGGTTATGACGTCACCCGACATTGGTGAAGTGCAGGTGAGGTGTAGGAGAAGGAAGTGATGATCAACAAAAAAAAATAACCGCAAATCTTCGCCCAGACTTTCTTTCTTTTTTTTTCCGCGGAAGTTGCGCGCGACCCTGGGAAGCGGTGCTTTCTTGGCTGTGTACTCGTTACGCATTTTTTAATCCTTTATATTAAGTTCACTTGCTTGCTTGCTTGCGCGCTTACGACCGTGCAAATCTTTCGGTCGTTTTTTTTAACCCACTTCCCGTGATCCAATTAAGCTGACATTTTGCACACAGACTCGTTGTGCGTGACAATTTATTTTCGTGAAAAACAATTTTCCAAAATTTTCCACTTTTTAGGAAAAAAAAAATTTCATATTTAATTTAAAATACCAATGTGATAACAATGAAACTCTTACTCAAGAAAAACAGAAATGAATAATAAAATAAAACCGATGCCACGCATATAAAGGATTTATAGTGAAAAACTTTGTTTTTTACGGGTTAATTTTTGTTGTGCCTTGTTCCAAACTGGAGGGCAAAAACATCGTCACGCACCCGTCTCTGGCAGGAAGAGTCGTCTGTAAATCTTTCGTCTCGATCGGGGAAGACACGCGGTGAGGTTGTTTTTTTCAATTTTCTTCAGCGGATGCGCCCCTGCCAAACGAAATGAAACATGTGATTTATTGCACGAGACATTTGTTTGGCAGCGGTCTCAATAAGTGTCGAGATAATGTCTTTATTCACCCAGGAAAGCCCCGAGTCTCACGAATTATTTTATTATTTATTTAGCAGGACTAATGCTGCTGTGGATCTTTGTCCAGATTCTGTCGGGAGATTAATTTTCTTTTTTTCGTGTGTGTGTGTCTGTGGGAATATTTCAGCGTGCTTGCCCTGAGAAATCCCACAAGTGGTGTCGGTTTTTTATATTTTTTTCCCGTGAAAAAAGATCACGGGATCTGAGCAAAAGGGTCAACGGGCAGCAACAATCAGCGCCCTTTGAAGATTGTAATAGAGAAGAGTTTCACGCGTCTCCTTAGCTGAGCAAGGCTGCACGAAACTTGGGTGGGAAAGATGACGAGAAGGGAATTCCATACCAAAGGAGAGTGGGTCGGTAAAAAAAAATCAGGAAGAAAAAGTGTTGCGACCTGCAGTGCGGTGATTGGTGAGTAAGTGATCGAGTTGACGAATGAGCGAGCGGGTGTCTTTAGTTAGTGATTGTGTGAGTGAGTGGCCGAGTGTGTGTGTGCGTGCGTGTGTGAATGTGTGAGTGAGTGTTGTTGCAACCTGCAGTGTGGTGGCCGAACACAGTGTGATAGGTGAGACGAAACAGCCAGTGGCTTGGTAAGAACCGAGTTTTCAACGTTGGTGGAGCAATCAATGAGTGGCGTTCACGGGGACAGTAACCCTTGCAGCAGTAGCGATAGAAGAGTGATAAGGAGGTGAGCGAGTGGCTGGTGCCGTGCAATAAATGCACTAGCCAAAGAAAACCAATTGTTATCTTGGAGATGGCACCAAAGGAACGCGAGTCTCAGGCTGATTCTTCGACATTAATTCCCAACATTATTGAGAAATGGAGTTGGCCGATTCCATCATGCATTGGGTCTAATTCTTCATCCAGTGAATTTCATGTTGTGACCACGCGGGCCGGATTAAGAGCTCTAGTGACGTCACAGGGACACTTCTGAAAGTCATTTGAAAGTCGTTTTGCCACGAGGAAGGCTTCCAGCAGCCTATAGAAGGTGTGTGTGTGTGTTTATATTAAAGACAAGATGTGTTTGTGTTTGGGGTTGTTGTTTTTCTGTCAGTTTGACCGAGCCATCGACACAGCCTTTTCTCAAACATCCTCAGCGTCATTCGCCACGATCTATCGACTGCTGAACGATTCCCTTCCCTAATTCTAGATTTGAAGCTTTCGTGACTGCAATGATTCATATTCTAAGGTCTTCGGTAAAGTCACGTAGGTAAAAAAAATCAATTAATAAAAGTAAAAGTAAACATTTAATAATATAATAATTATTTTATTTTATTTTACTTTCATTAATTTTAATTTTTTTACCTACGTGACTTTACCGAAAACCTTAGAATATGATTCCCTTCCCCTTATCCGGCGCCTTCACTCACGATCACGCGGGAGCGACAATCCAACCATAGCTCCCTGCACGCGACTTGATCTAATCCGGTGGTTCGTAACCCGTACCCTTCACCCCCTTTGGCTCTCAATCGTAAACAAAATGTACAATCTTCATAGATGTTTGACGAAACGAAGTAGCTGTTACTTACGTGCCGGTGCTTAATTTGTTGTTGCGATGATTTGCCTTTCTAACAAAATCTGGCCACGTCTCGCCCCCCCAGAAAGGGCATCTCGCATCCCCCAGGCAAAGAACCACTGCTCGAACCACCCCATCTCCTCGACGGTTAGCTACGTACGGTGCAAAAGAAGTTCGATGTACGTACGTCACCTGCCTACGGAGGTGATCTCCTAGGGGAGGGGCGTGTTCCTCTCCTTTGACTGCCACTCTGTGCCTAGTCTCGACCATCGCGCCCTCACCACTTCCAGCGGATTGCCCCGACTGCCAAAAACCCACTCGTTACTCGTCGTTCATGCGTCGACGTGTCTAACTTTGACGTACGTTCTTGAATCCAACACGCACCTCTCTATCTATATATAGACACTGATTTGTGCAGATTGCAATCAGGCGTGTTGTCGTCCGCTTTCGCAAAAATGTAGTTGAGAAATATCGACTCAGATAAAGGAAATGGAGTGAGGTGGTGCTAGGGGGAGGGGGTGGTGGTGACGCTGCAAAGTGCGCAAAGAAGCCTGTGGGCCTTCATCTTTGTTCGTTTAGAATTCAATTCAGTCGGTCACCAACATCTATTGGCCACCCAGCAGTAACGTGGCTGAATTGAATATTTGGAGAGAAAAACAACGCAGGATAAACACGTCTGGTCGTTAACATGCAGTACACGGTCAATTGTGTACGAACGCATCTGTACGGAATGGCGCGTAAATCATAACTTGGAGAATCGACGAATACAATCAATGCCGAGTGATACAATAAAAAAAAAACACGCGCGAATTAAGGATGCATCTACAGCGGCACCTGCACACGAGCTGATTGCAACGCTCCATCTCTTTGGCAGACGACCTGGAAATTAACTACAAAGATCCCCCCGTGGAGCCTTGAACAGACTGTTGGGGCAAGTGTTGTTAGCGAGTAGCGCTTATGAAGGCCAGCACGGCACACGAGGTGGGTAGGGTGGCCAGCACCACGCCCGGCCGCCTTTGTTTCCCCAGTGGTCGATGTTTACACACCGCACCAGGCAACTCATTTAAGCCTGAGTCGACCTAGGGGGAGGCCCAGGATCGGTTCAGATAATCGTCACCGTCGGTGTTGGTTGGTGGCCGTGGTCGTAAGAGTATGAATCCTTGCAGTCACGAAAGCTTCAAATCTAGAATCGAACTCGGGTGGGCCGGGTTCGTAGCCCTACCACAACACCCATCACGCACGTGGCAGCCTCTACATCATCCACCGCGAATACAAATAAAGAGATCACATTTGTCTCATTTTTAGACAAGCGTGGAGGACTTAACAAGATAAACGGCCGTGTCGACACGTCGTCGTAGTAGTTAAAGTCGTGTTAGCTTGGGGCTACACACACACACCAAGAGGAAAACAAAGATCCCCAGTATAGCCTTAACAGACTGTAGGGGCAAGTGCTGTTAGCGAGCACCGATGAAGACCGGCACAGCACACGAGAGGGGGTGGGTGGCCAGCACCACGCCCGGCCGCCTTTGTCTTCCCAGTGGTCGATGTTTACACACCGCACCAGGTACTCATTTGAGGCCGAGACGACCTAGGGGATTCCCAGTATCGGTTCAGATGATCGCCAATGGGTGTTGGCCGTGAGCTGGAATCGAGCCTGGGTCGCTTGGTTCGTAGCGCAGCGCGCTAACCGCTACACCACCGCTCCCCAATACACACGCACGCACACACACGTGCGTGCGTTCTGTTCTCTCCCGAGGCGAGTGTCCGAGCGAGCTCGCGTGTGCGTGCGTGTGTGTACAGGCCGGTGGCTGTGCATTGCACAAACACACGTGAACTGCCCAGAGCTGGACGCGGAGAGGCAGAAGCTTGTCCCGTGTGGCGTCTTATATCACGCGTCTACAGTATTGTGTACACACATTCGGGGGAACAGGTGGCCCAGCGGTTTAACGCGCTCTGCGCTCGCCGATTATTGCGGTAGCTGTTTAGTCTCTTGTCCGTCCGCCGCACCTCCGATTAGTACGGTTGGCTACGTACGGTGCGAAAGAAGTTCAACGTACGTACATAGAAACGCGCGCCCACTCGCTCAAGTCGCTCGCTCACCAGCGGTCAGTCGCATCTGTGTCACTTTTATAGCGCTACTGCCCCAAAACGTTGCGATTATACATTTGTAATTTTAAGGCCAAAGTTTGTTTTTACGAACGTGTTGAATGTGTTGTTATCTTCGCTTGAGCATCATTGTCTAGTTAGTGCCGAATTATCCAAGTAGCAAAAGTAGCTACTATACATATGTAGTAGCTACTACTAGCTATGTAGCTACCACACATGTAGCTACTACACGTGTAGTAGCTACGGGCCCCGCACTTTCAAGGGCCCCGCGCTAAATGCTTTCAAGCTATCAATTCCGGTTCAGTGAGTCTGCACTTGCTCTATTACTATAGTACTATACTGCATTATACTTGTATGAACGACTGGGTGTTTAAGGTTAGCGATTATTATCTGGCTGTATAGCAAATGAAAAAAAAATTACTTTACTATGCAAGTAAAATATGTGTGTTTTAATATTTACGTGTTTTTTTTATTCAGGGCCCCTTTATAACATGTGCTACAGGCCCCGCACTAGCTGAATCCCGCACTGTGTCTAGTACATACACAGGATGCCCTCGCTGTATGCGGTAGTAGATGCGTTCCAAAAAAAGGGTCGCACAAAGCGAAACGGCACAAGGCAGCTTCCTGCCGCATCGCCCCGCAGTGCACACACTCACTACACAATGCCGTTACCACGTCCGACCGCATAGCATGATTGAATTCAATCCGCATATAGCGAATTTTGGGGAGCAATCGTTTAGCCGCTTGCACGCGAAATAGCGCAACCTGAAGCCGCATAAAGCAAGGGAATCCTGAACATACATACGCATTGTTCATAGATATCAGTTACATATACACACAGTAGATGCATATTTACATAGTAACATAGTCCACCTATGCAGCATACATACATATGGTCTACAGTGCTCACAATAAAGTTATGATTTACATAGCGTCGATATACACACACACGTAGTTACAAAGATAACGATCCCCCGTATAGCCCTCACAGACTGTTGGGGCAAGTGCTGTTAGCGAGCACCTCTTGAAGGCCGGCACAAATTTGGTCAGACGACGACGTGGCCGACCACAAATATAATTTATGCGTCCAAACAATAGCCGCGAAAAACAAGGACGTGTTAGATGTATGCTGGACAAAAACATACTCACGAGCGAAAACAAGTAGTTTACGTGAATTACATACATCTTCTTGGTTCTTTCGGTAAAGTCACGTAGAAGGGAAGTAATAAAATAATACAAATAAAACATAATAAAATAATTCTCACGACGTTTCGGCCACAACGCAAAGCAGCCGTCCTCAGGTGGAGAACAGGTCCGTCAGTAGACAGAGTGAATTACAGAGTTACATAGTATGCAATCCCGCTAGTTTATACATTACGGCTGGTAATGTCCTTTTATTTTATATCTTTGGCGCAGTGGTTAGCGCACTGCACTTTTGAACCAGGCTTGCCGAGTTGCAATGCCTTGTGAGCGGACACGGTATAGGGAGGGCCTTCATCCAGCAGTGGGATTGACACATGGGCTGGAAATTCATGGAATAATTTTTTTGTAAATCATTATTATTTATTAACGAGTTATATAATGAATACACACATTTGGGTACGCTGCTTGCAATAACATCATGGAAATTCGTTTTAATTTGGTCTCACTTTATTACGTCTGTGTTGACTCGATGATTTAATATTAACGCTTTTACGCTGGCTAATATTTCTAGCCATAAATAAACTTGTAAAGTGCGGGCACTTTAGCGGTGCAACAACGGGCATTGAGTTGCAAAAGTGGCATGATCAAAACGAATGTTATTTTCAATTGGATTTAAACAAAAATATATTACATAAAATATTGTTAAACCAAACATCTTAGCAACCTCAGAT